>NW_003852396.1:51934757-52126965 GCF_000181295.1 Otolemur garnettii
GCCATCATTGTTGTTTGGCAGGCCCAGGCTGGGGATTTGAACCCGCCACCTTAGGTGTATGTGGCTGGCGCCTTAGCCGCTTGAGCCACAGGCGCCGAGCCCTTGACACATTTTTAAATATATTTTGCATCATAATATTGAGAGAGTAGTAAACTAATCATATGAGTAGTACAGTAGTCTCTCAGTGAGGAGGAAGGATTAACTCCAAAACATCCTCAGATACCAAAATTCATGGATGCTCAAGTTCCTTATAAGGGGCATAGTGTTGGCTTAGCATTAATGCACATCCTCCCTTAAAGTTTAAATCATCTCTAGATTCCTTATAAGACCTAATACAACTTAAAGGCTTAAAATATAAGAAGTTTTTCTATTATGTTGTTTAAGGAATAATGATAAGAAAAATATCTACATATTCAGCACAAAGCTAATGCTTTAAAAAAATATTTTCTTGGGCGGTGCCTGTGGCTCAAAAGGGTAGGGCGCCAGTCCCCTATGCTGGTGGTGGCGGGTTCAAACCCAGCCCCAGCCAAAAAAAAAAAAAAAAAAGTTTTTTCTTTATATTGGTTGAATCTATGAATGCAGAATCCACTGATAGAAAGGGTCAACTGTCCTGAGGTTGGCAAGTATCGTAAACCTATGCTTTCACCATGCAATAAGGATGTGTGAATAGTTGCTGTCCAACACATTGGTAGACAGGTCTTTAGTCCCATTTGGAAAGGAAAAATGTGACTTGCAAAGAGACAATTCACTGAGTTGATTTCTTTGTCATTTAAATACTTGACTGCTGCAGCTTTTAATTCCCTCTCCCTAAGCCAAACTCTCAGCTTCACTGTGCTATCATTTATTTCTTGGTACAGCTGCTTGCCAGACAGTTGTTTCAACATTAGCTATCCAAAGATAACTTCAGAATATTCCCAAGGAGATTTAGGATATGCTAGAGAAAAGCTTTGTGTGCTCCATTAAGTCCCTTTTTCCCTTTGTAAAGTTAAGCATCTTGGTTGTACAAAATAATTCTCTCACTTTATCCCTGTCCTAGAGATTTAAGCACCTTTTTCCAAAATACATTTGCATTTTCCTCCCATTGAATTTGTTCTACGTGGCTCATCCAAATAGCCTCTCCTGCAGCATCTGTTGAAAACAATCCAATAGGACTTAGGAGTTTGGCTTCCCAAATGCTGGCTTCTCACTCTGTGAGCAGAAGTATGGTCCAGAGCTCACGAACACAGGGACATCTAAAATTTTGCCACTTTTATGAACACTGTCTGTAGACATTTTAAAATTCATCCTAATGGACCTGGGCCTCAGTCTCCTCACCTCGCAACTGGAACCCTTAAGGTTCTCACACTGAAGGCTCTTACTCTTTCCGCCTCCGTCCTCCCCAGAGATGCAAAAATATCAAAATGGGGATACAAATTTGGAACCTCACAGAGGAATTTTTATTACCACTAGTAAAGACAAAAGATTAGCCAGACTGTGCCTCAAAACCAGGGTATGATAAGGGCTTCACATATCTGTTACAAAAAACAAGAAAAGGAAAATAAAAATGCACTCCAGAGTTTTCCATTTCAGCTGCTTTGGTCAATTTAGTGGATGATTGTTAATTCGGAGATAATGTTTTTTCCTAAGTACTTTGTGTTAAAACCTGTTTTGTCCTTTTATACGTTGGTGGTGACTGGAGAAAGAAGTTAATTACTTTAAAATATTCTTACTTAGAAAAATCAAAATTTAGGAAATTTTTTTTCTGCTCCCCAAAACATATTTTGAAAATATTTACTTATCTATGAATTTTAAAAGATTAAGAATTACTGTTAAAGTCACCAGCAGATGTACCCAAGCTGACACTACATTTAGGGCACTCCCTAACATTTTTCTCACATAAACTTCTCTAATCCTCCCAGCATCTCTATAAGCTAATATTTTTAAGTCCATTTTATAGATAAGAAAATTGAGGCACAGAGGAATTTTATTACAGGACAATAAATGCTAGAGGCAGGTTTTGGCCTGAAATTGTTTGTAGACTGTGTTCTAAAACCTCTATATTAATTCACTACACTGTTTATTTCTACACTCCCCACTGGGTCCCTGGGGATCGAGTCCACTGATTCTCTTAGTTTCCTGCATTGACACAATAGCTGGTAGATGTAATTGGATGTCTTTATGCACCAGCATATTTAGTTCTTGTATAAGTAAGCTATACAAACTCCCTGTGAAATACATAAATTACAAATATGAATGCCAACGTGCACAGCTGGTATGAAAGAATCACAGTATTTAAAGCTGTTAGGACCATGTCTAAAGTACAGAATCACTCTATAAATGGGCTTACACAACCCCTCACTCTTCAATCTCTCCACCTGAGGCTGTGTATTTATGCTGATGCCTGGAGATAGGTTTCTCCTGCTGGACCATTCCTGGGATCTTCATCAATTTCTATTTACCAGTCAAAGCCTCTTGCTCTGAGGAGCTGTTTCACTTTTGAAGCATAGTAGCTTCTCTCTCTGCCTTCCTCATTATGCTTTTTAAAACAAAAATAGATTTTGATCACAGCAACAATGGCAACAATAGTAGTTAACATTTACTGAGTATTTGTTTCATGTACATTTATACACTCGTAAAATTTCATGGAATCCTCCCAAATAATTCATCATTATGATCCCCCATTTAGCAACAAGGAATGTAGACACATAGGAGTTGGTATCTGGCTTGATGTCTCCCAGGTAATAAATTACATGATGGAGTACAAAGATAAGCAGCAAAAGTTTATAAATATTATGCTTGTTCTATGTGACTATCTGAAATGCCGTTGGGCCGCTCTGTAACTTCCTGTCGTTTTAACAAAGAGACTCAAGATTCAGTCTTCAGATAATACCTGCCTTTCCAGTACTGGGGTATTTGCTTTTTGTATTCGTTTTTCTTGTTTATAGGTTCCAGCTTATCTACTGACACATTCTTTTCAATACTGAAAACAGCATGGATTCCTGCATAAAACGTTGCCCTGGATTTTTGTGCTCATATTCTGATTGTTCACCAATAAACCGTAGACACAAATGGAAGCCCTTCATGCCAGTGATGCTATTGAGCTTTTATCCACTGTCTGCTAGTCTACTTTTGGGTATCATGCTTTGTGTTTTGACCCTGGCTTCTTTCCCTAATACGAAAAGTATTCTTGCCACTCATTCTGGGATGTATTCTTTATTTTGACTGCTACATCTGTTTAGAAATCTGAGGCTTTCTCATCTGTCTTGTAACACTGCTGTCAAATGGGTCTGCCATTAAAAATGCTATTTTTTAATGTTACGTCTTTTTTTTTTTTTTTTTTTTGAGAAAGAGTCTTTATCACCCTTGGTAGAGTGCCATGGTGTCACAACTCACAGCAACCACCAACTCCTGGGCTTAGGCAATTCTCTTGCCTCAGACTCTGGAGAGTTGGAACTACAGGCGCCTGCCACAACGCCCAGCTATTTTCTGTTGCAGTTTGGTTAGGGCCAGGTTCGAACCCACGACCTTCGGTATATGGAGCCAGCACCCTACCCACTGAGCCACAGGCACTGCCCATGTTACATCTTTCTATGTCATTTATCTTTGCTTCATCGGAAATGGACTCAAGCCTCTGCCTCAAATTTTGTGAAATTATATATACGTATTCCCTGTTAATAATGGTCTCCTTTCTTCCCTAATTATTTTTTTTGGCTCTCTTCTGATATATATAATTTAAACAAATATTTAAGTCTTCCTAAATATTTTTAGAAAATATAGCAGTTACCATAGTTACCAATAATATAGAACATCCAGTCTAGATTTTCATCTTACACATAAATTACTGGAGGCACAGGGAAGCTAGGAGATTAGCTTCTGGTGAGAAATCAAGGCAGGAACAGAACTTTGATCAGAGCCTCACTGCCCACTGTTCCAGCTCACCTGGTATCATGACCTGAAGGGGCGTGTTCAGAAGTCTATTTGACATATGTTAATTCTCTGAGCACAAGATCTATGAGGGCTATGGGAGAGAAATGATGCTTGATATGTACATAAAGAGAACCTGGCATGTGGAAAATCCAATAGACGACCATCCCTTACAACTGTAAACGGAGGCTTCAGTAGACAGGGTGGACCCGTGAACTTGGAGGTTTACATCTGCTAGGAATATACACAATAGTGAAGTACGTATATCTGTAAATGCACTTTACTTTTGTTATGACGGCACTACCATAAAATAGAATTAGTTAGAATTTCTGTGTTTTGCACAACATCTGATGCATCTTGTCCTGACAAAGTCAAATGATTCCATATAAAAGTCATGGTGCAGTTAACAGAATAAAGCATTTCAGGAAAAAGCTCCTACCCGTATCTTTCAATGAGACATTAGGAATAGTGTAAGAGTTATAGCAGGTAATTTATTAATAAACCATCATGCTGTGTTTTTCTGGATATTGTGAATTTCACATTTTTCAAGGTACTTTAAAGGTTGTAACTTGGTTTATATTGTACATAATTATTTTTTTAATTTTTTATTTACCATCTTGTAGTATTTTCCTTAAAAAGGGAATGAGAAGTTGTGAAAGCTTCAGGTCTACGAACAGGGATCTGCTTCTAAAAGAAAAAGGCTGAACCATAAGGTATATAAATTCCTCCCTGGGGGAGTATGGTGAGGTGAAAAAATGCCAAGACAGCCACACTGGAGAGCAAGCTAAGCCTTCGTAGTTGACAGGGACCAGGTCTCAAGGATGTAATGTGAACTATTTGCATATGGTGAATGGAAACTCGAGAGATTGTTGTAATTCTGGAGCTTCCCAAAAGTGTACAAAGTATTTCTTTGTGTTCTCTTTAGGATGGCACTTTTTTCAATAGCAGGTGGTACTCCATGGACAACAAAGTTTAGTTAGATTCAGCCAGAAAAAGAAATCTTTATTTTCATTGGAATTGTTCTGGCTTCCTAGAAACCATAACTATGGGATGTGAAGTATAGGAATTGAGAATTCTGAGACTTCTGTCATTAGTAGAGTAGAAGAAAATGTACCTTCTCAGACAGATTACAAAACAATTACATGCAGGAAAACATCACTTCCTGAAAATTTTGGAAATGCTGCAAGTCCTGAAAATTTTGGAAATTATTTAATCAGTTAATAATAATAATTTTAAATTATCTATCTATCTAGTCTTTTGTTTTCCCCTGTTTTCCTTTTATTTACCTAAATCCAAACATTTGTTTAAAAGCTTCTTTTGGAATGGGCAGACTAAGGACGACCCACCGTGCTTGCAGGAAACTTCCCTAGTGGAGCTCTACTTTATATTCCACACCGTGCAAGCCACTAGTCTGGGCCCATGTCGTGAGGTTCTTGAGCAGAAGTACAAAGCATACAAATCAGTCTTGAGCCCTTTGTTGTCCTGACTACTGGCTGCTATGTCTTGGACTTAACTGTGTGAAAAGGAAACACAGCAACACACAGGGATGTTTGAATTTTACTCTTACCACATTGTTACTGATGTGATCAAAAGAGTGGAAATATTTGGGGCTGTGCCTGTGGCTCAAAGGAGTAGGGCGTCAGCCTCATATGTCGGAGGTGGCAGGTTCAAACCCAGCTCCAGCCAAAAACTGCAAAAAAAAAAAAAAGTGGAAATATTTTTATATCAGAGCCTCCCTCTCTTTACAATATATTTTACTGCATAGTGTAATATTATTTCATATTTTGCCTTAAAGAACATGATCATTGCTCAGAAGAAAAGAATTCATTTCATTGATTAGATGAAGATTTCATTGAAAAGAATACATTTCATTGATTACAGTTATAAATAACATGCATTTTTCTCAAAAAGAAAGTTAAATTTTAGGGTTCACTATAAAATCTAAAGATGATTTTCAATAAAACTAATCATACAAATTCCCTTTATTCTTTTATCTGATGTCTGTTTTTCAAACACTGTAAGATATTTAGACTAATGAGACAAAGGGTAGACAATAAGAAACATTCACTGTTCAATTGAAAAGATTTTTAAACATTAAATATGTACACATAAATATGAAATAAACGGTTCTAATGAAAATAAGTACAGGCGGCCAAAAATATTTGACAAACTGCTTACTTTACTGATTACCACAGAAACCGAAAATAAAACATTAATTATATATACTTTTCAATAAGTATGTTAGTAAAATTTAAGAGAATTAGAAGCCAATTGTAGTCAGGATAAAAGGAGAATTATCTGTAAACATTACTGATTTACTGGTAAGATAATGCAAAATTTAGAAAGAATGTGTGTGATATGTCAATTTATTTATTTAATTTTTTGCTTTAGCAAGTTATGTTTTTTTTAATTAAGTCAAATACACATAGATCATGAATACATTTATGCATATGTGCGGTACAATGTGTTGATTTTTTTTAATACAATCTGACTTGGTTAGATCAAACCAATCAACATAACTTTCACCTCATTTACTTGATTATTGTGCTAAGACACTTATTTGTGTTCTACACTTGACAGATTTGACCCTTGTACCCTTGTCATATGCTCCATAGGTGTGGTCCCACCTTTTACCCTCCCTCTGTCAAACTTCCCCCCCCCCCCCACTCTATTTCTCTCCTTCATCCTGGGCTATAGTTGTGTTCTATCTTTCATAAGAAAGTGTGAGTAAATACAAATTGGTTTAATAGAAGTACAGAGTGCATTGGATAACTTTTCCTCCATTCTTGAGACATTTTACTCAGGAGAATATGTTCCAGATCCCTCCATGGTATACATATACCAAAATTTATTAATCCATTCATGGGTCTTGGGCACTTGGGCTTCTTCCATGACTTGACTATTACAAATTGAGCTGCAATGAATAATCTGGTGCAAATATCTTTTTTGAAAAGTGGTTTTTGATATTTTGGATATATTCCTGGTAGAGGAATTGCAGGATCCAATGGCAGGTCAATTTTTAGATCCCTGAATGTTCTCCAAACTTCTTTCCAAAAGGAATGTATTAGGTTGCATTCCCACCAGCAGTGCAGAAGTGTTCCCTTTTCTCCACATCCATGCCAACATCTGTAGTTTTTGGATTTTGTGATGTGGGCTACTCTGGACTTAGATGGTATCTCAAATTGGTTTTGATTTGCATTTCTCTGATGATTAAAGAAGACAAGCATTTTTTCATGTGTCTGTATACCATGTACCTGTCTTCTTTGGAGTGTTGTGAGCTCCTGTTCCCCCTGGTTTCCCCTGCCCTATGAGCAAGCTCCTGTTCCACGGCCCTCTCCCATTCCCCCACTCTATGGGCAACCTCCTGCCCTCTCTTTTTCCCCACTCCTCCACCCTACAGGCCTTCCCAGCCTGTTCCCATGCTCTCCAGAATTCAAAGAGGCATAAAAAGTCCCAAGTTTTACAAAACTCCCAAGTTCTCAATAGATGAACAATGGTGAAAAACTCACTGAGGCTTGCTCAGTAGATGAACAATGGTGGAAAACTCACCAAGGCTTGATTAATTACCGTTATATAACCATAACCATTGTGATTTAAGATGTATTCATTGATAAATTATTGTTATATAATCATAACTATTGTGATATGAGATGTATCCATTGACAACCAAGCTGTAACCCTGCCAATGGCAACGTTCCTCATCCCCACCCCCTGCTCACTTAAGCTACACAGAGACAAAAAGGTATAAAGGGCAAAAAACCCTGCACTTTGGGGCCACTTGTCTCAGAACAACAGCCCCCTGCACAGGTGTGAATAAATCGCCCATTAATACCATCTGAGTGGATCCGAGTTTATTTTTTCATAACCCCAAGGTTATTTCAGGAGAAGCTTCTGTTTAGGTCTCTTGCCCATAGTGAAATGTGATCACTTGTTCTTTTCTCATTGATAAGTTTAAGTTCTCTGTGGATTTTGGTTATCAGACCTTTGTTGGAAACATAACCTGCAAATATCCTTTCCTATTCTGAGGGCAGTCTACTTGCTTTACTTACTGTGTTCTTGGCAGTACAGAAGCTTTTTAGTTTGATCAGATCCCAGTAACGTATTTTTGGTATTGCTTCATTTATCCTGGGGCTCCTCCTCATAAAGTATTCTCCCAGGACCATTTCTTCAAGTGTTTCTACTGCACTCTCTCCAAGAATCTTCATGGTTTCATGTCTTAGGTTTAAGTCTTTTATACAGGGAGAATCAATTTCTGTTAGAGGTGAAAGTTGTGGGTCCAGTTTCAGTCTTCTACAAGTTTTCAGCCAATTCTCCCAGCACCATTTATTAAATAGGGAGCCTTTCCCCAAATTTAAGTTTTTGATAGGCTTATCGAAGGTCAAATGATGATAAATGTCCGTGTTCATCTCTTGGTTCTTAATTCTGTTCCATACCCCTACCTCTCTATTTTTGTGCCAATACCATGCTGTTTTGATTGCTACAGATTTATAGTATAGTTTGAACTCTAGTGACATGATTCCACCTGATTTGTTTTTATTTCTGAGTAATGTCTTGGCTATTCAAGATTTTTTCTGCTTCCATATAAAATATTGATGCAAAAATATCCAATATGTCAATTTTAAATGAGCAGACTTAGACCACAGGAGTTCCATTGGTAGGTCATTATTCTGACATGGCAACCACAGTGTGAATTTTATTTGAACTGCAAAACTTGCAAATTTTCACTTTACGTTTGGAAAGCCTTAGGTCTTTGCCTTTCCCCTGTGTTACCTTGTTTTAACAGTATTTTCTTTGTTCTAAAGTTTTAT
Organism: Otolemur garnettii; assembly: GCF_000181295.1. Taxonomy (NCBI): domain Eukaryota; kingdom Metazoa; phylum Chordata; class Mammalia; order Primates; family Galagidae; genus Otolemur; species Otolemur garnettii. Next base: position 51,943,469 of record NW_003852396.1, read on the forward strand.
GGTTAAAGCAGGTTGCACTTGCTCTAGAATAGCAGTTCTCAACCTGTGGGTCGCGACTCCTTTGTAACAATGAAAATACATCCTGCATATCAGATATTTACATTATGATTCATAGCAGTAGCAAAATCACAGCTATGAAGTAGCAACGAAAATAATTTTATGGTTAGGGGTCACCACAACATGAGGAACTATATTAAAGGGTTGCGACATTAAGAAGGTTGAGAACCACTGCCCTGGAATATAAGGAAATGGATCAGTAAACAGCGGAAGAAAATGCTAAGGAGGACAAAACTCAAGTGGAATTGTGTCGCAGGCTTTTTGTCATGTTTTATTTTTCCTAAAAGTTCCGCAAATCTATCTCTTTAGGTAAAACTGTGTTTATTATTTTGTAGAAAACAAGCCCATGCAGGACTTGAAGGCCAATGGACCAGTTTACAAAATTTTGGAAATCTAGAACTAAGTAAGTGTCCTCTGAAGATATGAGGGTAAACAATTTTAAGTTCTTGGTTTCAATATCTGCTGAAAGTAGGTCCTTCAACATACATTTATTGTATCTGGTGTTAAGAAATAGCTCTGATTGTCACAAAACAACTGAAGACGAAGACCTAGTGGCAAAGAGATACTATGTAAACTGATCATATTTCAAAATACATTGGAAACTGATACAAAACAATTACAACAGAAAGGTTGCATGCAGAGTCCACTAATTAGAACATTGCCAATTGCCAGTACTGTTCACCTACTAATAGGTGTTTTGTAGGGCACTTGGATTGATAAAAAGAGACACTTCACATTTTCAAGCTTAGTCGTTAATGAAATCAGTGAAAATGTTAATTCAGTGATTCATAATTTAATGCATAACTCCAAATGGATATGACATAGGCAAATCAGACCATAAAAAACTTTCTGGTTTACATTTAAAAAAAAACAAAAAAAAAAACTGAAGTATGTGTTCACAGCCCTGGGGAAATAAAACTTCCCTGAAGCTTGTGATGTTAGAAAGTGCTGAGTGACAGCCAAACTAGTGCATGTAGCCCTCAGGGTGAGATACCTCCTGAAGAATCAGGGAGTTTTTCCTTGCAAACTGTGCGGTGGTGAATTGTACTTGACACTCCCTCCCCAGAGACGTGAAGAAATAGATATATTTTGAGGATCATAAAATTTTAACAGATGGTTTATGTCTCTGTTATGTACAATGCTTTTGTTAAAATGATACGGTGTTGGTGATTGGAGGGATGATACTTCTTTTGAAAATCATCACATGTTTTTGTATATTGAGAACAAAAAATAAAAGAAGTACTATAACATTTGCTAAGTGCCAAATTGTCACTCTCGTGATAACTTTAACAGAAATAGCACAGCTTGGTTATCTCCAAGAGTTCTAGCTTTCCTTTTCTTTTTTAAATTTATCTAAAATTATCTTAATCCTCAACCCCATGTCATATTCAGTTAGAAATCCTGTGTCCTCTAATCAATATCATTACACTTTTTCTGGAATCTTCTTTCTATCCTACGCAACTCTAATAAAATTCCTTATTTTCCTTTGTGGTTAACTGCTCTTCGCTGATCTATATTACAAGTGAACCCCAAAGCAGAATGAACGCTCCACTTTCTCTTAATACTTGATAGAAATAAGACAATTAAACAACATAAAAATTCTGGCTTATCAGGAAAAAAATATATAGTTTATAAACCAATGCAAATTTTAACAGCTTATACAAACATCGTTCCTCCTCAGAACTTTATTAGCCATTTCATTACTGGCAATTTCCTATTCTCAAGATTTTTGCCTAGTTCCTGTTCATCCTCCATGTGCTAAGTCATCTATCTCCTGGTATCTTTCTCTTGTTCTCTTGACATTTTTCTTGTCTTCTCTTCCCACTCTTCATCCATGGCTACCTCTTCAATGCATCTCTCACATCTCCTGTTTCCTCACAAAAACAAACTTCCTATTCACACATCACATCAGCCATTCATCTGTTTATTCGTTATCTTAAAACCATGACTTCACCATTGACGTCCACCTATATTTTCACACTGAAGTAGCCAGTAATTGTAGTTTGCTAAATTAAAAAAAAAATGAAATAATTATCTAAAGAAATTTTGTATTAAAAATGCAACCTCTAATTTTAAGGAAGTGTGTTATTTTCACTTGTTAAATAAAACTCAGAAAGAGAAATTAGCTTGCATAAGTCCTATAGCTGGTGTATGTCAGAGTTTGAAATATGCGTGTTGCTATGAACCCTTGATTTGTTTTTTACTTTTTATTACTGATGCTATTATTTGTTATATAAGCTACATTTAGTCTTTTAAGGAAACACCAGCACTTAGTACAATAGGCAGAGCAAATTCAGTGATACTGGCTGGAATTCAGGAAGGCTTCTTGGTAGTCAAGGTAGTAGCAAGTCTCTTGAAATATGGGAAACTTAGGTCAACAGGTAGTGAGCGCTAGACATGCTTTCACAAAACAAGATCAGGCTGTGAGGAAACACAGTTTCTGCTCAAAAGTCATATGCACAGTGACAATTCTTCTGTGCATGACCGTGAATTACCTCTATTCTTTATAATCCACTAACTTTCATTTCTACTACAATTTTTATATCATTTCTTTGTAATTCTCAAAAATGCCTCTTACATATCACATTGGACAACTGACATTGAAAACAGCTGACTTTTTAGGTTCAATTCTGCTGGGCATTTCGTTCCTGCGGAAACTAAATTCATTTTACAACCATACAGCTGTGTATATGCATTTACATGGCTTCAATATTCCAGAAAGCGGTTGCCCAAGAAGATGAAGTTACAGATAACTTTATTGTTTATTTCAGTAACTTATGTAAGCTTAACATGACTAAACAGTGGACTACACAACTAGCATTTATTTGAGTAAATTCCTTTTTCTTGGGACAAAAGATATAGCTGGTTCACTCTCCAAGAGTTGCATAGCCATAGTTCACTCTCCTGGCCTTGTTGTGTTCACCAGTCCTAAACTATTTTGTAATGAAGCTTGCCTGATACTTATCAAAATCATCTGCTTTTCCCTCATACCCCATCCCGCAATGAAACACCCAGCTGAGGCAGACCCTGCAATCCTTACCCCTCATCTTCCCTCCTCCCTCTCAGATGTTACCAAGATTCTATTAATGAGTCATCTCCTTTATGGAATGAAGATATAAAATCTCTTTTGCTCAATGAGGTTATTTCATTGGTATTTAGAAGAATTCACTATTGGACACTTAAAAACACAGTCCCATTGGCACATTGCAGGTTAGGGTTTTAAAATGAATTTTAGAAAGACACAATTGAATTCATAATAATTTCTTTGGCTCTGTCAGCAAAACCTAAAACATTTTATAATTTATCTAGGAATAACACAAGATGTGTTGTTTTATATTTGATGAGAAAAATATATTTTGCACAGTTTATTTCAATATAAAGAAAATGTGAAGTTTGTTTTGAAAAGGCAGCAGACAATTTCAGACAGGCTTGCTTCAGCATAAAACGTTGAGATTATTAATTACAGAAAAAAATGACCCTGTCAATATCTAATCAATGTGTTGCCTTCTGATTAACTTCATGTGTCTATATAAAAATATATGTCACCAGTAGAGAAGGCATCCGTGGCTTAGCATTTTGTTAGATTTATGAAATAAACCCGCTGCACGTATCTGACTGATGGAGCTACATTGATTTGGCAATCCTGGTGTGCCGTGTGGTTTCAGAAGCTATCATTCTGCAGTGTATACAATTCAGAAAGGACTTTTCATGAGGAAATGAAAAAGCTATAAGTCCTGCATGAACCCTCTGCTGTACATGTGGAAATCTCCAAAAGCACCTTTAATAGTAATGGAATTATGTCTTTTTGTTAATATAAATCTTTTCATTTCAGGAGCTCACAGCCACTCAGAAATGCCATTCCACTGATCTTCACAGTAACTCCTCAGATCACTGACGGGGGATGTTAAAATGGTAAGTGGATCTGGTCCCAGCAAATGATAATTACAGTTAACTTAGGGGCAAAAGGAAATGGTCTTGCCAGAAGAATAAATTTGTATTACTTCCCAAGGTGGGAACATTTAACTAGAGGATCCACCCCTGGCACGTGGTTACTGCAATGTCTCCTGTTCTAAGGGCATCATGAAGCCACCAGCTGAGAAGAGCCAGACACCTCAGCAGCTGCTTAATCTACTAGTTCCTCTATGGAACTCAATTTGCTGCTGAACCAGAAATCTCACCAAAATTCTACCAACTGTTCTCTCTTTCTCCTTTCACTTTTATTAACATAGGTATCAGATCATTATTTACTTTGGGGCACCCTTGTAGCAAGAAATCTTAGCCTAAAAGAAAGAGATTCTTCTACTTATGATAAAAAGGACATTATTCTAAATAATTCAGAGAAGATAAATATTACATGATCTCATTTATTGGTGAAATATAAAACAGATGAATATACAGCAATATAGTAGAAGAGTGGTTACCAGAGAGTGATGAGAAATAAGAAGGTTTTAGAGACAGGATAAAAAGTTGCAGTTATAGAGGGTGAATAGGCCTGTAGAGCTAACACACATGATGACTATGCTTAGTAATAGTGGACTGTATCCTGGAAATCTGACACGGGAGTATATTTCAGGTGCTCTCCCCCCCCCCACACACACATACTCAGGCAAAAAAAACATACACACAGAGGTAACTATATAAAATAATAAATGCATTAATTTGCTTGTCTATAGTGATCACTTCATTATGCATATATATATGTGTATATATATATATATACATCATGTTATGGGTGGTGCCTGTGTCTCAAAGGAGTAGGGTGCCAGCCCCATATGCTGGAGGTGGCGGGTTCAAAACCAGCCTCGGCCAAAAAAAAAAAAAAAATCATGTTGTATACATTAAATATATATTGATACAATAAACATAAAACTTTAAAAACAAGAAAGACACTATTCACACTCTTCTTATAAAAATTTTAAAAACTACTACCCAATCCAATACATCACCTTCATAATACCTAAGAGCTTTTGAGAAGTTATGGTAGTCTTGTCATTGCCCCAAGAGTTTCACATGCCTTCTATCATTTAGCCCTCAGACAAAATTAAAGAACTGGATATTGGTGTCATTATCCACCAAGTTAAAATGAAGATACAGACTTAAGTTGGATGTCACTTATCAAATAGCACAGAGTTAATAGGGAAGAAATTAAATGCCAGGAGTCTGAGTTCAGAATGGGTGATGGACATTAAGGACTGTAATTAACCAGTTCTGAACCACAGTAGTCACGATCGTCCACCATTGTCCACATTCTCCTTGGCTGTCTATGCACTCACATGACATAGCTGATGATAATATCAACGTTTTTAATTCACCAAATATCCTCAAGGCTCTGTGTTAAGTACTCCATCCGTATAATCACATGTAATTGTCACAAAAAGGCTACTACTGCCATCCATGTGTTAGAAGTGAAAACACTTAGGTTCAAAATGTTTAGTAACTTTTTCGTTGACATAGAATGAGTCTCAAAGACAGGATTTGAACTCAAAGTTCATACACATCAAACCAAAACTTGGGGAAAGTGTGCAAAGCATGTAATCAAGAGAAAATGTTATTTACAGTCCAGGGGAGCATAGAGCCTTAGGATCTAGTAGGCAGAGATGGATGAGAAGTACTGCACTGTCAGGGACTCTCTGGGGAGAGACGTTCTGTCTTGATCATTACTGTATCCACAGCACCTGTCATGCCAGGGCACTCAGTGTGCATTATGTTAATTAAATGGGAGTTACATAAAAGGATCCAGGATCATTTCTGAAAAATATGCCCCCTATTTTCTTGGGAACTGCTGGGGAAATGTTAATTAACTATGCTTCCATTGGCTTTTTTTAAAATGTATTTATTATTATTATAACCTTGGAACTCCTCAACCACTCATTTGAGAGAGGGTTTCCTCTTGCACTCCAGTTGTAAAATTCATAAAATTATACCATAATGGTTTTTATTCATTATTAAACTGAAAGGTTCATCATGCCAGGTGTCGTGCTTTTGCAAAACTCTTTGTATTTTCGAAAGCTTTGTATAGAGGCTTCGTAAGTATTTTGTAATGACTGTTGGCTTTCTTTCTCTTATCACTACCCTTATCTGTTACTCTTCCTCCACTTGGAAACCATCTTCCACAATCTGTTTTCAACTCCCATTGTAACAAATGAGGTTGCCCCGATAGTTAAGGGAGTTTTCGTGTTCAACTCAGAAACATTTTAAAGAATGCATAATAGGATAGTTTATTTGTTCTCTATTGATGGATTACAAACACCTCAAAATATACTATCTTAAAACAGTATTATTTCACACTTTCTTTTTTTTTTTCTTTTCTTTTCTTTCTTTTTTTTTTTTTTTTTTTTTTTTTTTTGAGACAGAGTCTCACTTTGTCGCCCTTGGTAGAGCATGGTGGTGTCTTAGCTCACAGCAACCTCTCAAACTCTCGGGGTCAAGAAATTCTCTTGCCTCAGCCTCCTGGGTAGCTGGGATTACAGGTGCCCAACACAACACCCAGCTACTTTTAGAGACAGGGTCTTGCTCTTGCTCAGAGCAAGAACTGAGCCTGAACTCTTAAGCTCAGGCAATCCACCCACGTGGGCCTCCCATAGTGCTAGGATTACAGGCATGAGCCACTGTGCCTGGGCCCCATATTTCACACTTTCTGAGTCAGGATCCTGGGATTGGCTTAGCAGTAATTCTAGCTGCATGCTGCTCATAGTCTGCAATTTAAAGTGAAAAGTCTTACTACAACAGATAAGTAAGTGAGGTGCTGGTTATGATAATCAGTTTGAGGTAAGCATTCCACATTGTATATTAAATCAGTACATTGTACACCATAAATGCATTAATGTACACAGTTATGATTTAATTTAAAAAAAGGCTATTCTGAAAAAAATCAAAAGCGTCCATCAGGACTGTAGCCATCTCAAGTTGTAACAGGTGAAGATCAGCCACTCTGGTAGCTCTTGTGGGGCCTCAGGTCCCACTCAGGTTTGGCCGGAGACCTCAGTTTCTTGCCACGGGGGTCTCTCCATAGAGTAGCTCACAGTATGTAGGTCATTACTCCCAGAATGAGGGCTTTAAGCGGGAAAAAGAGAGAGAAATAGCAGCACATACAGGAAAGCACAGGGTCTGGGTAACCTAATCTCAGAAGTAACACCTGATTTCTTCTATTGCTTAGAAATTACCTATTCAGCCCATATTCAAAGTAAGAAAACACATACACACACACACACACATACACAGAATTGATGCTAGGAAGTAGGAACCATTGGATTCCATTTTAAAGTCTGTCTACAATAGAAAATAATCAGTTCTGGTTTTTGTTTGATTTGCAGCTATTGCAAATGAGATTGAGTTCTTGGTTGGATTCTCACCTTGGTCATTATATGCAAATGCTACTGATTTATTGAACTCTTTTGATCAGTTCTAAGAGTCTTTTAGAGAAATCCTAATGATTTCCTAGGTATGAGATTATATCATCAGCACATAGGTACAATTTGCCTTTCTCTCTTCCAAATTGGATGCCCTTTATTTCTTTCTGTGGCCTTATTTGCTCTGGCTGGACTTCTAGTTCTATGTTAAATACAAGTGGCAAAGGTGGGCATTTTTGTCTGGTCCTTGTTCTTAAGGGAAATACTTTCAACCTTAACCATTCAGTATGATGTGTCATTGTGCCCGAGACTTGACTCTAGGTTGGGTAAGGTTCTTCCAGAGTAGAGATGACTATTAGCCTTGGCAGCCTCAAGGGGAGTTGGTAGCCCTAGTCCTGGGAGAAAGTCCTTATTGTGGCTTTTTAGAAGGGAATGAGTGTGCCCCAGGCTCCTTGGAATGGTAAGCGTTGAGAAGTACTTTGTCAGAGGCAGAGCAGCAGTCCCCAAAAGCTTTATCTTGTTCTTTCTTTGTGGAACCATTGCTGTTCTGAGAGGAAACAGTCAAGTCTGCCTCAACAATAAGAGTGGTACAGGGGAGGAGGAGGTGGAGGCAGAAAATGATGGTTAGCTGGTGCCATGGTCCCTTTTGTCCTAAGGAGCCCTCTTCCCTGCTGACCTCTCCTCCCAGCTGGAAGCAGCATGCCCTGAATGTCCAAGTTCTGGGAGACCCACAGTTCCCCTAGACTTCCCCCCCCCCAAGTCCCCTAAAGTTGCTGTGTTCTGAGTGAGTGCTAAAGAATGTTTGCCATGGACTCTCCATTTTTCACTAAATGATACCGTTTTCTCCCCTTTGTAGCAGTCTATGGAAAACCACAGGTAATAACCAAAGCAGAGACCAGGTGCTTCTAGAATGCAGATTGAAAAAAGTGTATTCTTTGTCCTCTGTCTTTATTTCACCCTCTGCTACCCAGAAGCACTTGTTGTAGTAGTCAATGTGAAATTGCAAACTTTTACTTTCCTGAGATAAAGTCTAAAATGTAATACAATTGTAGAGATAGGAAATCGGGGTAACAATTAAAATTAAAAAGAGTTTAAAAAATGGGGAGGTTTTGTAGCCACATTTAAAAGATTAGTTGATGTTTCCTAGTCTTTAACAGAAGTCTATAAAATAAGCATATCACTGATCTATTTTTAACAGATTTTAGTGAAATTACCGAACATAGCTTTACTGCTTAATTTTCTAGTGTACTTTCCTACATGCCTTAGTTATATAGACCCTAGTAAGTTTCTATCTAGCCAAGGGCACAGAAAATTATACAGACTGCAATGAAGTATACGTGGTCATCCCACAGTCAAAGCAAATGGAATTCAGTTCAGTCATTGGGGAGTAATTTGGTCATATTTACCCTCACGTAGAAAAAAAATATGCAATTTAAACATTATCCAATTTTTAAAAAATCACTAATAAACCGCATATTTTCCAAAAGTAAGGAGCAACTAGAGGAAGTCAGCTTCTGAAGATGGGAGTGACACTGGGTGAGATTTGAATATCTGGGACTTTTTTTTTATTAGATCATATTTGTGCACATTAATTCTATCATGGGATACAGTGTCTTGTTTCCATATATGATTTGAAATCCTTTCATCCAACTGGCCAACATAGCCATCATATCATTCTCATAATCGTTGTGTTAAGACATTTATATTCGACACTTAGAAAGAGTCACATGTACCCTTATAGGAAAAATCATAGGCGTGCATATCTGGGACTTTTTACCTCACGACTATTGAAGTTCTAATTTGTCCTGTCTCTGCGTGTCAGTAGATAGTTTGAAAACTTGTCAGATCCATGGGGAAAGCTAAGGCAAACCCTGGAAAGGAAGGAGCTGTAGGGAGATGGAGCTACAGAATCTGCACATAAACTCTTCTCAGGAGGAGTCTGCCTGCACTAGAGTCTATCTACACGGAAGATACTCTGCGGAGTTGGGCAAATACAGCAACTGGACGCTGAAAATTCAGATTTTTCTCAGATCAAGCATAATAGAGATTTAAGTTTAGTTCAAAGTGCTACCAAATAAAAATCAACTTTTCCGAGAATATTACTTTATCCAGAGTATATATAATACATCAATCCCAATTGCAGAACACGATTTATGTTCTATTTTAGAGATTATGGCTTTTGCCGTATTTCTCCAAAGAATATTGATATCTTTATCAGGTTAAGCTCAAAGTGCTAAATATGTCTTTTCTGAACTGTATATATGTACTGTTTAGATTTTTTTTTTTTAGTCTTAACTGTAAGGTGTTTCAAAGCTATTTGGTGCATGCATATTTCACAAATCAGCCTGTTTAATCAGGCAGAGTTTATACACAGAGTTTGAACTTTCTTTATTTGTTTAATTTTTCCTTAACTTCCCATTTCACTTTCCCATAGTCATGATTGCCCTGGATTCTGTCTCCTCATTCTTCAAATCAGAAGCATGAGTTTTAGATTAGAGTTATAGGATGGCCTCGCATGGCAAGCATAGTTACTATTCAAAGTAAAGATAATAAGACTGGAAAACTTAATAAGTGATTTTTCCCTATTCTAAGTTTTGATACTCTGCCAAAACCTGACTGCTTTTTTTTGTTTTCTTTTTAAATCTTAACAGAAACTGTATTTTGCTCAGAGTTTTTATTTATTCCTTTTAGGAGGATAATTACACATTAGGAGCTTAGTCTATAGTACTAGAATCTGAAATTCTATGTTTTATGTCTTTTGGGAACTGTAGCGATTTTTAAAAAAATAGAAAATTGTCTAAGTGTTTATTATTATTTTCTCTTCTCCATTATTAAGAGAGTTTATTGCACCAGTCTAAAATGTTTTAAAAAGAAAAATACTCAACTATCATGAGATCTTTCTGCAATGATATTTTATTAACAATATCTGGGGCCTTCAGGCAAAAACCATACTATCAATCACTGAGATTTTGTTTTTGTTGGAATAAGAAATAAGCATATCAAGGTGAAATGCTGAGGATATCATTCAGGCACAGTAAGGAGGGCCTTTTCGAGATTTGGGCTGGGCTGAAGTACATTTTTGAATGAACTTAAGGAGTAAGTTTTCTCTGGATTCAGCACTTTCCAAAAGCAGGAGGAAATAACGTGATGGAGTTTTGCTGTAGTGTAAATGCTCAAGCCCCCCCCCCAAATCCACGAACTGAAACCTAATCACCAATAAAATGGTATTAGGAGGCAACATTTAGAGATTTGGTTAGCCAGGGAGGTGGAGCTCTCACAAATGGGATAATTGTATAGAACAGAAAACAAATAACTAGCTAGCCTCTTTCCCCATATGGGGTTATCTATGAAGCCGGCAGTAGGCACTCTCCAATCATGAAATCCACAGGTGCCTCGATCTGGGATTAGCTGAAGTGCAGTACTGCAAGAAATAAATCTCTGTATTTAAAAGCTATCCAACTTATGCTATGTTTCTATAGAAGCACAAACTAAAATAGTAAATTAGTACCAAAAAGTAGAGGCGCTGCTGTAACCAATACCCCACAATGTGGAAGCAACCTTTGAAGTAGGAAATGGATAGAGCTAGATGCATTTTGAAGAGCATGCTAGAAAAAGCCTCTATTACCACAAGTAAACTAAAATGGGTGATTCTGGGCTCAGCACCTGGAGCTCAACAGCTAGGACACCAACCCAACCATATACACCAGAGCTGGTAGGTTCGAATCCAGCCCGGCCCGCCAAACAGTGACAACTACAACCAAAAAATAGCTGGACATTGTGGCGGGCATCTGTAGTCCCAGGTACTTGGGAGGCTGAGGCAAGAGAATTACTTAAGCCGAGGAATCTGAGGTTGCTGTAAGCTGTGATGCCACAGCTCCCAGGTGACAGCTTGAGGCTCTGTCGAAAGAAAGAAAGAAAGAAAGAAAGAAAGAAAGGAAGGAAGAAAGAAAGAAGGAAGGAAGGAAGGAAGGAAGGAAGGAAGGAAGGAAAGAAGGAAGGAAGGAAGGAAGGAAGGAAGGAAGGAAGGAAGGAAGGAAAAGGAAAGGGAAGGGAAGGGAAGGGAAGGGAAGGGAAGGGAGGAAGGAAGGAAGGAAAAAAAAAAAAGGAGTGATTCTGGTGAGGGCTCAAAAGAGATGAGAATTGTGGAGAAAACTTCTTAGGAAAGATTAAGTACTGGTGAACAGAACATCAATAGACCATGGTAAAGTTCTCTCCAAGGAGGTGTCAGAGAAGAATGAGAAATTTTTATTAGAAACTGAGGAAAAGTGATTCTTCCTATAAAGGCACAAAAAACTTGATTGATTTATGTTCACACCCTAGTGTTCTGTGGTTTTGTGACAGGTAAAACTTGAAGGCCAAGAAATAGAATATTTGGTTGAAAATAATTTATAAGCAAAGTGTTAGAGGTGCAATTTGGTTTCTATTAAATGCAAAAACTTGCCCCACTTTGATATATACATTCTACATAATCCTAAGTGTACTCTTGGAGGCACTAGCAGTCTGGCTGTACTAAGGATCCAGAAATGTAATCTTGAAATACAGAATAAACTTGGAGGACTTCAACTTGCATTTTATAAGACATAGAAAAAGGCTCTACTAATACTGATGTATTAGCGTAAGTATTGAATCACTGGAACATGATAAGTACAGAGTATACATATAGACATATAATACATACAAATTTTCACTTTGTATACATACATATATAAATATCATATATATACAAACACACATTTAAAGATATATATAATGGAGGTCAGGTAGAATGAATCATTCCTGTAATCTCAACACTTTGGGAGTTTAAGGCAGGAGGATGCCTTGAGCCCAGGAGTTCAAAGCTGCAGTGAGCCAGGATCTTGCTGCTACACTCTACCCTGGGTGACAGAGCAAGATTCTATCAGGAAGAGTAAGAATTAAAACATGTATTCATGGTATATGGCCACCATAAATAATCACACATATTTATTTTGAATGTTTGTTTTTATTGTTAAAATTTGTTAAAGAAATATTTAATACTTTAAAATATAAATGTCTATACATTTAACATGTATTTATAAAATATATCTTTTGAGTATCAATTCTCAAAAGGATTCAATTAATTACAAAGAAGAAAATCTGTTTAATAAAATGCCAGAGTAAATGGCTAATCATATAAAGCAAACTCAACCTAATCCTTACACTGTACCCCTAAAAGTTCAAAGTGGAACACAGTTGTAAATATGAAATGTCTAAAATATTTATATGCTAGAAGAAAACTTTGGAGGGATGTCCTTATTTCTTGGTCTATAAATATAACACAATATAATTTTTTTTCTTTCATAAAATGTGTATATATATTTGGCACCTTCTGTGTTCTTGTGTGTACATACAGGTCTATACATAGTACACATATGTCTATGTATGTACATACATAGTGTATTATATATATAGTATAATCAAGTGATCACAATGAGAAGAAAATATTTCTAACACATATATCTGACAAAGGGCTCATATCATTTATTTATTAATATCTGCTAGAGAAAATAAGAAAAGGACAATCTAATAAAACAATAAACAAAACAGACTTGACAGGCACAGTATAAAAGATTTTCAAATGACCATGAAGCATATGAAAATGCACCAGTCACTTCTAGCCACCAGGGGAATGTAAATTAAAATCACAGTGTCATTACACACCTTCTAAAATGGCTAAAAATGTAAACTCTTACGAATCTAAGTGTGGATGAAGATTTGGAGCAACTGGAAATTTTATTTCTTGCTGGTAGGAGTGTAAAATGGTGTGACCCTTTTGGACAATCGTTTGACAGTTTTTAAGAAAATTAACTTACATGTATTCAGTAGTCAAGTATGTTTAATCCAAAGTAAACATTCAGGAGGTTGGATACATGTGTACACCAAAAGATTTACAGCTCAGTGTTCTTAAGACCTTCATCTTTAATTAGCCCCAAATTAAGCAACCCAATATCCTTCAAGACTGAAATAGATAATAGTCATACAACAACAGAATACTACACAAAAAGTTATAAAATAAAGGTACACATAACATATTGCTTGTCACTAGTAAAAGACATTATTAGTTGTGCAAAAATGTATGAAAATAAAAAGAAAGAAAATAAAAATCACTCTTTATATTCAATACTCTGAGAATATTAACAACTGATTATAAATGTACCATTGTTTAATAAGCTTTGAACACCACACTTATATGTATGTGTTAAAATAATTCTTTCTTATTTACTTTAATAAAAATTAAAAATTTTAATTAAAAAGATTTCTTTAGTGGCTACAAAACATTTAATTATCTGGACCTTATAATTTAAACAAACAGGAACACTCCATTATATTTATGATAAAGTTATGAAAACTACATATATTATTATTTAGAATTTATCTTTATTGTTATTTGATCTATATGCTTTCTGTCCATTAGACAAGCTATATATATGCTTTATGGAAAAAATATTTTAAATATCCATGGTATTTCATAACTTCATGAATAAATATCAAAAAATATTTTGTATTATATTTATTATATATATATTCTTTGTTATCTTGTAAAATATAAAAAAGGATATTTTAAAGCAATAAAGTTACAGCCATCCAATTTTGCTTGCAAATACTTTTTCCTGAGAATTGCATGTTTATTCACAAAAGAAAATTAGCAAAGTGGCAAATCTATCAAAACTTGTAATGGACAAATTTTATAGACTTCTAAAGTAAATATGCTCTCAGATGTGGCCAGAGTATTCACAGATATCACCGTATATGCATTTCAGTATCCTGGATAATTTTTATAGCTTAACTTGTTCTAAATGAAACATAATCTGTCTAGGAGTAAGAGTCAGCTGTAACATTTGACTCTCATTGAGGTTTTTTTTTAAAAAAACTGATGCTCGCCCATTCTTTGTTCAAAGTGAAAAACTCAATATTATATTTATGAGAATTATTTTGGAGTCATTATCAAGAACTATTTATTTTTCTCATGGGCTAAAACCTGCTGAACCTTTATGTAGGCTACTAGTTTCAAAATCTTAACACTTTTGAGGTGCTCTAGATGTGTTTTAAAGTTCTAACTATGTGTTTATTGCATTCTCATAGAAAGAGTACTAATATCCCGTTTTAATATGAAGTTATCACAGTTTGACATTGCCATATATTTTCATTAAACATTTAAATAAAAATTAATATGGAAATAAAATTAATTAATATTGAACATGAGCAACATATCCAGACTTGGGGAAAATAATGTGTATCAGTGAATAAATAGGTTAAAGCCAGTCTAAAGGTGCCACAAATTAAGCATAGAGGAAAAAAAAAAAGTAAAACTAGGATATAAATGCAGATTAGATTTTATGTTTTCATTATTGATCAGTAGATTCAGTAGATTATGATTGTGTCTGCCAGTTTCCTCCACCGTATATATTTTTCTGTGTAATGTGTAAGTGTCTGTGGGTAAACAGTTCAAAACTATACAAATATTTTGTTTCACATTCTACTTTCGCTCAACAGGATCCATAATGACTATCAGACTGAAATAATTGTTACTCTAAATTTTATATATGCTGAACATCTATTTCCACCATTCTTTCTAAACTTTTTTATTGAAATTATACCATGCAGAGCATTGTATAGTCATAGATTCATAACACAGGGGTCCATAGATATTTGGTTTAGTCTATGGAAATTATTTACATTGTTATTATTCCACCACAAGAAGCTGAGGTGCACCAAGCTGGAGTAGACTAAAAAGAGATGACAATATAAATAATACGTGATTCTACATTGAATCCTAAATGAGAAGACATAGCAGAGACAATTGACAAAAATTGATTAATTTGTATCAAGTTAATTACCTACTTTTGATAATTTGATAAAAGTCTCAAAATTAGAAGATAAGATAAAATTTAGAGAAGCTGGTAGGCTTGTCAAAGATCAAATGATGACAAGTGGCTGGGCTCATCTCTTGGAGCTGGAACATATTCTTCTTAAGAAAGTATCACAAGAATGGAAGAAATGTCAACAATGTACTCAATGTTATTATGAAACCAATATATAATCGCCTACACGCTCATACAAATGATAAAACATAACTATAGCACAGAAAGAAGGAAGGAAGAAGGGATGAGCTGAGGGGAGCAGGGAGCCTGGGAGGAGCAAGGGTATATGGTGGAAGCTCATCTAGCATGCACAATGCAATGGTACATTTCAAAACTATTAAGAGTAGAGTATGGCTACTCAGGAGGCTGAGGCAAGAGAATTACCTAAGCCCAAGACCTGTAAGTTGCTGTGAGCTGTGATGTCACCACACTCTATAGAGGGCAACAAAGTGAGACTCTGTCTCTAAAAAAAGAAAAGAGTAGAGTATGACTGTCTTACCACAGCAAATAAGTAAGTAAGGTGATGCTTATGTTGACCAGTTTGATGTAAGCTTTCCACATTGTATATCAAATCGGCACATTGTACCCCATAAATGCATTGATGTACACAGTTATGATTTAATAAAAACTAAAGAAGTAATAATTTAAAGTGAAAAGTTAAAATGTAAACAAATTTTCAAAAACCTGTGCCATAAAATTTCACATTCGTATCACTTTAAAAGCTAGACTTTTCTCATTCTTCATGCATCTTCTCATATTCCTAAAAATAAAAGTTAAAGAAACTTTGCTCTCCTACTGTAGTGTGTAATTATAATGAACATCTTAAAAAGCACATTTGCTTTCTCCCATTATCAAGGGATATTGTGTTGCCCAATCTGTTTTCAGTTAGTTGTATGATGCAAAACGTCTTACTTAACATCTCTAAGCCTCATTTACAACATAAGCTTAATAACTGCACTTACTTCACAATATCATTGTAAAGATCAAAAGAAATAACTTGAAGGAGGTAAAGTCACCTCCTTCATGTTTACATGGATGGAGCTGGAAAATACTCTTCTTAGCAAAGTATCCCAAGAACGGAAGAAAAAGTATCCAATGTATTCAGCCCTACTATGAAACTAATTTATAGCTAATTTATAGCTTTCATAGGAAAGCCATAACCCAATTTTAGCCCAGGAATATGGGGAGAGTGGAGAGGGAGAGGAGGGGAGGAGCGAGGGTGGATGGAGGGAGGTGATTGGTGGGATCATGCCTATGGTTCATCCTATAAAGGTACATGTGAATCTCTCTAATTGTAGAATATAAATGTCTTAACACAATAACTAAGAAAAAGACATGAAGGCTATGTTAACCAGTTGGATGAAACTATTTCAAATTGTATACAGGAACAGTACATTGTACCCCATGATAGTATTAATGTATATTGCTATGATTTAACAAAAAAATTTTTTTAAAGGAAAAAAAAAGAAATAACACATTTGTTGTTATAGTTTCTGGAACATAATATGGTTAAGAATGCTAAATTTAAAAAATAAAAATAGAGGGCACACAGATAAACTTGAACTTCAGATACACACAAATCTATATACCTATCTGAATATGAGCATGAGAAAAACTCACTCTTGTAGTAAAAAAATACATAGTAAAGAAATATGGTGACCCTAGTAAGGCAGCAATAGCTGGGGTAGCTATTAGTACCAGTAAACATTTGACAGCAGAGGGCTTAAAATATCTTTTTTGGCATTATGTTAACAAAGATTCAAAAGCAAAGAGGACTTGGGATATACCAAAAACATAGTCATCAACCAGAGAAATACTATTCTCATACCGTCCAGGCCTTCCTATGCTCCTCTTGTCTAATAAAAAAGAAAATAGGACATCAAGTTATGTAAAATAAGACATAGAAAAACAAAGAAGTCGAGGTTTATGGAGCATAACTGTTAATGCTGAAACTCAGGACCCCAATCCCCTCTCATTTCTGATGCCATCAGGTTATTAACAGCCAACATGAAATCTATATTCTTATATACATCATTCTGAGGATTAGCAAACTGGAACTTAGAATATCTTAGACATTTTGCCATGGTCACAAATCTAGCAAGCTGTAGATCTAGTATTTGGAACTGCTTCTGCCTTTTTCCTAATCAACATCTAAACCACTTATCACAGTTCATATAATCGTATATTTAAAAGGGGGGAAGCTTTACTGTTTGTATATTGTGCTTCAGTAAATCTGACTTTTTAAAGTCAAAGTCAATTTGAGTTTTATGGGCAATAGAAATGTGAGTCATCTTTATGCTTACAAGTTTTTATGAAAAGAAGTCTAACCCATTATATAATAAATGAAAATAAAAGAGCTAAATTATTATAGGAGGCAAATAGTACTGAGATTTAAAAAGGAACTTTGGTGACTTACATACTTCATTTAGCAAACTGTTTCTGCCACTAAATAGTTGAATGACTCTGGGAAGAATTACTTAAACTGAGTCCATTTCTTCTTCTGTAAAACGGGCTAACAATACTTATGTATGATTTATTTAAAGATTTGATAAAATTACACATATGTGTGTGTGTGTGTGTGTATGTGTGTGTGCATGTGTGTCAAAACATATAAAGCCCTCAGGCAAAGGAAACCGAGTACTGGCAAACTCTGTACTAACACAGTAAGGGAAAGGGCCACTGGGTAGGGCTACAGCCTTAATAGGCACCATTTTAGTAAGGGGGAAGTTAAGCAAACACAAGTAGCTCTTTTTTTTTTTTTTTTTAACTCCAGTTATTCTGAACATGGTAGGTTTGTACTAAATGACATTATTATTGAGTTTAATGAGAGTCTTTTCCTTCATTTGTTGAAAATAAAATAATGGCAAGGACATGGAGGAGATGAGAATTTCTTATTATCCACAAAAGAAAGTGCAGAAAGAGAAAAAAAGGGCCTTGAGACAGAGCCTGACAGGAAACAAGTGAGACAGGAGAAACTCAAGAGGCCAGGCAGCCCGGGCCAACTAGGAAGGCGGTGGACAAAGGGCCAGCGCACGGTCTATACATATGTCCATTGACTTTCCCGAAGATAAGAAGGTTAAAGCAGTGTCCTCCGAGTGCAGGCCCACGAGCTCTGCCAAGAGCTATTCATATTGCTCTCTGGAGAAATTAATTTATTCAGCAAACATTTACTAAGTGACACACAGAAGGCAGGTCCTGGAGACTTTCGTCCTGAATCTGTCAGAAATAATCTCTTAATATATTTGGGTCGCCGAAAAATAGAGCATTAAGATATTGTTGTTCTCTACTTTCCCGATATGTGTCTTAACTTTTATTCCGCCCCCACCCTCCCCAAGCAGACCATGAATGGAGATGGTTTATGTGGGAAGGTAAAGGTTACATCAGAAAGAGTGAACAAGGAAAGATTTCAGCCTACAGGGTACATTATGGCCCAGATTCCACTGAGTGTCGTACCCTTCCTTCAGAACATGAGGGTTTTAGAGTCCACAGCAGAGCAACTCCTGTAAGAGACACTGGAGTAGGCATTGGGGTTATTTTCTCCATAATCCTGGCCCCTTTAGGAGCAGGTAAGGCACTGAGAGTAAGGATAAAGAAAGCCCTCAGGCAAAGGGAACCAAGGACTGGCAAACTTTGTACCAAAATGGGAAGGGAAAAGGCCACTGAGTAGGGTTTTAGTAGACATCATTTTAGTAAGAGGTAGGCTAAGTGAACACAGGTAGGTTCCTTTTTTTTTTTTTAAACTCCAATTATTCTCAGTTTTGCTAGCATGTGAAGGTGAATGTACATTATGTGGCTTCAAGATAAGGGCCTATTACAAGTATTCCCCAAATTATGTGACAAAGAATCCTTTGGTTTCTCAAATACCTTATAAGACTAGAGTCTCTTAGAAATACTTTAGAGTTCTAAGATCCACTCTAATTGCCTATATTTTGTAAATGAGGGAAAATTTGGTCTAGATGGGTAGTGACATAATCTATTAATAGGGGCTAAAATGCAGAATTCTAGAAAAAGGAGATTAGTTCATCTACCCAAAATGAAGAAGTAGAGAACCCAGAAAATTTAATAGGAATTTTTTACATACATCCTACGATTATCCTCTGTATTCGAGTTTTATCTAGTCTCCTATTAGCCTTTATTATGCTAACTCTATTATTTGAAACCAAAATTTCATGACCAAAATGAAATTTTATATAATATACATTCTATTATAACAATTATGCAAATTATGATTATTTAATAAAATACACATTAAAATTATGATATCCCAGTATTTAAAATTAGTTAACATCTTAGTACACTGGTATGAGTCAATTAGTATTATGTCTATTATTATCATAACTCCACCTCCACTCAACACAGAATTTCCAATTCTTTACTATTCATTATTTCTATGAGTAGATTACACAGTAGAGTTATTCTTACTTATTAGCTGAAGAGGATGAAGCTTAGAAATGTTGGCACCCTCTAACAGTAATAAAATAACTTAGATTCAGGGCAGTGCCTGTGTCTCAAAGGAGAAGGGCACCGGCCCCATATACCAGAGGTGGGTTCAAACCCACCGATTTTTAAAAAAAAAAAAAAAAAAAAAAACTGCAATAAACAGATTCAGAGCCAAGATTCACAGAAACCAAATCTCCAACTTTGACCATTTGAAGTCTGGTGCTGATTCCACCAATCTCCCGTACCTCTCCAACTCCTTGAGTTAATGCTCTGGAATACTTTAATTAGGGTTATGCATTGCCTGTTGGAGAGTCATTGCTTTACTAAAACACATAGTAAACTGATATGCTCAGGCATATTTTGGGCATAACATACCTTATGAAATGTCACAATGTGAAGAGACACCACCATGAAACATTGACCAAATAACCCCAATACAACTGGGGAAAAAAGTAAAAAAATCCACATAATTAAATTATTTATCTGAGTTTGTTATTTTTATTTATAGCAAGCTTAAGTTGTTTCCAGATCTATGGATCTTCTGCCCCTTGAAAACTGGTGGCTAAAAGCAAATGGAAATCTCAAATGAGCTTGAGCTCATAGGAAGGATTCATCTTTTTTTTTTTTTTTTTTTTGAGACAGAGTTTTAGTTTGTTACCTTTCATAGAGTGCCTTGTCATCATAGCTTATAGCAACCTCAAACTCTTAGGCTCAAGCAATTCTTTTGTCTCGGCCTCCTGGGTATCAGGGACTACAGGCACCTGCCATAACACCCAGCTACTTTTTAGAGATGGGGTCTCTCTCACTTGCTCAGGCTGGTCTTGAACCTGTGAGTTCAGGCAATCCATACTCCTTGGCCTCCCATAGTGTTAGGATTACAGGCGAGAGCCACCACTCCCAGACTGGAAGAGATTAATTTTATAAAATCTCAGGCCTGACAATGTTCAGTGTGATAGCAAAGACTTAATCCTCTGGAGAGCATATTTTGAAAAATGTGGCTTTGTTGTTTGAATAAGCTCTTCATATCAATCTTTATGGAATAATGTAGAAGTTATTTGGTGATAGAACATTGGTCAGTTAAGGGGAAGAACAGAATCAGTCACTTCATTTAAAATATTGCTAAACATTTTGAGATGAAAACTACTTTAGGATTTAGCAAAAACAACAAAAGATAGAAAAGAGAAAAAATGCTCTAGATATTGATCTAGATATTTCATACAAGGGCATCTCTGCTTCTGGCCCAGAAGCTTTCAGCTTCTGTGCTGAAACTGGAAGAGACTAGAGTCAGTGGTCAAGAGCGTTTACAAATGTTAAATGAGGTCAACATTGGAATAAAAGTATACACAAAAACAAAATCATCGGGACTCCAGAAATAATCTGGGGAATTTTTTTTTTTCCTAGAGCTATGGGTACTGAAAATCAGTTCAAGGCACTTCAGTGATACCAAGAATAATGAAAACAGCCATTTGTAGCTTTTCAATTGCCTTCACAAATACGATCCTCTTTAATTTCAAATTATTAATATTAGTCCTAGAAAGCAGATGAGTACTATAGGGTCATTATTGGCATATTCTTCACCCTGAATACATGATTTTTATAATAAATAAGGTATATTCCAAGTAAATATTTTGCTCAGATCCCTAATACTTTTAGAATGTGTTAAATATTCCTAAACAGATATGTAATCTACTTGACTGTGAAGGTTGGTTAATTTGAATGCTCATAAAAATGATCCCTATAGATATATGTCCTTATCAGATAAAATTGAGGTTGAGTAAATTGTATTTATTTATTTATATAAGAACTTACAATCTGCAAAGTGGTAGAAAAAGATCCAGAGTTTGGATTTTAAATTTAATCATCAAATTTTCTTTGCAGGTCATAAGTTCTACAATGGACAGTTCCTACTATATGAGACTTATTTGAGTTAAATATGAAAAATAAAATTATAGTGAATGTTGCAGAAATTGATTGACTTGGTCCACTCTCGTTAATGTGACCTTTCTTTTTATACCTCTGAAAATGGTGCCCATCGTTGCTGCCACTCAACAAGTTGTTGAAGGTCATCATTTCTGAACGATGGCTTTTCAACCAACCACAGAACATCCAAATGTATCAGCTGTCCTGAATAAAAAATTATAAAATACATATTGGCTTAAAGCAACTCTCATTTATCATGTCACAATTATATAGGTCACAAATCTGGTCAGGTGCCAATGTGCTCTGTTTTTTTCATCACACAATTAAAGTGTCATCCAGGCAGCGGTCTTATTTGGAGACTCTGGGGAAGAGTGGCCTTTCATGCTCCTTGTGGTTGTTGTCTGAATTCCTTTCCTGGGAAGTTATAAGACTGAGGACTCTATTTCTTTGCTATCTGCTACCTGGAGGTGTCTCTGAGCTCCTTAGGAACAACTTTTTCTCAGGTACTCCCTGCTATCTTCAAAGCTTCAGCAATGCAAGCCCTCTTAAGCGGCAAATCTCTCTGACCTTTTATTGCCAATAGAGTTCTTTTCTCTAATTTATCCCTTATTTATTTTTAAATGAAAGATAAGATGTATTTATTTGTGATGCATAACAGGATGTTTTGAAGGACATATACATCTTGAAATAGCTATATTGATCTAATTAACGCAAGCATCACCCCACATACTTACCAATTTCCATAGTGAAAACCCTTAAAATCAACTCTCATTCTATTTTCAAGAATACAATACATTGTTATTAAGTATAGTCATGATATTGCAGAATAGATCAATTGAATTTATACCTTGTAATGAAATTTTACATCCTTTGATCAACATCCTCCAATCCCTCTCCTTTACCCCCTAAACTCCTGGTAATCGCTATTCTTCCTACTTCTACAAGTTCAGCTCAAAGTTCACCAATTTTTAGGGCATATGTGATTACTTTGAGCCCATTCACACATTCCATAATAACCTATTCTCAGATTCTAGTGATAAAGGGAGAATTATTGTTCTAGGGCAGCAGTTCTCAACCTGTGGGTCGTGACCCACAGGAACTGTATTAAAGGCTCATGGCATTAGAAAGGTTGAGAACCACTGTTCTGGGGTAATTTTTAACATGTGGTCTACCACGCCAACTTTAATGAAAAACAAAGAAAACACACATTTAATTTTAAGAAGTTAACCATGCATGTTTTAGCAGCATATTAGATTTTTTTATGGCTACAGCTATAATGTAGTGAATACAGGCAATGGCTTTAATAACAAAGCATTTACTGCCTGTTAAACATGTAATGTAATATTTGATATATAAGAAACCTACATGTATTGTGATGAATTAATAAGAATTTAAAAATAGGTATGGAGACAAGCATATGTGTGCAAACATCCAAAGCTATACATCTGAAGTATCTGACAGCTCTGCACTCCAGAAGCAAAACCTGAGGAAGGGTTGACTTTGGCCAGATTTAGTTTTTGCAGCTTCCTTTGAGATGACAGAACCAGTTGAGCCTAGAAATTTCAACCACACAATTAATGAAAGAGCTGGATTTTGAGAGTTGTAGAAAGTCATTTAAAAATTGTCAGTGCACTCCATATTAGATAGATGAAGTTAAGAAGTTTTCTAAAGAGATTGTATCATCTGGCCCAGGACAGTGGTTCACGCTTGTGACCGCAGCACTCTCGGAGGTCAAGGTAGGAGGATCTCTTGAGCTCAGGAGTTCCAGACTAGCCTGAGCAAGAGCAAGACTCCAGAGTCTCTAGTAACAGTAGAAAAATTAGCCCAGCATTGTGTCAGATGCCTGTAGTCCCAGCTACTCTGGAGGCTGAGACAAGAGGATCACTTGAGCGCAGAAGTTAGAGGTTACTGTGAGCTATGATGTCACAGCCCTCTACCCATGACACAGAGGGGGACCCTGTCTCAAAAAGTAAATAAATAAAATAAAGTAAGGTAAAATAAAATAAAATAAAGGCAGAGAGAGAAAGAGAAACTGTATCATTCAATAAGCTTGTGGTTTAACTGAGAGTAAAACAGCTTTTGCATGAGTCTTAACCATTTCAATTCATTTCGGATTAGAAAGAATAAAAAAACATTGACCTTGACCACACTGTTCAACATCTAGTTACTCTAAGTTCCTTCAGAGGAAGGAAAGATTAATCCTAAATAAATACATAGCCATTAGCCTGATTTCTGGTATTGAAGAAATAACACATCTTAGTTCATTGCCAGACACCAAATTTGATATTATACAGAGCTAGGTTATAACTTTAGCTCTTTAACTTACTAGTTTTACTTAAACTGCCTTTTATCATTCTTTCCTAGGCAGATTATATATTATAAATAAAATACAGTTAGCTTGGAGAAGCTTATTCTCCTTAGATTATTTCTGTGAATTAAAGGGATGGGATAGTCTTAACCTTGCAAAATTATAAAAAGACACTAGTACATACGGCAGGCCGAGGCTCTTGGCGGGAGACTAAAAAAAAAAAAAAAAAAGTGCTTCTGCTCTGGCTGGCAGAGGAGGCTGTCCTGCGAGCAGGCAGCGTGGAAGCTGCGGACCTCTGACGCCTCGGAAGGAGACCCGGGCCCGGGACAGGCCAGAGCAGCCCGAGTCCTGACCCGGGCCGGCTAACGCTCCTGGCCAAGCTGGGGGCTGCAGACAATGTCTTGGCCGCCTCCCTACCAGGAGCTGGATGAGCTGCAATAGCAGGACACATGTGCCAGAGCAGAGGGCCAGCAAGTGCAAGGTCAAATGGACCCACCCGGAGGACGACCAGCTGAGGGCGCTGGTGAGGCAGTTTGGACAGCAGAACTGGAAGTTCTGGCCAGCCACTTTCCTAACCTCACTGACCAGCAACGCCAGTACTGCTGGCTGAGAGATTTGAATCCAGATCTTGTCAAAGGGCCATGGACCAAAGAGGAAGACCAAAAGGTCATGGAGCTAGTCAGGAAGCACAGCAGGAAGCCGTGGACACTGACTAACACGTGCCTGCAGGGCCGCTGGAGAGGCAGTGCTGCAAGGGCTGGCACAACCACCTGGACTCTGCGGTGGAGAAGCCCTGCCGGACCGAGGAGGGGGAAAACTTGCCTCGAAGAAGTCAGTGAAGACACATTAAGCTGACTGGAACAGATGAGGATAGTTAACGCCCAAATCTTCAGGCAGATGATTCAGGAAGTTATTCAAAATTTCACAGGGGGCTGGCAGGATGGCTCATACATGTAATCCTAGCACTCTGAGAGGCCAAGGCAGGTGGATTTTTTTTTAACTCAGGGGGTCAAGACCACCCAGAATGGAAGTGAGACCTCGAATCTACTAAAATAGAAAAACTGTCTGGGCGTTGTAGCAGGCATCTGTAGTCCCAGATGCTCGGGAGGCTGAGGCAAGAGGATTCCTTGAGCCCAGGAGTTTGAGTTTGCTGAGGTTTGAGAGTGCCGCAGCACTCTACCCAGGATGGTAGAGTGAGATTCTGTCTGTAAATTACTTAATTAGATAATTAATTAATTAAAAAATTTGCATGGGAATTAGGGGTGGCACATTTCCAAGCATGAAGTTGTTGACTTGAGAAATTTAAACTGCAACATGAGATCTCCAAGAAAGTCTTATGTGATGGGGGCAGTGCCTATGGCTTAAGGAGTAGGGTGCCGGCCCCATATACCGGAGGAGGTGGGTTCAAACCCAGCCCTGACCAAAAACTTCAAAGATGATGACATCTTTAATACTGGCAAGTCTGGACTGTTTTCAAGGTGGTATCTGACTGGAGCCTCGTCATGAAAGGTAACAAACTTAGGAGCAGAAAAGTTCCCAAAGAATGTTTTATAACTTAGCTTTGTACTCACTTGATCTGGAGAGAAACTACAGCCCTTTGTGACTTGTAAATAGGCAAAGCCATGGGCATTCAAGAACCTGAAGCCTGAAGAACCCCTGTCATCTGAAGATCCAAAAAAAGCACCTGGATGACTCAGGCCCTATTTGAGGAGTGGGGAAGGGGTATTGCCTGAGAAATGAAATGGGGAAGAAGTAGTCTCTCCTACTGATGGTGGACAACTGTGCAGGCCAACTGCATGTGAACCATCTCACAAATGTGACATGGACATTTCTGCCTCCAAACATGACCTTAAACATCCAGCCTCTTGACTGAGACATCATCAAAACATGATGTACTACAAAGCCCAGCTCCTGCAGTGGGTCATTACTAAATCACTAACCTGTGGTCTGCCCGTGGAGGCAACGTCAGCTGCCGCCTCAGTGAGTGCTCTGGATGCTGTCCTTTTATTCCAAGTTCTGCTTGGAATAAAGTTCAGCCAGAAATGATATAGATGTGTTTCAAGACAGTTGGGTTTGTCACAGCCCAAGAGCACAACGTTTTGGCCCCATCAGATAGTCTGTCTCCCCATGGCCGAATTTGAAGAAGTAGATTTTGAAGGTTTTGTTTTAATAGATGATAATGTGACAACCTGTAAAGAACCCGACCCAGAAGCAATTTTCTAAGTGATATTGACTGAATTACAGGCCAGCATAAAAGTACTTGAGCAGCTGATGAAGTGGAACAAGAGAGTGAGGATAACAGGGAAATCGTAGAGAAGATGTTGGAAAGTAGGAGTCCTTTGCTGTTGAAAAATGCTCCGGTGTTCTGAGTGGTGTAGCCAGCTGTGAGAGGGTTTTCTCCACTTACATTTATAATAGGAAACAGACCAAGGTTGACTCTTTTTTCAGAATGATTGAACTCCTAGGAAACAGTACCTGTTGGGATTTGGTGTGATACTATATGTATGCTTTTACTGTATCTTGATTATTTATGATTTATATGATATTCTCCAATAAAAGCTGTACAAGGAAGTAAAAAAAGATACTAGCACAATGATGATGACATTACAGACGAGTAATACTAGTTTCATGTGTTTGTCTACTTTTTACCTGTTCACTTATTTTTAGCAACTCATCTGAATCTCCCTTTCCTGGTTCCAAAGGCATTTTCTGGATACCGGCACCCCACCGTCTACCATAAGTGGAAGTTGCATATCCCACTGGTTTGAACATACTCAAAGAGAGAGGATGAATAAGACTGGCAAGGCCAATTGTTAAAATAGCACAGAGGTTCTAAGGTATTTTGTAAAATGTTAGGCTAGTCTATTAATTATAAAACTATAGTTGAACCTCTTAAATTGGCCACTTAAGGGACTAGAACAAATTGGTGAACATATGGAGATGGTTAACATAAGAAACCAGGCCTACTGTACTGATATGTACATGCAGGTCTGGTCTATGTAAATTAGGTCAACTTAAGGAGGTGGTCAGTGCATGGAAATGGTCAACTGTGAAGCATGTACTGTGGGGTTTTTTTTCCATTCATTTACTGTTCATTGAGTTGTGACTATGTGCCAGCTACTGTCCTATACATAACAATTTCATTATTACACAAAGTTTACCTTTCAGTGGAAAGGTGGAAAATAAATCAGAAAAATAAAATTTATGTTTAGCGTGTTCAATAGTAATGACTTCAAAGGAGAGAAAAATAAGGCAGGGAAGGATGATTGGGTTGTGAGACCTGGAAGACCACTTTAAGTGACCTCAAGGAAGAGGAAAGGCCAGAATGGTAAGAGAAATAACTCTTATGAAAGCCTGTTGCAAATTAGGACAGCCTCAATCAGCACCAAATGCAAAGGCCTGAGTTTTGTTTTGTTTTCTTTGTGAGAACAGGAGCCTACTATGAATTGAACACAGTAAGCTTAAGGGGAAAAATAGAAATTAAATGAGATGGCTCAGGGACTGATTGTATTAAGACAGAAAGGGTCTGAAGGCCAAGCCTTGGACATCTGAAGGCTTTAGATTTCAGTAATTTGATAAAGAATGAGGGAACACAAAGAATGAATGATGAGAAGTACAGGAAGAAATCAGGTGATTATGGACTCTTGAAAACCAGGTTCCAAAACCATAACTGTACAATGTGGTGTTTTGCTATACCATGTAGAATGCTTATATTAAATGGATTAATGTAACCTCACCTCACTTATTTGTTGTGGTAAGACATTTGAAAAAAGAACTTTAAAAAAAAAGTGATTATTTGCTATCTTTTCTAAAAATGATGTTTTTATTAAGAGTGGGAACTATATTTTTGCACCCAAGATTTTAACAAGGTATAATAAATAATACATGCTATGGAAGTATAATGAATTCTTATGGTGTATTTGCATGGAAAAATATCTGGATTATATAAATCATTATTCATTATGTATAATCTATTGTACTCTATCCTCATGTAATGGCTAGCAGTGATATGAATGGTTTATTATTAGAGTACTTTAAGCACAGTAAACACTCTGTCCACATGCTGTGACTATTCCACTGACGTTGAAAATTACTTTCAGATTGTTGTTTATGCCATGGGTCAGAGGAAAGCTTATAAAGAAATAGAATAAACTGCTTACCTTGAAAAAACAATCTCCAATTCCCCTTTCACTTCTAAGCTCTTTGTTTACTAGTAAATGATGACTTCAACAACTCAAGTCTTTTGAAACATCAATAACCTTTAGCTTATACCTCTGTATGAAGTCATTTGGCCGTGGCTGAGATACAGAGCTGATTCCAGAGGCTGAGCTCTTATTCCCATCTCCCAAGATGAGTCATTTAACCTCTTTTTACCCTTTAAAGATAGGAATAAATTGTCCCTTGGCCTGCCTCCCTGAATTGAAATGACTATTGGTGAGATAATGTCTATGAAACAATTTAAATGTCTCACAAAAAAAAAAAAAAAAATGTGCCAAATGTTTTCAAAGCAACTTGCTGGATTTTCTGACACAAAGGCTAAAAAGGACTCTAGGAAACTGGATTCTTTCATTGACTTTTTGAAGATTAGATATAATAGGAGTTCCTTTCTTGCCCCCAAAGGGGCAACCATGACTATGTGGTTTCTCAAAGGTTTAAGGAGAGAGATGTTCTTTTCTTAATTTCTGATGAATAGTTATTGCTTTCAGAATAATTCAGTAGGCACAGACTTGTCGAAAAGAGGTACATGCAACTGTCTAAGGCAGGAGATTGTAGGAATCTGACTCCCGGGGAAGCAACGCTCTTCCCTGCTTTCTCGTTTGTGGCCCTCGCATCCGCCACGGTGGCCTAGGTAACTACCCCGGAAGTCATTCTCCCATTCTTTATTCAGCACATCCAGCCCCCTCCACCCCCGCCTACCCTCTCTCGTCACTACACCACATGGCTAAGCACTGCCCGCCTCTTTATAGTTGCTATTTTGCTTTATTCTCTCAACATCCTCTGCCCGTGAGTGTGGTGATCTCATTCCCGGGCTCAGGCCTCCTTGTTTCCCATCTGACACCTCTCCGTTCTGTCCTTCACATCCACAGCACTTGCCACCCCTTTTGTTCCTGCCACTTCCATCAAACCTTTTCCCCCATCCTCCTGAAATACAGCCTCTGCTCCAGCCATGCTGAATTATTTATAGCTCTCTAAGAGCATATAGTTCTGTTTTTTTATCTTTGGCCTTTGCACATAAAATTTCTTCCAGAAATTCCCTTCCCTCTTTCTACAGGAACAGTATGTAATAGGACAGAGGTTGGAACAAAGGCATCAGCAAGGATCAAATGCCCTTCTCCCCTTACCGACTCCATGGCTTTGGGCAAAAGTCAGACTTTCTCTCTGTCTCGGGGCCTCCTCCCTAAAATAGAGATAATATCAACATGTTTATCACAGGTTTTGATGAAATTAAATGAGTGAACTTGTGCAAAAATGTACTTAGCACATGTTAGATCAAGCCATACCATCTGACCTGACTAACGTATATTACTATGCTTTGTCTAAGTCTCACACTTTCACTCAAAACTCACTTATACCCTCTCTATAAACTCCTCCCTCTGCCATAGGGAAATTGTTTACTCCCTCCCGTGTCCTACTCTTGTACCTTATGTAGCTATTATGATAATCCCAATGTGTTAGATACTATTATTATTATTATTATTGGCTGGGGCTGGGTTTGAACCCACCACCTCCAGCAGATGGGGCCGGTGTCCTACCCCTTTGAGCCACAGGCAGCGCCCAATATTATTTTCTTAAATATTTATTGTACACGCTGAATTGTGAAAATGTATTGAAAGTTGATCCATGTCTTATCTGTCTGTCAATTTCTGGCAAATAATGTGTTATTCATACATATGTTTTGAAGTAAAAAAGGAAAATTAGAGTCTTTGGTCTTTGTCACAAATAGCCTACAGAAATAAAGAAATGTTTCTTCTCTCTTCTCCTGGGGAATACGTGCTCCCAGAGAGCTTCACAGGGGAAATGGCTTTGTTTCCCTCAGTATGATGTTTTCTTTCCAACTGAGTTTATGTACATGTAAAACCACAGTCATTTGTTCTGCAGAAAGTCACAAATAGCTTGTGGTATCTACAGTTTAGCACACTGTAAAGTAGATATTTTTTTCACAATTCTATTCCGAGTTTCAGTCTTTTTAGTAACTAAAATATTTGCGATTAAAATCAGTTGTTACTAATCTGTTCTTACTGAATAATATTGATCACATAGCTGAAGAATAGAATGCTGGACACCTGTTTTAAAATGCAGAAGTATATGTAAGCTTGAGATTTTTTTCTTTTTTTTTCTTTTTTATCAAATGGTAGCTGTGTACATTAATGTACTTCTTGGGTACAGTGCGGTGTTTTCACACACAATCCGAAACACTTCCATCAAACTGGTTAACATAGCCTTCATGTCATTTTCTTAGTTATTGTGTTAAAATGTTCATATTCTACTCTTAGAAAGATTCACTTGTACCCTTGTAAGATAAACCACAGAAGTGATTTTCTAATCCTCCTCCCTCCCCCCATTCTTCCCTCCCCTCTCCCTCCCCCCTCCCTGTATTCTTAGGCTGTTATTAGGTTATAGTTTTCATATAAAAGGTTTAAATTAATTTCATAATAGGCCAGGTCATGGAATAAGCCCAAGTGCCCATGGATCCACGAATGGATCAACAAACTGTGGTATATGTACACCATGGAATGCTATGCAGCCATAAAGAAAGATGGAGACTTTACGTCCTTCATGTTCACATGGATGGAGCTGGAAAACGTTCTTCTTAGCAAAGTATCACAGGAATGGAAAAAAAAGTATCCAATGTACACACCCCTATTATGAGATTTTTTTCAATGAAACATAACTAAGCTCTAACACACAAATCTGTATATTAAAAAGTCAGCATGGATAGATCTATAATCATAACTGTGATTTCATTATAAAGTGATAAATTATCACAATTTAATTGAAAAAGGTATTAAAAGTCAACAATTTTGAATTATTTTAATCAAGGTTGCTACAGCTGTTTCTGAAAGCAAACTCAGTACTGAAGGGTTATCTACTGAAAGAAATAAGACAACTGCATCATGAGAAGTAATAATAAATATTAATCAGAAGTTTAGCTTTAGGCATTCAGAATATACTGAATTAGACATGTATTGCAGCAACTTAACATTTGTCCTTAATGAACAAGTTCAAAAAAGAAAAAGTGACCATCAACAAATTATATTTGCCTCTGTGATAAAACTTCCTAGTCTAGTGGGTTCATGTAAATATGTGAGTCACTGTAAAACTTTTGGGACAGACTGTGTTATGGTCTATCATTTCACTTCCAAGAAACACGGTTGACAGCATCCTTTCAGATTCACCCGTGCAAGTTTCAGCTTCCTCAACTTATCAGTGTGGCTGGGAGGGCTTCATTTGTTTCTGTTCATGTGGAGTTTATGGATCTTGCTTTTTGTGCATCTCAAAACTTTCACAATAACTCATGCAAAAGTTGTAGGTAAAAATAGCTCTTGTTGATGGATTCTAGTTTTTTAGTTTTTTTTTCTTTTACTGTTGGGGATTCATTGAGGGTACAAAGAACCAGTTGACAGTGATTGCATTTTTTAGGTAAAGTCCCTGTTATAATTGTGTCCTGCCCCCAGAAGGTGTGTCACACACCATGATTCCCCACCCCCTCCTTCCCTCTCTCTGCTCATCCCTTCCCCCAAATCCCCCTCCTTCCTTCCCTCTCTCTGCTCTTTCCTTCCCCCGCCTGTTCTAGATCTTTTTTCTCTTTTTGTGTAGCTATAAGCACCTTGAAACAGCATTATCTCTAGTAAAGCAAGACTGGATGGTGAGTTTTCAGTCTGAAGCCCTCTTGGTACACCTTTAGCTCAATGAATTGCCAGGCAGCATGCCTTTTAGCCTGCATTTTTAAGTCCTTGATGTCCTGTGCAGGTTAATGCATTTTATAAGAAGGGAACAGTAGTACTTAATTTCCACTCTAGATTCCCTGTCAATCAGACCTGAAGGATCTAAGCCAGAAGTACTTAGATGTTTTAGTTGCTAAATGTGGTTCTCAGGAATATGAACTATCTTTGAGTTGAGTTCCTCTTTTGGTTCTTTCTAATAAGATAGAATACACTTATGATCCTAGTTCTGCCGCTTAGTAAGCGTGTGTGGAATGGATTTCGTGCCTCAGCTCTTCAGCTATGAAACAGCCTAACCATCGCTCTTATACTAGTTTATTATCACTGCTGTAACAAATAGGGTGGCTTACAACAACTCAAATTTATTATCTCATATTTTCATACGTTAAAGTGTAGCAAAAGTCTTGCCAGGCTAGAATTAAGGTGTAGTCAGGGCTGTGTTCTTTTCTGGACGGTCTACGAGAGAATTTGTTTCCTTGCTTTTTCCAGATTCTAGAGGCTTCTGCACTCCTCAAGTTCAGGGCTGATTTCCTTATCTCAAAGTCAGCAGCAGCACCACTGTCTAATGACTTTTCAATAGTTGCATTTCCTGTGATCTCAGTGAGGAAAGGGTCTCCTCCGATAAGGACCCAAGAGTTTAAACTGGAAACACCTAGATAACCAGGATTCTCTCCAACTCAGGGTCCTAAACTCATCGCATCTTTAAAGTCACTTTGCTATGGATGGTAAAATACTCACAGGTCCCAGAGATAAGGACCTGTACATCTGTGGGGATCCCTTATTCTGCATGCTATGCCTACCTCAGAAGTTCTCTCTGATGATAAAAGATAATTTGTGAGGCTCTCCACACCATGTATGGGCTGCACAACTAATATAACAGTTATGATGGTTAGGAAAAGCTCTCTGCTTCTTCTGGGTTTTTTTGCTCCTTATATGTTGGTGCTTACACCACTTTATTTTTCTAGCTGCAATATTTTGGAACGCTCCTGGAATTCCAAAAGTTTGAATGGTTTAAGCTCCTTAAAGCTAATTTTTCCTTTGTTAAAATCTTAGTTAAATTTTAACCCTGATGACAATTTGTATCTATTATACTGAAGAATAATTTTAGGGTTTTTTTTAAGCTTTCTAGTTTTATTCTTGACCAGTTCTAAATATTACAAAGGATTGACATTTTATGACTTTAATTACTTCTTAGATGTGCCCCCAATGGGTGGGGTCAGGGGAAGTTTATGTCTTTAAAATAGAATAGAACTCATTGTGTCATGAAACTGCCCTGAGCCTTGAATTCTTTTATAAATCTCTAATGTTTGACCAGATCTTGATGATCTCGGTTTTCTAGTATCTTCAGGTGTTTTTCCATTTCATCTGTCCTGAAATCTGTCACCATCATTCATCACTACCCATCACCTATAACCATATTACTATACAAATAATGAGAAAATACAATAATAAAATCACTCTATCAAACTATTAGCTGTATGCCTTATAGCTTCCACCTTTGCATAAATTATTTCCTCTGGCTGGAATTCCTTCCTTGATTCTGACACACTCCCCAAAGTATCCTCAATTGTTCTGTCTCACTTCTAG
Source organism: Otolemur garnettii (assembly GCF_000181295.1). Taxonomy (NCBI): domain Eukaryota; kingdom Metazoa; phylum Chordata; class Mammalia; order Primates; family Galagidae; genus Otolemur; species Otolemur garnettii. The sequence goes on from NW_003852396.1 coordinate 51,976,953, forward strand.
CCATGTCTCCTGTTCAGAAACTTCAATATCCATCCCAGTTTATTATGGGAACCTTTTCTTCCTATAATTTTGTTTTCATTGAAACCTGTGAATGACTCTAGTGCAGCTCACATCTTCTCAACTGGAGTTGCCTGTGTTTTGTTTCTAATTGTTTGCATGTGTTGACTTGTGAGATTCTCACCTCCTAAAGGAAAGAAATCATTTCCTTAGTGCCTAGTGTAGCATACATAGCAGGTGTTTAATAAATAGTTCTTAACTGAACATATTAAACTGGTATGAGCATTGCCAATTGCCTGAACTAAATGCCCAGAAATTTTATGATAACAAATGTTATGGAAACCGTCAGCAGATAAGAGGGGTGAGTGACTTTGCACAGGAGAGCATGGGAATCTCACTGTCAGGAGCTTTCTTAGCCTAAACTTAAAGATAGGTGTTATTGATGGTATTGTTTAAATAAAAACCCAAGTATGGAGCAATTTCTGAGAAACACTTGATGTTTCCTTGATAGAAGATGAAGATTACACTTAAAGGCCTTCTGCTGTATTCATTACTATTTAATTCTTACTTTCTATACATGCCCTATATTTGAGTTTTATTTTCTTATTCAACAAACAAGAGAATAAAAGCATTTTTGAGGCTGTCTGAGTAGAGAACTCTCAAAATCTGGCCTCACTTTGCTCATTTAATTTATTGTCTTCATTTACATATTTATTTTTTCTCTAGCCTCCCTTATGCTACCCTCACCCCACAGATCATTTGAATGACAGGTGACTAATTTCCCATCCCCAGAGAGGGGATATCTTAGCATATATCCCCTGTCTATATGAACTCACTGAGGCACATTTATTCTCAAGATTTCACTTAAATAGCAATTCCTCCTATACTTCCCAAAATACTGTTCATATAATGATACAGACCAATAATATCTGATGACATTATTTAGTGTTTACAATGTGTCAGGTATAGTTTAAGCTTCTTCACCTTCCTACAGTGGAAGACAATAATTGTTCGTATATCAAGATGTGGAAACTGAGGCATAGTGAGTTAAGTAGGTTATCCAAATTCACAAAGCTGTTAAGTAGCATAGCTAGGATTTGAAGAGATAGACTGTATTGTCAGTCTGGGTTCTTAAATTCTATTTCATATCATGATACATACACATATTTTGTGCTACTGAATGGCAAAAGATTACCTTGTATTAACTCTTGGAGAATGAGACTCACATCTCTGTCGGCCGCTCAGAAAGGCCAACATATCATTTGCATGTCCTCAGTGTTCAGAGAAAGATGAACAGAATTAATAAAAACAAGCCTGTCTCCTATCCAAGTAAATGTGCTGGATGAAGAAACATTGCTTGCATGACGTGTTTAAGGAATTGGAAAGATCAACTGCAGTAAAAGCCAAGATGTATTTCAAGCAGTCACAGCCGTACCACCCAACCTGAATATGCACAAAGCTTTCCATTTCTCATTTCTGAATGCCTGGGAGGCACTTCGCACTGTCTTTTATTCTCATGAGTAGAGCTTTCTATAAAGGAAATGATCCGTAAATTCACTGGGAAATGTGTTGGCAAATGTTAAATGTTGTATTGAGCCCCGGAAAAGTCTGTTTAGCAGATGATACACATAAATCTCTACTCATTGCTACTTCCATAGCTCCCTCCCTGCAAACATGCAGCCAGGACTGCACCTCCATCCGACTGTTCCCCCTTCCTTCCTTGTTTATTTATTTAATTATTTACTGAGACAGGGTTTCACAATGTCACCCAGGCTACAGTGCAGAGGTGCAATCATTGAGCTATGCAATCTTGACCTTCTGGACTCAAGGGATCTTCCACCCTCAGCCTCCCAAGTAGCTAGGACTACAGGTGCGTGCCACCAGGACTGGCTCATTTAAAAAAAGAAATGTGGATACAGGGTTTCACTTTGTTGTCAAGGCTGGTCACAAATTTCTGGCCTCAAGTGATTCTTCTTCCTCAGCGTCTCAAAGTGATGGGTTGTGGGTGTGAGCCTCCTGCCCTGTATAATCACCTCATTTTGCTGGGTACTTACTTGTGTTTTCCAATTATTAGGTAGTCAGGGTACATATTGGACTGCAATTCTTTTGCCATGTCTGCAGTAATTGTAAAATTTATCCATATGGAGAAACAAGTTGGAATCTCTGGTGTCAGGAAAACCTGGCATGTAATGTCTTGTAACACACAAAGCCAGGTTTGCACTCTGGGACGCATTTCACAAGTCTAGTGCCAGATCTTGGGAAACTAACATAGCAATGAAGAGATGGTGTTCAAGGAAACTCTGAAAATTTTCAGAACCCCCTGGATCTCATTCTTGTCTGAAACATGAAGGATTCCTCTTCTTGCAGTGTGTCCTCCATGATCAATAGGAACACATTTTCTCTCTTTTATGCACCAACACTTTTATATTATTTCTGTTGTTTAAAACAAATTCACAAAGAATTAAAATGAACCTACATAATCCTGAGTGAAGAAAAAGTTTTCATGTTAATATAAGAATCTAAGGAGTGGGAAGGAGTGGGAGAGGCTCTACAAGGGGTCAACAAATGTTCATTCTTCTCCCATTGAAGACCCTACACTGTTTATACACTACTCTCTTAATGCAAAACATTGTCTTTTCAACTTTTTTCCTATTTTTTTTAAGAATTTGTTTTTAATCTATGTTAAAGGAAATCCAAAGACGATTTTACTGAGGGGCTATTAAAACCTAAAGCCTTAATCTATTTTATTTTATTTCATTTTCTGTTATTTGAGTGTCTGCTGAACTGTTTCAGGTGTTCAGTGCCTTAGCTAACAATCAAGTGTCTCCCAACCCTGGGCAAGGTCTAGCAGTGGTTCACTTTACGTCACCACTGCAGCTCTATTTTTTCGGCTTCAGGAATTAACACAGTATGTGTTTGTAACTCATTATACAATCAGCAATGCAGGATGCCTCACACCATTTTCTAAATCTCTTTCTCCTTGCTTCCTCCACCTGTTTGCCCTGTGCTCTGAACTCCACCTGCATCAGCGTCTCTGGATTCTGATCGCTATTTTCACCTTGGGTTTTCTTTTCCTGCACAAAGCCCTGGAAAATATTGTAGAGCAGAAAGTCAGGGGATTATTGTGTTTATCTTATTTGTATCTCTTCTATCTTCTCTACTAAGCTGACTATTGTCTGATATCCGAAAGCAACAGTTTCCCATATTTTGTCCATTTGGTTAGTTGTTCATGTTTGAAGGACTGGTCATATAGCATTTAGTCTGATTTGATTTGTAGCATAAGTCCTACAAAAGACCTTTTAGTGGTTGGTATTGAGAGGGATAACATGATTTTGTTTTTAAATAAAATGTTTATGCTTTCACTTTGTTTCTCAGAGCACCACTTACTAAAATAATCATTTTTGCTCAGAATTGGTATGATACTAAATAAGCAATATTTTCACAGCCCAAGAGACATCATTCTCAGGTTGAATCAGTTGAATTCTACATCTAAATTGCACAAAGAGGTATTTTTAACAATATTCAGCTGTATTGACCTCAAAAATGTAGTAATTTTCCTTGAATTTTTAAAAATTTAAAGCTGATGGAGGGCACTCTTTTTAATTTAAACTATCTTTCATTACCTTTACTGATGTTGTTTCTTACTGAAACAATTCACATTTATTAAGTGTGAATGTGTGTGAATGTAGGTATGCGTATGAGTGTATGTATGTATACTGACCTACATATATATAGAAAATATGGCATACTGCCTGGGTGGAGGACTCAACTACAACTTGAACTTTACCTGACAAACATATACAGTGAAACCTAATTATACACACAGACCCTCATATTAATCCGAAATTAAAAAAAGAAAATATACATTTCAACACACCGAAGTCTTTTTATAATTTTTTAATTTGACAGTATGCTTGTTAACATGTACTCTCCACATATACTTTCATGTTTTCACAAGAAAAATCATCTTCCATACTTGTTTCATAGTCTTTTTTTCCTCACTGAACAATATGCTTTGTACGTATGTGGGCTGTCTGGATAGTATTCAGCCATGTAGGTCTCTGTTTTTTTTTTTCTTTTTTTTTTTTGTAGACAGAGCCTCAAGCTATCCCCCTGGGTAGAGTGCCATGGCTTCACTGCTCACAGCAACCTCCAACTCCTGGGCTCAAGCGAGTCTCCTGCCTCAGCCTCCCAAGCAGCTGGGACCACAGGTGCCCGCCACAACGCCCAGCTAATAGGTCTCTGTTTTCATAGAACATGGCTGGATAATCTCTGGACAGCCTTCATATAGTTATACCACTAAAGAATGATTTTAATTGATAGAGTATTATTTTTTTTGTTTGAAATATGACTTATTTAACCAAAAATTTAATGTTTTTTTATTTATATAGTTTCAAAATGTTCATCACTTGAAACCATGCTATGATAAAGATTTTTACTGTCGCTTTTGTTTAAGTTATTTTTCTTCCCATCAAGATACAGAGGAGAATTCTAAATAATAAAGATGACCCTGCATATGGGCTCCCTAATGGACTCTTACTTCCTTCTAGATTTCCTTCTTCACTAAGGTACTGTAGAAGCTATATTGACCAGATTCTAGGGTTCTACCTTGTGCCAGAGTTTCCCTGAGGGAGAATAGTTTTTGTAGAGGGGAAGATGGAAACGTGAAGCTGCAGTGTTGGCCATTGGCCAGGAGACGGGTCCTTCTACAAGCATAGCAGCAGTAGCCTTTAGCTCTACTGGACTCTCTGACGCGTGGTTACTGAGTGATGTGCAGTAGCAGCAGCGATGTTTCACATTGTGCAATTTTTCAGCGTTGTGGGCATGTTTCCCAGCTGGATTGCACTAGGGTTTATGGCCAGGTTCCGTAGTTCTTCCTGAGCTTCTGCAAATGAATTCCTCTTAATAAATCTCCTTAGGCTTAAACTAGCTACAATAGATACAGGAATCCAGAATGAAGAGGGTCATGCTTTAGAATTTCTAGGCTTTTGAATATATTTTGCCTGATCTCCAAAATATTTGTTACTACTTTTATTCTGAAAAGAAGCACACAAAACCTTTGAATTTCTTGAGACTTACCACCACTAAATATTATTAAGAAAAAATTGAGAAGAGAGACAATGATTGAGAGACTACTTCACGCAAATAGCTCCATGTGTCGGTCCTGTACTTGAACTCCTTGAAGTCACTATTTTTACAATATCCTATTTATATGAATTAATGATTTTTTTTAAACAATAGGCATTTATTTCTTGCTTATGCTCCTGCTGGCATCTGGGCTTACTCCCAGTCAGGGTTGGGTCCTGGTCTGTGCCATAGGTCTCTGCCCTCCCTGGGCTGGACCAGCAGGCTGAGCAGGGGCTGAGGCACCTGCTTCCCTGGGCCAAAGGAGGAAGGCCAGGAGGGCAGCCCCAAAGCACAGCACATTGGAAACCTCTGCTCACCTTGCCTGCTGCATCCTAATGATTCTTGGTTAAGACTCTTTTTTTTTTTTCTTCTTTTTGACACACCCTCAGTAGAATGCTGTGGTATCACAGCTCACAGCAACCTCAACTCTTGGGCTTAAGCAATTCTCTTGCCTCAGCTTCCTGAGTAGCTGGGACTACAGGCATCTGCCACAATGCCTGGCTATTTTTTGTTGCAGTTGTCCTTGTCATTTAGCAGGCCCAGGCCGGGTTCAAACCCACCACCCTAAGTGTATGTGGCTGGTGCCGTAACCACTGAGGTACAGGTGCTGCCCAAGAGTCTTTAGTGTTACATATTGAGTACCTCCTTTGTGCACTTGTTATACAGATGTTATCTAATTAAATAGCATAAAACTCAATGATTTGAGCTTCTAACCATTAACTTGTTCTACAGAATGATGTCACAAAAGCTTAACCAGTTAAGTACTTTACCCATGATTTATGGCAAATAAATGGAAGTGTAAGAATCTAAGTCCAGTTAATTTGACCCATTAGTTCATCTAATTCCACCTCATCACCTGTCCTGTAGAGTCATCTGCCAACTTTTATACTCCTTGTCTGTGACACATGTAATTTATAAATTATATAAAATTTTCATACGCTTATTTCTTTGTGACAGACAAGCAATTTATAAGTAAACATATATATGTAATGTGTGTGTGTATATATATATATATATATTAGCTTATTGTGGGTGTTATGGCATGGGGCTGTTTTGCTAAAGATAAGCACTTCTTTATGAAAGTACTTTCACTCAAAGATAGATCAGTATAGCTTAGGCTACCTATTTCCGATAACTGCCTGCTGTGTACATACAGTCAAACAAATTGTGAACATATTTTTGAATAAGATAATTGGCATACAATTAACTGTGTAAGCCCCATCCTTGTTTACTAGGAGTATGAAAATATTGATAATGATGATGTAATATTAAGCCAATAGAACATGAAGTGTTTCTAACTTGTCCAGAACCCTAATGAGTATAAAGAATTCATCCTGGAACTGAACATCTGAAAACATGAGTCCTTTTTTCTTTTTTTTAGTTTAATCTCCCTAGGGAGTACAGATATGGCTGCATACTAATGATATAAGGTCACTTGGTCCACCTTGCACTGTTTAAAAAACACATGGCTTTTGTTTACTTAGATTCAGTAGTTGAGAACAAACAGGAGCAAAAGCAGTAGTTACCAGCAGACTGGAAAAAGGTAGGGCATCCCTTCCCTCTGTTCCTAAAACTGTTTCAGTGCTGAACTGATTACGTTAAGTTTATGAAATGAAAATGGATGTATGTAACAGAGCACATGCTGCATAGTTTCTAGGTTGTCTCTTCTGATTGGCATCTTAGAACTGTTGAGACTCACCCAGGTGAGAAAGAGACTCGGACCCCACTTGATGCAATAATTAAGTAGAATTGTATTATACCTGCACAGGGGGCCTGTGCCTTGGAAAGCAAGTGGCCTTGAATGAAGGGCAGCTGGCCTTTTTATACCTCATTTTTGCATAACTCAGCAAGCAAGCATAAACAGAAGCCAAACATTGTGGTTAGCTCAAGGAAGGGGTTACATTAGATCAGGAGTCATATTGGGGGGTTACATAGTTCAGGGTGGAGGTACACATGTTGAGAAAGTTTCCAAGAACTTGGGACTTTCCACCAGGGGCTTTTTCAGGAATCCGCCCTCCCTACATACGTCCTTATCTTCAAGCCTCTTCTCCGAATTTAACCTCCCCACCCTTATGGGGGCTGGGACTAAAAGACTCAGGAGAAGTTTTTCTTTTTCAAAAGTAAAGGGTAGGGGGCTTGTTTGCTACAGAACCAGGTTTCTCCTACCTGAGTCAGCCTAAAATCTAAGTTAAAATGAATGTCAAATATAATAATTGACATTTTTCTCAAATGCAATGTCCATTTTTCCAGGCAAAGTTAATAGCTTCCTCCTCTCAGCTTCCTTAGCAACTTGTGCTCATTTCATTTGCTACCCTTGCTATGTTGTTATTTCTTGAATATGTCGTTTTTACCCCCTTAGATACTGTGCTTCTTGAGATATTTTATATACTTCAGCACTTTGCTGAATAGCTGGAATTGTGAACTAAGAAATAAATATATCAAGGAACAAATAAACATGTCTCATTTGCAAAGAAGTAGCCTCTAGAAACCTTTCTCTAGCACAGAGAAAGAAAAAATAAATTACCCAGAAAAAAGCTGGAGACTCTTCCAACATTTTCTAGGGCGTGTTTCTTTGTAAGGGTTTATACACACAGATAACACAGAACTAAAACCACTTCTACAATCTAATGTATTTAGTTAAAGAAAATTGGCACACTATTATTGGATTTTGACCACAGATAAATGTGGTCTCATTTGAAAGGTAATTTTCATAAACAAAAGAACAAAATATTGACACATTGGAAATGTGATTGGGCCTCTGAGCTGCAGTTTCCTAATTTGTGACATGAAGATGATTAACTTTAGACACATTTGTCTTCTAAAGTTGATATAAGAAATAAATAAGAAAATATGTGAAAATCTCGATTAATAATTAATTAATGGTTAGAGTGTTAGTTTCTGTTTTGTTACTTACTGATCTAAAATATGGCGTTTAAATTTCCTGGCATTGTCCATGCAGAGAAAGGGATAAAGATAGCTATGTTCTGTGGTGGTTGTATAAGTTCAAGGATTTCAGTCTACCCAGGGAGACTTTCTCCCATGTTTATATGGGTGCAGAGACTACCAGATGTAGTGAGCTTAACTTATAAAGAATAAGGCTGATAAAATAGACAACATTAAGAATACTAGCTGAATCTATTTTTCCTAAAATCACCAGCTGAATAATGATTGCAACATAGCGGACAGATTCATGACAATTATTTTAGGTCAAGTGTTTTTCGACCTAAGCATGCACTCAAAAACCTGAATATTCAATGATCCATAAAAATAAAATGTTTATTGATTCCATTAGGGGACTTTTGCTTTTAAATCTATCCAAAGAAAAATGTATTTGGAAATTATTCTATTCCAAGTGTTAAAATTCTAGCAATAAAAATGACTAAAATAGTCATTTCTCTTAAGGAATTCAAAGTCTAGTGGGAGAGATAAGGTAATGTTTTACAAAAAATATTGTTTCAGCTGAAATATTATCTGACAATCACAAGAGTGAGATATAGAATTGTAGCTTGGGCTCTTGTGGCACTGTGTGTTTACCAAAAACATGGCCTTTATCACAGTAAACTCTCAGGACCTGAAACTTTGTATGTAATAAATATTTATAAGTCTGAACATATGGCTAAATTGGAATTAGTGAATATATTTGATTGTTTTTAGATTACATGTAGGAGTTCCCCAGTGGGATATGTAGTCTATTTATTCTAAAATTTAGTCTCTCAGTAACAGTGATCATAGTAATAGTGGCTACCCTCCCTATTTTGATATTTCTGATGATAGCAGTGTGCCAGAAAATTATCTGCCACCCAAGCTGGCAATATGGGACTTGAAAATGCCATAGTATCCCCATCCTAAATTCCAAGAGGTATTCTGCTGTAGAAGGCTGAAACCACAGATAGTAAGAACTCTCTCTATATGGGTACTAAGTTTTGTTTTGATCTAATAATTGAGACAGCTATTAAGTGACCAACAGGAAGTAGCATATACACCCCAGATATTTTGGACAAAGTATGATTCATGTCACAGGTGGGACAGAGAAGGATGGCAGAGGATTTCATCAAGGTCTTCAGAAGATGTGTTATTTAAAACTTACTTCTAAAATTATCCATTTAGTACTTCCAGCCCAGAGAGAACTGAGACCCTTGTAAGTGAATCTTCAGATAATGGGGAATGCTGTGTCATTTCTCCACCAATCAATCAATCACCAAGTCCTGTTGCTTATAGATTTTAATATTTCCCATATTTATTCTTTCCTTATCATAAACATGTGTATCCCAAGCTTAATTAAACTATCTTGATGTCCTCTGGACACTCTGCCCCTAAAGAATGCCATGTTTAAAAGGAAAGTCGGACCATATCTTTCCTGGGTTTATAACACTTCAGTGGACCGTCATCATCTTTTGAGTGAAAATAAATTCTATATCAGCTTACAGGCTCCTCTGTGGTTTAGTCTCTTTTATTTATTTATTTTTTTACTTTTATAATCCACTACTCCTCTTTCACAAAGCATGTGCAATAACAAAAATGACAAAAATACATTGAGATTCTTAAAAGAAATCATGGTATTTCGTGGTTTTAAGATTCTCTAAAATCTATTTCCTGTTCCTGTAATTCACCCCCATGCCCCTCTCTATTGCTTGGGTAAGTTCTACTAATTCTCCAAAATGAAACTCAGTTATCATCCCCATTAATACATTCTCTAGTCTTGCTAACCCCAAGGATGTTGTAGGTGAGATGCCTTTGACCCCTAACAGGCTGTTCATCCTTCCATCTGAGCACTAAAGTTTGGTAATTAAGACTGAGACTATGAACATGAACTTATATGGATCCAACTCTCTCTTTTTTTTTTTTTTTTTTTTTGGACTTTTGAAGTAGGATATTAACTTCTTCACAGAGCCCCTTTCTATTTCAGTTTCTTGTGAAGAATGTATGATACTAGATGAGTAAGGAAGGGCTTTAGCAAAGGACTCAACATGTAAGAAAAGCTCTGTAAATATTGCTTATTTCACCAGCCCCTACCACATCAAAGTAAAATTATTCCCTACTATTTTTATCTCTAAACATCAATACTTTGGGCCCCTGCTCTCTTCTTCTGTGTATCTCCAGAAAGGCACCCACTGCCCCAAACATAGTAATCACTTACTAGCTGTTTGCTAAACCAAAGCAAGCCTATGGACTTGACCTTGCCTTTTATAAACACAATTAGGGATGGCAGATTGCACTTATGTGGATGCATGATGAAATGAAGGCAGGAAGGTGTTCCGATAAATATCTAAGACCTAGTTGGTGATAAACTAGTTCTGATTACTAGATTTTCTGAGAGTAAAACCTTTGTTATAGTTACCCTACCACAGCAGATTTTCAGCATGGAAACACTTCGACAGATTTCCTCATTAGCTAGAAGTGTCAGATACGGTATTTAAGCTTGTCATAATTTGCATTTAATACATGAGAGGTTCGGGTTCTGCAACCAAATAAAAACCTTAGACCTGATTCTGTTGGCAGTATAAAGAGTTCAGCAAATAACTCTCCACCGATGCTGAGCACACCTTAGTTTATGGAAATGGTAATGGACAACTTGATTGGAATGAAGCATTCTACTGTAATGAATGTACCTTAATGAAATACCTGTCATGGAAGGAGACAAACTATTCATGAAGACAAATAACCACAGGGAGTTGTTGCTGTCCTAAAAATATCCAGTGCCTTGACCACAAGTAGGCCGTAATGAATACAAGTAATTAAAGCAACTACTGGTGAATATCAAGTCATTTTCTCCCCTGAAATTTGAATACATTATCTGAGCAGGGTGGGCAGGTTTTTACCTTTTTCATTTTAGGAACACCAGGCATACTGTATTCAGCCTGATCTGCTTTATTGTCTTGCTGAGATTAGGACATTATTCTAATTCCAAGAAGAACTTCTTTCTGACCTGCTGTCTATCTGGAAGTCTTTTCTCAAACTCGTAGTGTTCCCCACAGACAGGTATCATAAGCTGTGTCATAAGTTAGGATGAACCATATAACAATACCAGTATTGAACAATTTTTGACCTACAAATAAATATGTTTCATATTTTTCCCTCCAATAAATGTTCCTCTGAACTCCCCATCTATGACCTGTTCCTTGTTTTGATATTCCAAAGCTCTGAGAATGCTTTGCTTAGAAAGTTGTTAAATAACCATACAAAAAGCCCTAACATATAACACATAGAGAAAGAAATGTGCCGATACCTCTGTGTGTGTTTGTGTTCAAGCATGCACAGGTGAGTCTGCTAAACAGGAAAGAAGGAATTCTACATGTTCTGAAAGCCTCCTAGATCTACCCCTTCTATTAGAGGCTCTTTGAAAGTTCTTTTATTTTGGCCTCATAGTCTTCAGAGTGGGACAAACTTATACCCAGTATAGGAAGAAAAAAATAATAGCCTCCAAAAAGTCGAGTCACAATTAGAGTTATACAGGTTTATACTCTAGCCGCGGTATCTCCAATAATCCCTCCTGTTTCTATTGCACAATGCTATAGCAAAGTTAAATTTCTATTTTATTATTGTAATTTAATATACATTTCCTGCAAGTCAAATCCAAACAGGGACATTGTTATGCTCTTCTGGGAGCATCTCAGTAGACAGAGGCTTTGTGTCAGTGCAGCGGGACTGACTGTCACCCCCCCACACACACACACACCTGGCCCCTGTGTGAAACCAGTGATATAAGCTACCTAGATTGTGAAATATGAGCAAAAAAAATATTTTTCCTTGACATTATAAACAGTGCCATATCTGTCACAGAAAACAACCAACAACAAATCATGCCTGTCATTTGGGGAAGAGAACTACAACCATCCACCAGCTTCTATCATTCCAATCACAGAGCTTCTGCCTACACTATGTGTGTGTGCATGTGTATCGAGGGCGTAGTTTTATACTATTGTGATGGGAGAGATAATATTGCATCTGCACTTTTTCTTATTTAAAGGGCTTTCCTGAATGCCACTTGATTTTCTCCTCCAAATTCATCCTTCTTTCAGAGTTGTGGCTATTTTTTTTTAAATTAAACTGGGAAAAAATGTAGACACAAAGATTTTAGATGTTCAAATGACCTGAGATATGGACCACTTAATGTATTAGGAGAATTGGTAAGCTATAGGTCAAAGATGAAAAATTTCTCACATTAGATCCCTGTCACTGTACTTGGGCCCTTGTGATTATAATTATGGTAGTAAGGACATTTTATACTTGAAGTAGAGAAGAGACGTCAGGTGTTCTAAGTGTATTTTGGTGTCCCTAGAAACTTGCTGTGTTAACATTCTGCTCCAGTGCTAAAAAGGTTTAATTTTAAGCATTTTTTAAAGGAAATGATACTAGTTTTTATTCATGGAATTCATTTATGACATAAGGAACAATAACAATAAAACAAAAACATCTAGTCTTTTTTGAGTGTCTTTACTACGTAGTTCATGTACATTATGTTACCATGTCACTACGACATGAACAAGGCATCATTATTATTCCATTTAACGTATGAAAAAAATTGAGATATAGAGAAGTAACTCATTCACATTTATCTAGTTAAATAGCCAGTGTGTGCTATCACCATCTGACTGACTTCATCTGAACTGTTAATCAATAATGATCTTTTGAAGTAAAGTATTTGGAAAATGAACATCATGCCAAATACAAGTTTCCATCATGAGTTTTCATTTAGATACTATTTACACATTAAAATATCAATTAGGATTACAGGGCTCAGTGAAGTGGCTCACACATGTAATCCCAGCACTCTAGGAGGCTAAGGCAGATGGATTGCCTGAGCTCAGTTCAAGATCAGCCTGAGCAAGAGCAAGGGACCTTCTCTGCCAAAAATAGAAAAAATTAGTTGGGCATTGTGGTGAGTGACTGTAGCCCCAGGTACTTGGAAGGCTGAGGCAAGAGGGTAGTTGAGCCCAGGAGTTTGAGATTTCTGTGAGCTATGACACCTGGCCACTCTACTCAGGGAGATGAAGTAACTCTGTCAAAATAAAATAAAATAAAATAAGTAGAAAAGAAAAAGAATTACAGAAATTACTGGCAAGTGAAAAGATGTTTCCAAATTTGACACACAGAGAAAACCACTGTCAACAATTTTGTGCAATTCTTTCCAGTACCTCTTCTGTCAGCCCAGATACCTGCCTAGAGGACACACAACTGTACTGATGCACTTTCTTTAGCTCTGCATGTACATCTGAGTCACGCCTTGATCTTGCATCATTCTCTCTGACTGTTCTCAGAGCGGTAGATAAATGGTCCTCTGATGCCCAGCAGATTTCTCCTTCTCTTTAGGGAAAATCATCCCCTGCAGTGAAGCCTGCAGAGTTATTCACAGCAGGAAAGCACTCACTCTCTCCACAGCCTCTTCTGTTTAAACTCTTCTTAGCTTTTACTTTCAACTTAAAAATCAGTCCACAGGCTGACAAGGGCCTTTGGACTTAGCTAGTTAAGAAATCCCCAAGGTGAATGTTGTAGTTAATGAGGGACCTTAAATCATTGTTCATTAATCAAACTACTTGTTGCAAAGAGTGCTAAACCAATTAATACCAGGACCTTGGGTAGAATTTTTAAAGTAGGCTGAGGCCATTTGTGTTCTCTGGTATAGCTGTGGGTATAGTTCATTAAAAAAAAAAAAAAAAAGTCACGCAAGAACTTAGTCATTTTACAAATGTTCCTATTTTAAAACTTACTTTTGAGATTATTCCTACTGCATGACCTAGAGGGATGGATGATAGGGTGCTCTTAGCTGGAAGCAATGCTAAATTCTGACTCACTTGGCTCAAAAAGAAAAGATTCATCCACCTCACCAAGGCATCTCTGGGGTTAGTTAAGTCAGTGGCCTAACAGTCATTGGGCACCCAGGTTTCTTCCATCTTCTTTCCTGACATCATCAATGGGTGAGTTTAACTCACCCAGTGGTTTCAAGACAATTGGCAAATTTCAGGCATTGTAAAAAGACTTTCATCAGAAGTATTTTTTCTTATGTTAAGTGTTAACTTGGCTAGGCTCTATAGTATTCAGGTTTTTAAATCAAACACTAGTCTAAATGTCACTGTGAAGATGTTTAGTAGATGTGATTAACATCTATAGTCAATTATGGAAGGAGCTTATCCTAGGTAATCTATGTGGGATCCATTCAATTACTTGAACAGCTTTCAGCATGGACATGACGATTCCCTCTGGAAGAAGAAATGCCGTTGAGGACTGTGGCATCAGCTCCTGCCTGAGAGACCCAGCCTGCCTTTCCTGACAGCCTTCCCTGAGGATTTTTGACTTGCCGAAGCAGCCTCATATTGGATAAGCCAATTCTTTGCAATAAATTTCATAAGGATATTTCAGTGGTTCTGCTCTTTTCCTCTGATAGAACCCAGATTGACATGCCATGCTTCTCTTTTTATCCAAAATGAAATCTTTACCAAAAAGCTACCCACAGAAGTCTCCCTGTCACATCTCTCTGGGCAAAGGAATTTCCACATGTCAGCATTTATTCTCAGTCACATCAAATAGGGGTGGATACAAGAAAAGAAAAAAGTGCAGCTTTTGTTAATAAAGAGGTAGGTGGTGATACTCATTAGAGAGAAAAGAACAGTGAGATTTAAAGAAAGAAAATTGCCATCATCCTCTCTTTACATTTGGAGGTACAATACTACAGAACAGAAAGATGATTAATCCGTGAATATTTCCGGGTTACAATCAGGCTCTATTTCAAAATCCTCCTGAGAATTTGGCTATGTCCCATAACTCCTCCAGCCTTAAATTTCATCATCATTAAAATGCAGAAGTGGAAGTAAGTGAACTCTAAGCTTCTTCTAGCTTGTTCTGAAAGAGAAGTTAAACTCTGTCCTTTATAAACTTGGTAAAATTAAACACACACTTCATGACCCACTTCGCATTCTTTCTTCTGTGTTAAGCCCTCTGTTATGGCCCCAGAGACAGTAAACCTCTCATCGTCATTTTATCAACCTCATAACATCACACCTATATTACTGCTATATATAATTTTAAATGGTGTCCATTATTTGTATTTTCTCACATTAAATATGTCTTTAATATATGTCTTTAAATAAACACCAATATTCCACGCAATATCCCTCCTCTGCTCCCTTCTCTCTGTGTCCCCCATCTTCCCTTCTCTCATTCCCTGGTTTCTGATCTCTTCTCTCTCTCTCTCTCATCTCTTCCTCTTCTCTGTCTTCCCTCTCTATATAAAATAAACTTATACTTTTATAACCTAAAATAAATAAATATCAATATCTTAGTCAATTGATATCCTTCATGCCTGTATTAGTGTCTAACACACAGTGAGTTCACATCTGATAAACATGCATTCATCTTAAGTTGCTGCTAATGTACCATCATTATCTTACTTGGTGGGATGCTAATTTAAGAAAATAAATGAATTCTACCTTTCTAGTACAGGACTTAAGCCATCCCAAATGTGATAAATGCTGCAAAGACTAACTCGTACATTCTGTACTTGAAGAATGGTGGTTCTATACTATAAAAATGGTAAGCTTTAAGAACTGATCTCGTGTCAAAGTGGGAGAACTGTTTGCTTAACACAACCTTCACACATTGTGGAAAGCATGTCATGGTCACTAATCATTATTACTCATAATCTGTGTGATATTCACATGAATATCGCTGGTCATAAACATTAAACTGAAGGTCAAAACAAAAGCTAAAACAGTCCTATCAAAACACCTGTTATTTAAACCTAGCATGTTATCATTTGTTCTAGTCCTATATGTGAAAGGCATTGTAGGGGAGGAGAGTGTTGTCATCTTTTCTTACCCATCAGAAGGGTTGGAGCTGACACCTTTTAACAAAAGAGAGGTAAATAAGAGAAAAGCATAACAAATTTATTTCATCATAGTTTTGTATGACAGGGAAGCTGTCAGGAAGCAGACCCAAAGATGCAGGGAAAATTATCTGTTTTCATGATTAGGTTCAGTGAAGAAAGGGCAGCTGTGCAGAATACTGACTGGATAGAAAGGGATGAGCTAATGCTGACAGCCTGTCCGTTCAGATTCTTCTTGGCTTCTCCCAGCAGCATTCCTTCCTCCTGGATATAAGATAGGAGCCTTTTGTAAACCTACACTCAGATAAGGTAGGACAAGGAATTTCTTCATCATCACTTCTTACACAGAAAGGTGGGAGAAGTTTGAGTAATATTTTTACATTTTAAGGATGGCTTTGGGAAAAATAGGTTTTGGTTTCTGTGGCCCCCATTGGAGAAGAGGGATTGGGCTTTCTATGGGTAGCACTGGGGGAGAACTAGAAGTGAACTGCCGGGAGGGCAGCAGAAGGTCAGAGAGAACTCTGTTTCTGAGTTGTTTCTGAAACCCTCACTTTGAGGTTTGGTTTTCTGAGCCCCAACGTGTTACCTGTTTATTGTGCCAAGTGAGTAATGAGGATCCCAATTTCTTGCTTGAATCTAATCTAAGATCTATATGCATCATAACTATAACCTACGTTGATCATGGCCCCATTTCTTTCTTGTTTTTGAAACTGGATACTTATTTTGTCTCAGATCTTTCAGTCTCATGTAATTAAAAAGAATGTAAATATGCTTTTGAGAGTCATTTGATATGTATGGTGCTTGATCACTATTAAAGTACAAACACAAATGCAAGGTGGTCTGCATTTCGTTCATGCCTACCTCCCATTATTCTGTAGAAAATGAGCATACACAAAACTGCTCCAGAATTCTGGTACATATGAGAGTCACAAGAGTGAAGTAAGCTACTAGGGTATTGTTGTTATTCACAAGCATCCCCTGTCATAAAACTCACCTCTTCATGTATTTTGGCTTATCTCAAACTCTAATACATGGATTTTAGATTCTGTTTTCCACTATTTTAATGTAACATCTAGTTATTTTGTTTACTTGGGTTATTCATGTATTCAATAGATATTTTTCATGTTAGGAACTGAGCAAGGTTCTTGGTTTGTAATAATTATTGTAACAAAAGAATTTTTACCTTAATATAGCTCAATTTATCTTAATGTATGATATATAATTACTTATCTACCATTAATACAATTTAATTCATTTAATTAAGATTTATTAAACTCATACTATATATAAATCATTGTTTTTCTCTTAGGACACATTAGTAAACAAGGTTAAACAAAGATCTCTCTTCTCATAATTTAAAAGCCAATGATGGCAAAGTTGTAAGA
Organism: Otolemur garnettii; assembly: GCF_000181295.1. Lineage (NCBI taxonomy): Eukaryota > Metazoa > Chordata > Mammalia > Primates > Galagidae > Otolemur > Otolemur garnettii. The sequence continues at coordinate 51,994,281 of NW_003852396.1, forward strand.
AAAGACACAGGAGGGCGAATTAAATTTAAGTTTCAGGTGAATAATGAATAAATGCTAAATGATTATCTACTTTTATCTGATATTCAGATTTAACTGGGTATCTTGTGTTTTTATCTGCTAACTCTTGAACCCTAAATAGGCAAGAGTCAATTAATATTAAATATCACATATAAAGTATCCAGTATATTAGAAAATATTAAATAGCATAGATAAGAAAAGTATTAAAACAAGTTTAGAAGATTTTAGAGAAAAGGAAGAAAGTTATGACTTAGAAATGGGATAAAAGACACCAGGAAAGTGGAGTCTAGAAACCAAATAAAAATGTCTTCATGTGGACGTTATTTAGGACGGGCAATATGCACAGAGTCTAAAGAACACAGCTTAACAGGAGGGTCTAAGTAAGTATTCATGGAATGTTCTTGAAGCAGCCAAATAATTACTGTGGTTTCAATTTTAAGAGATGATGTTGGCTTACAGCAGAATGGCAGCAATGAAGTTGTTAAAAAGGGGTCAAATGCTAAATATGTTTTGAACACAAGTGAAGATAATTTCTTTGTGGATTGTATCTGGGGGTGTCAGGAATGTCTTAGGGTTTTTGGCCTAAGAAACTGAAAGAGTAGAGTTGACATTATAAAAGACAGAGAAGGCTTCAGGAAATGACAGGTTCAATTCTGGCTGAAATAAGTTTGTGATGTCTATTAGAGACCTGGTAGAGATGACAAGTAATGATTTTGATATTCAAGCTTGGAATTCAAAAGACATGTCTAGACTAGAAATATAAGTTTGGGTGTTGTTGGTCTGTAAATATTTAAAGCCCTAACACATGATGATATCACCAAAGGAAAAAATGCAGATAAAGGAAATATATCATATTATATTTCATGATATAATCCTATGGTTGAAAGAAGATTAAGATAAAAACATAAGGACACTTGCAATAGACTGTTTATTGTGGCTCAATTCACAATTGCCAAAATATGGAAACCGCCTAAATGTCCACCAATCCAGAAATGGATTAACAAGTTGTAGTATATGTACAACATGGAATACTATTCAGTCATTAAAAAATGGAGACTTTACAGCCTTTGTATTAACCTGGATGGAAGTGGAACACATTATTCTTGGTAAAGCATCACAAGAATGAAGAAGCATGAGTACTATATAGTCAATTTTGATACGAGGGCAATTAATGGAGAAGGGGAAGGGGAGAGCAGAGAGAGAATAAAGAAGGGAGGGGTAGGGAAAGGAAGAGCAGAGAGAGGGAAGGAGGGAGGGGGATGGGGTCTTGGTGTGTGCCACACCTTTTCGGAGCAAGATATGATTGTAAGAGGGACTTTACCTAACAAATGCAATCAGTGTAACCTGGTTTCTTGTACTCTTAATGAATCCCCAACAATAAAACAAAACAAAACAAAAAAACACAGAAACAAATTAATGCATAAATAAACATTGCAAAGGAGCAAACAGATATGGAATAAAATGAGTGTAATATTCTGAAAAACCAAGTAAAGGCAAAAAGTCAAATTGGAGGAAGGCAACTAATTGAGCATCAGTTCAGCATTTTAGAGATCCCTGGTGATCTTGAAATGAGCATTTACTTTTCTGAGTATGGAGAGATATTTTAACTATAAGTAGTATAGGAGTATTAAGAAAACAGAGGTCAGACACAAAGTATAGACAACTCTGTAAGGGAGTTTTGTTTTAAAAAGAACAAAGGTGAAGGATGAGAGTTGTTTATAAAGTAAAAGTCAAATTCCTTTGAATAAGAAATAAGAGTAATATTTGCACGCTGATGAAAATGACCTGTAGATAGACTGAAAATCCATAATGAAAAGAGAGAGAAGAGAATTGCTCATGCAGTTAAGCAATTGAAAGGATCTAGTGTTTAATTGGAAGGATTGGCTTTAGATTATAGCATTAGAAGTTCATCGTTAGTAATGAATGCTTATAGCATGTGAGTGTGGTAGGGAGGAACACACAAAGAGCTTTTGGCAGGAGGTGACAATTTCTCTAAAATAATCTATAAAAACTAAGAGAAATGAAGCATGTTTTCTCTCTGTCAGTTCTTTCTTTCTTTTCCTCATTCTTCAAGACTCAAGTCAGTCAACACTTCCTGCTCTCTTTACCCAGGATGCTTGGCACATACCTCCTTTATGCTAGACTCTGAGCTTCAAAGGCAGATGTTATATTCTGTTCATATTTGCATTCACAACTTTTAACAGTGCTTAAAATATAGATAAAATATTATTTTTGCATGGAAAATGGATAAAAGAGACATTGCTGCTATTACTTCTTTTAATGATTTTTCCTGTTACTTGGCACTTTTGTACAATTAAATGAATTTAGATTTGTCTTTAGATTATATTTAGGAGAGCATAGAACCCAGGAACTAAAGGACAATAGATGAAGAAGCCAATCACTCAATTTGTCACAAACTATTTTATTTAGACATGCAATAAAACATAAGATCAATATTTCTGGTGCTTGACTATGCTGTACTATGTTATGAATAATACATTGAATAACTTAATATTACATGCATTGTTCAGAAAATATTAGCATAAAAGTGTTGCAAATTTGCATGCCATCAAGCTCTATCTTAAAGGTAAAGAATTTCATCAGCTGTCAAACCATGACAGTACTTCTTGATATGAAAATTTGGGACAAAGAGAGCAATAATGAGTTTCTAGAGCTGTGTCACTACTTTATATTAAACAGTGCTCATTCCAATTTGATAAGAAAGGATGCTGCCTGGCTGACAAAGCAGTTTAATGAAAGAAAAGTTTGGGAGGAGAGACATAAAAGAAGCCAGCAATAGAATTGTTAGGTAATCATTTTCCTGAGAAGAGATCTAAAATGGAAAGTTCTCCCATTAATTAGGTAAAATTGTGAAAAATTTTCAGTCTCAATTAAGACTTAATTATCCTTGTGCCTAGAATGAAGAGTTTAGAATTGGTAACCCCTTGGAATTTATTATATGCAGAAACTTACTACCATTTATAAAGTTAAACCTACAAACTTACCTGAACAGACTCATGCTATTGGGATGAAGCTAAGAGATGTGTATTGTCCTAATTCTAACATCAAGACCCTTGTCCTTGGCCTGCTAGTGAAATTATGAAATTATAGTGATGTTATTGTTTGCTTTTCAATAAATTTTACACCATCTCTTTTTTTGATCAGATCCTGTACCTTCAGAAGAAATAACCAGAATAGGAAGGTTTTCTTTGAACATAAAAGCAATGTGGCAACCTCCTTATGTGGAGATGAACATTAAACAAAATGACCACATGAAATAAAGTGAATTTATTTATTCATCATATCTTTTGACTACTCCCATGTTCCAAATACTGGTCTACTTCCATAGTGCCAAGAATAAAATAATGATTTTAAGTTTTATGGAGATTTTAATTTTATTGAGAGGAGACAGAAAGAAAAAGTTAAAAAGAAAACAGTTGAAGATAATGATTCCTATATAAAAGAAAAGAAAAAAAGAAGAGATCAGGGAGAGAGGATCTTGTTTTTGTTGTTGTTGTTGAGACAATGTCTCACTTTATCGCCCTTGGTAGAGTATCATGGCATCATAGCTCATAGCAACCTCCAACTCCCGGGCATAGGCAATTCTCTTGCCTCAGCCTCCTGAGTAGCTGGGACTACAGAGGGAGAGAGGATCTTAAGGTGAGTAGATATTGCTAAGAGTAGGCACATTTGCAAAAATAAGTAGGATAGTCATGGTACTTTAAAAAGATGAAGGATTTTGCCAACCAAATATCTAATAATAGAATATTTCAGGAAGTTGTAGCAGCTAGGCCAAAGATAAAGAAGAATCATGGGGAAATTTGAAATATCAGGTCTTACATGCCATTGCAAGGACTTTAGTTTAAAACTTGAATAAAATTAGGAGACAATGACAGTTTTTGAATGATTGGTTGAAATAGCAAAACTTATGTCTTAAAATCATCACTGTGGCTACTCTCTTTTTCCTATGAAAGAGAGAAAGGAAGGAAGGAAGGAAGGAAGGGAGGAAGGAAGGAAGGAAAGAAGGAAGGAGGAAAGGATTAGTCATAGCATAATCCAGATAAGAGATGATGACAGGGTCTTGAAACGTTGGTGACATTGGATTATTGGATGTGCTGATAAGTGGTATATTTCTGAATATATTTTAAAGAATAAACCAATAGAATTTTTTAATAGCCTGGACTTAAAGTTTAGGTAATAAGGTTGACTTCAAGGTTTTTGAATAGTTGAAAAAAATAGAAATGTGAAATTGACAACAGCTGAGTGGATAAAGTAGGTTTGGGGCTTTGAAATTATTGAATTGAAATGTTAGAAATCTAGATGGAGACATAAAGTAATTAGTTAATTGATTCTGGAATTGGAGAACATTCTTGGATAGAGATAAACATTTTGAAGCAGATTAAAAGGTGACAAGCATAATGAAGTCACATAAATCAGGAAACTGGAGTTATGATTTAAGATATAGTCCCTAAAAGGATAAAATTAACATGAAATATGAAATACATCAAGAAAGGAGACATTTAATATGAATAGGAAAAATATTTTAAGTAATTGGAAAGAAAATACAAAATACTTGGTAAAAAGATTGAATGAATAATGTACATTCTGTGTTTGAACAGCAACGAGGGCAGTATAGTTATGGTAAAGTGAGCAAAAGAAAGAAGAAAGAAAGGTCATATCTATCATAAAAGGAGCTGAGAGAAAGATCTTCTGGGTCCTTCCTTGCCCTTTAATGTAAATAATTAAAGGGTCATTGCTGGATTTTGACCATAGAAGTGACATGATTTGACACAGTTATATGAAACATTCTGGCGGCAGAAATGGGAAAATTCTATAGGGGCTACAAAGATGAAAACAAAAAGAGCATCATGATAGCTATTAAAAAAAAGAAAGAAGCAGGCAAGTGATACCTAGTCTTTATGAAAAATTTGAGATACACAAAATTCAAAATATGTAAAATCTGTATGGATGGAAACAAAGGAAGTCCTTCTAGCAATAGTGAAAGCCAAGCAAGAAACTTGCACAGGTGAATCAGAAAGAACACTGTTGACTATGTTTCTTGGAAGTGAAATAGTGGACTGTAACATTGTCTGTCTCAAAACTTTCATAGTGACACCACATACGATGATGATAGTTTCCACTGAAATCTAGAAAAAGAAGAAGAGTATTACAAAATGATAAAAATCCTAGAAGAAAGCATGGGAAAAACCTTTGAGGATTTCTGTCTGGGGAAGATTTTATGAAGGAGACTCCGTTGGTGATTGCAACAACAAAAATAATTAAATGGGATGTAATTAAGCTGAAAAGCTTTTGCACAGCTGAAGTCACAACAATTTCAGCTAATAGACAACCTTCAGAATGGGACAAGATATTTGCCTGTTACAAATATGATATAGGGTTGCTAAATTAAACCTACAGAGAACTCAATCAACAAAAAAAGAGCTAACAATCCCATCTATCATTGGCATTGAAGAGAACAGAACCTTATCAGAAGAAAACAAATGAATGAATGGTCAACAAATAAATATATTAAAAAATGCTCATCATTCCTCATGATCAGAGATATGCAAATCAAAACCACCTTGAGATATCAGCTAACTCCAGTGAATGAGAATAGTCCACATCCAAAAGTTACAAAGCTGCTGGTGGGGATGGGGAGAGGTGGAGAGAAAGAAACACTTGTACAGTGTTAGTGGGGTTGCAAGCTAATACAGCCTCATTGATAATAAGTATGGAGAATTTTTGAAGAACACAAAATAGACTTTCTATGTGATCCTATAATCCCACAAATAGGTATCTACCCAGAAGGAAAAAAGATCATTTTATCATAAGGACATTTGCACTACATTGTTTATTGTGGCTCAATTTACAACCACCAAGATGTGGAATCAACGCAAGTACCCATCAACACATGAATGGTCAATAAACTGTGGCATATGTATACCATGGAATAGTATTCACCCATAAAATCATGGAGACTTTATATATTTTGTATTAACCTGGATATAGTTGGAAAACATTCTTTAGTAAAGTATCACAAGAATGGAAAAGCAAGTTTCCAATGTATTCAATACTAATATGAATCCAGTAGACAAACTAATACAAAGCCACACAAAAGAAAAACTCAATTTAATTCAAGTTTGGGAGATTGAGGAGGATAGAGAGGGGAGGAGGATTGGTGTGCTCTCACTTAATGGGCACAATTAAGGATATACGGTACACCTTTGGGGTGAGGAACACAACTACAACAGGAACATGTCGCGGGTGCCTGTAGTCCCAGTTACTTGGGAGGCTGAGGCAAGGGAATCTCTTAAGCCCAAGAGTTTGAGCTTGCTGTGAGCTGTGACGCCATGACACTCTATCATCATAGGAGACATAGTGAGACTCTGTCCCCCCTCCCCAAAAATGCAAACATTATAACCTAATTATTTGTACAATGGAATCTTTATTTGTGTCTCCCCAGAAGCAAAGTATTTCAGAGTAATTAGAAGGGAAACACAGATGAGGGAGGAATAGATAAGAAAGAAAGAAAGTCAATGGAGAGTATGTTGCCTAAGTCACCCTTTCATGTGGGCATTTGGTGCCCAATTCCTGTGAAGAACTCTGAGAGAGATTGTCCAACATCCTTCAGAATAATTCCAGACAAGGGATGAGGAAGCTGGGCAAGATTTCAGTCAAATTCCTATGAATCAGTGGTGGAGGTTTGCTTGAAAAAACATGTCTGTCTTACCTCCTGCTGGTCAGGAATCTCTTAGGATAGATGAAAAGTACCCAGGTAGGGATTGATGTTTTCACAGTAAGTAATATTTGGCATATGCAGGCAATTATTGAGAGCATATAGACTAGGCCTTAAGAGGAGATGTTTCAAGTAGTCACAACTATTTGGATTCTAATTATATTTTGAAGCCTGAACTTAGAAGTGTAAAATGTGAAATACACATACACATGTGTGTGTTTCTGTGGGTGTGCCTGTTTGTGAATATATATATGCACACACATATAATTGATTAGCTATATTTCTGAAAAGATATTTATTAAGAATCTGACAATTTGGGCAGCGCCTGTGGCTCAAAGGAGTAGGGTGCTGGCCCCATATGCTGGAGGTGGCGGGTTCAAACCCAGCCTTGGCAAAAAAATGCAAAAAAAAAAAAAAAAAAATCTGACAATTTCAAATTTCTAAGTTTCATTTCTTAACAAATGTTTAATGAGCACATGCAAAGTGCCATGTGTTCCTGAGGACCTCTGGGGGATACCAAGAGGAAGTAGCATAAATATTGATCCTTAAACGCTCAAAGTTGAGAAGGAAGTTTAATATTTTTTCATCAATTATTTTGCACACTAACAGATGACAACTATCACAATATAAATAGAAACAAATTATTACAGTATTTGTGTTAGGAAAATTATGATAAAGGCTTAGTTTAAAGAAGTGGTCTTGGAAATGAAGGCTCAAGGCTTTGCCTGTTTCATTCTGTCTTGAATACCCAGTTCTAAGCTCAGAGCCTGGTTTATAGACAGTGGTTAATAGGTGGTCAATAGGCCTCTCACAATATGGAAGCTTCCTTCTTCTAAGCTCTTAAGGGTGGCTTTTCCTTTTCAATAAAAGGACAGTTCATCTTTAAGGGTATTTACCTGATCACATTAGGACCACCAGCATCATATCCCTTTGATTAACTCCAAATCAACTAATTTATTAGTTACATTTTCAAAATGCCTTCAAGTTTGCTATGTAATCCATATAAAGTATATAATCTAATCAAAGAAGCAGTCATTTTACCAGATTTCCAGGTTCTGCTCATCTCAAGGTAATGGACTATACAAGTTGTATTCACCAGAGGGAAAGAATCTAGGGTAATTTCACAATTCTGTCTACCATGTCCCCAAACATGAAAAAGTGAGTTTTGTATTTGCCACTCCTCCATTTGACCCCCATGTTATTAACTTCTGCTCCCCATTCCTTAGCTAATGTAATGCTACTACCATTCAGTCAGTGTCTGTAACTGAAAATATAGGAGTTTTGCTAATTTTCCCCTTTTCCTTACCACATCCTATTCCTTCTCTCACAACAATATGTGTACGTTGATATCTACTCAATTACTATGTATTGGACACATTCTCTGTGCTAGGTTCTGAGCTTGAACCTGATAATTCAAGGTACAACAAACTACAAAAGTTATCCAGCCTTCATCTTCAGGAGCACAGTATTAATCTAGATTATTATCATTAGTTTTCTATTACAATAGTTTTTAACCTGATCTTTCTGCCTTCATTCTCTCTCACTCCTATTTCTGCCATGAACGAACATCAGAATATCAGTGATCTACATTTAAAATAAACCGTACTTTATATTATAAAATATATTCATATTAAAATGTTTATTTTCTGTATACATATTTTGACTGTAAATTAAAGGACATCAATTCAAACTAATATTCAAAATAAGAGGGTTTTGTTTTGCTTTGCTTTGCTTTACTGCCATACAAACCACTGAAAATTTCAGGGGCATTTTTGGCTTCAGATTACACTATAGCTTTAGTTTAAATTAATCATTCCAGCAATGTTTCTTAATGAATCAACATATGTAATAACCATTCCCGAATCAGTACTCTTGTCAAAAAGAGGAAAAGACAACCTTGGCAGGACTGGGCTGCATGCTTGTTCCTGGATCCAAAAGGTGGAATAATCTTCAGTAAAATCATATCAACTGAATATAAGAGTGAATTGTTTTGTTAAAAAAAAATGAAGCATTTTATGAGAAAAATGGGAGAGTGATGGGATGTGTCCCAGTTATGTTCATGTTGACACGTGGCAGTGTCTTCCTGAGTGACATTCATTATTGTTGTTGCATGTCTTTGTGTGCCATCATGAAAATATTTGTACTTGAATTAACACAAGTGAACAAACATTTGTAAATTCACTGACAAATTCACATTTGCAAATTTATTGTTAAACTTGGCAAGAGTAGAAGTGAAATCGAGGACATATTAGTGCAAGTTTATGGGATGAATACCATGAGGTAAACAACAGTTAAACAAATGGATTAAACATTTCCTATGGGGAGAGAAAGCATCACTGATGAAGAGAGATTTGAGCGGCCAGTAGTGACAAAAACATTGGAAACATTCATTAAACTGTGCATCAAAATTATCAGTTGACTGCAAGAAGCATATCAGACCAAGTAAACACCAATAGAGAAATAGGCAAATCTTAACTAAAAGTCTTGGCCAACAACTCATGGCTCTTGCATCACAATGATGCACCAGCTCACATAGCACTGTCTATGAGCAAGTTTTTAGTTAGTAAACAAATCACTGTACTGGTACACCTTCCATACTCACCTTATCTGGCAGCCAATAACTTTTTTCTTTATCTGAGGGAATATTGAAAAGATGATATCCAGGATATCCAGGGTAATACAACAGCTTTCATGGCCCTTTCAGAGAGAGTGCCAAAACTGATTTGAAAGGTGGACTAGGCACTGGTGTCAGTGCATAGCTTCCTAATGGGAGTACTTTGAAGGTGACCATAGTGATATTCACCAATGAGGTATGTAGCACCTTTTCAAGGATGAGTTCACTCACGAACTTAATTGTCACACCTCATATACATCAAGAAAACTGCCTGAAAACTTAGTGTGGGTCACAATATTCCTTAGGTTGATGTACATGGCTTCTCCATTCCATGCCTTTTAAGTAAACTTATGCTCCAACAGCATCAAATTGTGATTTATCTTTAAATGGTCTATTTGCTATCTCCTTGCCACTACTATGAATATTCTGTCTGGAATGTGCCATCTGCCCTACTTTCTAAGGAAACTTCCACTCTTACTGGGAAAAAGAAATCTCTTATTTGACACAACCAATTTCTTTGTGAAATTGTTCTGTCTCTCAAGCAAAATTAGTTGCCACTTACTCTCTGTCCTCACTAATACCTTGAACAATACTTCATTTGAGCCCTAATTGCATCTGGTAACATTCTGTTTAGAGTTATTCCTCTTTTACCACAGATTAAATGTGAAGTGAAAAAAAAAACTGCCTTTCAATCTTGTGTCTCTAGTATTTAGTATGAAGTCTGTGAATATTGAATATCAATACATGTTCATTGAATTAAAAGCATTTAAAAATTATCTTCCACACCAAAATAATGGGGCATTGTCTCAAATATTTTGTGAAGATAGATTATATATTTTTAGAGAGAGAAAAAAGAAAACACTGGGGTGACAACATTCTCCTGCCACAAATATTTTTATTCCAGTTTTATTCTTGATTCCCTATATTTTTATCTATTCTTTTACAAAGATTAAATATAGGGCATGTTTCTATTGTTGTAAGAATTTTGCCAATGCTGATGATAAGGGCTTATCTTTAAATGGCTTCACAATAAATGGAAATAAATTTCTTTAAAAGTCTTGCAGTATAGTCTGAATAGATAGATAGATAGATAAATACATAGATAGATAGATAGATAGATAGATAGATAGATGTTTTACCAGATAGGCTATTGGGCAATTGTGATCTATCTCCTCACTGATTTGAAAAGTCATTAAAGAAAAGAAATAACATATAAGGGTGTCCATAAAGTATATTTAAAATAGACTATTTCACATGAACTCTGTGGACACCCCGTATAGCAAGTTTCATGTACAAAGGGGTCCCAGCCTTGTTTACAATATAGAATAGAATTTCCACTACATTTGTTTCTGTCTGCAAGTTCTGGGATTGGAGTTGGATGGTTCATGATCAATGGAATCTGATAATAAGATATGGGTGGTAAGCAGCAAGAAGAGGGGTTTCCAGGCTTCTGTAAGTCTAGAAACAAGGGCCATGTATGGTTTTATACTAGATTACACAGTGTTAAATCTGGATAGAATCAAGAGATTATCTGTTCCATTAACACTGCAGAGACATTAAACAAGAAAGTAACACCACACAGCAAATAAGTGGTAAACTGTGACACAAGACCTCTGCCTCCCAGGGTGGTATATGAATTTATTCATAATTTATATTCAGAATACTTTCTAGAAAGCTTTTAAATGACAGTACAATACCCTAGAAAAATAAAAACCTCAGTTTCTCCATCTGCACCAATAATCTTTGAGTAGAGGACGACTTAGGCACTGTAATCTTAGCGTGACAGTCCTGTGAGCACAAAGGCAGCACAAAGGGCAGGTGGAAGCCAGGCTGCAGCTTTGCTCAGAGTCACTCGATTTTTTCAGTCTCAAGTAGTCCCTTTGATCTCCGATGCTGATGTAATCTTTATTTAAAGTACATCTTTTACTTTCCCTTGAGAAATATACTGTTTCGTCAGCCCCTGACTTCTCCTTCAGCTTTTCTTAATCGTTGAAGGAAGTTATATTTAGCCACTGCTAGATCTTGTGCCAATAAATTGCATTTGTTAACCTATTGTGTTGACCGTCTTTAAAACCAACATTGGTGGCGCCTCCTTTCATTACCCCCTTTTTCTTTTTATATTGCCTGAATATGGTTGATTCACTCCCTTGCCCTAGGCAGTGTCTTCTGTCCTCCCTGTCTGCTTTCTCACTTCTCTCTTTTTTTAATCTATGTTCTGTCAGGACAAGAAATGTTTTCTTCACCTCAGCTCAAGTGTTCAAAGTCCATAATGGATGAAGAAAAGTCATCATAAACAACTACTTGATGTATATATTGAAAGAGTAATGTTTTATACCTTCCTAACAAGTAAACACCCCTTTAAAAGGTGGCATAAGAAAGAACAATGCTATTTATAAATTGTTACTGGGAGCCTAAAAGCAGAAATCATTTGTCAAAGGACTGAAAAAAAAAAAAAAAACTCAGATATTTTGGCCACAATTTCTATTTATAGAAAAAATGATCATGGACTCTGAATTTGAACCAATTCAAGGTCTCAATTCAAATGTTGGCTTTACCTTTCATTTACCAAGCCCTGAAGGCATTATTATTCTTTCTCAGCCTCAGTATTCTTCACTGTAACAATGGGTGCATTTTCCTACCCTATAATGTTCGGAAAATGTCAAGAACATTAGTTTCAAGACTTCCTAATTTTACCGATGGCCGTAAAAGGGGGAAAAAATAAAAAAAAAAAAAGATTCTGAAAAAATAATTCTGATTAGCCACTTTTTTTCCTGCTTTTGAAATCTTAATTCTCAAAGGAATTCACTGATTCCCACAAAACTCAGATTTGTGATATAAGACCTTTTCTCCATCCTAAAACTAAGTTATCTTTTCAGAGGTTCTTCAGAAATGTTTTAAAAGCAGTCTGGGAACTAATAGAAATGCATATTTATTTTTTCTCATGAGTTCACAAATCTTTTAGCTCCATATTATTTTAGACATGTTTAATTATTCAGTGAAAAACTGGTGATTTTCTGCTCTCGAAGCACTCATGATTATGACAGATAAGTTGATTTATTCAATCAGTCATTTTAACATGACTATGACCACACAGTTATAAGCAGTGAGGTGCAGTCGCAAGTGTTGAAAAGCCCCTGTTCTCATAAAGCTGTATGTGAAAATCCTGGTCTCCTTTGAGGACCAAACACTCAGCAATATGGATCTACGTGTATCTCCTAATTATTACAAGTTTATAGAAAAAATTAAGAAGTAAAGTTTCAGAAGCCCTTACTTTAGAACTTTTCCAAATCCCTGGACCTGAAAAATGTGTTTAAATGTTACTAATTTTTGCAGGTTTTTTGAGATACAATTACTAGACAATGCACCGTGCCAATGTACATGCATAACAAATTTCTCCACTTATTTTGGGCCATTTATAATTGCCCTCAGCAATATTTTATAGTATTCAGGTATATATTTTACATATTTGGTTAGACTTATATATAAATAACACATATTTTATGCTATTATGACCTGTATTTTTTAAATGGCGATTGCTGTTGTTCTTTGTTACTATAGAGAAATCTAATTGGGGGAGATAAATTTTTATGTATTTCAACCATCATCAACTCACTTCTTCTTTACGCATTTAGAATGCATTGCATTTTTTAAAGGGTTGGTCATTTAGTTTATGCAAAACAGTTTTTTTTCTTTTCCAACCTGGATGCTTTCATTTCCTTTTCTTGCCTCATTATGCTGCTAGAACCTCCCATATGATGTTAAAAAGAAAATGGAAAGCTGGAACATCTTTGCCTTGTTCCTGATATTAGGAGAAAAACATTGTGTGGCTCATCTTTAACTATGATAGAAGCTGTCAGTTAATCAAAGGTGTACTTTATTTGACTGAAAAGGTTTTCTTTTCTTTATACTTTGCTAAGGATTTTCTGCAGAATTTGATGTTGGATTTAGTCACATGCTCTCTTAATATACGTTCAAATGATTATACCTTTTTTCCTTTTTACCTGTTAATATAGCAAATTATATTTATTAAGTTTTTAATGCTAAAACAAATTTGCATTTCTGGGGAAATTGTCTACTTGGAATGGATGGATTATCCACTTTATAAACTGAGGTATATGACATTCTAAAGAAATCCTGCATTTATACTCATGGGGAATGCTGCTCTATAATTTTCATTTCTTATAATATCTTTGCCTAGTTTTGCTATCAGAGTAATGCCAGCATATTAGAATGAGTTCATAAATATCACTGATTTTTCCATTTGTGGGAACAGTTTATGAAAAATGAGTTCTATTTACTTGTTAGTGTTCATTAGAACTTACCAGTGAACCATATTGGCATGGAGGCTTCCTGGTAGGAAGATTTATAACTGAAATTCATTTTGTCATCATATATTAGACTGATCAGGTTATCCAATTCTTCTTGAGCATTTATGGTGATTAATTTTATGCTGTCAACCTGACCCGGCCACCAGTTGCCTAGATAGTTGTTCAAACATTATTCTGGGTCTTTCTGTAAGGATATTTTTGGACAACATTAACATTTAAATTGGTATATGGAATAAACCATTGCATTTTTCAATGTAGGTGGGCCTCATGCAAACAACTGAAGGAGTGAATAGACTAATAAGACTATAACTCTCTCTCAGGTAAGAGAGACTTCCTTCTGCCAGACCGTCTTTAACTGGAATATTGGCTTTTTCCTCATTGGGCTTCCACTGAAACACTAGATTCAACTGGAGCGCTGAAATTGTATCATTGGTTCTCCAAGATGTTCTGCTTGCCAATTTACTCTGCAGATCTTGGGATTTGACAGCCTACATCATTGGGCCAGGTCCTTCCAATAAATAAATAAACATACACACATGCATGCGTATACACACACACACACACACACTTATCCTATTGCTTCTGTTTCTCTGGAGAACCATTACAAATAGTAAGCAGTAATAGTTTGCTTGTTTTAGTGAATGTGTCCATTTCATATATGTTGTCCACTTGACTTGAAGGACCTTGCTCAAGGTACTTCTTAGACATTTTTTTTTTCTGCACAATCTGTGGGAATGTTATTTATCTCATCTCTAATGTTCATATTTTATGTGTTCTTCTAATTGTTTTTAATATGATTAATGCTACAACTCTCAAATCTATTCATTAGAAATGCAGTGTTCTCTGAAGCATGGCTGGCATTGGTTTAAAAAGACAGAATGATTTTAGCTCTAGAAACATTTTGTAGAACTTACTTTTTTCTCATCAGAAGATTCTGCCAAGGATCCTGCTGCCGAGTATTATATTCTACAAAAGGAATATGATATCTTAAGTTCACAGTCTTCAGTGAAATCCTACAAACATTTTTTGAGCCATTGACCTGTGTTTCCCTTAGCATCTCAGAGGATTTTATGCTGGTATGACAACTTGGTGCATTGATTTGAGCCATAAATATTACATGTGTATGTCTATGAGTTTATTCTGCATTGGTGTAGAGTAAATACCTAAGGTTGGGAATTTACAAAGGAAATAGGTTTATTCAGCTCATAGTCTGCAGACTATAAATGAAACATCATCACAACATTTGTTTTTGGTGCAGGCTTCAGAGAGCTTCCCATCAAGGTAAAAGACAAAAGTGAACCAGGCATGTCACATGGTGAAAGAGGGGCAAAGAGAGGGAAGGTGTGGTGCCAGGCTCTTTTGAGTAACCAGCTTCCACATAAACTGATGAAGAAAGAATTGACTCATTATTGTAGAGAGGGCACCAAGCCATTTATGAGGGTTCTATCCCACTCCACATTTAATACCCGGGATCAAAGTTCAACATGAGATTTAGAGGGGCCAAATATCCTGTCTATATCAACATGATTCTATTCACATTTTATTGAGACAGAGTTTGAGTTTGTTGCCACATGGCATTGGACTATCTCACAGCAACCTCATACTCCTAGGTTCAAGAGGTGCTCTTGCCTCAGTCTCCTAAGTAGGCTCCTTGGTCTCCCACCACAATACCCCCAGCTAAATTTTCTATTTTTAGTAGAAATAGGTCTTGCTCTTTCTCAGGGTGGTTTTGAACTCCTGAGCTTAAGACCCTCCTGCTTCAAAGTCCCAGAGTGCTAGAATTATAGGCATGAGCTACCATGCCTGTCTAAATAGGGCTTTAAAAAAAAAGAAGAAGAAGAGTTCTTACCTTATTTAAGTCTGTGACCTTAAGACCATCAACCATATTCAAGATGGCCACCTCTCAAGGGAGAACTGGTAGTTGGAAAGAGATAAAAAAGAAGTGTAGACAGCTGAGGGCAGCAAGTTCTATCTCACACATTTTTGCAGTGTATAGGGCTGTAATTCATTATGAAAAGTTTTCATAACCTCTGCTGCAGTCATTGGCATTAGCACTGTATATTCTTGGCATTCTAAGTGTAAATCATTGCCTTGTCTCCCACTGTTGTACTAAAAAGTTCTACTAACACACAACTTAGAGCTGTTACTCTCAAGAAATACATTTACTTCACTGGGTTGAATTAGTTCTTTTCAATTTTCTCATTCTTTATCTTAACTTTTTCCTCATACTTGCCTTTTCAAATAGAATCTGAGAGACAAATAAGCAACTTATGTAAAATCATCTATGGCTATTCCTGAAAACTCTTGCACAATAGGAGAAAATACATTATAATAGATGCCTTTCAGCTCCAGACTTATACAATTAATAGATATCTATCAAATTTGTAGAATTTTTTAATGAGAATTTGACCTAAAAATAAGTATATTTCCATATTTTAAGTTTGAGTTTACTTTATTATTTTGTATAAAAATATATATACTTATACATGTACTTTAATGTATTATATATTTTTGTTACGTAGACATAATGAATGAATATGGAAGTAGGGCAGAAGTATACTTTCTCAACTACAAAAGATTTTCAAGAATGCATGGCCACCCAAAGAGGGAGGCTATTCTCACTATTTCTAAAGAACCTAACCCTGAAATAAAATTAAGAGACAGTTGGACTACATATAGGATGGGGTATCTTCTAAGTTTAGAAGATGAAAATCAAGTCCAGAGAAAGCAAGGTCCAGGTAATAACTAAAGAACATAAGTCAACAATGACTTATTGAATGGCTTGCATTCAATAAACTCAGATGGTTTCAAATAATATTTTAAATGTATCATGTTAATAAACTGGTCAAATAGTTCACCCCTTGAAATTTGCCATTAACATGAATCCCCACATGGAATGGGGAATTGAAGGTAAGTCCAGAAACTAATTATTGTGATCTTAGTGAAAATCTTTATTCATGAACTTTATGAATCTAGATAGGAAAAAATAAAAAATAAAAAAATAAGAAACATGGCATTCAAGTCTAAATAATATATATTAATAGTTGTTAACAAAGTGAAATCAGTATTTGTCTCCTGAAATAACTGCATTCCTCAAAGTAGGAAATCATTTCCAAGATTCCTTAGGTTTACGTCACTAAAGAAGGTCTATGTTTATTGCAGGCTTCAATTTTGGACATCTTGTTTTCTATGTGGAAAACTTTGAATCAATGGCCCAAGGTGGGCTGCAGAGTAAATGTACTCATATGTGCTCTGGATTAAATAGAATATGGGATGTTAGATTTTGTTATACAATTGAAAATTGTTCTTTTTATTCGCTATAAAAATAACAATAAACCCAATAATAAACCTCTCTTATTTACTAACCTCTAATTTCCTGCCTGTCCATCACATATCAAACATTTCACCCATCTCAACTCTCATTCTAACACTAATTTTGCCCAATATGTTTTATAATTCCACTTTCACACATAGAAATTTAGATAATTTACACGACCAGCTTAAGGATGTACATATAAACTAACTACAGTGATCATAATGATGCCTAATTATTTGATAATTTTTTAATTCGTGTATATTTTTAAAGCGCTAATCTTTGAACTCTTCGAATGCAGATACTCTTTCTTGTTTATAAATAATTATTTCTGTTGGGCTGGATTTTCAGGAGTTTGATACCATTAAAAGCAGCTGGCTAAGTGGGTTCTTGCTACATTTATATGAGCTTCCTGGTACATATATTTTGAACTTAAGTTGCCATGTGAACAATGTCACTTTTTCTCAGGCATTTCCTCTTCATATTTGTTTTGGGAGCTGAATTCGAATTATGCTTTTAAGAGGTTTTATGGTTGTATTATATATTTGTCATTGGAAGCTAGATTTATTCGTAGGATCATGTAAAACATCATTCACAGGTAACTCTAGAACAGTGGTTCTCAACCTTCCTAATGCCGCAGTCCTTTAATATAGTTCCCATGGGTTGCGACCCACAGGTTGAGAACTGCTGCTCTAGAGTTCATAGTGGGGGATTAAAACAGAGAACGCATTAGTGTGAAATGGTGAATAAACTAAAGAAAAAAAGGCTTTACTCTGTACCCACAGCATTGAGCTTAAAGCACAGCCCCAAAATAAAAATACATGCATGACCTTCCAAGTGGAATACTAACTGTAGTAAATATTCATTTAGGTGAGTTTTTTTTTAAAGAAATATCCCTTAAATAAAATGAAATGATCACTACTATAATCTGAATATGTGTGATCTCCTGAGATGTAGTTGAAAGTATAAAATATCTTTGATTTTATTCATTCCAACAGCACACCACTTAACCAAGAAGGACTTGAAAATATCCTGTATTTTGACAGCATGCTACACATTTGCAAAGGCCAATTATTTATAGATGTGAAACAAATGATACCAATTGATTTATCGCCCATAATATAATGGACAATTCCTAATTGGCTATTGTGGCCATTGCAGGATATTTGCAGTAGGCAGCATTCTCAGCTGGACCCTATTACCTTCTCCTTTGTGTTATTCCAGTGATTTCATCAGGTACTTTAGCAAAGGTGATTTTCAGATATAAGCAAATTTATTAAGTTGACCTTAACATGGGGAGCTCATTTGAATGGGCCTTACCTAATCACATGAGCTCTTTAGAAGCAGGGCATTTTTCTCTGGCTGACTGAAAGGGAGGTCACAGAGAGAATGGAGGATTCAGAATGACACAGTTTCTTTTCCTGAGATGGAAGTGGCCACAGAGTAAAGGCCTGGAACAGCCTACACTCAGCGAGAAAACAGAATTGAACTGTGCAAAAAGCAGAATGAGCTTAAAAGTATATTCTTCCCCAGGGCCTCAAGGTAAATACCCAGCCCAGGCCCTACCTTGCCTCTGGCCTTGTGAGACCCTCAGCAGCGAGCCAGGTGAGTCCACCTGGAATGCTGAATGAGAAACAGGTGGGACAGTAAATGAGCACTGTGTAAAACTGCTAGTTTGTGGTAATTTACACAGCAGTCTCCAAACACTAGAAAAGCTATTTGCTGGGAATTCCTTTGGAGTGCTCTAGGCCAACATTGAACAGAAGCCAGATAAAGCCCTCTCCGGGCTCAGCTTCTTTATTTATTTTTTTGTCAAGGTCTTGCAGTTTATCCTTCATGGCTCCTGGCTGAATGCAGGCAGGTATGAAATGTAAGATCAGCTCTGACATCTAAGTACCAAGTGTGTATCGTGAAAACAAAATGAGAAATTCCCATTTAAAATGTAAGTTTGTTGTGCCTGATTACAACCTCTACATTCAGTGAGGTCATTTACTCCAAAACTTATAACTCAGCTAAAAAAAATTTTACGGTGATCACACTATACATATGTATGTGGTTCTGGGCCACAGTCAACAAACTAGAATAATATGTTCTGAATAATAACAGACCAGGGAAGGAGATGGTAGTCTAAAGCATCATGGGGTGAGAATCTGGAAAAATTCAGAGAACCACGTATTGGGATGAGGAGATGAGGATAAATAAGAGTCAGTAAGGGAGAATATTTGCTTTTGAGGTTCACCAGTTGTCAGTTGCCAGGATGATACAAATCCCCACATTTTTAGAACACCTGCATCTTTGATATTTTAAAAAATGAATTTAGAGGCCTGACAGCTTATACAGTAGAATATTGAAAATCATTCCTAACAATTCCTAAATTTGAAAAAGTACGTTCTTATAATTCTCTGCCTCAGTGATTCCTTCACTGTGGCTTTGGGTTTTGTTTTCTGTACCTCTCATCTCTTTCCTAGTTAAAGTTGTTGAGCTAGACACTGCATTTCTTCCCTCAAAGAATATTCTTATAAGGTCCATGTGGAGCAAGGATTCATCAATATTTTGGTACATCTAAACAGGATCTATATTAATATGAAATACAGTCAATAATTTAACATGTAATTAGCCATCCTTAAATTTTAGAGGTCTCAGCCTTTTTTTCTCAAAGATAGTTGAACCCAGAGCCTTGTAATTGAACTCCTATTTTCCTTAATTTGTGTCTGTTTCTGACTTAATTTCTTATACATTTCATATCTAAAATGTGTAAATATTGTGCTGCAATATTGAAAGTCTTGAAATAGGCAAAACCAGCCAGAGTGATATATCAAAACAGAGGTGGCCTGGGAACTACCAAGGGCCTCAAGGTCATTTTCTGGAATGATGAAAATGTTCTTTAAATTAATAGAAGCATGGGTTACATGGGGCTATTCACTTATCAAAATTCATCAAACTAGACCAAGTAGGTAGCTCATGGCTATTATCCCAGCACTTTGGGAGGCCTAAGTGAGAGGATTGCTTAAGGCCATATGTTCCAGACCAACCTGAAGATATGCAAGTCCCAGACTGTGCAATAAAATATATATATATATATGTATATATATATATATATGCCAGATGCATATGCCAGCTACTAGAGAGGCTGGGGCAGGTGGATCATTAGAGCCCAGGAATTCAAGTTTGCAGTAAGGTATGATGGGGTTACTACATTACAACCTGGGTAACATAGTAAAACCCATCTCAAGAAAAAATTATCAGTCTGTACACCCAAGCTTTATGCACTTCATTGTGTGGAAATCCTTCGTCACAAAGGCATGGACAAGATGTATACCAAGAAAGGAAAGAAGGAAAGAAGAATTGGAAATCTTCTTTAAAATAGTCAGATTTACCAGGAAATTTGGGGGTGTCTTCATGACCAAAGTGAAATTTAAATTGGTTAAAAATGAAATAGGCGGGTGGCGCTTGTGGTTCAGTAGGTAGGGTGCTGGCCCCATATGTCGAGGGTGCTAGGTTTAAACCTGGCCCCAGCCAAACTGCAACAAAAAAATAGCCAGGCGCCTGTAGTCCTAGCTACTCGGGAGGCTGAGGCAAGAGAATCACCTAAGCCCAGGAGTTGAAGGTTGCTGTGAGCTGTGACGCCACCGCACTCTACTGATGGTGATAAAGTGAAACTCTATCTCTAAATAAATAATAATGATAATAATAAAATAAAAAAATGAAATAGGCATTGATGAGAGAGAAAATGGTGAAATCAAATTCTAGATAATATTCTATGGAAGAACTCCTCAGAGAAGGGTGAGTTTGTACTGGTTAGAAGGTGAATTGACATCTTGGGATAGAAATAAATGAGAACAATGTGTGGAGGGTTCTCCAAGTTAGGCTAATAAATTTCAAATCTGTCAGTAGTTGAGAGCCAGTGATAATTTACAAGCATTAAGCCTCTATATGCAAATCCATCTGTGTAATTAGGATAGGAAAGTAATTATTAACAAGATTAATGGAAGAAATAGAACATTTTTTTTAAATGAGCAAACACAGTTTATGACCCCTGAAAGAGAACTTGTGTGTATGTGTGTATATTGAGTAAAAACAATGACAAATCCTTACACAAAGTTACAAAAAACAAGGCACCTTTATTTTATTTATTTTTTTTTTGTAGAGACAGAGTCTCACTTTATCACCCTTGGTAAAGTGCTCTGGCGTCACAGCTCACAGCAACCTCCAACTCCTGGGCTTTAGGTGATTCTCTTGCCTCAGCCTCCCGAGTACCTGGGACTACAGGTGCCTGCCACAACGCCCGGCTATTTTTTTTTTTTTTTTTGGTTTGTTTTGTTGCAGTTTGGCTGAGGCTGAGTTTGAACCCACCACCCTCAGAATATGGGGCCAGTGCCCTACCCACTGAGCCACAGGTGCCGTCCACAAGGCACCTTTCTAAGCACTTTACTTTTACTGTTTAGTATTTATTTATTTACACAGAGTCTCACTCTGCCTTCCTAGCCAGAGTACAGTCGTGTCATCATAGTTCACTGCAATGTCAAACTCCTTGGCTCAAGTTATGCTCCTGCCTCAGCTTCCTAAGGAGCTCACACTAGGCATACTCACCTCACCCTTCTTCTTCCTCTCCTTCTTTCTCCTTCTCCGTCTCCTTTTTTCCTGTAGATATAGGTGTTTCCCTCTTGCCTACGCTAGTCTTAAACTCCTGACTTTAAAGGACACTCCACACTTGCCCTCCCAAAGTGTATTTTATTAAATAATTTGAATTTCACAATCATCCCCTGAGATAAACATTATTAGTATTATTATTTTTCCCATTTTACAAGGGAGAAAATGGGGTCACAGAGGAGTTAAGCAACTCGCACAGATTCACGTCTATTACATAGCTGCAGTAGCCTCTGAACCCAGGTAATGCAAACTCTTTCACTCAGTAAAGATTTGTCTAGGAAGGAGCATTGGCCAATCCCTATGAAAGAAAACAGGAGGGCTGGGGAGATAGAGAGATCAGTCTTTGGATACATTTTGCTGGCTTTATAAATTTGTTTGGGGGCTCTGTTGAAGTCAATGTATGAGAACAAGGATTCTCAGAGTCCCTCAAGAAGTATTCTATCCCCCAAATCGGGAAGCCAGAGCACTCTGTAAATAGAGCATGTACCACGGTTTGAAAAGTGGAGCACCGGGGATAGTTAGGAAACAATTCACAACCAAGCAATTCACTACCGTCTCGGAATGTTGCAAAGAAAGGACGGGAATGAATACATCGGAGGCAATTTTAGCCTTATGGTGATTTTCTCACTTCTCATGGGTCTAAGAAAGTAAATGAATCTGAAAGAGTTTTAGGTAAAAAGTACATCCGGGCGTCATTGAAATGAGCTTAAGCGCATATTGTGTTAACTTTGTATTGGATAGAAAAAGCTTGGGTGGCTACTGAGTTTGGTCAAAGGAGGCATCTGTCAGATGGTGAACTCTTCCCTTTTTTATGTGATACTTCAGATGATCCCAAGGTTGCTGCTTTAAAATAGAGCCTAGCAAAACTTCAGATGGCTGCTTTTAGTAAGCCGAGTCCTTGAGGTTCTGGTAAAGCCAAGAATTGAAAACTCATATTTTCTTCATCCACTTAAGGCAACAGGGAAAAAAAGATGATATTCTTATACATGCCTAAAACTATACAAGAGAGATTCTAAGTGATCCCAAATATACGTGAAAACCTTCTTTTATCATTTTGTTATTTCAGTGGCTGCAGCAAGTTTAATGCTGAAATCTAGAATTCTTTTAAGGGGAAATCATAATCATTTCAAAACAAGAAAACTGGGGATAAATTTGCACGAACCAAACAAGGTAATTGAAAGTCAAAATATATATATACATTTATTTTTAGTTGCCTCTCTCCAATGTTCATTAGAATAATGTTAATTAAGTGGGTGACTGTGATAATAGGTGTCTTGCAAATAAAAGATGAACTAAAATAATGTGAGAGATTTACCTGGCAAATGATCAAGAGTAAAAGAAATGCTCTGCCATTTCTGCCATAGGAGTTTTCTGAGCTGTTGAGCTTCCTAAAGAAACAGCTTTAATGAACTGCATGGATTCTGGTCCGTAGCGCTCAGGTCATGGCCAGCCATAAAAGTGTTAGTAGTCCCTTTTAAAAAGTTAATGACTCAATTCTTTTCTGATTTCTCTGTATATCATAAAACTTTTTTTTTCTTATAAATGCCAAGTTTTATTGGATTTTCTCTGTTTGCATCTCCTTATAAACTCATCTGAATGAGAATAAATAGTCAACAAGGACCAGGTCGCCCTGAGCTCTGGAGGTAGGTGCTCAGAGAGACGGCGGCCAAGGCGATGGGATTGTGCCATTCACCAGCTGTGTGTGGACTTTAAATAAGTCAAGAGACCGTCCTGATTCCGCTTTCTCAATCACAGAAGGAGGCTTGTGCCCTGGCTGATCTCAGGAATGTTTCATATTTCAATTAAGGATTAAGTATTTGACAGGTTTGATTCTAGGTGCTGAAGTAACATAGTAAGTAAGGCAGGCAGAATCCTCTGCCCTTTTGAGCTTATATTCTAGTGGAAGAGAGAGAAAATAAACAATAAATCACATGAAGGTACAAAATGTCATATCCTGTGAAGAGAAATACAGCAGGACAAAGGATTGCGAATATTATTTTACCACATCTGATCATTAAGGAAGATGTCTTTAAGAAAGTTACTTGTAGGCTCGGCGCCTATAGCTCAACCGGCTAAGGCGCCAGCCACGTACACCTAAGGTGGCGGGTTCGAATCCCCAGCCTGGACCCGCCAAACAACAATGACGGCTGCAACCAAAAAAATAGCCGGGCATTGTGGCGGGCGCCTGTGGTCCCAGCTACTTGGGAGGCAGAGGCAGGAGACTAGCTTGAGCCCAGGAGTTGGAGGTTGCTGTGAGCTGTAATGCCATGGCACTCTACCCAGGGGGACAGCTTGAGGCTCCGTCTCAAAAAAAAAAAAAAAAAAAAAGTAAGTTACTTGTACAAAAAAATCATATGTGATTATAGGTGTTAAAAAAAGCAATTTTGAGTATTTGAAATCCTTATATGTAGAGATGAAAAATTATAACCCTATTATTTAGTTAAGAAACATCAAAATAAAACTGGTTTCTGAAAAAACTTCATATACATATATATATATAGGATATATGTATACTCTCTATATTCATATATACATGTATCAAATATATATATTTAGTAAACCAGAAGCATTCCAGTTTACTTAGACTTTATCCTTAAGCTTAGTCAGCCAGGATAGACTGACAAGGCACTAGGTCACACCTCAAAATATAGCCTGCTAAAATATTTAAAGTCAAACTAAAAGTCAGCTCAGGGGCTTGTCAGTACAGTGTTGTTATCTATCTTCCTGATTTCAAGGAGATCACAAGGTAAAACAGACTCTACTGTACAAGAAGCATATTTACTCTCAGAGAAACAGAGAAAAGTCTTACTCCGCACAGGGGGCCTGATAGCTGCTGGTGACAGCTTGGAGCCGTTTACTGGGGAGGACAAAGTGCAGACGCAGGCTTTATCAGAGATGTATGCCCGGGGTATTAGGGAGATGGTCTAAAAAATCTGTTTCATACCTGCTGTCTCTCAGAGAAAATCTTCATCTTCTCCTTACCCCAATTACACTTATTAAACACATGTTAATTAAAGGAAAAAAAATCTCTAGGACTCATAAGCATCATAATATTTTCCTCTGAAGAAAGACTTCCACCCCACCCTCCTTTTCATAGATGTAGCAAAAGCTCTTCTGTGATAGGAATAAATCATGAAACATCTTAATGAGATTAAAAGTGCCCTGTCTTTGCCAGTGGTCAAACAACATTGCTGATAGATCTATTGTAATTGTCCATTTGCTTCACTCTCTGATCATTGAACTGGGCTTCCTTTTAAATAAAGATGTGTCCTCCGTGTCCCATGTGGTCAGTATACCATCATAGACACTAAATAAATATTTGATGAATTTGAAAATGAAAGTGTAGCTGCCAGAACAGTTACCCTACTGAATGTCCCGCTGTGACAGTAGGATGGGAGTTCTTTTTAATCCTTAAGGCTGTAGCTACTCTAAGATCAGTCTGAGAATGTGATTCATCACACAAACCTAAGCAACAAACTACCTTTCTGATCTTATCATTATCAGACAGACTGAGTACCACTGGCATTCACAAACCCACAGGTATTGCAATTCTTGTGTATCTAACCAGTTGCAAACAAGCACCGAGCAGTCAGTGGGTTGTCCTGCTCACTTTCAGGAACAAGGCAGCACTCTCAGGGTAGTTTATCTCTATTCCTCAATTCATATGTCCACTGAAGTATCATATGAGCCCAGAAGTGTCCAGACACGAAGTCCAATGTATTCTTTCTTCTTTAATAGCAATTAAGACACATACTTTCTGTGC
The DNA here is from genome assembly GCF_000181295.1 of Otolemur garnettii. Lineage (NCBI taxonomy): Eukaryota > Metazoa > Chordata > Mammalia > Primates > Galagidae > Otolemur > Otolemur garnettii. The sequence continues at coordinate 52,019,703 of NW_003852396.1, forward strand.
TGTTCTGTTCATTTGTTTCTCTTCTCACAAAGCATGAAGTTCCTTTTGTGCATTTTATTTTCTAATCTGTTTTTTATGCTACTTTCATTTCGGTGCATGAATTACCCCTTTCAAGGAATCATTTCAGGGTGAGTCAACTTTGAATAATATGAATCAGATATGTCCTGATTTAATCAGCATAAGGTTCTGTTTTTGTTAATAAGCTGAGTTACTGTTATTCTATTCTTTCCTCCTGCTTTGCTGTGGGAAGCATTGTTCTGTTCTTTGCATATCTGTTTCCACAGTGAGTGGTAAGTACGTCTTCTACAAACAGGGCAATACTCACATCTGTTATAAACATGACCAGGCATAGGGTCTTCTCTTCCAAACATCCACTGCCCACTTTTCCCAAGGCCTCCAATCTTTTCACTGGCTTTACCTCCCGAAGTGCTTGGACATACATCATCTCTCTGGGATGCTTCTGCTTCTCTCTCTACCTCCTTGTGTCAACTCTGGTCACCTATCTTTGTTTTTAAATGTCCATAAGAACAGCTGAGACCAGATGGCAAATTGCAATCAAATGGCATTGCATATTTAGATACAAGCCAAGAGAAAAACAACACAAAAGAGGAGTAACTTATAGTTTTTAATATAGCCCACCTTTCTAGCTCCACTCCTGTAGAGCTCCAGTAGAAAACAGGGCTGTTTCTTTAGGAAATTTTTCAACTTTTTCTGCATTTCCAGTGGCAATGCTATGACCGTGTTTTATGGAAGAGTGACCCTGTTCCTGATCTTTCTGGATACCTTCCTCAGTCCTGATGTCTTGGCTCTTAATCTCGTCCTAGATACCATGATGAATGGTGAAATCATCACTGTTTCAGAGAAACCCGTTACAAATCCACCGGACTGTGGTCTTGTTTAATGACACTTAATAGAGATCAATTACTGTCACATAAAACAATCCCACAGAAACAACTTTTCCAATTTTTGAACTACTATGTGATTTAATGAGTTGGAGGTTGCTGTGAGCTGTGACATTATGACGCTTGACTAAGGGTGACAAAGTGAGACCCTGTCTTTAAAAAAAAAAAAAAAAGACTTCCAGAAAGTGACAACCATTGGTGAAATGAGACTCTGTCTTACATAAATAAATAAATAGATGTGTAGAAACTGGAACTCTTGTAGACTGTTGATGGGAATGTAAACTTGTTCAGACACTGTGGGAAAAATTGCATGATGATTCCTTAAAAAATTAAAAATAGAGTTACCAGGTGAGCCAGAAATTCCATTTCTAAAAATGCACTCAAAAGAATTGAAATCAAGATCTTAACGATCTATTTTTACATTCATGTTCATAGAAGCATTATTCATAATAGACAGAAAATAGGAGCAAGCGGGTACCCATATCAGGTTACTGTATAAACGAAATGTGATATAAGCATACAATGCAGTGTTTTTCAGTCTTAAAAAGGAAGAAAATTTGGCCTTCTGCTGCTAAGACCTGGGGGAATCATCAGGACATTTTTCTGAGTGAAGTAAATTGATGACAAAAATATAGTATGTGATTTCACTTACACGATGTGCCTAGGTTAATCAAATTCATAGAGACAGAATGTAGAGGGGCGGTTATTATTAACTTGAGGCAGGGGAGACTGGGGAGTTACAGTTCAGTGAGTACAGACTTTCAGTTTTGAAAGAGGAGATGAACACAAACAGTGGTGATTATTGCGAAACTAGGTGACAGGACTTAATGCTGGCTCAACTTTACCCTTAAATATGATTAAGAGGGGGATTTTTATGTTACATGTATTTTACCACAATACAAAGAAATCTTTAAAAACTGTAAAATTTCCTGAAGAATACACAGGAGAACATTCCTTTCTGTGACCTTGAATAAAGCAGAATGTTCTTAGACATGAGGCCAAAATCATAATTTATGTATTATAGAATAATTTGGATTGCTTCAAAATTAAAATTTTGGCCGTGCATGAGACATACTGAGACAATATTTTCTCCCACACTTTGTGAGTAAGTGTATTTTTCTCACATCTGACAAAGGAAATAGATGGTGACTATATAAAGAACTCTCAAAAACTCAATAATTGAAAGAATTAAAACAACAAAAAAATGAGTAAAATATTTCAACAGTGCTGGTTATGACATACACAACAACTAGAACTCTTACACAATATTGGTGGGAATAAGACACAGTATAGTCACCTTGAAAAAAAAAATTGGCAGTTTGAAAGCTGCAATATGACCAAATCTATTAATTTTCTACTGCTGGAACACAAATCACCACAATCCTGGTGACTGCAAGCAAGACCCAATGATTAGGTCCCAGTTCAGTGGGTCTGATGTTCAGGTGGGCTCTGACTTAGGTCTCATAAGGCTGAAATCAAGGTGTCAGCTGGGGTGAGACCTTTTACCTGGATCTCTGGCATAGGAATATGCTTCCAGGTACATTCAGTTTGTTGGCAGAATGCAGTTCTTGGTGTTTGTAGGATTGAGATCCCTGTCAGGGGCCTCTCCTGGCTGCTTAAGGAGGCTGAGGTTCCTTCTCATGACCCCTTCTATCTTTCAACCAGCTTTGACTTAGCAAGTTCCTCTCACACTTTGTATCTCTCTTCCTTCGTCTGATGCTTACCAGAAAAATCTCTAGTTAATAAAAGTTTCTAAGACTGTTCCATTCAATAGACCACCAGGATGACTCAATAGAAGAAAGGAGAGATTTATTGGTGATATTGGTTTGTGAGCCTGGAAGATGCAATCTCTGACATGTGCTGAAGGTCTCTATCTTCGAAGAGGAGGGCAGGTTGTGTTTTATGCCTTATAGGGCCTGTAATATACTTATTCCGCAGGTTGGGGTTGGGGATGCTATACACACTTATGAGTGGAGACAAGTGCATGCTCAATGGATAAGCATATATGTAACATACACTCTATCTTCACCTGGGGGTGGGGTCCAAGCATTAAAATGAGGTGGAATTTTGACTCTTTTCATCAAAAGATGAGCTATAGGACCAAGACTGTTTGGTGCTGCCTCTCTCAGCTGGCTAAACTGGCATAAGCTTTGCAGTAGCTTATCAGAAAAGAATGTTTGTGAGGCCTCTGTCCAATTAAGAATTGTATCATTCTAGGTTGTAAATCAGCCCAACAGTCATAGGAGTTTAGACATTTGACATGCAAGCTGAGTCCGGGACCCTAGATCCCTAAGTGACTTTTGTTTCCTTAAAGCATTGCTTAACTGAACCATGGAGTCTTGGACCACCCTGATCAAAATAAAATGGAGGACAGGACAAGGTCTAAGCAGGTAGAACCAAGATGACCGAGGAATCAACCACTTCCGGATGTTTCAGCTTCCTTATGCCCTTATTACCCTGAACTCTAAGAAAACCTCCCACTCCTATCATGAACAGGATGTCAGGAAACTTCAGATATATAATTTATTCAAAAGGAGGGTGTTGCCCAAATTCTAGGAAATCACAGCCCTCTTCCAAGAAATAACATAAACATTCCTTCCTTGGCTAGCTTATAATTAAGTGATTGCTTAAATAAAGGGACTATAGGAATCCCCAGGGCCATTCTGCTCTGCAGGGAAAACTGGCCTCTACTCTCTCTCTGGAATAGATTTTCTATTTTTCCTAAATAAAACTTGCTATCACTCTACATTGTCAACTTGCTCCCAATTGTTTTTTTTTTTTTTTTTCGTGACCCAAAGACTTACTTGGACAGCACAAGTAAGCACTTCTTGTGACATTTGAACTCCTCTGAATCCTCAGTCAAATGTGTGTATTTAGCTTTCACAAATGGCACCAAGGTCTGCAGGATGCCCTTGCCCCCAGGGACAGAGGGTGTGGGAAATCACTGGAATTTCACTCTGCTGTGTTTGTGGGTTCCAGTCTCACATTGATCTCAACTTTTCCATCCTCCCTGTCCGATTGCCCGCCCTGTGTACTTAAGCTTCAGCATCACATAAAAGCCTTCCAGGGCCTACTTAGCCAGCTCTTAAAATTGCATAGAGCCAATTCCTCTTACTAAAATGGGTTTTCAAGTTGCTTTTACATATTCAACTTCGCCCTATGTGTGCAGCAGATGCTCCACAGCCACTTTGACAAGGACACATTCTTAATCATTAAGCCATGAAAAACAAAAGGACCTAAGAAAAATTTTAAAAAGTAGCTTTTGCCAATCAATGGATCATAATGAACTCACATCTCTGAACAGTTCTAGTCGTCTATTAATTACTGCAAGCTCTTCTTTGGAATAAATTGATACCAGATGCCTATGTGAAGAGCGGAGCGTCACTGAGTCATTTTATGTCAGTGACATGCGGCAAAATTCATTTCCACTGCTGTGTCAGCTTTGTCCCAATGCCTGGCCTAGAATGAGGAGCTATCGTGGCTTTTCTTATTATTAAGCTGGATGGAGTACCATGCAAACAAGATTACACAGCCAGAAATCTAATTAGGGAAGTACTTTTACCAGAATGGATAGGGGTTTCATCAAGCAATTTCCAAGCCTCTCTAATGTGGCAGGAAAAGAGCTGGAAATGTAGAGCAAGTAAGACAAATCACAAGGAAAGGACAATGTTAAAACCCTATTAAGGCTGTGAGGCTCTTAGCTGCTCATACAGGTAAAGTGGTAATTAGTTCATGCTTTTCTACTTAAACTTCACATTTCCTGGGAACACAATGGTCAAAAGTTTCCTTCTTCAAGTTAAATGGGTCATTTGCACATATGTCTTCTGTCTAGAGAAACAGAAAGCCCTGAGATCCCTAGAGGCAAGAGACCTGAGTAATGGCTGAAGTGTCAAACATCTTGACAGTTACCACCTGCAGAATCAAATGTGAAGGCTCAGATTCCCGGGGTTAATGCACCATCCTCTTCAGCTCAATTACCTTAAATGCATGTTAAGGCTTTGCAATTTTCCCAAGTGTAATTTTACGTTGGCAGACCTTGGTACTTGCCTCAGCTCTGCAAATTAGCATTTATGGATACTTTGGTGGGTTATTTCACCTCTTCAAATCTCAGTTCCCTTCTCTTTGAAGCAATTTAACAGTTTGCCTACCTGCACTGATTTATCATAAAATTCCATAAAGATAATAAACTGGGAGAGTAACTTGTAGCCCTTTAAGGATAAGCAAATATGAATGATGGTCTCATCCCTAGAAGAGTCCTATGAGAGTTCTGAAGGACGCCAAACGGAGACACAGAGAAGGAGAGATCAAAATGCATACTGCTGTAATTGAACTACCCAACACAACATGGCTCAGGGAAAAATAGACTTTGGACAGTTTCTCCATTGAACTGAAATTGTATACCCATTCCCATGCAGAACAGTCGGAGGGATTTCTGTTCTCTGCTGTAAAAAATCCCCAGTGGACTTACTTCATGGACCATTAAAATAATTGCACACTAAAAAACAAGATGTTGCCAATGATGCCCCACCAAAGAAGGCTACACTACCATCCCCCCCCCAACTTAATAATTGTGTAAATAAATACTAGTCAGAAAGCAAGATGTGAAGAAAGCAGCTTTCTTCTCAATGCTTCCAAGGGCATGGAAGGTTCTAACTTCAACCAAGGTACAAAGGCAGGGAGAGAGGTAATAAAACATCCAAAGAAGCCCTGGCCAACATCATGTAGTTTAGGCTCTTGGTTATGATTTTAATAACCCAACAGTGAACAAGCAGATAAAGAGACTCAAGCTCCTTTCTTCTACAGAACATAGTTACTTTTATTTGACTGAGAAAAATTAGTTGATGGAAATTATAAATAAAATCTAAAGGGACAATTTCTTAATTTGTTAATGTAATTGTCTTTCCAGGGATCAAGTTTGATCATAAACTTAAAAAAATTGGTACAAAAAATGTTTTAGTTATAGAATTAAAAGTGATAGCAATAGGTAAGTGAATGCATAAGAAAATAAGAAAGGAAGAGAAAAAGAAGGACAGAGAGAGAGAAAGGCAGATGGAGGGAGTAAGAGAGAGGAGGAAAGGAGGAAATTGGTCTGGAGAAGCACTAGGTATTTTTAAAACACAAAGAGGTTATGGGGGCTCAATGGAAAGGAAAATTAGATATGTTCAAAACCAACTACTGAAGATGGAAATAAGAAAGTGGAAGCTAATTTAATTGCCATTAGTGTTCCTGGGTGACAAAGGGATTAAATGGAGGAGAACTGGTGGGAGTTTACAAATCAAATTGAGCCTTTTTCCCTAAAGAAAACCCAGAACCATAAAGGTGTTGAAAGTGTGCCCTCTTAAGACTAAGGAGTTCATAATGGGAACAACTCAAAAGTCTAGAAGAGTAGTATTCTGTTGTTACAGAAAACTTTGACATATTCGAGTAGAAAAACTAAATACAATCTATCAAGTTTACCAAATGAAACTGAAGGTGAGCGTTTTCTGCTGCTATGTAAGCAATGTGAAGTGAGTCTCAGTGAGGAAGGAAGGAATGAAGATTCTCCTGGAGTGGAATTACACTGCATTTGGAGGAGATGAGCCTACTTGAGCTGAACAGAGAAACTCATTTCCTGCATTGTGCTTTCACATCTTGGTAATACAACACCTCAGTGATAGGGCATGGGGAAGGGATTTGGCTCTCCTTAACACGATAGCATGTAAGATGAGAACATCAGTGATTGGCAGTCTCTATACCTGTGGTGCAAATAGCCACGGGATCACGTCTATAAGAAGCAGCAGGAGAGGTCAGTCTGAAGCATGCATGCTATTCTTTCACGGACTTGCTCACTCTGACTGTCTTTCCTCCTGCTTGGACAGCCCCCGCCCGTAGCCTGTCTAAGAAGACTGCTAAGATTTACTCTCCTATGAAGATTGTTTCTCTCCCTGGAAGAATTTCTCTCTCTCTCTCCCCTTCTGCTAAGGCGAATAGCTCTCAGGCACCTACGTAATTGTTCCTGAGCAAGATAACACAGCTTCCGGGTCTGGACAATAGATAAGATGGAGCCAGAGACCTGGCCAGTCCTGGGCCGGATAGGATGGGGCAAAGTAGGGACGGTTAATGGGTGAGAAAATATAGCTAGAGAGTTAGGATAAACAATGTTCAGGAGCACAAAAAAAGTGACTACAGTAGTGATACTTGAAAATAACTAAAATAATGGAATTGGAATGTGTCTAAAATGAAGAAGTAATAAAAGTGTGAGGTGGATAGTACTGTGAGGTGATAGATACCCATTGGCCTGGATTTTATTAATTTGTATTGTATGCCTATGTAATTGTATATATTTGCCTTACAGATATATACAACTATTGCATGTCCATAATTAATTAAAATATTAATAATAATTTAATTTTTAATTAATTAAATATAAAACAGTAAATTTAAAACTATAAAATCAAAAGCAAAATGGATGATGATCCTTCTCTATTAGATAACAAAATTAAATGAACTTTATATGTTTAAACATTAAAAAGGGATACAGTATCATAGAATAATATGAAATTATTGACATTGAGATGACACAAAATATGGAATATAAATGTCTTAACACAATAACTAAGAAAATGACATGAAGGCTATGTTAACTAGTTGGAAGAAAGTATTTCAAATTATATATAGAAACAGTATACTGTACCTCATGATAGTATTAATGTATACAGCTACGATTTAATAAAAAAAGAATAAATTAAATATCAAATGATAAAATATATTAATATTTAGGAATTCATGCCTTTGTAAAATAAATATAAATCAATATGAGAAATCAATGAAGAGATTAAACTGACTAAACACAGTTGAACAGAGAAATATAGATTGTCAAAAAAACCCTAAGATATGTGACATGAAATAACAAACACAGAAATAAGAAAAATACATGAAAATGAAGAATTAACAGTATGGAGTACAGAGTAAGAAAATTCAACATGAATATAGTGAGAGAAATAAGTATATAAATTAAAGAAAATGGAGAAATTAATAGATTAAAAAAGATAATGGCTAAAGCTTTTCCAGAATTAGTTGAAGCTACAAATTCTTACATTTAGGAAGTCCAGTAAATTCTGAGCAGAACATGAAAGAGAGATATGGACATCTTGATACTTCACAGCAAAGTAATAGAACAGCAAAGAGGAGGTGAAAAGTAATTAAGTAGACAGAGAATTATAAAGAGCAGCCAAAAGTACTGGCAGAGACTACACAGGGTCAGCAGAAGAAACCAGTGTACAACAGAATAGGGTCTTTAAAGTTCTAAGAAAAAGTAACTGCTATTCTGTAATTTTATGTCTATCACATTTTCTTCAAAGTATGAGAATTAGAGAAGTATTTTTAGATAAAGCAAATCTGAGAGAGCCTGTTATCAAAAGATTCTTTGTTACTAATAATGATTCTAAATGGAGATCAGCAGAAGGAAGGGCAATGACCCAACAGGAAAGGTTTTAGGTGAAAGCCTGACAATAATACATAATCCGGGAAACAGATTAGGTGTATAATATGTTGTATTTCTGAAAAACGCCCCAGCAGTATATCTTGTCCTTCAAGTTCTACGAGAATTTTGGCACTCTCTCAGCCAGATGTGGTACGTATTTCTCCTTGGTGGAACCTGGCAGGCCTTGTGACTGTTTAAACAAATGGAAAGTGATGGAAATGGCATTTCATGCCCTCTGATATTAGATGGTAAAAATTGATGCATCTTCTATCTGGCTCTGAAGAGACTATGAAAAAAGACTAAATAAAAACAGAAAAAAAATTGCAGCAAAAAAACTGAAGAAGTACCTCTCTTCAGTTGTTTGAGTTCCCAATTTTAGGCAAATTGTAGGTAATTGAGAGAGATTAAGGAGATTTCTTGCTATAGCCATTGTCTTCTCAATGCAACTGCTTGAGACAGTGTAAGCAAGCTAATCGAATCAAGCCCTGGACCTACAACAGATAATGATTACCCATGTGTTTGCTTTGCTACTAAGTTTTGTGGCAATATCCTACACAGAAATAATAACTGGAAAATATTTTAGTTGCCTGGTAGGGAAATAATGCTATGTCAAAAATATAAACATGTAGGCGTGACTTTTGGACTAACAAGCAGAAGAATATTAGAAAGGCCTTGAAGAAAGTATTAGCAAAAACCTGATGACCTTTGAAGAAACTAAGAAAATGTGGAGACAGTGATCCTAGACCTAAAGGAAAAGGGCCCACGTGTTACAGTGTAAACAAGATTGGTAATATTGTTCAGAGAAGTTTTTCTTCAAGTCCCTTGGTCACCCTGAGATGGGATCACTTCTTCTTTTCTTGCTAATACATTTGAGTTCTCTATGGATTCTGGTTATTAAACCTTTTTCAGAGACGTAACCTGCAAATATTTTCTCCCATTCTGAGGGATGTCTGCTTGCTTTACTTACTGTGTTCTTGGCTGTGCAGAAGCTTTTTAGTTTGATCAGGTCCCAGTAGTGTATTTTTCATGTTGCTTCAATTGCCCAGGGGCTCCTCCTCAAAAAATATCTGCCCAGGTCGATTTCTTCCAGAGTTTTCCGTGCACTTTCTTCTAGAATTTTTATAGTTTCATGTCTTAAGTTTAAATCCTTAATCCAGTGAGAGTCTATCTTAGTTAATGGTAAGAGGTGTGGGTCCAGTTTCAGGCACACAGCCTACAGACATGAAAAAAATGCTCATTATCCTTAATCATCACAGAAATGTAAATCAAAACTACTTTGGGATATCTTCTAACTCCAGTAAGATTAGCCCACATTGCAACATCCCAAAACCAGAGATGTTGGCATGGATATGGAGAAAAAGGAACACTTCTACATTGCTGGTGGGAATGAAAACTAACATGTTCCTTTTGGAAAGATGTTCAGAGAACACTTAGAGATCTAAAAATGGACCTGCCATTTGATCCTACAATTCCTCTACTAGGTCTATATCCAGAAGAACAAAAATCACATTATAAGAAAGGTATATGTAGTAGAATGTTTATTGTAGCACAATTCATAATTGCTAAGTCATGGAAGAAGCCCAAGTGCCCATCGACCCACAAATGGATCAATAAACTGTGGTATATGCACACCATGGAATATTATGCAGCCTTAAAGAAATGTGGAGACATTACCTCTTTCATGTTTACATGGATAAAACTGGAACATATTCCTCTTAGCAAAGTATCTCAAGAATGGAAGAAAAAGTATCCAAAGTGCTCAGTCTTACTATGAAACCAATTCATAGCTTTCTTATGAAAGCTATAACCCAATTATAGCCCCAAAACAAGGGGATAGGGGACAGGGAGTTGTGGGGAAGGAGGAGGATGGGTAGAGGGAGGGTAATTGGCGGGACCACACCTATGGTCTATCTTACAAGGGTACATGTGAAATTTACTAGGTGTAGAATATAAATGCCTTAACACAATAACTAAGAAAATGCTGTGAAGGCTATGTTGACCAGTTTGATGAAAGCATTTCAGATTGTGTGTAAAAACTAGCATATTGTACCCCATAATTGCATAATGTACACAGCTATGATTTAATAAAAAATAATGATTGGTAATATTGCTACCTGCTGTGATATAGAAAATAGAAAATGTATCTATGAACTTAGTCAGTGTAGCTAAGGAGATGCCCAGATAGACTTTGAAAGGGTGGATTGTCTTCTTCCTCTTGTCTATGATAAAATATGAGAGAAGAGACATGTGCTAGGGAGATAACTGCTAAACATGAAGATGTCAGGATCTGCTTAGATCTAAAAATAATTCTTATTATGATTATAATATTCTTAGTGATAAACTCATCATGGTTTCTGGGCAGAAATAAAAATCCAGAGTGCTGCCAAAAAAAATGGTTTAAATATGGTGTGTGAGTGAGTGACAAGGGTATGACTGCCTGACTTTTTATTAACACTTCAGAAAGATTTAAGCAGGTGGCACAAAACTGAAACTCCATCTAAAGATCATAGTGACATATCTTTTCTAAGACTTTTAAGGGTAGATATTGTTTCACAGCAACTTTATAGAAAACCTAAGACGGACAAGGCTGAAGTGAAGGTCTTTTGTGAATGTGACCATTGTCTAATGGAAAGAGCCACCAGATTTATAGGACAGGCGCCATTTTCTTTAAGATAAAAAAAAAAAAAAATTGTGTTGTCAAATCACCACCCATTTGCACAAAAATAGACTGAGATAGTGTAAAATCCAAAAGGGCTTTTGGACTCTAGAACTTTTACTGGCAGAAGCAGGCTCCGTTTCTTGCGCTATTTGTTATAGAAAAGAAGGGAAGGCTTAGAGGGAAGAAATCAGAGCCAGAGAGGGAAGCCAAGAGCTATCTCAAGTCATCACCAAGCAGTGAGGTGGAGCTCTAATGAAGGAAATTTCAAAATGCTGGACATGGAGTCACTATAGATCAGTGGCTTCAGGCACCTCCTATTTTTACTATTTCAAGGAGAATGGTCTATAGTTGTTATCACCATCCCACTAGAGGTTTCTATTTATTCCAGTATTATACCCTTTGGGTTACTATTGCTTTATAGTATATTTTAAAAGTTGCATTCCTCCAACTTTGTTCTTTTTGCTAAATGATCTGAAGACCAGTGAGGTAAAGAAATTAGTGAGCTATAATTCCCCATGTATCTTCAGCATACAGTGATGGTTATATAGCTAAGGGAAATGAAGTCAGCATGCAGAAGAGGGATTGGCTATTTATTGCAGCACTGTTCACAGTAACCAAGCTATAGAATTAATTAAGCATTTACAATGCATGCATAGATTTTTAAAAATGGTATACATACACAATGGAATATGATTCAACTGTAAAAAAATCCTGGCACTTGTGACAACATGAATAAACCTAGAATACACTACATTAAATGAAATAAGCCAAGTAGAGAGGCAGAAATGCATATACTTCATGATCTCACTTATATGTGGAATCTATACAATAAAATTGATCTCATAGACGTAGAGAGTAGCGTAGTGGTTACCAGAGGGTGAGAGGTAGAGGGGGAGGGAGGATGGGTGGAGGATGGTCAGCAAGTACACAGTTAGCCAGGGGGCATAATTTCTAGCACTCTGTTGCACAGAAATATGACTACAGTTCACATAATCATATTGAATATTTGAAAATGACTAGAGGAAAGGATGTTGCATGTGCTTACCATGAAGAAATGTCAAATATTTGAAGTGACTTATAATTATCCTAATTTGATCATGGACACAAGGTAGGTATGTGTATGGAAACAGCAAACACAATAGTAAACATCAGAGTAAATCTTGGTGACCATAGGCTAGGCAATCGTTTCTTAGAAATGACACCAAAGCATATGTGACAAAATACAAAATATATATAAATTCTATTTCACCAAAATGAAAACTTTTGTGCACCAAAGGATACCATCAAAAAGGGGTAAGTTCCCCCGAAGAACTGAAGAAACTATTTGCTCATCATTCATATCTGAGAGAAACTTGTACCTCAAGTATACAAAGAGCAATTACAATCAAATTATAGAAAGATAAGTAAACCAATGAAGAGTATAGGCAATGGATATGAGTGGACATTTGTCCAAAGAAGGGTATACAAATAATAAGTACGTGAAACGATATACAGCATAATTAGCTATTAGGGAAGTGCAGATTAAAGCCACAATGCAATACCATATCACACTTGCTAAGATGACTATAATTAAAAAGACAATATCAAAGCATAGTAATGTAATTCTAAATCAGTGTATGCTTTAGGTTTTGGAAACTATTTTCATGGTGTAACTATTGTAAGGGTCAGAGATCTGGTTGTTTGTTTCAGAGCTTTTGTTTGATAAAAATATGTCTGATTTTGATGTATCCGACTTACTTAAAAGGTGAGAGGAACTTCACACACAATGGAAAGTCATGGACTAGAATATAGCTTGGATGAGAGAAAATGGCTTAAAATCTGCTTGAAAAATACCAGGTTTTTCTTTTTTTTTTATTTTCAGTGCTGAGATTATCATGTGGTTCCTTCTTTTATTATATTGATACTGTGTATTATATTAATTGAGATGCAGATGTCAAAGATTCCTTGTTTTCCTTGATTTAAAACCCAGTTGATCATGATCTGAGAGAAGCAATTGTTGCTGTTTGAAGTGAAGAACGTGGGCCACTAGGCCAGGAATGCAGATATCCCCCAGAAAACAACTGGACTTGTTCTTAAAACATTCAAAAATAAACTCAAATCTTCTGGTATTTTAATTTCACTCAGTAAAACTCATGTCACACTTCTGACCAGCAAAACTGTAAGACAATAAATTGTATTTTGTTTAGCTACTTAATTTCATGCTAATTTGTTACAAAAGCAACAGAAAACTAACACTATATCGCTGAGATATTCCCCCAGCAAAGGCAACAATATAAGGTTATAATCTCCCTATGTAGAAGGAAATAGAGTGATGAAAAATGTTGTGCCAAAAAGCACCTTTTTTTATGGCATTTCAGGAAATTCCTCCCTGGGAAATTGATTATGGTCTTTATACATGATTACCTTGAAAAGTGTAGCAGTAAACACATTACTGTTTATACCTTTTTATTTTCTACTTGTATTCATTTGGTACTAAGCTTGTAATCTCAGTCTAAATAAGAATCACATTCAAGCTTATCCTTAGCAATTTATAAAGCCCTGTAACGTAGGTGTTTTGAACATTATGATTTAGTAGAGCCCTAGTTAAGCATTTCTCTCACTTTCTTACTGGTTGCAAGATAACACTATTGAAGATTATAAAACAAGAGTAAAGATTTAAGGGATACACACAGCAGTGTGCATTTTTTGCAAGTGTATTATTACAAGATGTATTTTAGGAGGTGCAGAGTAAGTCACAGGAGTATGTTTCTCATATTTAAAACTGTCCACTCTTACTATGTGCTAGATCTTAAGGATATAAAAATTAATAAGATAACGTCCTGGCCATTAATATCCTGGTCTGGTCTAGCAAGTTGGAGAAATAGAAATGTAGTGAATTACAATAGCATCTATAAAGCATATCCACATACATAGGGCATGAATAATAAAGAGCGGTGTTGGCAGCAAGAGGAAAAAACAAGTATTAAAGCAAGTAAAGCAATCAAGGTAAGAGGTGAGGTTATGAGCGGTCTCACATCCTTACCAGTGCTTCCCAACTGTTAAGAATTTATATGGTGTTTCATTGATGTGTATCATTTATAGGCAAAAAGATTTTATTTTGTGATATCTCTGTAGAATTTACAAAAGGGAGCTATGTGCTTCTGTTTTAAGTTAAGTACAATTAATCATTGGCTTAATGATTACTCATTACTTAAGTAAGTAAAATTAATCACTGGCTTATCTACACACAGATACATTGTGCATCTCACAAAGATACGGGTGAATACAATTTTATTACATGATTTTATGTATATAAATCACAAAACAGAAATTAACATTACTCTATTTTGCCATTTGCCTACATTTTCACATCTATTTTTTAAAAAATATTTGTTTATTTATTCATTTCGGGTTAATGTGAGGGTACAAACAACTAAATTACAATGTTTGCACTTGTTAGGTAGAGTCCCTCTTGTAGAAGAGTCCCACACCCAAGAGGTGTGCCATACACCCTTACATTAGCCCATTCAGTGGGAGCACACCCATCTCCCTCCCTTCTCCCTCTCCTGCTCTCTCCTCCCTTCTCCAAACTTGAATTGAATTTAATTTTTATTCTGCGTGTGCATGTATTAGATCATCTACTGGTTTCATATTAGTATTGAGTATATTGTATACTAGCTTTTCCACTCTTGTGATATTTTACTAAGAAGAATGTGTTTCAACTCTATCCAGGATCATCGAAAGGATGTAAAGTCGCCATCTTTTTGAATGGCTGAATAGCATTTCGTGGTATATATATACCACAGCTTGTTCCTCCTTTGCTGGGTTGATGGGCATTTACGTTGTCTCCACATCTTGGAAATTGGAAACTGCACTGGGATAAACAATCTAGTGCAAATGTCTTTATGATAAAATGATTTTTTTTTTCTTCTGAGTAGATGTTTAGTAATGTGGGATAAAGAGGTAGGTCTAATTTTAATTCTTTGAGAATTTTCCATCCTTCTTTCCAAAGAGGCAGTATTAGTTTGCAGTCCCACCTACAGCGTAAGGTGTTTCTTCTTTCCACATCCACGCCAGCATCCGCAGCTTTGAGACTTTGAGATGTGGGCCATTCTCCTAGGATTAGGTGATATCTCAGGGTAGTTTTAATTTGCATTTCTTTGATAATTAGGGATGACGAATATGTCTTCCTAGGTTTGTGGGCAACCATCTGTCTTCTTCAGAGAAGATTCTGATCATTTCTCTTGCTCAGTGATAGATGGAATTATTTGCTCCTTTTATGGTGATGATTTGAGTTCTCGGTAGATTCTAGTTAGCAACCCTTTGTCAGATTCATAATATGCAGATATCTTTCCCATTCTGAAGGTTGTCTATTTGTGTTGATTTTTCGTGTTCTTAGCTGGTCAGAAGCTTTTCAGTTTAAACCCTATTTCTATATATTCCTTGCTGCTGTTGCCACTGATGTCTTCTGCAAAATCTTTCCCCAGTCCAACATCATCAATAGTTTTCCAACACTTTCTTCTAAGATTTTTATCATTTCATGTCTTAAATTTAAGTCTTGAGTCAATTTTAGTAAATGGTGAATTGTGAGAATCCAGTTTCAGTCTTTCACATGTGGTTATCCAGTTCTCCCAGCACCATTTGTTGAGTAAGGATTCCTTTCCCCAGTGTATGCTTTGGTTTGGTTTATCAAAATAAACAAATATTTTGATTTTCTATTATGTTCTGTGTCTCTGTCTCTATTGTTGTGCCAATACCATGCTGTTTTGATCACTGTGGACTTATTAACCTGAAGTCTGGTAGAGTGATACCTACAGCTTTGTTTTTATTACTTGTATTACCTTGTTTCTGTACTTTATACACTTTGTATAAAGTGTACTTTATGTACTTTGAAGTGGCTTTTAGTATAAGACCAGAAAAAAAGAGAAGGGTAACAATATAAAGAAACAATATAAAGAACAATATAAAGAAAAAATAAATAAATAAAAAGGAGAGTAGGAAAAAGTTGAAAAAATAAAAGAAGGAAGACAGAAATGGAGACGGAGAGAGACAAGGGAAATGGTGGTATCCAGCAGGGCACTTTGTCCCACACATGCAATTCCTACCCTGTAGTTGCCAGGCTGAGTGGGTCCTTTGATGTCAGGAGCTCCTTTCCTGCCTAGACAAAAGTAAGACCCCACCTCCGGTAAATATAGGAAAAAATCAGCAGTATGTGACAGTGTGGACCTGTCAGGAACAAGCCCCAACACACTATGGATTTTCTTCCAGTGACTGGTGGGGCAGAAAGGCTGTTGGAATTATAGGAAAAAGTAGGAAATAATAGACAAGCAGTAGACAAAGTTTTTAAGAGCAGTGAGGGATTTAGGAGGTGGCACACCCTTCTTTGTGAGGCTTCCAGTATGCCTATCCAAATATCAGGCTGGCTCTGTATTTATTTAATACATCAGTGTTTCAATCATAAATCTCATGAAGGCAGGGCAGACAATCCTGTCACGGTTCCTGCTGCACTTGCATTTCTTTAACTAAACTAATTCTTTAACTAACTACATAGATTTATTTGTTACTTTTATTGTTTTAAGGTATTTATGATCTAACACGAACAGAGTCTGGAGAGCAAAATAGCTTAGAAGGAGGACATCAGGGAAATACCCGAATCAGACCACACTTGCAAAGCACAAATGTGATTTTTTAATACTCTTGAAAGCCTTGGGTTCAGACAAATAGACACCTCTGCCCAAACTAAGATGACAGAAGAGAAGAGAGATTTCATCTCCTATGTGGTCCAGAGCAATTCTTTCTGTGTTCAACACAGTTTAAACATTCCTTAACTTTGCAAAAGCACTCTCCCAGTGTGAACAGCCTCTCCCTGCCAGAAAACTGAGCAGAAGCTTGCAGCCCTGGGCAGAGTGCTGGTGGTGGTGGGGGGGGGGGGGAATGGGAAATTTCTAGCAAGACAAATTTAGAATTTTAAAGTGGGAGGTCCTGCACTGAAAACTAGGAATTTCCTGAATCAACCTTTCTCCTGTTTCTGTTTTCCTTTTGTCTATTCTCTGCAATTCTATTCCTAATTTAATTCCTAATCAACTTGCAACTAGTAATTGAACATTGGTTTATAGCTTATGAAATCATTATTACTAGTAATTCAAGCACATCAAGCTATGACTTTTCCCTTAGGTATTCTCACATGAGCCCTTTTAGGGACCTACCAATGCCATCTTTCCAAAGGCCAAAGCTAGAAGAACATTCTAGACCATGAGCTCAAGGTGTTTTTGAGCCAGACCAATGTCCCCATCCCAGGTCCTGTCTCAGAAATAGAATACAAAATGAAATAGGATAAAGCAGATCAGAGGAAAGAAAAAAATAGTAACAACAAATTAAAAATAAAATTATATAAGATGAAGAAGAAAAGGATATCTTAGTTGTTGTTTTATGTGGTAAAGGTGAAGATTGTGGAAAAATCTCTATCAGGGGAGGAAAAAAGAGAACAGTTAAAAAGAAAGAATAAAAAGGACTGAAAAACCATAGCAGAAATGGAGGAGCTCTTGCTATTAAAGAAAGTAAAAATGAAAAATAAACATACAACCAAACTAAACAAAACAAACAACAGTAACAACAAAAATAGACTAAGAAAAAACTTGGGAAAATAAGATAAAAATATATGTGTGTGTGTGTGTGTGTGTGTGTGTGTGTGTGTATAGCAATATTTTCCCTGAACACCAGGTGGTGGTGTGGTGTTAGAAGACAGAAAACACATAGGCTCATTTTGTTGTATAAGATGGAGGCTGGGAGCCGCTATCTAGTTGCTTAGGAGACCTGGTCCTGTCTTCCTGATTTATTTGCCTTCAGTCAGGGCTTGGTTGTTTCACTAGCGTGTATTCTCCAGGAGATTGGGATCTTGAAGCTCTTGCCAGATTTCTTAGGAGGTTCATCTTGACCTTCCACTCAGTGCCCCCTGACAGCAAAGAGGCTTTCTAGGGGCTGCAGGAGCTGTTCTAACAAACTAACTCCAAGTTTGGCTGCCGAAGCTCAGCAGGTACACAGAGCTGGCCATGCACTAGGACCCTGTAGACAGTTTTTCTGCAATGGTCTTCTTACAATGGCAGTGCTCTGCTAGTTGCCGAGCCAATGGGAACTCCATTCCACCTGGTAATTCAATCCTGCCGCTCTGGTACCCCCTTTGACCTGAAAAGATAGAATCAGACCCCCACTTAGATGTAATTAATTGGTAATTTATTTTACCTGCTGCAGGGACTGCTGCACTGGGTGGCAGCAGCAGCCAAGTAGGGGTGTGGGTTGCCTTTTATGGGTTTTGTGCAATGCAAGCATATTACAAAAATGAAACATGGCTGGTTAAGGGGGTTACAGCTCGGTAGTCATGGATACAGCAATGGTTACAGTAACGTAACAATAATACAGCTTTAGTTGATAATGGATACATCTCATATCATGACGGTTACAGTTATACAACAGTAATTAATCAAGTTTTTGTGAGTTTTCCACCATTGTTCATCTACAGAGAACTTGGGAGTTTTGTGAAACTTGGGACTTTTCTTCCTTGTTCTGAAGCTTTTTCTTGGCAACCCTAGGAGGAAGAAGTCTGGGAACCTGGCTGGGAAGTACGTTCATGGCCACCCTGGGGGGGAGGAGGGACTTGCCATGTTCCAGGAGTGGACTCTGAGGGGGAGGAGGGAGGAAGAGGGAAATGGGGTGGTGGGAAGCTGGTCACAACACCGCAGGGCACTGATTGAGTTTACTTGCTCACTTACACCCTTCCAAGGCAGCTTCAACAAGCCAAGTAGCCTCGGCCAGGAAGAAAAAAAACTGCAGGATAGCGCTTTCCTTCTCTAGTTC
Organism: Otolemur garnettii; assembly: GCF_000181295.1. Classification (NCBI taxonomy): domain Eukaryota; kingdom Metazoa; phylum Chordata; class Mammalia; order Primates; family Galagidae; genus Otolemur; species Otolemur garnettii. The sequence goes on from NW_003852396.1 coordinate 52,038,556, forward strand.
TCCCAGGGATGACTGGCTGTCCGCTCCCTACACCCAGACACTTGCCTTCTGTGCTGGTCTTCCTCAGCTTCTTACTTCCCAGTTGGGTCCTTGGGCACCTATTGCTTCACTGTGCCCCCAGTGTGGTATTTCTGGGGAGGATCTCCCCAGCCAGAAGTGGCTGGAGTCCTCTCTCCCCTAACTCACAACAAATCACTAATAAGAAGTTGTCTCTAGCCCGCCATCTTGCTCCGGTCTACACATCTATTTTTATGCTAATGCAACATACACATATTTTTGTCATCAACCTAAAGATCCTTTATAAATGAAATAAAAATAAAATACATACTCCCACTGAATCCCCAGCCCTTATTCTCTCCACTAATCACATGGCACTCTAGGTCATCTGGGGAAATGGTGATGAGAGTCAGGAAATTGAAAAACTAAGATAACTTTTCTGAGTAAAGATGGCAAATGATGCCTGGGGATTGCTGATGGGGAAGAAAGAGAATGATACAGAAACAGAGGGATAGTAAGGTATCCAGACATATGAGGAAGCCAAGGGCAGATGCTTGTATGTAAGGCCTGGCATTAACACAATTAGGAAAAACCTCTTAGAGGTTAATGAGGGTTTCATCACATATAATTTTCCTAGATTCAGCCCTGGGAATGTTTGTAAAATTTTCTCAATGGAATTGACTCCATGAAACAGGAGCCTGGCCAATATTTAGGTCATAAAAATCATTGGCATTTGACCAGGTCAAAGTGGCCAATTCACCTAAAAGGACTTAGAAGACCAGGCAGCAATAGAAGTGAGGTTGGCAAAGCAGAACCCAGGAGTAAAAGTGGAAATAGTGGCTACCAAAAAAGTGGGGGAAAGGTGCCACCAGGAGGTTGAGAGATAAGAGTAGGACTAGACAGCCAAGGAAGTGCCACTTACACGGCACTGCCAATTTAAAGAGATGATGCTATCTGGCACAGAGATGCTAACAAGAGAAAAATGGATCACTGAGTGGAGCAAATAGAGATCATTAGACAATGAAAGTATAAGAGATAAGAATATACGTAAAGATATAAGAATAAATGCCATACTGACAGTAGAAACAGACTACCTTGAACAAATGTCTGAGTGTGTCTATTTAGCAGAGGGAGGTCTATAGTCATGTTAATTTTTCAAATTATTTATTCAAGTATTTAGTATTTAGGTGGCTATATTTTAGCTATGCCTCACAGTTTTGTCTAAGAGAGAAACTATCTCATGTATCTCTCCTACCCACTTATTAATTTTTCTTGTGAATTTGGCTTTAAGTTTCATGGGATTGTTTTGTTTCATTTATCTTGCATTTGAGATTAGATACGATTATCCTTTCACGATTTTCATTACTCTTTAGAGTTTATTTCATAAGATTACTGTATCAGCACCTAACTTAACCTAATCTGTTAAAAATGATCTAACAACAGAATAGCTGAAGGGTTGAATTTTGAACTTTTTTTTTAACGGTTTGTTAAATTTTTTTTTTCTTTTTTCTTTTTTTACTGTTGGGGATTCATTGAGGGTACACAGAAGCGGGTTACATAGATTGCTTTTGTTAGATAAGGACCCTCTTATATTTGTGTCAGGTGAAGCATTAAATTCTTGAATAAATTCTCCAGGCTTTGTTTTTTACTACTGAAGATCTCTTTTGTCATCTTTCTTGAACATACACTGGTCTTGGATTTTTATTTATATGGTGGCAGATTTAAAGTTTTAAATTGAAGTTGTAACTTTGAAAATGGAGGCTCAGCACCCGTAGCTCAGTCAGTAGGGCGCTGGCCACATACACTAAGGCTGGTGGGTTCGAGCCTGGCCTAGGTCTACTAAACAACAATGACAACTGCAACCAAAAAATAGCCTAGTGTTGTTGCGGGCACCTATAGTCCCAGCTACTTGGGAGGTTGAGGCAAGAGAATCATGTAAGCCGAAGAGTTTGAGATTGCTGTGAGCTGTGATGCCACCATGCTCTACAGTGGGCAACATAGTGAGACTCTGTCTCACAAAAACAAAAAAAACCTTTGAAAATGGATTTTTCAATTTTTTTCAGTCCAAAGGGACGGTACATATAGCCCAGAAACTTAATTATCACACAATTAGCTCAATCTCCTTATTTCTATATAGATTTAGTCTTGAATAAAAAGCAAAACAAAACAAAACCCCAAAAAGCAATAATAAGAATCTTCTTTAGCTATGGAAATCTGTAAAACAGTATTAGAGACATACAGAAAGTATCAGAAATGGATGGGCCCTAATTCAAATGTAAGAACTGAGGCCCAGAAAGAAATGTAAAGTTTTATATCTAATTAAAAACTGAGACAGTGAATAGAACTCTAGTCTCCATTACAGCAGAATATTTTCAACTTTTCAGTCTCCTATGAAAAGAAATCAAGTTCTAAAATTTATGTTATCTTTAAAAATTAAATATGAATTTTGCAACATAAATATAAATCTGTGAAGAGAATTCAACACTGAATGATCAGAAAACACAGAAAACAAATAGATCCACGTGAGATATAATTAATATTACCATATATTCACATTTTAAATCTCTCTGTGAAAAAATAACCGTGCTTCATTGCAATTACTCATATCAAGGTAAGAGAGGTATTGCTCACAGTTTCTTATAATTATACTTGTAATTTTATGTGGTTTATAAATGTGTGGTACTCATGAAATAGAATATCAATTATAGTAGACTTTTTATTTATTAGATGTTTTGGAGAATCCAATTAATTTTCCTCATTAGTTCTAAAAATTAAATTCTTAAAGTTGTTTAGTTAGGTGATTAATGTCTGGATATCTAAAGACAATAATTTAACCAAAATGAAGCTATAAAATGAACCAGTTGCCGTGCAATAAATTTTGAAGTAAACAGGTTAATTATTTTAGTGAGTACTTAACAATAATAGAAGGGAAAGGATAATTAGGCCACCAAGATTGTTCAACTTTCCTAACTACTCTGGGTTCTAGTCCTGACTTCAATTTCTCCAGTGTACTAACTAATCAAATATTATTGTCTTCTTTATCTCAAAAGAGTTTTAGTAATTTCACATGCGCATTGATGAGTCCTTAACTTGGTTTCATATTGTTGTGAATTGTGCTGTAATAAACATTTGAATGCAAGTGTCTTTTTGATAAAGTAACTTCATTTCCTTTGGGTAGATTCCCAGCAGTGAGATTGTTGAATTGACTGGTGGGTCTACATTTCATACTGTTTTCAATCCAGGCTATGCTAATTTGCAGCCCAACCAGCTGTGAGTAAGTGTTCCATTTTCTCTCCTTCCATAACAGCTTCTATTGGTTGTTTTAAATGTTTTAATAGTTGACACTCTGATAAGGATAAGGTGGTATTTCATTTCTTTGCTAATTAGTAATGTTGGGTATTTTGTCATGTTTGTTGGACTCTTGTCTGTTTTCTTTTGAGAAACTTCCGTTCATATCTTTTGTCCACTTTTTCTTACCCTGTGATAAGAAAGTAGTGTCATGATCTACTTGACCTCAAAATTCATTCTAGTCTCCTTACATGAAAAGATTTGTGCACTAATTTTTGAAATATGTGTAACACAAATAAGTGACTAGTATTTCTAGAAATGATGTTCAGTGTAAACAGATAAAGTAGGCAAGCGAAATCTTTAAATAATAATAATTATTATTTATTTTCTGTTTGATTAAAAATCAATTTGGTTGTGTCTTGCTGTTTTCAACAGCAGAAGATAACAATACCAGCCAGAAACTAAAAATATAAAAGGCATTCTGGCTTTCTCCCCCATTCTCACGCCTATTATTCACGTTTAAGTTCTAGTGTATGGACCTTTAACATGTCTGGAATCTGTCAACTTGTCTTTCTGGTCTCACCACCTTTCAAGCCTATTGTAACCAGCTGAGCTTTCTGATACCAGTCATGTCTTCAGTTAACTCTTCTCTCAGCAGCAATACTCATATGTTTTCCAAAAACAAAAACCAAGTTGGGTCATGTCACTATATGTTTGCTAATAGGACATTATGTATTTGATAAAAGTAAATTCTTTGGTAATTTCATTTGAATTTCATCTTTAAATATTATGATTATAGTAGGAAAAGATTGTATTGGTAATTTTAATTTTTAATTTAATTTAAATTTTCATCCTTTTTTAAAATGCTTTTTAAAAAATATGAAATGTTTCACGAATTTGCGTGTCATCCTTGAGCAGGGACCATGCTAATCTTCTCTGTATTATTCCAATTTTAGTATATGTGCTGCTGAAGCAAGCACTAAATTTTCATTTAATCTTAAAAATTAATTTTTTTTTTTTAAGAGACAGAGTCTCAGTCTGTTGCCCTCAGTAGAGTACCATGGAGTGATATCTTACAGCAACCTCCAACTCCTGGGCTTAGGCGATTCTCTTGCCTCAGCCTCCCAAGTAGCTGGGACTATAGGCACCCGGCTATCTTTTTGTTGCAGTTTGGCCTGGGGCTGAGGTTTGAACCCGCCACGCTCGGTATATGGGGTTGGCACCCTACTCACTGAGCCACAGGCGCTACCCAAAATTAAAATTATTTGGGGTGTTGCCTGTGGCTCAGAGGAATAGGGCATCTGTCCCATATGTCAGAGGTGGGGGGTTCAAACGCAGCCCCAGCCAAAAACTGCCAAAAAAAAAAAAAAAAAGAAAAGAAAAATAATTAAAATTATTTTTTATTTTTTGTGGTTTTTATAGTTAAAACCTGTGAATATTTATGTATCTTGAACTCGCTATATTTTAATCATTTGATTAAACTTCTTTTATTGTTAGAACATAAGCCTATGCATTTGTTATTTTGTTTTAAACACTTTCTGCATTTTTGTTGGTCTTTTATCACCATTTATGATATCCACAACATCTTAATATTTATATAGACATTATTTTTCCTTTGGGTCTTATATGTGTATAGCTATGTGTGAATATGTGCGTGTACATAGTGGACCTATGCTTACAATGTTCTCCATTTAACTATTCAGGCACACAATTTATGGTTTCAGGGTTTTTTGTTTTTGTTTTGTTTTTTTGCAGTTTTTGGCTGGGGCTGGGCTTGAACCCACCACCTCCAACATATAGGGTCAGTGCCCTATTCCTTTGAGCCACAGGCGGCGCCACCCTCAGTTTTTTGGTTTTTTTTTTTTTTTTTTTTTTTTTACATTCAACAATTCTGTTTTGTTTTTTTTTTTACATTGCTGTTTTCTTCATTAATGTTACACTTAAAGTGTTAGAAAAAGTCATAGATATTTTTATTATTCCCTACCTATTTTTAACAATTTTCACTTCAGAACTTATTTCAGACAGATATAAATGGTAACTAGTAAGATTCCTATCTTTATTTTACCAGCACTTTTACAAGTGACAAAGTAAATATGGTACTCTTAGTGACCTGGAGTGTAAACAATTTTGAGTTGCTTGCATTCTTAGTTTTTTACTTAGGATTTGTGCTTCTAAATTTTTAATGGTATTGTTTCTTATTTTGTGGTTTTGTTGTCAGACTTTTGGTCAGTATTAGTGTATTTCAATGAATTTGCTGAATCATTTCTCATAATCTCAATAAGCTAAAATGCAATTGAAAATTTGCACAATACAATTTACTTTGTCTTTTATGTAGATTATTTTGTGTGAAACTGGAAGGAATCAAACTTTAGAATTTAAAGAGCAGACATAAAGGGATTCGTGATTCACTAACTCCATTTCCATAGCTTCCTTGATGAGCTTAAAGATTTGTTTACTATGGCAATTAGCAATACAGGTGAAAGTTTCAATAAATACGGACAATCTTTAAGCGGGGCTACACTGAAGGTAATAGATGTTATTATAGAAAAGGACGGTCCTTTACTCTGAGGTAAAATAGAAAGAAATCAGTTTCACATTTACTGTATAATGCTTTACAGTGACAAAAATCTTATTTCTAAATTCCTGTAGGAAAAAAACCTGAATTTTTAAGCCCAAGCCCTAGAAATAGCTATAGTTAGTAATATATTTAAAACATATAGTTGGATATCTTAGGAATACAACTGCACTACTTACTACAGCATATAGCCTTAATTTTTGCATAGTTTTGAATAGTCCATATATAACATGGGGGTTATATTCCCTTTAAAAAATTGACAGAAGTCAGCATTAAACTCTTTTGTGTTAATAATCAGTCATCATTGGGTAAATCTTTTAGTTTCAAAGAATTCTCTATGTTTTTTTTCTACAAAGTATCTTATTTCTTAATTTGGAACTTTATTTTTCTAGAAAGGTATCTATTCTTAAGTTTCTTTATAATTTCTAATAATACTACTGCTTCCCTTCTTTCTTTCTTCATAAAAGTTACCATTATAAATTATAAAGTAAGAAGATTTATCTGTCAGTATTTTCATTTTAATTTTTTATATTCATTATGTTTCAATACTAGCTTTGTAACATTCTGTTAGGTCGGCATAGGGTAAACTGGTGGCAAAGTGGCTACTAGCAGAGAGTAAGCAAACTGAAGGTAGGAACCACATTGTGGCTAGCAACCGTTCCCTGGTGGGAACATACATAATGAGGCTCCCTCCTGGCAATCTTACCTGGGGCTCATTACCATCTAATAGGCATAGCATGAGTAGAGTTTTCATGAGGCATTCTGAGAAGAGGCATGCTTAGCAAGGAAACTATTATGTAACCTATGCTGTTATATAATGTGTTATGTTATATAACCCCAACCTGTCAACCACCCCAAAGGCAGGAAATGGCAACCAATACTCTCTGGAGAAAGGTGGGACAAGCTAGTGAGCATAAAAAAGAGTGTGCTCAGACTTCAGGGTCTTTCTTCCCTCTCAGAGAATGATCCCTCTCTTCCTCTGAGATGAACTTTTGCTTGGTGATAAATGCTGTGTGTGATTGTTTTGTATCTGAGGTCATTCCACTACCTGCTCAACTCAGGACCAGCACTTATTCTTGACACTGGGAACCAGGGGACTAGGGAACATCCAGACAGACCCCAATTCTGCATGTATTTATTCTTCATATTTTAAAAAAGACTTATAATTTGGGTGCTAAAATTTATTTTATATTTTTATTTTTGAAATATCATTTACCTCCATAAATTTGCTTCTGTTAACAACCATGTCCTTCAGCTAACTTCTGTGTTCCAATTTCCATAATATCTTTCCTCTGTTCTTATATATCTTTCCTTAATGCTATCCCCTGGGCCCCCTATAACTATTTGAAGTATTTCATGAAAACTTGAAAAATTAAAGATGATGTGTATATTATAAGGTATAATATACCTTGTTCATGTCACTTGGGGTCATTCATGAGCTTCTCTCTCTTCTTCTTGTAAGACCCTACTTTCCTTGTGCTTTCTCTGTCAGCACATTGTGGACATTTGATAATAATTTGCTAATAAAAGCTATAAAATCCTCCAATTGTTTTTTGGTGAAGGTGTATGTTTCTCTCACATTTATCCTTTATAGTTAATAATTTTAATTGTTGTAGACCTAGGGTTATTTAACACAGAATTACCCAGTACTTCTTAAAATGTTTAATAAATGTATTGGTAAATGGTCATTCACTAAATCTACCTTTTGATAATTATACTTGTTATAGAAAAAGTACATTAATGCTATTGGAACCTTAAATTTTCCCTTAGAATCACATATGGATATGCTTAAAAATTTTTTCACTATTGATTTATTATCTATGAAATTAAGTTCAATGTCTATGCACACAATATTTGTTTTGTTCCAATAAATATTTTCATAAATCAGATTGGTCTTAATGACAACAAGCTCATGAACTGTTTGAAAGGCATTACATTATTTGTACAAAATGTTCAAACATGACAAAATAATCACTTTGCAGAGTTATCTATCTGAGATTTTAGAGGAAGAAGAAGTCACAATTTTCTCAGAATGTGGCATATTTTCATCAATTATGTGCTGCAGCAATTTCCAAGGAGAGCTCCATTCTAAAACTGTAGTTATCAGGTAATTGATCTTTCAGAACCTTGGTACAGATAGTTTACAATTTTATCAGAGCTAGCATTATCATTTCTACAAAGCTTCATCTTCAGAGTTCAATACATGATGGTAGATGACAATAGGATTTTAAGCCATTTTTGACTAGGGTACTCATCTTTTTGATTATTCGTTGTCTAATGTTATAAATATACAAGACTTGGACGTGAGATGTTTCCTGGTCTTTGTTTTTATGAAATATTCTCAAAGATATAAAATCCTTTCCTTTCAATATTAATGAATGTGTATGTGAATGTGAATGTGAATGTGAATGTGTTTCCTTGCTGATAACAAGGAAAATATAAGATCTTAAAACAAGCAACCACAAAGACCTATTTATTTTTCCATCCCTTTCTATCCATTTTCTTTCAATGAATTGTTTTATTTTTTAGAAAGTAAAAGGACATGTGATCTTGTATTTTCCATTCTGAATTCAAATGACTCTGTTCCTCTAGCCTGATGATTTCTTCACCACATTCTTCTTCACAAGGTGTTCATAGATATATATACCCATATTGATGAGAAACATGAGTATAATAGATTTTACATTTTGAGGTAATATTTATTTATAATAGTTTCATTTCAAATTTACTCTTATCGATTTTATATTATACACAGAAAATCCATTACAAACCTATTTTACCTGCACTAAATATATATGTGTGTGTGTGGTGCGTACAGTAGAACAGCTGAACACCCAAGAGATGGTAACTAACTGATCAACATATGGAGGTGGTTAACATGAGGACTTCCACTGAGTTCATGTGGTGCATGGTGGATCTGTGAATATCAGGTCAAACGAAGGAGAAGGTCAATACAGGGAAGTGATCACCTGTGGAGGTTCGACTGTGACTGTATATATTATATGAAAACAGAAAAGAAGAAATGCACTTAAAGCTTTCTTGGTAAATACAGATACCAGATTTCAGGCCTGTTAATAGCCACTTCCTTTCTACTACCATTGCCCTACATGTAGAAAAAGGCTTGTAGATAGAAAAGCAGGAAACCAAAATCATTGGACCAATTATGAAAGTCTCTCACTAATTTCTTAGCATATTTATTAAAATTGAAATTATAAAAATTATGAGACTAGCATGAACATCATTAATATATATTCCACATATAAAATTCATAAAATGTATCTGTATATGATCATTTTTATATTAAGTAATTGTTAGGATCTGTCTCCTTTTCATAATTTCGGTAATAGACATATACTATGTTTAATTTAAAAAACATGAATTTTATGAAATATTTTGGCTGTGGCTGTTTCTTTATCCAACTGGTCATTTATAAAAACAATTTTGATAGCTTTAAAATTCTAACAATTAAAAAAAGTGCATACAAAATTTAATTTATGTATAGTTAAGTGTCTTACAATAAAATATCTCAGTTTTGATATAACAATATAAAAATGCTTATTTCATTTATTGTTAGGTATTACAAAGTGATGTTTCCATATTCATCAGGTCTTCTCTCATAGCTAAAACTAAATATGCAATGTAAAAATATATGCATATTACATAGAAATACATAAAATAAATATTTTATATTTATTTAAATGTTTAAATAAATAAACATTTGTATATTCATATTTAAATATGCATCTAAAAATGTTTTATATGTATACATTTAAATATGCATATATAAATTTTTTTTACATATGCACATTTAAATATGCATACTTATTTTATATATTTATTTTATATATGATAAATATCACATATGCATATTTAAATAAGTATATATAAATATCCAAATATGTATTGATAAGTAAAATGTTCTATATAAAAGAAAAATTATCTTTAATTAGGCTCATAGCTCAGTGAGTAGGATGCCAGCTACATACACTGAAGCTGACAGGTTTGAGCTCAGGCTGGCCCTGCTAAACAACATTGATAACTGCAACCAAAAATTAGCTGGGCATTGTGGCAGGCATCTGTAGTCCCAGCAAGTTGGGAGGCTGAGGCAAGAGAATCACTTAAGCCTAAGAGTTTGAGGTTGCTATGAGCTGTGGTGCCATGGCACTCTACCCAGGGGGACATAGAGACACTTTATCTTAAAATATGTATATATATATATATATATATATTTAAATAAAAAACATTACTCATATATAGTTTATATATATTTATATTTATATAAAAAAACATTACTCAGCCTACTACTAGCTACCCTAGGGTGACCAGATTTTAACATTGGTAAAGCAGGACAACATGGCCGGGGGCGGGGCAGGGATGGGGAAGGGCAGGGCCAGACAACAATGCAAACTTTGATGAGCAGTTCTCAATACTCACTTCTCAACAATTATTTGTTATTATTACAGTTTAACATTATAAAATTAACAAAAATAATATAAAACTCATATCCTGGCAAAATAGCCACATGGCAGCTGAAAACCGTATATTCCCTTCCTGTTCTCCCACCTGTTCCGTTCGTGCAATCTTTCCAAAAATCAGGACTTTTTTAAAATGCCACGGGACACAGGACAAATTATTAAAAAACGGGACTGTCCTGCTAAAAGCGGGACGTCTGGTCACCCTAAGCTACCCAGATGGTAAATTAATTTCCTGGTAGAGCTTTCCACATATTCCCTACAATATTATGTTTGTGGCACACGGTGGAGGATTAAAGTGTGTGCACCAACAAAGTCTCAGTATAAGAGAAGGGCTGTGCTTCTAATGTTATGAATACCAATATTCTTCTTGCCTTGCAGGAAATTCTAGGATTTGTACTACCTGGAAAACATACTAATGTTAAACTACTTTTGGTCAGAAATACTTTTTTTAAGTTTTCTATTGTTTAGCTTCTTATTGAAAGAAATAATATTGCTGCCAAGTTTCATACTTTATATGCAGAAAGTGCGTCAATACTAAGTAGGAGAATAATTTCATCCTTATCTATTCTCTGAGATAATGAGATATATTGATTTCTGAAGAAGAATACTGTTTCTAGGGAAAATGCTGATTGGCTTTCACACTGGGGTTATTTTGTACTGAACAGTTTAAGTGCTCAATAAATTATTGTTTATTAAATTTTCTCAATTGTCACCCATCCTGGAAGATTGTTAGGATTTTTACCATTTCATAAATAATAAGGTCCCATCTTTCATATTTAAGATCTCTAAAATCACTATTATCTTACTGTACATATGGGTCAGGGTCAGTCATGGTGTGTACATGTGGGTCAGGGTCAGTCATGGTGTGATTGTTGATGCCTCAGCATTTATGACTATCAAGGGTTATGATATCAATACTTGTGTATGAGTGTCAAAGGCTTGGAAGAAAATGTATGATGCAACAGTAGAGCACTGTTTTAAACCAGAAGGAGTAAAGAGTTATAAAAAGTGGGGAGAGCAAGTCAAACAATTTCATAAATCATCCCAGAGTTGAAGTAAAAAATAGATAGGTTTATTTAATTTCAAAGCCAGTTTAAGAGTTCAGTATGGTTTTAGTTTTAACTATCTAATGATTCTCTTAGAAAAGACTCTATCTTTGATGCTATTTCTGGACTAACAGATGATATAAAGAAGGAAATTTATGACCCTGAATTAAAAATTATATCAGAAGTATCAGACTCTAAATGTAAAAATATTACAAGATATTTCTTAGTATTTTGCTGGAGTTTTCTTTTTCATATATACATGAAAGTGTTATAGTAACAAAATCTCTATCTAATATGTCTTAAAGGAGCTCTTTCTGTAAGCACATAATAAAACTTTGTTAAGAATAAATTTCAAGGCTCGGCGCCTATAGCTCAACCAGCTAAGGCGCCAGCCACTTACACCTAAGGTGGCAGGTTCGAATTCCCAGCCTGGACCCGCCAAACAACAATGATGGCTGCAACCAAAAAATAGCCGGGCGTTGTGGCAGGCGCCTGTGGTCCCAGCTACTTGGGAGGTGGAGGCAGGAGACTTGCTTGAGCCCAGGAGTTGGAGGTTGCTGTGAGCTGTAATGCCACGGCACTCTACCCAGGGGGACAGCTTGAGGCTCTGTCTCAAAAAAAAAAAAAAAAGAATAAATTTCAATTGACTTTTTTTCTCAAACTTGCATCAAGAATTAGACTATCTCTCAATCAAAGATATCTCAGAATAGACGAATTGCTGTAGTCCCATTTTATTGATGATAAAATTAATGCTCAGTAACCTTAGCTAACCCACCTGTGCAACACTTAATAACTGTAGAAGTTGAGTTATGAATTCAAACAGAGATATTTACTAGAAGCAGAAAGCAAATATTCAATTGTGGATACTTAAAGTAACAAAACTAAATCAACCCGGTATAAAGATTTAGATACCACGTCAAATTATGTGAAGTGCCTGAGATTTGTTCTCAGGGAACAGATTCTCTGATTCTTGTTACTCCTCAGCAAGAGGAAAAAGAACAAAGAAATACCCTGGGGCGGAAAGTGCTGGCCTTGCCCTTTCACCTTTGTCATTACATTCATTTGGGGCTTCTAGAAAAGAGTGTGGAATTAGCTCCAGATATTATTTTCCTGCCGTAGGTTCCCTGGCTCTGCTTCATTCCTCCTCCCCTGTCTGATCACAAATGGGGAGTTTACTTCTTATTACAAGCGAACCATCTATGGCATAACACTAGATTTGATTTTAAGATACAAAATGACACACTTGTTCAGTTTTCATTTCTAAGTACTTTCTAAGTACACTATTCACTCTCACTGGGCCTTCACATTGGTTTCTCCCTCTGCCAAGTCACTTTTCTCTGATTCGATCATTTCAAGCCTTAGCTCTAAAGGCTGATTCCTCTTCTGGAAGCCGCCTCTCTCGAGCTCTCTCCTCACCCTGGGGTGGTTACTCACTCTTCTCTGTGTTTCTCTACTACTCACGTACTGGCCATGTGTTTATGTTGAATCATTTTTCTTCTTGTGCAAACCAGTGAGCTCTTCTTCATAACCCTTCATGCCCACCACATTGTAGACCTCAGTAACTCATAACTGAGTATTCAGTAAAAAATATTGATAGGTAATTTGATCTATAAACTGAGTCTGCATTATTTTGCAGAGTTTTGCAAATCATCAAATAGAAAGCAATGTGAGTTTTGAAACAAATTAGGAAAAGTAAATTCTTGCTGAAGCCCTGAGGAAGAAGAATGGTTTTATCATTTAACACAAAGTGCAGATGCAAGGCCTTACCAGAAGCATGAGGGCATGGGTTTATCCATGGAAGCAATTTCTGTAGAAAGGTTTTTCATTTCTTTAAAAATATTAGGTCACAACTGCAATTCAGTCACGTTGGTAACTTATCTTAGTAGAGGTTCCAGAGGGTCTGTGATACACTTTAGATTTTTAAAGCACATCATGCAACTTGATTAAAAATACAGTATAGAACTGAGTGATAAAAAAGTTTCATCTCCTTTATTCTTGATATAATAACTGTCTATGGGAAAGATTGAGATGTCTTTCTTGCAGGAGAAAAGTGATATAAACAATTGTTTGCCTTATCACTGCCTTTCAAATGTGCTTCTTGTATTGGACTCCATGTTTTATATTTTTCTTTATAAATTGTGTATACCAGATAGTGAGATGCTCCACAAGACTCTGAAAATTAAAAAGAAAAAATAGAGTTGACCTCTGAGATTTAAGCTACTCAAATCTGTAGGCAATCAAATGAGATAAAAAGTTGGCTGACCTTGCTGGAAAACTATTTAAAATCATTAAATTAAAAAAAAATGGTATCCAAAGAAGTTACTGAACATAAAATCATGTTTAGACTACCTCCATGCATTTCCTCAGATTTTTTACTTACCTGTTATTCATCTTTTTGCTATTTTGATTTCCCAAAGTTTATAAAGAATTAAAGTCAGCTGGGCATAGTTGCTCAGGCCTAGAATCCTAGCACTCTGAAAGGTCAAGGCAGGTGGATCACTTGAGTTCAGAAGTTCAAGATCAGCCTGGCAAGAGCAAGACCCCATCTCCACCTAAAAGAGCAAAACGCTACCCAGGTGTTGTGGCAGGGACTTGTAGTCCCAGCTACTTGGGAGGCTGAAGCAAGAGGATTGCTTGAGCCCAAGAGTTTGAGGTAGCTGTGAGCTTACTTAGGGTGACAGAGTGAGACTGTGCCTCAAAAAAAAAAAAAAAAAAAAAAAAAAAAAAAAAAAGAAAGAAGAGAAAAGAATTAAACTCTATGTTTATGAGTGTGTAGATAGAGCAGATTTTTTTCATCTTATCCAAAACAAGAATGAGAATCACCTTGTAAGAGGAGCCATAGCCTCAGCACCTGCCTCAGCTATAAACATTGTGAAATATAGATGTCTTAACACAACAATTATGAGAAGGACATGATGGCTATGTTGGCCAGTTGGATGAGAGTGTTCCAGGCTGCGTGTGGAAGCAACACACTGTATCCTATGATAGAATTAATGTACACAATTATGATCTAATAAAAAAAAAAGATAAAAAAAAAATCTAACCAGTTATCAGGCTGTCATGTCAGCTGGTCTCCCCTGGTTCTGACACCATGAAGGCTATCATGACGCCGGGTTAAAGAAACAATTAATAATAATTAAAAAAACAAAACTCAGCAGCTGTACAGCTTGGGAAAGTAACAAACAGCGAGTTTCTCAGCTGGAGATTGGAGAGCAGGATGAGGTAGAGCTAAAGTTAGTACGTTTGGAGGAGGGTGTAAGAATCTGTGAAGATCTCTGAAAGTGAGACAGCCCTTGAGAATGATCTTGTATTCCTGGGATTCTGAATGTTGGTAATAAAGGACAACTCTAACTAATGTGAGTGTTTGGAGGGTGCTCCTGGTTCTGGTGCCCTGTTTGAACCTGAGCCTTCTTGCAGTTGATGTCCAGCTGTGAGAACTCCTTGAGTTCACCTATGGTTGGTGGAAACACCACTTTTACCTCACCACCACTTTATCTACTCTACAACATTCCTTCTTCCATTTATTTTTATCTTAGTAATTTGTGTGACTATAAATATTTATTTTTCTTTCAAGATGCAAATGAAGTATATACTAAAAGACTATTACAGTATATACTAAAGTATATACTGAAGTATATACTAAAGACTATTACAATTAACTTACCCCCCTAGAATCAAAGGCATGGGTGTAATATTACAAATAAGGGGAAATTCAGATATTAACCCTATCTCCAAAATGATAGGAGTTTTGTTTCTATATTCCATTCATCAGCCAAGATCTTACATCTTACTTGGTGCAAATAGACTTGTCATTCACAAATTTCCTTTCACAGTATCATAGACTCACAGTTAAAAAGGGGGGCAGATAGCTCATCTAATTTAACTTTACACATGGATTTTAGCCACCTACAGTATCATAAGATGTAATGTCAACTATTTTGAGGGCCCAATTACTTAGTCATCTTTTGAGGGAATCCATTCCATCAAAATCTCTAATTAAAAATATTTATATTTCCCTAGTGCTTCCAACAACTGTAATCAGATAATGATTTAGATCATAAGAAATATTATACCTTCTTCTACAAATCCACTTCCTAAGACTGTACATTGTCCCAGTTTTTCAATTTCTTTCTTTCTTTCTTTTTTTTTGCACAGGCACCGCCCCTTTTTTTGTTTTTTAGAGACAGAGTCTCACTTTCTTGTCCTTGGTAGAGTGCCATGGTGTCAAACAGCTCACAGCAACCTCAAACTCTTGGGCTTAGGCGATTCTCTTGCCTCAGCCTCCCAAGTAGCTGGGACCACAGCCACCCACCACAATGCTGGGCTATTTTTTTGTTGCAGTTTGGCTGGGCTGGGTTCCAACCCACCACCCTTGGTATATGGGGCCAGCGCCCTACTCACTGAGCCACAGGCACTGCCTCAATTTATTTCTTAAAAATCTTTGACACATTTCTAGCCTCAGTGGTTTCTTTTGAGTAATTTTCATTTTTATCTATTAAATAGCTCTTAAAGAGTATTTCTCACTAATAATTGCATTATCTTAAGGATATTCTGATACTTGGTACAGAGTAGACTGTTACCTATTTGTTATGGACTAAATGTTTGGTTCTCCCCTGCATTCATGTTTTGAAATCCTAATCACCAATGTAATAGTATTAGGAGATAGAATTTTGGAAGGTGATTAAGTCATGAGGGTGGAGCCCTCATATAAGGATTAGTGCCCTTGGATGAAGAAGCACAGGAGAAATTACTTCTACCTTAGCCGTCTGAGGATATAATCAGTAAACAGCTATCTACAAACCAGTGCTCTTGTTAGATGCCAAATCTGCTGTCCCCTTGACACTTGGCCCCCCAGATGCAGAACCATGGCAAACAAATGTTTGTCTAGGCCAACCATTCAGTGGTATGCTCTCATAGCAGCTGGAACTAAGGCACTATTTTTACATAAGCTTCCCACCACCCATGATGAGCCCCTTGGCAATTTCAGTTGTGGGTAGGGTAGTACCTCCCACTATGGACAGATCTCATTACTGCCAGCTGAAAACCCCTTAGGTTTTTAATTCTCAGTGTGAAACAATTGAGTTCTGTCTTTAGGAGAGAATACGAGTTCTCCACCACTGATTCTTAATGTTTAACAGAACCTGTGTAGGTTTCTTTTGAACTTAGAGCTATAGATCAAAACGGAAAAAAGCTGAACTAAATACAAAACACAAAGGATTTTCTTAAGTAGCTCCTTTTGTGCTGATGGCCATAAGTCTTAAGACAAGTTTGACCTATTTTAAGCTGCCCTAGTTGTCTTAGCACTTTTTAGTTAATACCGATACTAAAGTCCCTGCTTAATGGGAAGCACTGTGCACATTTCACCTGTGCTGTATGTAAATCTGCAGTGATGGCAGAGAGAGAGGGAGAGAGCCGGCTCCCTGGCCTGAAAGACATTTCTTTGGTGAAAGGCATCATAGAAGCAGGCACTGTGCATATCACTGGCTGAAGAACTCTTGCTGCAGCCCAGGAGTGAGAGCCCAGAGGATTCTCATGTAAGTAGGAACAAAAACTTTGCATAAGAAAATTCTTTTTTGTTTGTTTGTTTGCTTTTGAAACAGAGTCTCACTTTGTCACCCCCAGTAGAGTGCCCTAGCATCATTGCTCATAGCAACCTCTAACTCTTGGGTTCAAGCGATTTTCTTGCCATAGCCTTCCAAGTATCTGACACTACAGGCACCTACCACAGTGCCGGCTATTTTTAGAGACAATCTCTCGCTCAAGCTCAGGCTGGTTTCAAACCCATGAGTTCTGAAGATCTATCAACTTTGGCCTCCCAAAGTCCTAGGATTACAGGCATGAGCCACCGTGCCAGGCCTTCTTGTGGAAGTAATCTCTGATAAACTTGCCTAACTCATGTAGATTGGTCTGAATAATTTTTGGTCACTAGGCACCATCTCAGTTTGGAGAGCAGTTTTTCTACATCATCCTGGGATTTTACCCAAACACTCTGTATCCTATAGTCACGCAGCACTTTGAATAAGAGATCTTCTCCTTCCTTATTCACTGTACTTAACCCAGTTGATGAGGGAAATATCATCTATGGTGGAAATTACTTACGTTGTCAATTGTGTTTTGTTAAATCATCTCTGGACTCAGGAAACCATAAAAACACAAATCGCTGAGATAATCTTAATGAAGAAGTGTTTTTATGCTATTGAGTTTTCTCCTTGTGACCTCTGGGTGGGAATACTGTAATACCCACTGAAAGATGCTTTCCTTAAACAGCTTAGGCCAGCAGCAACTTCAGCTCTAGTCTCTGCCCCACAATGGAAATGCGAACGGGAAATAAAGTCCTGCAGGTCCTCCAATGTGTTCTTGCCTTCTGACTATACCCATGAGTCTCTCTGTAGATAAATTAGGTTTTTTTTTTTTTTTTGAGGAGTCTACAACTTATTTTGGGTTACTTGATTAAGAAATTGACCCTTAACAATGTCAAAGAAAAGGTTGCACTGGATACAGTTGAATAAGAAAGACTTTATTCTAGGGTATTGCAATGGATGAGAGAGGCGAAATCTGAACTAAACTTCACTAAAAGACAGTTTATAAGAGCTGAGTAAGGAGGTTTGTACTGTGTTGTTTGTTAAATGTCCTTATGCACAAGAAAGTTTGATTTTCTTATATGTTCATGACAGGTGGCAATTTTACAACATGGTGCAAGTCCCGTGCTAAACTAGGGTTCTATCCTCCCTCAGACAGTGGGAGGCAGGGGCAGTACACATTTTAGTGGTCAGAGATCAGAGGGATTTTTTTTTTTTTTTTTGAGAAAGACAGTCCATGTTTGTAAAACTGTCATGAGACTTAAAAAATTACATCTCACAAGGGCAGAGAAAGGAGATACAATTACAGTCCTCAAAACCAAATGCTCTGAAAAGAGGGAGACCAGGGAGAAGCCAAAGAGGAAGAAGACTGTTCAAAGTTTAGTCAAATGGAGGGAATTTTACGGCCTTTTTTGTATATTTAGTTTGCAAGTCTGATTATTTTGAAATCTAAATAAACAAAACAAAACAAAAGAAGCATCACTTTGGGCAAATTACTTAATGTCTTTTTGTTTCAGCACTCTCAATTTTGAAATGAAAATTTTAATTCCCAGTTCATCAGATCAATTGAGAGGTCTTAACTAAAATGACACAGGCAAACAATTGGCAGCCTGGAAGATTATTTTCCATTCAATACAATAGTTGTTACTTTTATTACTGAGTTGTGGTTTTGTCCTCCCTGGTATAATTTTATTTTCTCCATACAGTGTCAGTCTACAAGTTTGAAAAGTTGGCATAATATGTGATTTAAAAGAAAAAGCAATAAAAAATTAAGCAGGTGTTCTGGCAATAGCAACTCCACTATTATTTTCTTTCTAGTTAATTACTGACACAGATGGGACTCTCTTGGAACAAAAAAGAAAAAAAAAACACTTCTTTTTTCTTTACCTGCTTCAATAACATTATAATATGCTTTAAATAAGGATATGAAAATCTGATGTTATAAGCTTACTTTTTACATTTAAATACAGATGTGCTCCTATTTTAATGAAATATTGTATAATGCAATATACAATTGTTATTTTCTTATTATTATATTTTTGGCATTGGAAAACAGACTATAGAATCCTGTAATTGTTAAGGGAAATGAGAATTTTCTATATCACCATCTGCTATTTGCAAAGTTCATAGATCCAATGTTAATAGCCTAATTCATTAAACAAAACAACAATCATGTAAATGTGGTGTTAAATTAATGGTCCTGGTCTTAGGAGGTAACTAGATGAGTAAAATATGTTCTCTTTTTGGAAAATAGTGCTGGGTCTTTGCTATAAATTACTTGTTTTAGGAAGCCAGATGGTGAATGGGGAAAGTAATTTAATTTAAAAAGTATAAAATATATTTAAACATAGAATTGGGAAAAAAGATGTGTGTGTGTGTATTGAATGTTTCCATGAGCTTTTATGCTACTTCCAGATGGACCATCTTCAGAAAGGATCAACCAGAAAATATAGTAAGAATCATCCTGATTATTATAGCTTTTCCTACCAGGGCCTTTTATCTCTGATCTCTATGGACAAGTATTAAATCTTATTATGATCAATTGTAAATCTTCATTCTTTGAATATGCTCATTTTACAGATCATCTCATAGATATAATTTCCCAATATGTCAAATATGACCCACACATTCGTACATTAAACAGATCACTGATTACTACTCATATTTTATTCAAGGATTCAGTACTTAAAATTTGCCAAACAAAAGGTGTATTTCAGTGAATATGTCCTATGTATTGTGTAAGCAAATATTAAGGTTTGAAGATTAGTCTATAAAGCCAGTAGATATTTTCTGAGCATCTTATTTTTTTTTTTTTTAGGATAGTGTATTACGTTATTTAGGAGGAATGTGAAAGAACATATACTCCTTGTGTGAGGTAAAAGACAAAGATGTCCATGGACATCAATGGACAAAGATGTCCATGACCTTATACCCAAAATATTATAATAAGTAACTCTGCTTAGAAAAAGGAACTATGTAGATGTGATTAAGTGTCTTGAGATGAGAGGATTATCCTCAATTCTCTTGACAAGTCCAATGTAATCATAGTGGTGCTTATAAGAGGGAGGCAGGAGGATCAGAGTCAGAGAAATAGATTTATTAATATAAACAGAGCTCAGAGGATTGCAGAGTCTTGACCCAAGGGGTAAAAGTGACCTCTATAAGCTGGAAAAGATGAGGAACCTCATACCAGCCTGAATCCTCCAGAAGCGACATCTTTACTGACATCTTGACTTTTAACCCTGTGATACTTCTAATTTACAAAAAATGTAAGATAGTAAATGTGTGTTGTGGTAAGCCATGATTTACTGGGAATTTGTTACAGCATCAGTAGGATGTTGTAATATACACCATCTCTCAACATCTATGTTCTTAGTCATGTAGACAAAATTTACAACCTAAGAAGAAGTATGAAATAGTTTCTACAGCACTCAAAGGGAGAAATGGTTGTGATCAGAGATTATCAAGGTCATTTGGGATGTACTGCTTGAATAAGAGACTTTGAGTGGAGGATTCTGGGAAGATGGCCACCTGGTAGCAACCCTTGGCAGAGGCTCCTGAGTAGAGGAAGAAAAACTGGATGGAATCAGACTCTGTAAAGCCAAAAGTGGGAAGCTGAGCCAAGAAAGAAGTTTGGCAAGTTGTTAACTCCAAGGAATAGCATTCAAGAAAAAAAATTATGGTACAAAGCCTATCAACTAGAGGACAGGAGACCCCTCCCCCAATGAGGTCTGCTGCAGGCTATCTGCGAACAAGCAGGGACCAAAAGACCTCTCATTTTACCTTGCTGGAGAGCTGCTAAACTTCAGGTGTCTTTCTCCAGGGAGGTCCCACTTCCCTCGTATTTTATTCAAGGATTCAGTACTTAAAATTTACCAACAAAAGGTGTATTTCAGTGAATATGTTCTATGTATTTTGCAAGCAAATGTTAAGGTTTGAAGATTATTCAAACCTGCCAGGCATAAAATTGAACAGATATTTTCCCCTACAAGTCCAAACTCCCAGTCCACCCTTTCCCCCTCACATGGTGATCTAAAGTTCTGCCCCCTGCAGAGCACACAATGTTTGGTCTTGCTCTAAGAGATCTGGGCATAGTGTGGACCGCCAACCATCAGGACGGAATCTATGACTAATAGGGAAGAAAGAGGGTGTGGGAAGAAAGGGACACTTGGCAGGAGCAGGAGCAATCCCCTGGTTATGACTTTGCACAGCCAGTGGTGGTATTGACTCTCTGTTCAGGTTGTGTCTGGTGGGACAGGGTGCAGAACCCCTGGTTCTCACAGGAGAGTGGTTGCCCCATGTGGACTGAGTTTGGCAGACAGGGCTTGTACCCAGCCCCTGCTGGGCCTGTGAACAGAGGCTTGCTAGTCATGGACTGAGACCTGAGAGCAAAGGTGTGGTCATCTGATTCCAACAGAACCCTTGAGCAGTGGCTTACTGAGTGTGAACCAAGACCTGAGAGCTAGGGTGTGGTTCCCATCTCCAAGCAGGGCTGGTGAGCAAAGGCTTACTGGGTGAGGATTGAGACCTTTGGGTGGGTGTGGTGCCCAGAATCTAATAGAGCCTGTGAACAGAGGCTTGTCAGGCAGTGGACTGAGACTGGCAGGTGGGGGCATGGTCCCCTGAATCCAACTGATCGGGCAATCAGAGGCTAGCTGTGTATGGACTGAAACTCGTGGGTGGGGGCATGGTCCCTGGTTCCAACAGGCCTGTGAGGAGAGAAGCAGACAACAATGTAGACTGAGTCTGGCTGGTGGGAGTGTGGATCCCTACCTCCAATTGTGCTATTTAGAGACCCGTGAAACCCTCTCTGTTGAGCAGGGTTTGCACTGCTTGAGAGAATTTAATTGGAACTCATGTCTGAGGTTGTCCACTCAGGGACATTTTGAGGTTGACCTTTGAAGTTCTGTAGTGGAAAATAACTGAAGGGTGGAGGCTGGGTGCTGCAGCTGTTCATATCTTTTCACAGTCAATATTTAAACCGAATACTGTGATTTCTTAGGATAGGGTAGAGGTTGGCTGATATCAAAACAGAGCTAGCCTATGCTATCTCACCAAGTAGGTCCTCACAGTCTCCAGCTAAAACTCTGAAAGAGGCCTTTGTAAGGTTGTAGGAGATATGCCACAGTTACAAAGCCTAGTGCTTTGGTAAGGGGCTATCTCTTCTACCTGGGAACCTCAATTCAATCTCACCCTACCAGTTCTAATAACCAAATGGTGGAAAATAAACATGGCACAGACCCAACAGAAGAACTCTGGCAACATAAATAACCAGAGTAGATCAACCTCCCCAAGAAATGACAAAGGAGATACAACTGAAGATGCCATGCATAGACAAATGGCAGCAATGTCAGAAATCGAATTCAGAATATGGATCGTGAATAAGATAAATAGAATGGAAGAAAAGATAGAAATTGAATTCCAAAGAGTAGTTCTAAAGTTGTCTCAAGAAATTAATGAATTCAAATCCCAAGTCACCAAAGATAGGGACACAATAGGAGAAGAGATAGCAGAGCTCAAGGAAATGAAAAAGTTAGTTGAGGAGCTCCAAAATACAGTAGAATCTCTCAGTAATAGAGTTGACCAGGCAGAAGAAAGGATCTCTGAAACTGAGGACAAAGCTTTTGAATGTTCCCAAACACTCAAGAGGCAGACAAATGGAGAGCAAAAACTGATCATTCCCTGAGAGAGCTGTGGGATCACTCCAAAAGATCAAACATCCCGCTTACAGGAATTTCCAAAGGAGAAAAGGATGGTTCTAAAGGTACAGATGCTCTACTCCAAGAGATTTTGGAGGAGAATTTCCCAAGCATTGCAAGAGATACGGAACTTCAGATAGCAGACAGTTTCAGAACACCAGCAATATTATCCTCAATAGATCACTAGGTCATGAAATATTCAAAGAAAGGATAAAAAAAGGAAGCATCTTTCAAATGACAAAGAATAAACATTAATGTGAAATCTTAGAATCATTAAAAATAACCTTTAATGGTGAACATGCTACTGGTGTCCTAACTACACAGAATAAATAGATTATTAATTAGTCCTGGGGTGAAAGGATAGAGAGGAAGACGATAGAGTAAATAAAGTAAAATCTTAATAGCCATATTTAAGCAGTGGGGACACTTGTTTTTGCTGTCAAAATCTATTAATCTTGCCCTTTGTAAATGTTCATAATAAAATATCGAAAACAGATGAGAGCATAAAGACTGTCCATGTAGCTGAAGACGTTTAATATGAAAATATTTGACATGAAAAGAGGTTTAATATAGTTAGTCTGCAAGAAAATGTTATTTAAAATGCCAGTGAGGTACCACCACAATTCCTAGAGAATGGCTAAAGTCAATTAAATCAAAAGAAAACCAATAATACCAAGTGTTGGCTATAATGTTCAGTAACGGGAACATTCCCACGCTGCCTGTGGGATTTTGAGTCGGGACACATGTTGTTGTTATCTCCTGAAATTATAGTTATGACTCCACCCAGTACTTCAGCTTCTAGGTACCTACTTATGTACACCATCTGATGTGCACAAAATCGTTAATATCAAGATTATTCCTCTCAGCCCAAACTGTAAACTAGCCAAATCAAATAAATTCATATTTTATGACTGCTTGGAAGCCAATGGGCCAGAGCTGTAAGTTTCTCAATGAGTGTGTATGTTCATGTACGTGTATTTGGTAAAGTCTTTTCAGATTATATTCTCCTCGTAATGTGAATCTTCTTCTCTTCCACTTTCTGAATACCAGTGATAGTGAGTTGTTATTTCTTAAGAGACTATGCTATTGTCTTTTTATTCCATATTCCTGGTAAAGAAACCAAGTCTTAGGGAGGTTAAGTCATTTGCCTAAATTCATAAAATTTGCAAGTGCTAGTAGACCCATTTGGTTTCATCTAGTACTTACCACACTAGGCAAATGCTTTATAATCATTCATTCATTCATTAAAACATCACAGCTAATGATTTATGATGGCTCGTGTATTTCATAATAAATTAAACTGGTACAAAATCGAACTGATTTTACCCCTTAGGTTACTTGATAGGACTTTGGAAAGCTCACATAACCACAATAGTGAAATAAGGCTTGGCAGTGTTTGAACATCAAATTTCAAGGTGCTTAATAAAAATAGAAAGGAATCCACAGCGATTTCTACTTCCTTCAGCAAATGTCACAAAGCATCAGCTATACTTTTGCATTTCTAGGGTATCATTTTCTTACTTTTGTTATTTAAGAAACTAAACAGCACACAAAAGCTATACTAATAATATTTTCTTTATCTTCCAATTAGATCATTTGTTTTTGATAGGGGTTTGTTTCTTTGTTTTATTTAAATGACCGTTGTTCCAAAACTATCTCAGTTCCTCTAAAACAGTAGCTCTTGAGATAAATTCTTAGATCAAACTAATGAACAATGTATAATGTTATCTTTTATCTCCTTGCTGTTGTTTTTTAATCTATTTCCTCCAGTAAAAGCAAGAATACTACCTGTCTTGTTGACTGTTCTATTCCTTTTCCTTGACAAAAAAAAAAAAAAAAAAATCCCTGACCTAAAAAACTGTTGGATGAATGAATGAATGAAACCAAGAATACATATTTTACCTAATTTATTCAAGCCATTCATGTACTATATATATGCTAGTCACAGGGGAACAGATTAGAATTGATTGCTGCACATATGTAGGTTACCTAGAAGCTGAGGGCCAGCTAGGTAAAGTCATCATTATGATTTCAGGAGATAACAACAGATGTATCAACTCAAAATCCCACGGGCAGTGTGGGAATGTTCCTGTTGCTGAACATTATATAGAATTGTTGAAATATATCTGTCAGTTTTTTAGGTCATGGATTAGAATCGAGGAGCTACCCTCTGGTTTCTGAGGTAGGCAGTACAGTCATCTAGTGGTATATTACACATTGACAAGTTAAATGAATTTCAACTATGCCGAACAAATGGAGGAATCGCACAAGTATAATACTGAGCAAAAGTAACCAGGCACGAATAGGACATTAGGCATAATGGCATCTATGTAAAACTAAATCATATAAAATTAATGTTAGGAGTTAATATTTTGGATGATGTTGTCCTTGGAGTGAACTGTAGCTACTGTGAGAAGACACAGGGGTTCTGGGGTCCTATTACATATTTTTCATCTTGGTACTAGTTACATGGATGTGTTCTTTATGATTGAGCCATACCGTTTTGATTTCTGCACTCTTTGGTAAATATATTTAAGTAAAATTTATAAAACAAGGCAGAAGCCTTCAGGAAATCCAGCTGACAATATCCATAGATTAAACTTCATGTAGATATGAATACAATTTTTAGAAAAAAAAATTATGAAAACCCAGGGACCTAGAAGACCATCTCAAAAGTTAGAAAAGAAAGCAAAATAAATACATGAGAATGAAGGAAATAATGATAATTCTGTTTTTATTAAGAACAGAAAATAAGGAAAGTGATAAACAGAATAGAGAATATCTCCAAGGCATTTTCTTAAAGAACTTTGTTTCCAAAAAGGACATTTATAAAAGGTAATGTGGTCTTGTTTTAAAATAATTTTAAATCTACCTTTATCAAATTAATTTGTGTATTACCCAGAGAGAAATCTTCTCATAAATGCTATTTCACTCCAGAAAATCACTATTTTAACATTCCTTGCATGTGAGAGAGTGTATTTGTATAAAATTTCCAAGAATGGTGTTATTTTCTAGTAATTCTACAGCTTGTTTCTCATTTAATGGAGATGGTGTATGTCTCTTGTCATTATAAGTTATGTCTCTGTACCTACATACAAATATGCTTATTGTACAAAGGAGAGATATTACATTAAAACTCATATTGCCTCATACCCGAAGTATACAAAATATTTATCTTCATGTTACAGGTCAATAAATTATCACAAAGTAACCACACCTTTGGTAGTAACTTCAGTTCCTAGAACATAAAACAGAGGGCATGAAGAGAATTAGCAAAATTTAATTACCAAGCAATAGCTAAAAATGATCAAGAATGAAAGTATTTTTTTTTTCAGAGGTCTCTAAGACCCTGGAGCTGCCCAGCAGACCTGGTCTGGTCACTCAGCAAAACTAGTACAGGTGGCTAAGTTAAAGTGAAAGTAAACTAAGGAGGGAAGGAAAATAAAGCATTCGGGATGTCAGTGCTACAGAAAAAGAGTACAGTTTACTTAAATAAAGCATAAATAAAGTATTTAAATGAAGCATAAAGGGTAGTATTTTTCAGAAAGAGTGGAAAAGGGTCCCCTTGTGAATGAGAGGAGACACCTCACAAAGACAGTACACACTTATAAGTATCTCATTTTAGTTCTTTCTACAACTATCTAAACATTTTTCATTGGTCCCCCTTGCTATTCTTGTCTACTTTTTATTGGTCACAAATAAGCTCAGTTGCCACATGTGCCCATTTTCCTTCTCTCTTTAGCCATAATTGCTACCTGCTATTCTCGTTACAATTGCACGGTGGTGTTTATCACTCTTGTGATGTGTGGGACATCTGCTGTGCACACTGTTCTGTAGAAAGTGCATTTTATGGAGAACAGGACATGCTTGTTCAGTTGAGTCACAAAGTCACCCAAATTCATTGTTTGTGATATAGGGCGGGTGCATCCCGGCTTGGTCAGCACCAGCCACTGGGAGGACCTGCCGCACCGTCTGCATCTCCGTCCCAGTGGTGTTGGTGCGGCAGATGAAGGGAGGTGTGCCGGAGAACCAGGCACTGCAGAGAGGGCCCGCGTGTTGGAAGCCCGTGGGTCCTGAGTTGAGGGAGACCAGGGCACAGCCCACGCTGTTGCTGTGCCAACCCTAGAATCACCCTGAGACCTAGAGAGCCCTCCTCTGGCTGCACTACTCCCCTGTAAGCGTTTCCGGGCTCAAGGGTGATACAGGGTTCCCCCATTCAGGCATGAACAGAGATTGCTCATTTCCTAGACCTAGACAATTTCATGTAAGTTTCCTAGCCTGAACAATGTCATGAACGGACTGTATCCATTCATCATGCACTCATTCATCTTGCCCCAGCGAAGGGACTGTATGCTTTCATTTGTTACAAAGTCCTGGCCAAATGTGCTACAAAGTACCCTTGCAAGACTATACCCCTAGACAAAGAACCCAAAGAGAGAGAGATTTTTTTCCCACTTGGATTTTTCCTTCTGCCAGGAGCTCTGATGCTTTTTCTCTGTATTCTTTTCTATAAAATAAATCCTGTCTTATCACTGATCTGTGGTCCGTGGATTCATTTGTCAAATCTCCAAGACCAAAAATCTATTGAAGAAGAAATTCCGGTATCATTTGCATCAGGATTCTTCTTAACTTTCTTATCTAGGAGGCCAAACTTTTCTCCTAGTTCCCCAAGCTCCTTTCTACCCTTAATCAATTTTTGTATTTGATCTTGTAAAGACAAGAGTAAGATAAAATTTTCAGGGAAAGATAATGTAATTGCCCAGTCGGTTTTATTGACTTTTATCATTAACTTTTCTTCAACATTTTCTCAAGGACTGGGTCAGGTCTCACCTCTCTCCACCATGCTGGACAGTCTGACAAAGACAGTTCCAACCTCGCCCTGTGAGACTGAATTGTTATTGATCTTGGAAATATTAGAATTCAAATTTGCATGAAAGGTAAGATCTAGATCTTGTCACCTGGTCAAAGTTTGACTTGCTTGTAAATTCAAAAGCAATTGCAAGCAGCTTGTAGCAGGTGTTCAAAAAGTTACCGTTTTTAGGGGAATCTTTGAAGGATTAAAATTTGACTATTTCACCTTCTAATATAAACCAAGCAGTCTAAGATGGAGTAAGTCGGCTCGGCGCCTGTGGCTCAAGCGGCTAAGGCGCCAGCCACATACACCTAAGGTGGCGGGTTCGAATCCCCAGCCCGGACCCGCCAAACAACAATGATGGCTGCAACCAAAAAAATGGCCGGGCGTCGTGGTGGGCGCCTGTAGTCCCAGCTACTTGGGAGGCTGAGGCAGGAGACTCGCTTGAGCCCAGGAGTTGGAGGTTGCTGTGAGCATGATGCCATGGCACTCTACCCAGGGGGATAGCTTGAGGCTCCGTCTCAAAAAAAAAAAAAAAAAAAAAAAAAGATGGAGTAAGTCAGTGTTGGGCATCTAGTGGACCCCAACCTGAGGTGAGGCTGGCAAGGGAGACAGCTGAAGAAAGAAGGAAACTTATACCAAACTTAGGGCATAAACCTGGAAGCCTGTAAGGGCAGACACTGCTCCACGTGCCTGGGTGGCAGTGTGAGAACAGGGCAGCCCCTGTGCTGTTTCCCAGAGTAATTTTAGCAGGTCCATGACAGAGTGCACCTGCAGGGATGCCCAGCAGTCAGTTACCAGCACTCAAGGTCATACAAGAAATGAGAGAGGGGACATGATAACACTCCCCCCCCCCCCGGGAAGGTTGGGTAAAGAGTAAATAGGGACACAGAGTGGTGGAACATCTGACATGACCAGATAATAGCTTAGTGTAACCGGAGGTGGGGGGGAGGGAGCATCTCAGCTTTTCTAGCTGAAGCTACTAGTTGATGGTCTCAGCTGTCTGCACTGCTGATGTCCCCATACAGCAACAGTCATGTGGACATTGGCTTGACTGAGCACCTACCCTGACTTGGAAGGTCCCTGAGGAATTCAGCCTGTCCACCTGCCACTAATCAGTGTAGACTGATGCAGCTGGGGTGTTTGGAACTATCCTTTTAGGCAGAGTCAGGATACAGCTTTCTGATCACCAAGAGCCTTATTCTCTCAAGCAGAAGAGGAAAGCATGGGGGCCATGTGAGCTGCCTCAGTTCACTTCTGCTAGAGACTCAGCCATCTTACCTCTGCAATCCACTTGCCACACCCTTTTAGTGGTTTTTTTTTTTTTTTTGGTTGGGTCTGGGTTTGAACCCGCCACTTCCAGCATATGGGGCCGGCGCCCTACTCCTTTGAGCCACAGGCGCCACCCCCTTTTAGTGTTTTTTTCCTCACTCTCTCTTTTTGTTTTTGGTTTTTTCTCCTCTTTTACCAGAGTAACTATTCAGAATCCCTGCTGTTTAGTTCCCAAAGAAAAGGCAACATTTCAACCTTTCCTGATACAAATTGACAATATGTGTAGCTCTGGGATATACTGTCTCAGCCGGCAGCCCAGTAAGCCAGCAGGAAAAGCGTGGTAGGGCATTCTAAAGTATTAGAAGATAACTGAAAGTTCCCAGTGTAAGAAACTGTCTTTGGGAGATGCGCTGTGGTGATGCTGGGGGTTAGAATGCCCTGCATCACCACAGTTTAGCGGCAATATTCAATTCAATGAGCACTTGGAATGTGCGCATACAGCCCAGTGTGCTGACTGTGCAGGTTCTGTACAAATGAATTGTCAGGAGCTCTCCCCTCAAGATACCTGTCCTGCAGTGGTGCAGATAAGACACATCCAATCACCGTTAAACCGAATGTTAGTGGGAAACCACAGAGCACGGAGCAGTTACAAGCGAAAAATTCTAGGAAGGCTTCCTAAACAGAATGCCAAGTGGCCTCTCTCACACCGCTTGCCATAAGTTTTCGGTGAGGACACTAGAGACAGAAAGAAGTAAAGGAATAAAATCATGCACCTCCTTTAGCCGGACACGCTTGCAGAAAGGCAGAACCTCCCCTGTGAATTCTGAGGAGGTGTGAACGGAGTGGTAAAAGATAAAGCGGAAGGTAGACAAATAACTTCTTAAATGCATTTTATATCAATCTTTTCAATCATTTTGTAATAATAAGAACTAATTTATTTCTTTCCTAAGCATACTCTTTGGATTCACAAAAATGAAATGGATTTTTTTCTTATTTGATTTGAAATGAAAATAGCTGCATTATTAAGAAATACTGGCTTGCTGCTATTTTAAAATATCACATTAACTCAAACTCTATAAAAATGCCAGTTTTGAAATCATAAAATAGTTAAATATCAAAATTTCACATCAAACTGTCAAGTATTAATTTCATGACATATGCTTGTCCATTGCTTGATTCACTGATAACATAATTTCTCAACAAGTTTTAACTTTCACAGACATTTACAAAATGGCTTTTCCCTCTAAATTAATGGATCCTATAACAACACGGGCATATAGATATACATCTTTGTTTATATGTGATCACATGTGAGAGCTGGGATAGTTTGTGTATTCAAACAGCGTTAGAATAGTCAATGTGCCTTTAGAGACACAGCTTTGAAAAACAGGAATATCAGTTCATACTCAGCCAGGTTGCACAGTGTGTTCAAATGTTAGAAACACTAAACTAAGAGACCTCATGACTATGACGGTTTCTAACTACAATAAATAAATAAATAAATAAATACATAACAAATATTAGAAGTTCCATTATAAACTATCTTTCTTCTTTTTACATTTTAGAGGGCATGATTCTAATCACAAGATTACCAGGGCTTTGAATTATGCTGATATATCTGTTGATTTTGTTTTTGCTTGGATGATACCTCTTTTATTTAATTATATACAACTGATCATTTTGGGTTTTGAAGCTCAAGATCTTATGTTACTGTTTGGTACCTGTGACCAATGTAGGAAATAACATTTTCAATCATGAGAAGGCATTTCTTCTTTGGGCCTTAGCAAGAAGAAAGTCGGTTTTTAGAAATTTGGGGTTATTTAAAATACCAGCATTTTGCCATGTTTGGGGGTGAAATATATATTTGAGGTTTTTTTTTTTTTTAACTTTAGGGTTTTGTTTGTTTTTACCCTTTAATCATGAATACCTTAACAGTAAACATGAAATAAGTGGTCATAATATGGGGCCTAATCAGAATTATCAGAAAAGCAATAGTGCATTATGAGATTTTTCTGGAGAATATTTTATAATTTTAGTTCCACAAGTATTTTCTTCAGATGCATTTTTATAATTTTGATTTTAGATATTGAATAGTAAAGCAGAAAGAATATCAGTATTCAGATAGTACCATATCCATAGTAATAAAATGTGGCCCACCTGGTATGAAGTTGATTATACTAAAGAGAAGCTATAATTAAATACTTCTCAGTTTAACCCTTCCTCCATCCCTACCACCAGTCCTGTTGATGGCTATCATCACCTCTTATCTGTATAATTATAATCACTGTCTGATTAGTCTGCCTTCCCCTAGTAATAATGCATTAAACCACAATGCTATAGCATATGTTAATATGCTTACTATGTTGTATGCCATCATTAATGCATACTATCATTTTGTATAGCCAATACATTTTCATCTCCATAGAATTTTCAAAATGTGTATTTCAGAAGAAAAATTATATCGATAAATGGGCTATTTTTACAGTCTTACAACAAATCAATTAAAAAGTTT
Source organism: Otolemur garnettii (assembly GCF_000181295.1). Lineage (NCBI taxonomy): Eukaryota > Metazoa > Chordata > Mammalia > Primates > Galagidae > Otolemur > Otolemur garnettii. The sequence continues at coordinate 52,069,851 of NW_003852396.1, forward strand.
AAATCTGCTTCTCAAAGAAGCCATCTACAGATTATAACTTCTCTAAAGCAAGAAAGAAATCGATGTAGAACCCTTTTGAAAGCACTTAGGAGCTAATTACAGAGAGTAAATTAAATCACGTCATTTTTTTTTTAAAGTTCATTTTCATAGCTGAGGTAATTTTTGAGGATTATTAAATTTCAAAAACCTCTGACAAAAAGATAGTGAGATCTGGAATGAATTAATGAAGAAAATAATCTCGTATTGTATCCATCTCCTGGAAAGTCCAGCCTAATTTTTACTCATAATGCCAAGTTACTTTATCCAAGTGATTTTTCACTTAAATATTCAGAAGAAATATATGATAGTCGCTAAAATAGGTAACTTTCCATAATGTTCTTCAACAATAATAAGCCTCGTGAAAATGAGAGTGTGCACCTTCTTCAGGTGGATTAATTAATATCTTTGCAGGTGTGTGCAGTGCAGATGTCTGCTGAGGAGACAGTACCTGTTTGCTCATCTCTGCGAGAATCATATCTATAAAAGGCTGTAGAGATATCGAGATGAAAGAAGCAATCCTTAAGGAGAGTTTTATGATGAATAAACCATGCTCAGCCTCAGAATTCCATTTGCGCCTAGCTTTACAAGCATATGTGGGTTTATCTGATAAATTTTTATTGCCCTTCTACTCTGTGCCGAGTACGAAGCTAGACACTCCCAATAAATGAAAAATAGAACACAGTGTCTCCTCTCTAGAAGCCCATAATTTAACAGTCCAGGAATGTTTTCTAAATTGTTTATGGGCACTAGACTGGAAAGTGTAATAACATGGCTTCAATCCCAGGTCTAAGACAGATATGAAGCCGACACCTGAACTGATATTGAATCACACGTTGACCTCTCACCTTGTCATGGTTCACTACCAAGTATCTCTTGGCAAAGCGAGAGCTTACTTAGGTAGCTCCAGAAGAGATTTTAGTTACTGGATCACGAAACGCAAACAACTACATGAGGAAACAAATGAAGGAGAAAGGAAACTTATTTCAAGGATAAGAAGGTTCCTTTTTTGACTATGGGTGCGGTCATTTATCGTGAGATGTGCATCACTTAAACATTATACTTCCCTCTCTGTTTTTATGTGCTGTTTCAGAGATTTTCAAACTCTAATGTACACATGGATCCCTGGGGGATCTTGTGTATTCTGATTCAAATCTCGGGTTTGATCTGAGATTCTGCCCTTCCAATAAGCCCCAGGTGATAACCAGCTGCTGCTGGTCCACACAGACGGCATTTTGAGTAATAAACTACTGTAGGACTCCGTGATCCCACCTGTCTTGTGAATTGAACATGGTGTGTTCTCATGGCAGCCATAAATATAACTTTACCCGTAGCATCTAAGTCAGTGTCTGACATAGAATAGGAGCCTAAAAAATGTTCCCTGAATAGAACAATGAATGGGAGAGTATGCACATCACATTATCACATCAACTTATAATAATTTCGGCTACTCTAGTTTTAAAAAGTGAGCCACTACTCGATACATTATACTTGGGCTTACATGTTTTCTTTTTGTGCGTATGCATTGCCATTTTCTAAGCTATGCTGTAATACTCTAATAAACACCAAAATGTAATTGAAGTCACACCAGTTATCACGTAATTCAAACTAAAAATTGGGACGATATAAAAACAATCACGTTAATTACAACTGTAATTTCATGGTACTTTTACAAATTAATTTTTAATTGAGGCGCTTATTTTCTTTGAATTCTGAAATGTTTTTTCCTGAATGCCTTAATACTTAGCCAGCTGTCAGCGAAGGCAGAATCATATCTGAGGCCTTTCCTCTGAGCATGTTAAATAAAGGAATGAAGGTTCATCATATTTCCCCATAAATCCACACTCTTCTGATTGGTTTTGCTGAGAGCTTTCTCAAGAGAGGGAGATTTTGGCTCATTGCACAAGGCTGCTAATACAAATATCGTGAAATGTGGTATTCACTCAAAACGGCTTTCCAGAAAGTCCTCTAATATGGCGCTATCAGGGATTCCTACTTTATCTAATTGTCTGGAGAATGGAAACAATAGAAGACCACTTTTCGAAGTAGAGATTTTTACTACTGTTGAGATTTTAATATGTCTCAAGTGAAATTGTTTGCTCGTGTGTAATTTGAGCTTCTGATTTTATTTTTGAGAGTTTTGAGAAACAGAAATAAAATATTCCAATATCATGCCCCTGAAACAAACTGTAACTGTAGCTTTTTGTTCTTGTTCAGAAGCTCTTCTTAGGCAACATTTTATATTTTATTCCTTAGGTGCCCTTTCCTTATACACAGTAGCGACATTAGCTATAATGAGTTTTCCAATTAGTTTATTGTACAAACAAGTCTCCTTTTTCATTCTCCTCCTCTTTCCATATGACAGCTGATATAGGAGGTGAAGTAAGGTTTCCAACTGATTTTTGCTTATACTATGTTCATGATCACTTTGGTATATCTCAGAAAGATTTGGAATTTTTCATAGTCCCTTAATTCTTTAAATACATAAAACATCTGCAAAAAACACTCCTAGTGAAAATCTTCCTTTCCCATGCAGAGCACGAGCTGCACCCTAACAGCTGACAGTGGTGCTTGTTTACTCCTTGAAAGCCAGGGAGTATGAAGAACCATGAGGAATGAAAAGGAGACCGAGCTGAGAAAACTAACTCGGTTCGACCAGTAGAGCTGCCGAAGGTCTGGTATGGAGCTGGGAAGCTCATCATTCCTGGTGCTGACTCCTTTATATGAACCTAATTATCACCGCACTTGCATATACAAGGCCCCTAATTTTGTGCAAATGATTTGTACCTCTGCTTTGTTTGCCAAAGTGTCTAGCATGAAGAGGTTTTACTCTGTCACTCAGATGGACTAGGGGATGATAGAGAGCTGCTCAAACATCTAGGCCAGTCAATAATAGCCTCACATGTATTTAAATACTCTATGTCCCACAAAAAAAAGTACAGAAAGCTCAATTTGAATCATAGTATCATAGGAGGTAAGAAAGCTAAATGTTCTTTTCAAGTTTTATTTGATTGTGATTCCCTGATCTATTGCTAGAATGACAGGCAAGAAATATAATACATAGTCTATATATTGGGAGCTATGAGAGAAGACACTCTTGGCTTGGAAGTCCCAGGTAACCTCATATTATGCCCAGGGAACTGGGAGTGAGAATGATGATCACAGTGATGACTTTGGACACCCCCTAGGAACACCTGCTACCGTCATGAACGTGTAAGGATGCTGGCTCCTGGAGAGAAAAATAAAAGGGCCTCCATCAGGCAGCAGAGGAGGGAGAGGAAATCACTGACAATATAAAGCTCCAAGGCAGTGAGGAGAGGGACGTTTTAATTAGCACTTGAATAATTTAATTAACACTTTAATAATCAATTCCCTATGTATACATCTATCAGCACATCCCATTGTACACCTTATATAGTTACACTTTTACCTACAAAATATAAAACAACAACACACAAAAGTACCATAAGTTAAGCTGGCTGAATGTGAATGAAAACATGAAGTCAAGGAAAAGGTTTTAAAAATCAGGAAACAGGAATGATTAGAGCAAATACAGCCATTGGAGAAAACAAAGGCACTCTCAGAACTGTCTGTTTGTTTGAAGTCAAAAATTTAAATGACCTTGAGTGGCTGCAGTGAGCATCGGTGGACTCTGAGGACATTGCCACCTATAATTGTTGGAGGATCAGAAAATACATAGGAACCTGTATGGATTTCTCATGTAAATTCACTTATTCAATATTCTTGTAGGAAAGCCTACAAGTATGCCATGGAGATCCCAAAGTTGGTGTAAAGTCAGCAGTGTTATAATGACTAATCCGAGCTTACTCTCTCCAGCCCTAGATCCTCATCTTCAGTGTGAAACATATAACTGTCCCTTCCTGTCCACATCTGCACTGACACATCAAACATGAAGTCCCAGGTTAAGTTAAAACTGAAATGGTCCAGTGTATTTATTTGCAATCTACTTTCTCACTTGAAGAAATTATTTATTCATTAAATAGCAACCTTAGAATTTATCCCCCTTATAATTAATCTCTAAGTTATTATTGCACAGTTTTTGATTATGCAGCTTGATCTGCAATGAGAAATAAGCTTAAAGTACGATATATTATGAGTAACTAAATAATTCTGACACTTCTGGGGGGTGCAAAACAATTAAAATGGAATTTAAAAGTATTACAATGAAATGAGAATGCAATTTCAAATGAACAACTGAAACCAGCTCACGCGTCTTTACGTCAAATGCAATCATTTGTAAATAAAATAAGTGGGAGATATGACAGGACTAATATGTGGTAAAATTATACTGAGGAAGTTTTTCCTAATACACAGATACAAAAATTATCTAATTACCTAGGTCATTAAAATTCTCATAAACCAGGTTAACTCACTGTACAGAGGAAAGAGACCAACTGCATGTACATCAAGTGAGGGTAAAATGAAATTAAAAGGCTGCCTCAATAATCGTTTTCAAACAGATTAAATGATTAGACAGTGAGGTTTCAAGCAGAGAAATAGAAATGTTCTTGTCTGACGGCTCCCAGTAGAGGACTTTGCACTTCAACATAGAGGCCCAGGTAAACCGAGGCCAAGGAGAAACTCTGAGACCCTTTCTAATGATGAATTTCAGTATTTTAACAAAATAAATTGTAATAAAATACTGAAGCAATATTATTTTCCTAGGATATATCACTGACCGCTGGCTAACAGGTGTGCAACCTAAACATGTAACATCTTCTTTGATAATCAGAAATTGCAAAGAGGTATTTTCTTACTTGACTTTACCAGGTAACTACACGCCACAATTTTTAATCCTAACTCAACTTGCTAATGTAGTTTACAAGGATATGCAAGTATATATTACAGAAATTAAACTTTACTGAGGATTTTCTCACTTTGTAAAGTGGAGTTAATTTTTTCAGCAATCTGATGATGAAGAGTGATTGTTGTGGTTTGGGAGGGGCCACAACATGGTGAGCTAAGGATTTTCTAAGCAGGGACTTTCTTGATCGCCTATGTTCAGGAGTCAGAGAGAGGAATGGGTACAAGAAATTCATATGTAGAGTTATTTTTTTGTTGTTGTTTTTACTAGATCATAACTGTGTACTTTACTGCATTTATGGGGTACAGTTGAGTTCTGGAGAGACTGGCACTGTATTGGCCTCTAGTGAGGGAGAGGGTGCTGCTTTGAATTGAATTGTCAGGTTCCATCGCATAATAACAAGCACTCTGGACTCTGAATTCAATAATTTTTAAGAGGTTTTTTTTTTTAGGATTTTGGGGCATGTATATGCAAAGTAAAAAAGTGAAAAGTTAACAATTTTATGACTTAATTAAACAGGTAGTCTTTTGATTAAGGAAGAAGATGATCAGCGTGAAGGAGAGAAAAGTTTGATCACGGATCAAACAACACTATTATAGGGGCTTAATGAGCAAAGGTTACAGCCCACAGGCTACGTGCCCACTGTCAGGGTAACTGGCAACTGCCTTCTCATTCCACTGATATCCTGTCTCTGCCAAGCTGCTGATTTCCATCTAGATGTTTCCCGGACTAGTTTCTTATCTAATGAGCTCAGCATTCCGACCCCCTGCCACCTTAGGCTTACAGAGCAGTGGGGGGCTGAGGCCTGAGACCCCTTCCCTTGTGCATCCTCTGGATTGTCACCTGCACTGTGCTTCCACCTACAGTGATACTTTGTCAAGGAGATCAATGGATGGAGATGCCAGGGGCTGCCCACTGAAGAATTACAAGGTTCATGAATTGGAAAAGGAGAGCTTTATTTCTCATAACGGGTTACAGCCTAGTCATCATATAGGCTGTGAAGTGTTGCCTCAGACAGAAGCCACGAGCCAGGAGAGAGGTGCAAACGGAACAGGAATGTATTCTGAGCATGGTGGACTAACATACGTCAACTAGTGGAGGAGAAACAGGCACCTGTGCAATTGAGCTTCTCACATCTTCCGGAGTCACCTGTTCAACAATCAAGGCGTTAGCACCTTCCAGGGTGGAGCTTTTGCTCTCTGACATCAAAGCTAAAGTCGGGGAGGCCAGCACAGTCTCCATGGACTGGCCGCTGCCACTCTGCGGTCTGTGTCCTTTATCAGGATGGAATGATGTTCAGTTGTGTTGAAACCACAAGGGTGGAGGGCGGCCTTAGGTGGCTAATGGAAAACTCTTTTGGAATAATCTTCTGAAAGGGCTGGTTTGCTTTAACCTTTAGGGAAGAAAGCCTGATGGAAGTTAGTAAAGGAGGCGTGTCCGACTTCCCACCCATCATGACTGGAAACTTAGTTTTCGAGGTTTCCCAGGAGCCCCCTGGGATAAGAGGGGGTCTGTTAAACCTGAAATCCAATAGGTCTGAGAGGATTATTGTCTAAAAGGAAACAAGAGATTTCAAAAAATCTTTATAGGTCTAGACTGTTACTCTCAGACTCTATTTTTTTTTTTTTTCCAAAACCAAACCAAAACAAGTGAGGTTTCTAGGGACGTTCCTTCCATTGCACTCTGTGGGAGATTATTTTACCAATATAGAAAGAAGGAATGTGTCTTTCAAGGTTAGCCCATCTCAGATTTTTCATCTTTAGCTACTCTATCGTTAGTATTTAAATTAACATATTTCCTAAATTATAAACATAATTTAAGAAAAATATAATTATGGGCCTGAATGAAACAAAATTACATCATTATGCAAACAATATGGTCTTGATATGAAGTAAAATGAGTTGTCTAAAATACACAATCATGTGGAAATTCGGGGTTCATTCCCAGGAGGAAGACATTTTTAATACATGTACACTACGATCTTTCATCTTTATTAAGTTTTCCCTAACTGCTTTAATTAATAATAATATTGAGAAGATACTCTTTCTCTGGCCAGATAAATTCTAGTTTATCTAGCTCATTTGTCAATACACCACGAGTGCCGTCTGGAAACCAGCCAGACAACTAGTATATGTAATGTAATATGTAATATGAAAATTAGAGACATACCTGGTGGGACATTTTCTAGACAGCCCTCTTATTTATAAACACATGTGTGTGTATGTGTGTGTGTGTATTCTCATACACACACGTCACCTTTGAATCTTATTATAATGTCTTTCTTATATATGTTTTCATTTTTAAATGTATTGACTGTTTTGTAATTATAATTAACATTTCTCCTTGCCATGTTGATTCTAAAACCTTTCAATTTTCTCTGTCTATGGCATAGTCAGTTCTATAAATCATTCTAGTAGACTTTTCAAAGATTATCATGCTGAATATTTCTGTATTTAATTTGAAATACATGTTTCTTTTTCTGCAGTAGATGCATCCTTTGATGTGAGGACATATACTGAGTTATAAACTATCAGTTTTGGCCAAGAAAAGTTATTCATTTGAAAGATCCCTATTTGCATGTCTCCTTAGAAACTAAATGGAAGGTATAAACAGGAAATAGTAAAAGCTATGGCAAAGAAATAAATTCACATACTAGAATCACAATCCACACCTACCATGTTTCCCCCCAAATAAGACACTGTCTTATATTTAGTTTTTCTCAAGAAGACACACTAGGGCTTATTTTCAGGGGATGTCTTACCCTGCACTAAAATGCATAGTGTGGCTGCATAGCCACGCCCATCACTAGGTCTTATTATCAGGGTAGGTCTTATATTTAACAATCCTGCTCGGGCTTATTTTTCGGGTAGGTCTTATTTTCGGGAAAACACGGTATTTGAAAGATGTAATTGTTATTTTAATAAGTGAACCTGAAGCCCTCTGATTTAGAAGTACAGGTGGCAAGCTTTATTAGTTTTCCTAATGGTTGGTCTGATAAATATTTCAACAAAGGACACTTGATCTGGGAAATTCAGAAGGATGATGACAGCCTGATGTCTGAATGGTCTACTCTGCTTTAGCTGAATAAACACAGTATAGAGGTCACAGTTTTTAGATATCTAGGTACAGAATTTAGTCTTGAGACATTTATAAGTCTGAACTTTCAGTGAAATCTGTGTCCACATGACCACACCATGGAAAGTTCAAAAAATTTTTTTACCCATTACTAATTGCCAATTAATCCTTATTTTCCTGGTATACTCTGGTGAGAAGTTTTTCATTAAATCTTAAGGGCCATAGACTCATCCGATGTAGTAAAACTATGTTGCTTCTTGAATTTTTCAATACTCCTTGTTTCTATGAACTGTTACTGCAATGCTGTGGAAAGTAGTGAAATCAACAGGCAGTATCAGCAGTAGTTACTAAGTTTTCAACTTCTGTGTGTTGCGAGAAGTTTCATCATGCCTGTGGTTTATCTCTACATCTTGTTGATACTTCTGAGACCCGAGTAAATGCAAAGAGGGCACCTACTCACAGAGCTGGCTCTGAGCACCCATTTCATTGTGAAGGACTGAAATGAACCAGTACAGGCTCAGAGAGAGTGAGCTCATGGTTGAGGTACAAAATGAAAAATCAATGTTGGAGATGTAGGGCTGACTGTAAGATCTGAAAAGTTAGACAACACAATGGGGGAAAAAGTGATGAGATCATGAATTGATAAGCACATGAAATAAAAAGTGAATTATAGCAAAAAATTGAAGTTTTTGTACATGATTTTGTAATCTAAGAGATTATGAGACTTAAAGAGATTGTGAATCACCAGATGGTCACTCATAATCACTGAAGGGAGGAAAGACAAGAGTTCCCCTTGTCAAGCCCCTGCCATCCTAGACAACTCCTGGTGTCCTCCCATCTACCTGATGCTTTCGTGACACTTGATCCATAAGAAACTCCACTTGAAAACAATATTTTTTGCCAAGGGAAACCCCTATGAAATATAGACCTATCACAATCTTAAAAAATAATTCTGAAACTCCAAAAGCTTTACTTCACTTTGCTACTGTTCACTATATTTTCACACCAGGCTTATCCAGGTGATATTCCTATACCATTGTTACGCCCAAAATTCTCCCAATAGGCCCCAGCAGACAAATCCAAGACACACTCCAATGTAAAAGGCAAGAGGTGAGATTTATTCAAGCCTGGACCTGGTCTCTCCTGGCATGCAAGCCGAGGAAGAGCCCCAAACTCGGGGTGGAGCAAGTTTTTATGGGGTACAGAAAGCAAGAAGGGTAGGGTCCGTTACAAGTATACTCTTGATTGGTGGTTGGTGATTTCATTAGTAAAGGAGGATTTGCATTGGTAGTTGATGATTTCACTAGTAAAGGAGAATTTGGATTGGTACAGGTAAGGGGTGGGGGATCTCTTAACCGGGGCTAGAGGTGGTGCAGCCTGATTAGGTGGCTGGAGGGAAATACCTGTATTTCAAGGTAATAGAAACTTATTGTTTATTATGGCAGCTGTTTGCCTAAGGTGACTCAATTAATGGCTCAGTGGCTGTGCAACCTGGGGTGGGGGAGTCACCAGGGAGTGGCCCTGTGTGGGCTAGGAGTTAGGAACAGAACTTATGCAGTAAACAGTATGTGCAACCAGGGGTGGAGGAAGGTAATAGCAGGGGGGCAGGGGTGGAATAGATCTTATGCAGTAAACAACAAAATGGCATTGGTCTGGCCCTTTCACCATTGTCTAGCATTTAGATATGTTACGTCACTTCTGCAAGTCTATTTACCAAAAAAAAAAAAAAAAAAAGAAAGAAAAAGTACTCTACTACTGTGCAGTAGAATGGTGTCTACTAAATAGTATGGCCTGGCATATGCAGATTCCCCAAAGTAGTAAGTTTTTCTTCTTCTTTTCACATGGCATATTATGTCAAATAGGAAGAAAACAGGGAAAGAATAAAAGGAAATTAGAAAGGGGATGAAGAGGGAGTAAGGCATATGGGAAAACAAAGATGGAAAAATGAATAAAGAATAAAATTTAGACAAAATACGTGTTATCAGTATAAAAGAATATGACACTATGATAAAAGAGCATGAAAACTAAAGAAAAATCGGTAAAGATATGAGAAAATAAATTTTGTTTATTTCCTCCTTTTCTATAACTGACAAAGAAACGTCTAACATTTATACTTTCCTCACATAGGGAGTTCTTGTGGAAATGACTTGATTCATGATATATTTTGTATGGAAAATAAAACTTTGACTTAAGATAAATTCTACTGAAACTCAAAAATAGAAAATCTCTAGTGTGAATGCACAAAACACAGAGAAGAAACAAGGCAAAGTCAAGATCAGAAAAGTATCCATAAACTATCTCCACGGCCACAACACACTCTAATATCCATGACCTTGCAGATGTAGAGAAGACCAGTGAGCTGGAGCTCCTTGGAGGAACACAGAAAACAGCCCCTCTCCCCACATAGAATTAGAGATGGAATCTTTGCAGCAACCTCATATAGTCAAGGTAAGATGACTTTCATATGCTTACTGAGGAAACCTACCACCTAGACCTTGCAGATCTTCAGCTCCAAGGTCCAGTTCCATTGATGCCCGTTTATTTAAAATTCTTGCCAGAACCGGCCGCCTCCGTTGCCCTTTAGTAATGCATAATTAACAGAGATCGAATTCCCAAATCCTGCTTGCCTCACTGCTGCCCAGAAGTACTCGTAGTAGGAAGTCTCTTTAATTAAAGGCTCATCAATAAAACAGTGCTTCCCCTGGCAAGTGGCTTAGAAGTAAAAGTTGGTTAGTTTTCCCCAAACCCCAGAAAGCAAACAGAGGAGCTGTGGCTGTGGAGGACATTGAAATGGTAATGAGGAGGCAGCGCTGGTGAAGATAATAGAAAGTGACTCCCCCTCCTCTGGAATGTGCCTGTGGAGTCACAGTGAGGGACAGTAGGAATTGAATTCTCTCCAGTGTCTCGCTCATATTAGCAAAATCACCCTCCGGGTCTGCATTGAGATAGGATTTTATCAGAGCTAATCTTATGATTGAAACATGTAATTTCTCAATAATAAATGCAATAGGCTACTGAAAGTCGTTTTTCTCAAAGTCCCTAAAAAATATGCCTTTTAATGCGCTGCAGATTAGGTCTGTATCTGTTCCGTATTTTCCCTCCTTTTTCTTAGATTAGCAGGTTAACTAGAGGATTTTACTATTTTGGTGATAGCAGAAATTCAAGAACATCTCTCCCACCATGCAGCCCTTTTAAAAAAATATATTATGTATATGTCAAGTTACATAACTTATATAAAATACATATATAAACTTTATATAAAATACATATATTATACATGTATACAGTAAAACAGGTACTGTAGTGGAACAAATTAACATAGTTTTCACCTCACATAGTTATACCCCCCCACCCCCTTGTGATGGCAGCTATATTTTACTAATTTAGCAAAAATCCTGAATACAATACGCCGTGGTCCTCATGTTGTGCATGGAACTTGGGACTGTTCAGCCCGTATCTTTGCTACCTTGTGTTCTTTGACTCCCTCGCTCCATTTCTGCCCTCCCACCCTGACCCCGCTGAGGACTGTTTTATTCTCTATCTGTGCATGGTATATTTGACCTGTTTTAAATTTCATATGAAATAATTTTTGCCGGATTTGGAACTACTACTTCCTCTGTCTACATCCGAAGATGAATGTGTGATGAAGCCCACATTAAAATGAAAAAGCCTAGATAGGAAAAAGGGTAAAAGAAATGGGTACAATAATGCAATGTATTGCAATACAATAACCCACTGTATACCAGGCATCCTTCTAAGAATTGAGAATACAGGAATGAATAACACAAAGGTCCTTTCCTTTTGTAATGTGCATCCTGTTGCGAGACATACAACATGTACAACGATAATTAAACTATTAAAAGGGTTTGATATACAGAAGGAAAATTAGGTGTGGGAAATCCTGGTAAGAGTAGAGAAGTAATGGAAATGAGAATGTTCTTTTTAAACAGCTGTAAAAAATACTGGGGCTGCAGGCCACTGCCCTCCCCTAATGGCTCTTTCCGCGGGGGGAATAACTCCTTATTGGTTATCCCATCAGCCCGTCACCATTCCAAAACTCCCATATATAAGAATATGTTCCCCCACCATCTCTTTCTCTCACCTCCTTCTGCCTTCCTCTGGCTTTCTGTCTATTTCTGTAAATAAAATTTTGTAGGAACACAGCCAACCTGACTGATTATGTTAGCGTAGAAAACGATTGAATAGTTGTCATTAGGCTCTAACTTTTGCCCTTAAACCGAGAACATGTGATGATCTTTACACAACCAGCAGCAAAAACAGCATTAGGTATTGTGACTCACTATCACCGCTCTTGGGAACACTCGAGTTTGAGGCACTTTGTCAGCAGACAGACAACTGCATTAGCCTTCTTTCAGATTCTAGGTCTCACGTCAAAATGACCAATGTTAAGAATGCTAGTTCTTCTGTTATTTGTCAAAAGAGAAAAGAGCAAAAGGGGGCTTGAGCCTACTAAAAAATTGATTGATTTTCTTACGTGGTTTTTACCTGTATGACATGCTGACAATTGCTCCGTACTGACAGCTGAGAAAAGGTTAAACTTGGAACATTCGACACTGGAGCCATTTACCTAAATGTTATCATTTGGACACATTTTCAAGCAAGATGTTAGATAACACTATTTACCCTTCACAAAGGACTCAGGGGCTTTCCCGATTGCTGCCTTTTCTAGGTAAACAGAACCCCTCCTCCTTCCATAGTTAAAGCACATACAGCAATAATAGAAATACATTTTTTTTTTTTAGTATAGGGACTCAAAATTTTTTAATTTTCCTTGTAGGTTTTTAACTCAGTTTTTACCAAATGAAACATTGATGATCATGCCTTTGTTACTGAAAAACTGTGTGAATTTTTTTTAAGTTTATTTTAACCACACAGAAAGAACATCTAACTGGTAAGGCATTCGAGTTTTCTAAATTTGGGGACCAAAAAAATGAAGATAGGAGACCTGTGTTGTTTGTTAAAGGCATCTTTTTCCCACACAAAGGGAGATGGGGGACTTGTCAAGAGTTCGCCATGGGACAGAGGAGATATATAAACACGAATAGAGTGGAGTAGTCATGGGCCTATTTATGTATTGCATGCACAGAAAACGGTGACAATTTTTACTTGAAGTGCTTCTTAATACTATAATAATACGTTAATGAATGGTAATTGGAGGTGGCCATCATTAACGTGTTGCCATCTGTGTGTAGGTCTGGACTTTGGCCATCTAGCAGGAGGTCATGTGTTTATTTGCAGCATTTAGGCCACCTGGCGTCCTGAGTACTTGTGTTTTTACTTAACAGATATTAAAGAAAAATTGTTCTATAAAGAGGAAGAAGAAAAGGTTGAGGCTTTTCATCTGCTTTGTTGAAACTATGCTGGTGGTTATCTTTAAATTGTTGGTGTGAGTGGAATTGGATGACTGGTCTCTAAGTTCATTGATCTTTATCTTACACACATGGTACCATGTCAAAATATAAAATATCACTCTCTTCTTTTTTACTTTTTAAATTATGAATGGGATGTTTGTTAGAAAATTGCTTCAGAAGGCCTCTCCCCCAAAGCCCCTTTCTGCCCTTAAAGTTACAACTCCTCCCCTAGCATAGGGAGTGTGCTTACCTCATCACCCTGTTCCAATTTCCCACTGCCCTCCCCTAATGGCTCTTTCCGCTGGGGGAATAACCCCTTATTGGTTATCCCATCAGCCTGTCACCATTCCAAAACTCCCATATATAAGAATATGTTCCCCCACCATCTCTCTCTCTCACCTCCTTCTGCCTTCCTTCTCTCTCTCTCTCCTCCTCCCACCCTCCCGTCTTCCCCCTTGATCTTCTCTTCTCTCTCTCTCTTCTCTTCCCCACTCTCTCCTTATCTTTCTCTCCTCTTTTCTCTCCTCCTCGATGCTGTTTTGCAGCCTCCCTTCCCCCCACAAATAAAGACCTTTTGTACAAGCCTTGGTGGTCTGAGAATTCTCTGAGGGTCAAAGTGTCAGGAGTGGGATGTAAGTAGGGAACGCTCCCAAGGGTAGCTTCCACCCCTTCCATGGGGTTTTAGCTCCCAGGGGCTTCCTATCCACTTCACTCACTCCCGGCAACTCACCACCGTATTGACTTGTGTCTATCCGCCAAGGCGCTCTAACCAGCATGCAACATCGGCCTCATTCAGATTTGGTAATTATCCTTTGGGAGCGAGGTTTTTCCCTAAATCATGAACTAGAGTGCTTACATTCCTGGCAATTCACCCATTCTCGGAGCTGGAGTTCCCTATTCCCATTAACCTTGTGTGGCTTAGCCCAAGGGTTCCACTCACATGAAAATTCCTGACGTCAGGTCTCAAGCTTCCCTGTCCCTATGGGTCTGACACCGATCTAACCTAGTGATGGCTAGAGTAGATGGTAGTCCCGTTCACTCAGACAGTACAAAGTATTGGAGATGTCCACCCTTTGTCCTGATCCTTGCGTGATTCTCACGCTTTATTCTTGTGACGAATCACCAGGGCCATCCTGTCCCACCTAGCTCCCCCTTGGGGTACTTATCACACCACCTGATAAAATTAGAATTAACTTAAACCTCAAAAATCAATTAAACTACTTTACAAACTAAACAACCAAAGTATCTAATCAAACTGTAATTCATTTAATTTTTCTTTAATTTAAAACATATATAACTATTATGAGCACCTTGGCAAATAGAGCAAGGTCTTCTATATTCAGAACTTCTCATATCTTGAAACCAAACCTAATTTATATTCAAGTAATTCCAAAATTCTTATAACAAAATACTTATCTACTCTCTATCTCCATAAACAAAGCCTATTCAACCCAACTGATAATCCTTTGCTCTGTCAACCACTGGTCCTGAAACAAAGGCCCAGTTACCTCCACCCTCTATCCCTCCTACTTCTCCGTCAACCAATCTAGTCAACCAATCTATACTCCTCTTCTAACTCCTCCCCTCCAGTAGCCCTCAAAATTCTTTCTTCAAGGTTCTTTTCAACTTTCCCTTACAATGCTTATTAACCTCAGATAGAGTTTACCACCTACTTTAAACTACATTCCCAGGCAGCCCAGCTCCAGGAGGGCCCGGGGCCTGGCATGCCAGGGGCCGCTGCTGGCCTCACGTGGTCCATAGACTAGACCTTGATCAGAGGCACTTGGACCCCCCATCATGGGTGACACCAGGGGTGAGTCTTCCATAGGCCACATTTACCATGCCCCACCACAGGACTCAGTCCAACGCCAACTACTTTAAAAAACACATCCAAACCTCTTTATCCCTTTTTTCTTCCAACTCCTTCTACAATACCACTATATAAACTAAATTCGTTTACATCTAATCCTTCTCATTTTATTCAAAAATTTCAATTTATTGCTATATCCTATAAACTTACCTAACATAATATTTTTATTATTTTACCTAATACCCTAACCTCTAACTAACACAAATGAGTGTGGGAGAGGGCGAAAGAGACAGCAAATCAGTTTCATATATCAATCAATAAGCATCCTACAAATAATCCTACAATCTCTAACTCCCAGCCAAATTAAAATTATAATAATAATACTGGGAGAAAAAGTAGAAACATTTTTATAACCTACATTCTTTACGAACTTAAAGCTTCCGCCAAAAAGGCTATCAATTATAATAAATTACAGAAAATCATACAAAATCTAAAAATCCTTCAGCTTTCCTCCAATGCCTTACCAAGGCTTTTATTAAATATACTAACTTAAATCCTAAAACTATAAGTGGAAAAAAGCATTCTTATAACTTATTTCTTTGACCCAAATTACCCTGACATCAAACTTAAGCTAAAACACTTGGAACATGGACCCCTAACACTCCAGGCCGTGATCTTAAACACAGCCTTTAAAATTTACACAGGATGCGATGATATTTTCTGAAGGGAAAATAAAAATTCTCAACCCCCAAATTATCAAATACTAGCTCAAAACATTACAGTGTCACTAAGGCCATCCTTCTAATCTACCTAAGTCATCAGAGGCCAAAGGCTACTTCATAACTCAACCACCTAGACCTTACTACAAATACGGTGAAGAAGACCACTAGGTACAACGTTGCCTCAATCCCAGGCCCCCACCAGGGCCATGCCCTCTCTGCTAAAAAGGGCCATTAGAAGGCTGACTGCCCCTTGGCCCAAAGAGGCCGTGAGGCCAGCCAAAGTATGGCACCTACATACAGCAGACTTGTCGGGGCTTGCCTCTTCTGAAGACTGACTGGAACCCTGTCTTCTCTCACTCAACGCATCTTTACAGAGCCAAGAATAACCCTGATGGTGGCAGGTAAAATGATTGCCTTCCTATTAGACACAAGAGCTAACTTAATTCTTAAAAAGTTCAGGGGTCCTACCTCCTATTACCTAACTCTATTGTCGAGTGAAATATTTTTCCCACCATCCACATTAAACTCCTTTTTTACACTACATAATTGACAATTTCTCATGTATATATTCCTTTTAAGATTACCTTCCTGTCCAAGTCCCCTTCTGGGACATAACATACTTTCCAATTTAAAATACAAAAACCCCTTAATTACCTCCTACTCTCCAATTCTTATTAAACTAAAAAAAACCTTCTATTTTTCTTTCTCAAAGTCAATATCTACTTCCCCAATCTATTCTCTTAAAACTTCAACCTATTATACAAGCTTTTTATCCCCAAACTTCAAAACCTTTTTATCCCCAAACTTCAAAACTATTGCCATAAACAACAACAAAAAAAACCCTTCTTCACAACTTTCCTCTACCCACTATAAAACAAAAACTCCTCTCCTTTTAAAATTAACTACATACCTCAAAAACATAAGTTCCCAACTTTTCTCTCCTAACTATTCCTTTATAGAATACTACTCAAAATAAACCTCATAAACCTCTCCTAACCTTCATTTCCACTCCTTTTAAATCTCTACAACATACTTTATTAAAACTTCCAACCTTCCACCTTCCCAATCTACTCGCCACTTCCTCCTATATATCAAAAAACTGTAAATTTACTCTCAACATACTTAAACATCAACTAAACCCCACCTTGACTCCAATTACTTATCTCTCAAAATAATTCAATCACACTGTTCAAAATTAGGCTCCTTAGCTCAAAGCGTTAGCAGCCGCCATTACTCTAATATAAAATCCAAAAGCTCACTTTTAATCCCCACACTGCTTTCCTATGCCCTCATTCTCTATCTCATCTTTTAACATATGAAAATCTTCAAACCTTACCACCATACCTCATTCTTAACCTTCAAACCTATCTCTTATCTGACCCATCATTATCTTTTAACTCATGTCCCACACTAAATACTACACCCCTCTTACCTACTACCTCTAATAAACCTATTCCAATACTTCCTCTCTCTCTATCCAATAACCCATATAAAACAAACCTCAAACTCCAAAAAAAAAAAAAACAACATAAATCCAAATCATCCAACTTCTCTTAATTCACTCAAAACCTACTCTAAATTACACTTCTACGTTTCTTCACACCTATAATTGTCATCCTTAAGCTAATAACTATAACTCCATGCATAACTCATTTTATTCAAACCCAACTCTCAAAGTTATCCCAACAGGTAACTACTCAACTGGTACTTCAAATCTACACCCCAGATACAGCTCCCAACCTACAAGAAGAAAAACTGTTTTCCGTGAACGGGCTACACTCTACTCCAAACCACAAGACCTTCATAACAGCCACCACATCCTCCCAACAAAATTAATAATCATCCTCTAGTTGGCCAATTAAAACTATGTGTCCCTCCCAGCAGGAAGAAGTTACAGAAGACAGAAGTTGACGCCCACTATCCCAAGGCCAACGCTCTATTTTTTATATGTAAAGAAGGGAGGAATGTTAGAAAATTGCTTCAGAAGGCCCCTCCCCAAAGCCCCTTCCTGCCCTTAAAGTTACAACTCCTCCCTAGCACCGGGAGTGGCTGCTTACCTCATCACCCTGTTCCAATTTCCCGCTGCCCACCCCCAATGGCTCTTTCTGCTGGGGAATAACTCCTTATTGGTTATCCCACTAGCCCATCACCATTCTAAAACTCCCCTATATAAGAATATGTTCCCCCTGCCATCTCTCTCTCCTCCTCCTGCCTTCCTTCTCTCTCTCCCATCTTCCCCCTCACTCTTCTCTACTCTTCCCCACTCTCTCCTTATCTTTCTCTCCTCTTTTCTCTCCTCCTCGGTGCTGCTCTGCAGCCTCCCTCCCCCCCACCAATAAAGACCTTTTGTACAAACCTTGGTGGTCTGAGAATTCCCTGCCAGTGGAAGTGCCCCTCTTTCAATGTTGAACTTTGTCAAATGCTTATCCCGCATTTACTGAGGTGATGATGTAGTTTTTATCTTTCATTCTGCTAGTGTGTTCTATCATATCCCATTCCAGGACTAAATCACGCTTGGTGATAGTCTTTTTGGTTTGTTGTTGAATTCGCTTTGTCAGCACTTTGTGGAAGATTCTTAGGTCCACCTTCACCATGGATGTTGATTAGTGTTCGTGGAGCATCCTTGTCTGGCTTTGGTGTCAGTGTGATGCTGACATTACAAAATGAATTTGAAAGCATCTCCTCCTCCTCTATTTTTTAAAAGACTTTGAAAAGGATTAGTATTAATTTTTCTCTGAACGGTAGATTCACTTGTGAAATCATCAGATTCCGTATTTCCCTTGTTAGAGGATTTTGATTACTGTTTCAGTAGCCTTATTTGGTATTATTCTTTCTTAGGCTATTTCTTCTGGCTTCTGTCTTGGTAAATCCCATCTTTCTGGGATTCATCCCTTTCTCTGCATTATCCAATTTGTTGTGTATAATTGTTCATAACAGCCCCTTACAGATTTTTAAGGCATCTGTTTTAGTTTCTCCTCTTTCATTCTTATTTTAATTATTTGAGTCTTCCTTCTTTTTTCTTAGCTAAGAAATTGTCAATTTTGGTCATTATTTCAAAGTATCAACTTTAGTATTGTCATTTTTTCCTATTGTTTTATTATTCTGTATTTGATTTAATCTGTCCTGGTGTTATTTCCTTTCTTCTTCTAAGTTTGGTCTTAGTGCGTGCTTCTTTTTCTAGACCACTGAGGCGGGTGTGGGTGTTTGAGGCATTTCTTTCTTTCTTTCTTTTTTTTTAAGTATGCATTTGTCGCTTTTAACTTTCTTCTTTCCACAGCTTTTGCTGCATCTCATAAGTTTTGTATACTGTGAATATGTTTTCATTTGTCTAAAGATATTTTTAAAATTCCCCTTTAATATACACTGTGACTCAATGGTTGTTCAGATGAGAGATTTTTAGTTTCCTCATATTTGAGAATTTTCCCATTAAAAATTAAAATGATATTATAATCTCATGAAACATACACACATGTAAAATTTCATTTATCATGTTGTTCCAATACACTTTTGTTGGTATTTCAGCCAATGTGAAGTTCAATGTTTATGTTAACATTCTTCATTGTTAAGTTACGCAGTAGGTAGATTTTTCTTTTTGTCACAATATTTTTATTTTTTCCGAATTTTAAAATTGACCTTTTTTTTATGTTCTATGAATCAATAACAACTAAATACACTCTAAAATTTCTCAGCTTTTGTCTTAAATATTCTCTCAATTAACTAGGCTGCATCATTTTTAACAATTTTCATTTTCTAGAGAATTCTTTCCCAGAGCTTTCAGACTTATTCCAATGTATACTAATGTAGTTCACAGCTATTATCTTTTGATTTTTATTTACCAGCATCTTGGTATTTTCTTTTATTCTTTCCCGAAACTTCTCATGTATCCATTGGCTGGTTTCAGTGAAGGATATTCCCCACCATCTTTCTAAGGAAAGTGGTTGAATGGTAAATTTTTGAAAGCATTTAGGTGTGAAAATGCCGTTACCTAGATATGAAATTGTGGATCAGAAATAAATTTCCTCAGAAGTGTGAAAGTATCTCTCCCATGTCTTTTGCTTATAGCATTGCTGTTGGGAGTTCAAAGCCATCTCCCCTGTGCTGTATTCATGTTTTGTCCCTCAATGTTTACTTTGGTTTCATTAATATTTCACTTTTTCTGGGCCTGTTTTTTGTAGGCTCTTTCAAACTGGAAATTAAAGTTTTTCCATTTATAACTTTTTAAATTTATTTCACTAATAATTTCCATATATTTGTTTTTTTTCTAGAACAGTCATT
Organism: Otolemur garnettii; assembly: GCF_000181295.1. Taxonomy (NCBI): domain Eukaryota; kingdom Metazoa; phylum Chordata; class Mammalia; order Primates; family Galagidae; genus Otolemur; species Otolemur garnettii. Next base: position 52,089,966 of record NW_003852396.1, read on the forward strand.
ATTTAATATTTAAATAATGACTATAATAGTCATTTTTAATTTATTTATAATAATAACTATATTATAAATAATATAGTCATTAGTTATTTATAATAATGACTATAAATATTAAATAATGACTATTTATCTCATCTTTTTTGTACCATTTTCTTTTTCCTTGTCCTTTGATAAATTGTTTCTGTCATCAGTTTTCCATTTCTTCTTTCTCAGTGTATTGCCTTTTTAAGAAGCTACTTTTAATACAATTTTAGTGGAACTTGGAATCAGGAATATGTATACAGACACACACACATACACATATATATATATATATATAGTTTTGATCCTCTATAGTTATAGAATTTATCAATAAAAACTTCGAATGTCTTATTGGAGTACCAACCTTAGGTTTGAAAACATCCCTAGGTACCAATAATGTTAAATTTTATAGTCAATGTCTGTTTCTTTCTAGTAGTGTGCAGTGAGAAATTTGTCAGCCACTTTTGTAAGCACCTTTTCATCTACCATTTATGAATGATTTAAGTTTTAATAATAAAATCTGACTATTTGGCTACGGATACACTCTTGATTAGTGCATGTAAAAGCTTTCTAAGTGTTTGAGACCAACTTAGATATCTCCTCAAATTATATCTGCTGGAAAACCTAATCATTAAGTTTTTACCTGTTTCTCACACACACACATAGACATGCACACACATAATCATAACTTTCAGGGTGTTCATTCCCCCTAGACAAGCATGTCACCAGCAACATTGCACTTAGGGTTTGCTGGCAAGTATAAAAACCTTCTCCCTGTAGACGGACATATGAGAAGCCCCCGAAAATGCTGAGCTATTTACACGGCTGTTACACCACATATAGAACTTCACTATCCAAAAGGTTAGTCACTTAGATCCCGAGTGTTACATAATCTTAGTTTCCAGTTTTGTCAGACCTAATTATTTTTTCATTTAGTCATTTCTGAAATTATTTTTAGTCCCTTACAATATCAGATGGACATTTCATTCTCAAAGTCTTAGAAGTGTGCTTTCAAAATCTGACATAAAAATGGGCAAAGCAGAGAACCAAATGACAGAGTTAGCTCTCAGAATGGGTCTGTAATTACACGCTTTGAAAAACCTGCCTGTTGAGGCTTCCTTTCTTTTATTCAGCGAAAAGTGGTAATGACAGCCTTGCAGCCTTGCCTCCAGCACAGCAGTTTATGTGGGAAGAGAGGCTCAACCTGGGACAGACAAGTCTTAAGCACAGCTCTGTGAGACAGAGTCACTCTTGGGGGGGGTGAGAGGGGGGAGGGCTCAATGTCCATTTCAGTCAAGGCTCCAGGCTGATCTTTAGTCTGAAGCGCAATGTTGAAGTAGTGACAGGTCAAGACATGTCACCAAGCAATAAACTCCTCATGTACTTATGTGGGTGGACTAGGCTCTTAGCCCTACAGAGGCTGGGATAGCTCACAAATGCCCTGTCACAATGTATCGGAATGGTGTGGCAGTTTATCTTGAACTAGGCGACTAGAACCAGGGTCAGGGATGGCATGCCATTCACAAGCTGGAAAGCACATAGGAATGCTGGCCCCAGAGGGCAAAGTAATTTGTATGTATTGTCACTGTCATTTAAAAAGTGTAATTGCACTAGGGCAGATGTTAAATATGAGGGAGTGATAATGACTAGGTGTTCTATATGGTTTGGTATAAAAGCCAAAATGTAGATAATAGGTGAGGAATAAAGGACAGGTGCGGGGGAGCAATTTATTTCTTGGAGGCTGGGCATGGTGGCTCATGCCTATAATCTCAGAACTCTGGGAGGTCGAGGCAGGTGCATCGCTTGAGCTCAGGAGTTTGAGATCAGCCTGAGCAAGAGGGAGACCCATTCTTTACTGAAAATGTAAAACGGAGGCAAGAGGATTGCTTGAGCCCAAGAGTTTGAGGCTACTGTGAGCTATGATGCTACGGCACTCTACCAAAGGCGACAAAATGAGACTCTGTCTCAAGAAAAATAAAAACTTATGTCTTGGAAATAGCCCTTCTACCGTGATGCACCTTTATAATGTTCCTGCTCCATTCTCGGAGATTCAGCACAGTCCGCACATGCAGCCCTGAGGGCAGAGTGTTACTACTGAGGACTGTTACATCCCGGCAATCATTCACACACAGCCTCAGTATTGAGCAATTGTGTACTCCTGTCGTTAATAAACCTTCTGCATTTAATTGACAAAAGCAATAACATCCAAAGTAGGGGCATTTAAATCAAGTTCTGACCAAACAAACTCCAAATGTTTAAAATACCATTTTGTATGGTTTTGCCAATTTGTCACTTTTTTGAGTTGTCAGGAGATGTTGACACATTATAGGTCTTTGTTACATAAGGTGATTTTCCAACATGAATACTGATTTATTTATAAAATCAGAAAATGAAGGGTTTTTGTTTTGTTTTGATTTAAAATTTTCTGTTTTGTCCAGAAATTGAGTATATTCAGCACAGAGAATTACAGTGCCACAGACTAAAATGTCATTACCTGAATGTAATGTGAGACATAAGATCCATATTGCAAGATGAGTGAGTCGCCTTCTATAACAGATAAATTATTCTCTTGTTTCATAATAGAAGGTTTCTAATGTACTGAAACATATTTCTTCAATGATCATCAGAAAATAGCCACAGTGTATCATAATCAATTTAAATTAGCCTACAAGTCCTTGAATTATGCTGACATCAACATCTATTAAAATGGAATGAAGATGATGTCATTAATAACGGTGCAAACACAGAGCTAAGTATTTGCTTCTGCAATTTTTTTCATTGTGTCTGCCCCTTAAAACTCTCTAATATATTGAATATTATGTGGATCATTGATTTGAATACAAAAGGTAAAAGAATAAAGAATTTATTTAAATACTTAGATACATTTGCAATAGAGAAAACAATTGAGAAGATCTTCATTAGCTTGAGGTAAGCAAATATTTCTCCAGCACAGAATAACGTTTAGGAACTATACGTGAAAGCATTGACACATTGCACCAAATGAAAATTAAGAATTCTGTGCATCAGAAGACATTCTTTTATTTTATTTTTATTTTTTTTTATTTTGTGGTTTTTGGCCAGGGCTGGGTCTGAACCCGCTACCTTCAGCACATGGGACCGGTGCCCCACTCCTTTGAGCCACAGGTACCACCCCAGAAGACACTCTTAAGAGAATGAAATGTCCAGCTACATATTGGCAAAAGAATTTTGTGACACATTTAAAGGACAGATATCTTGTATCCAGCTTATATACAGAACATTTACAAATCAATAAAAAAGAGTAGGTAATGCACTTAGACAAATGGCCAAGAGACATGAACAGACAATTACAGAAGAGAATTATTTAAAATATTAATGGATCAATGAGAACATAAAGAGATGAATTGCCATGGAGAATAAACACTCATCAGAGCAACTAATTATTGATAAAATTAAAAGGCTAACATTGTTCATTTTTGATGATGTTTTGAGGAGTTTTACTGGAGTTAGTAGGACTCACATACATGTATAAACTTCTATTAAGATTATAAATGGGTTTGAGAATTATCTACCAAACAGGAACATACCCTACCCACCCCCATCACTTTTACTAGGATGGTGATGGTGCATCTGGTGTCCAGCCATAACTTTCCCAGGTTATGACGAGTAAGCCGCATGAACAAGTGGTCCAGACCCCCATTCTACATAGTACTGTTGCACCAATGCCTTCCTCTCCACTAACACTTGAAAGATACAGAACATTTGCTCTGTGAGATTCCATTTATTCCCGTAGTAAGAAGAGGCAAAACTAATCTATGCTATTAGAAATCAGAAAGGGTAGTTATTTGAGGAGTCTTGAGGCGTCCAATGGAATTCTACTTCCCACTTGAGCAGTGGTTACACAAGTCTATTCACTTTCTGTCATTCATCAAGTAGTACTTTGAAGAGTTTAATCACATAGACTACAATACAGGGTCTCCGTAAAGTTCATGTGCAATTTAAAAATATAGGACTACTTTAAATTGCACATGAACTTTATGGGCAACCTGTAAATTTTATCTTAATAAAGTAGGAATTGCATTTTAATTAAATTAAATTTTATTTTATTTAGTTATATATTTTCTAGACAAGGTCTTTCTCTGTCACTCAAGCTGGAGTACAGCAGTGCTATCATAGCTCACTGTACCCTCAAAACCCTGAATTCAAGCCCAACAATCCTCTTGCTGCATCCTTCCCAGTAGCTAGGATACAGAGGCATGCCACAATACCTGGCTATTTATTAATAATTTTTTGTAGAGATGAAGTAATCACAATATCACCCAGGCTGGTCTCAAACTCCTGGCTGCAAGGGATCCTCCCACCTCAGCCTCCCAAAGAGCTGGGATTACGGGCCTGAGTCACTATGCTTGGCATTTGGGATTGTAGATAATCTATCTATGCTATTTCATTAATTTTATGTATGTCTTTTGCTTTAGATATTTTGAGCCTCTCACATCTTTTTCAGAACTTTGTACTTTCATTTAGCAATAAGTGATATATTTCTTTAACAAGTATTGAGTGGTGAGAAATGATTTATGAATATATCTTTTATGTTTATAGTATTAGGGGTTTTATCTTGAAATAATTCTAGACCCAGAATTCTAAAACAGCCATCTAAATTTTTATTATTATTTAAAACCGATACACTATTTATTATGCATTTTCTATGTCCTTCAGGAGCATCCTATTAATTATTTATAAGTAGTTAACTGTTCCATTAAAAAGTAAAAGGTGTTTTAGGACATCTATGACAAAAATACTATTAAACTACCAACAAGCTATTTTCAAGGCTAGGACAGAGAGGGCAAAAGAATTAAATTTTGTAAAAAAAAAAAAAAATGTAGGTCAAGCCAAGGAAAACTATATCTGTAAAAGTGACATCTTATATTTATAAATCCCACAGAAATGTTATGTTGAATGAAATAGGAACTCTAAGAAGGAATAATTCCCCCATGGTCTTTTGCATTCTGGAGAAGATTAAAATTATCCCAAAGACGATGCAATTTCTTGTCTTTGTTTAGTTTGTGATAATAGCCCTCAGACCAATACCCATGCTATGATTTGAAACAAGCAGCTCCTTCAAAGAGTCATTTCTGTTCTATCTCTTTCCAGGAATATCTCCCAATTTTAACCAAACAGTTACATTTACATTGTATCAGCTGAGTATGAACTTGATAGAAAAACCTAAATCGTTTAGTGTTGTGGCACCCCAAACATAAATAAATAAATAATGAGATTACAATCCATTGAACTGAGATTTTAGGAACACTTACCAACATTACACCATCAAAGACAAAAGTTGTGCATATCTTAATGTTAGAGGAATTAGGAGATAAATCTTTCCCAGAGGTGAAGCAAATGATTAAATAAAAAGCACAGTATGTCTCAAGTAAAAAGGGTCCATTTGTTCGTAATTCAACACCTGATTTTATTTTTATAAAATATTCTATGTGAAAATATATCAAAATTTCACGAGGCTGCTCAAGAATTCATTACTTAAAATTAAACAAGTAGATTTCAATTACAGATTACTGAGCAATAATAATCCTCACTCTTACAGAATAAACTTTTGCGCCTAGAAATACACCAAGGCATAACAAGAAGTAAAGATTAAATCTCCCGATACAGTACTTCTTGCTTCTTGGGGATGTCTTTGATTAGAAACAGTTTGTCCTTTGCAATAACAATTATCACTTGCATTGTATAAGGCATTTAAGGAGCGTGGAAAATGCTCTCCTGCTATTTTTTATGTGATCTTGAATAATTTAATAATCTACTTCTTAGGGATTGGATACTCATACACTGAAAATTTTAATTTTTGGCCTTATGTATTGCAAGCTTAAATATATATATATATATATATATATATTATATATAAAACACAGTGTTGTTGTGATGGGAAAACCAGAGAATGTGGAATCACTCCTTCTAACTTTCATTATTAATTTTCACTTACCTTCTGAACAAGGACAATTCATTTAGTGTCTTGCAACTGTAATTCGTTCTGCAAAATATAACGTACACTCTTAGAAATAACACATTGCATTTAAATCACATGCTTATAGATTGGCAAAGGGATTTTTTAAGAAATATACTTACGGGAGTAGATTTCAAAACAAGAAGGAGATGGTTCAATATCAAAATACAATTTGATTTTATAGAATGTGGTATTTTGGTATTTGAAAATAAAAGTTGTATCTTCACTTTCCACAATAAAAGAAAAACTTTGTGCTATTTATTAATTTCCCTATGCACCATCATAAATATGTTACAATCAACCTCACATGTGGTTTTCCTTATTCAAAACCTTGTATATTTTTAACCAGCAGAATTGTCAATATTTGTTTTCCATTCATAGCTCATTTGAAACTCTGCTATCCCATTTCTCAGTAAGAGAATCACAGAAACTGAGCTAAAAGAAAGTTAGCAGTGATAAATTCACATCTATATCTTCTTCTAACATATTAAAACCTGTCTAGAAAAATTAATATTTGTGCAAGCGCGTGTGTGTAGAAAAATAAAAAAAAAATGTAGTCAATAGGGGACATCAAAAACATTTTACATGCTATTTTTAAAAATAGTATTTGATTTTATTTTTTGTAGATACAGGGCCATGCTCTGTTGTCCAGGCTGGTCTCAACTCCTGACCTCAAATGATCCTGCTACCTTGCCCTCCCGAAGTACAGGCATTATTGGTGAGAGTTTCCTAGCCAGTGGTGTGTGTAATGCCCTCAGTGTACAACTTCTATAACTTTCACCTGCTGCACTAAAAGGTACCTGCTTAATGAGTTTTGCTTGCATCTCAGAAGTAGTTTTCTTAGCATCCCATCTATGACATCTCAGAGGATTCCTGTATGATCAAGTGAGTTTGAGACCTAGTCTCTCTAATGAGGAAAACATGTTAGGTTACGCCTGGGGCAAGGCCCTTTTCCTAACTTGCCTCCCTTAGATTCTCCATCTCTGTTCTAAATGTCGTCACCGTTCCTCACAGCTCTCAACCCTGTACATATTCTTTAGAGTAGTCCTTCCCTTACCTGTCTTATTAATACCCTCTTCATATCCAATAATTCTTTGTCTAAAATTTTGTTATTTAGGAGATATTTAAGCATTGTCTTATATACTTCATTTAATTTCTGAATTCTTAGTGATTATGTATGCACCCACATTTATTTATGGGGTAATGTGCTATTTTGATATAAACACAAAATGAATAATAATCAAATCAGGGTAACTGGAATACTCATTACCTCAAACATTTTCATTTCTTTATGTTAGAAACATTCCAATCACATTCTTTTATTTAGAAATATATAATAAATTATTCTTAACTATACTGTCCCTATTGGGAGACTGAATACTGATTTTATCCCTTCTGTCTACTTAAGTTATAAAATGTGAAGTGTAAGACGAAGATCAGGATTCCCTGAACTACTAAGTCGGATGGTTGGTATCTCTGATGTTTCTCTTTGACACTTCCCATTTTATTTTCATTGTGAAGGTCTATCCTCATTATTTCAAATGCATATTTTGGCCTGTGATTATCTTTCAAAATTTTTTGGGTGATTTTTGTGAAACCATGGCTAAGTTGAGAATTTATGTTATCTTTGAATATGAGTTCTGTCATGGAATCAATGCAGGGCGGACAGCTTGACATATGAAGAAATTGTTTGGGAGGTTTGTGGCTAATGCACAGAACATTGATGGATTGAGAGGTTCCATTCTCGTGATTTTAATCTTGAAATTGAACCATGTGGGAGACCCGAGACTAAGGTGAATGATGATGAGCCAAAAGCTGTCATGGAAGTGAATCTATCTCAACCTATGTGTGAATTAGCAGCAAGGTTTGATGGTATCGTTCCAACAATATTGATCCAATACTATTCAACCAGGTGCAGAAACTGGGTAAATGAGTTCTGCATGAATTAAAGGAAGAAAAATCATCTCAGAGCTTGCCTTTCTCTGCTGTCCTGAGATGGAGATTAACCATTTTTATACTGTATTCTTGAGATGAAAAGTGGAATCTTTTTGACAATCACAAGGGTTTTGAACAATAATTGGACACAGATGAAATGCTGAAACTCTTCCACAACTGAATATTCATCAGAAAAAGTGTATGACGTCTCTTTGGTAATCTTTAGTTGTATTATCCACTATAGCTTCATGAAACCTGGTTAATCGATTACTGCAGATAATTTACTGCCACCACCTGGACAAAAATAATGAGCATGCTTGTGATGAAGCAGCTGAGGTTAGAGACATGACAATTCTCTCGCAAGACAATGCTTGACCACACGTGGCAAACAATGCTGCTCAAACTGCAGAAGCTGGGTTTGGAAATTCCACGCTGTCCACCATGTTAACCAGACCTTGCACTGAGTACTTCTTCTTTCACTCCTTGGACCACTTCTTGCAAGGAAATATATGTGGAAAACACCATTTTCTATTTCACCACTGTTCACTCCCCAGGTTTCTTTACTGCTGGCATAAACAAGCTACCACAAGATGGAAAAACTGTGTCAATAACTTACGTGCATACTTTGATGAATTTAGGGCTTCTTGTTTGAATTTTTATTCAAAACCAGACATTTCAAATTTAATGACTTAATAACTGCACCCATTAACCATCACCTCTTTATCTCCCTGTCTCCTCTACCAATCCCAGTGTGCGATAAGCAGAATTTAATTCTCCACCTATCTACATTTTTTTTTATTAGCTCCTACATATTTCAGAGACTGCGTTATAGATCTTTGTATATGCCTGGCTTATTTGTCCTTCAGTTGCATCTATGTAGTGGCAAATGACTAGATTTTATCCTTTTTATGGCTGAATAATATTCCATTGTGTATGTGTACCTCAATTTCTTCATCCATTGTCAAACACAAGGTTATTCCATACCTTGGTATTATGAATAATGTTGCAGTAAATGTGAGACTGCAGATATCTTCTTAGTATACTGACTTGCTTGCTTTTTGGATGTAGATCCAGCAGTGGGATTGTTTCATCATGCAGCAGTTTTATTTTTGTTTTGTTTAATAATTTTTGTAACATTCTCCTTAGTGGTCTACATTTCTGCTAACAGTGTAAGAGGGTTCTTCTTCCTCCACATCCTCACCGGCGTTTGTTATCACCTGGCCTTTGAATAAAAGCCCTTTTGCCTGCGGTAAGATGATACCTCACTGTACTTTTGATTTGCATTTCTCTGATGACTAATGATGTTGAGCATTTTACAATACACCCATTGGCTATTTGTACCTCTTTTTAAGAAAACATTCTACACAATCTTTAGCCTATTTTAATGTGATTATCATGTTTTTTTCTATTGAATTATTTGACCTCCTGTCAGCTGGGTAGTTTGGACATATTTTCTCCCATTCTGTAGGATATCTCCTCACTTGGTTGACTGTTTGCTTTTAAGCTTGGTGTGATCCCATTTGACTGCATTTGCTTTGGTTGCCTGTGCTTCTCTGGTGTTACTACCAAAATCTTTGCCCAAATCAAGGCCCTAGTATGTTTCCCCAATGTTTTCTGCTGGTCATTTTGTGGTTTCCTTGCAGAAGGTAAGAGATGGAGTTCTAGTTTTATTCTTTAGTGTATAAATATCTAGTTTTTCCAGTGTAACTCATTGGAAAGACAATCCTTACCCCAAGGAATCATTCCTCTTTGCTTCTTTGTCAAAAGTGAGTTAATTATAAATGTGTGGACTGATTTCTGGGTTCTCTATTCTGTTACATTGGTCTTTGTGCGTTTTTTAATTGCTAGTATCATGCCATTTTGGTCACTGTAGCTTTGCAGTATAATTTGAAGTGAAGTGGTATGATGCCTCTAGCTTTGTTCTTTTTGCTCAGGGTTTTTCTGGCTATTTGGGGCCTCTTATGGGTTTATATTTATTTCAGAATCATTCCTGCCATTTCTGTGAAGAATGGTATTTTATAAGGATTGTATTGAATCTGTAGATTTCTTTGAATAGCATGGACATTTTGACATTAATGATTTTTCCAATCCCCAAACATGCAATATCTTTACCATTTTTGTGTATTTTAAAATTTCTATTATCAATGTTTGTAGCTTTCATGGTAGTGATCATTCAATACTTTGGTTAAGTTTATTTCTAGGTCTTTTATTTTATTTGTAGATGTTTTATTTTTTTAAATGGGATTATTTTTTGGTTTCTTTTTTAAGTCATTTATTTTTCTTATGTTGCTTTTATATCCTACAAATTTAGTCAACTTTCTTTTTAGTCAGCTATAATAGTTTTCTTTTCTTTTTGGTAAAGTCTTTAGGTTTTATTAAATATAACATGACATCATACTCTGAAAAATATGGGCAATTTAACTTCTTCCACTCCCATTTGGATGCTCTTTATTTCTTTCTCTTATCTATTTGCTCTGGCAAAGGCTTCTAACAGTGTGTTGAATAACAATAATAAAGGTAACCATCTTTATCTTGTTCCAGATCTTAGACTTTCTGTTTTTCCTCATTTATTCTGATACTAGCTGTAGCTGTTAGAATGTTCAAGTCTGTACCCACTATTCCCAGTTTCTTGTGAGTTTTTAATTATGAACGGATGTGAAATTTCATCAAATGCTTTTATGGCTTTTATTGAAATGTTCATAAATGTTTTATCCTTCATTCTATTGATGTGATGTATTACATTCATTGATTTGCCAATTTTGAGCTATTCTTGTATCTCTGAGATGAATCCCAGTTTAGAATGATGGCTGATTTTGTCAGTGTGTTGTTGAATTCAGTTTCCAAACATTTGGTTGAGATATTTGCATTCATGTTAGTTAGAGAAATTGCCCTCTAGTTTTCTTTTGTAAGTGTGTCTTTTTCTGTGTTTGGTGTCCCAGTGATACTGACCTTGTAGAATGAATTTAGATGATTCCCTTCTTGACATTATTTTTTTTTTTTTGAAAATTTGAATAGAATTTGTGCTAGTTCTGTTTATGTTTTATAGAATCCAGTGGTGAAGACATTAGGTTCTGGGCTTTTATTTGATGGAAGAAGTTTTATTATCACTTCTGTTTCATTGCTTGTTAATGGACTATCCATGCTGTGGCTTTTTTTGTGTTTCAGGCTTAATAGGTTGTATGTGTCCAGGCACTTACCTATTCCTTCTAGGTTTTCCACTTTGCTGGATTCATAGTTGACTAGAGTAGTGTATAATGATCCTTTGAACTACCACAGTATTAGTTGTAATGTGTCTTTTTCATATCTGATTTTATTACTTTGGTTCTTTTCTCTTTTTTATGTGTGCTAAAATTTTGCCAATTTTGTTTATGTTGTCAAAAAACCCAACTTTTTATTTTATTTATCATTTGTATTTGGTTGTATTTTTATTTTCAAAATAAAAAAGGTCTTTATTATTGTATTTTCTTTAAATAATTTTGGGTTGGCCTTGTTCTTGCTTATCTATCCATGGGACAGATAAAGTCCGATGTTTGTTTTTTGATTTTTTGTTTAGATAATCTGTTTATTTCTGAAAGTTGGGTGTTGAAGTCCTTAGGTATTATTGTATTGGGGCCTATGTCTTTCACTCAAACAATATTTGCTTTCTCTTTTGCTCTAAAAATATTTGCTTTATGTACCTGGTTGCTCTAGTATTGGTTGTGTGTGTGTGTGTATGTCTGTGTGTATGTTTTTGTTCAAAAGCTCTCCTTTTCATTGCACAATCATTAAAACTAAAGACACAGGAATCAGGTTGTAAGAGTGTGTATTGTGATTTACTACTACTTAATTTGGTGGTAATATTTGGGACAATTATTCTAGCCTCTGATCTCTGATTCCTAGACTGCAAAGGCGGTAAGAGAAATAGCACTTGACTCAGGGGGCTCTTGTGAGGATTAAATATGCTTAGTTTAATTAATGCAAGACCCATAGAACGATATCTGACAAATAAGAACAAAAAAGTGAATGTTAGCTACTTGTATTATTATTACTAGTATTTCCTTAATTTCCAATTCATAGAGTTGCAGTCATAGAAAAACATAAACATCCTTTCATAATTTTATGTATATTATACAAAAGGTAAAATGGAAATGATACCAGACTTTCAGGTTCTTGGTCTCAGCAATTCAATGAATGAAGCAATGGACCACAGGATCAGCAGTAGGTTAGGTTTTATTAGGCTTATTCAACTAGTGTTACAGCTCTCACAAAGAGCCAAACCTCCTTGCAGAGCAGGATCAGCAGTAATACAAGTGTTACAGCTCTCACGAAGAACCAAACCTCCTTGCTCTCCTTCTCTCTCTCTCTTTTCTCTGGTCTGAGTTTGGGCTCTCTGCTTAGGGGCTTATATGGGGCAATTGTCCAGTGAGCTTTTGGGTTCTGAAAATAGACCAATCAGGAGAGGTTTTGAAAACAGACCAATCAGGGATGCACAGGAGGAATTGACCTGCCAGAAGTCCATGTGAGGGGAGGGCACGCTGCCAAGTGTCTTCCCCAGCTGGTGTCCAGAGCATTTCTCCATTCCCTGCAACAGCAACAGGCCCAGGAACAAGGTGGCTGGTCTCGGTGCCACCTTGTCTGGTATCAGAAAGTGTAACTTAAATGTTATATAAATAGTGAAATGGAAAGTGTAACTTAAATATTCACGTTTTATAACAGGCCTTTCAAACCATCTTCTCATCTTTCCATTTCTTTACATTATACATGACTGTCATTGCAATTATCACAGTGCACTATAAATAGTTTCCTTAAAAATCCCTCCTCTACAGTGAAGTCAGAATACAATACATTTTATTCATGCTTACCCACAGCAAATACTTACGAAATGTTTAAGGCAAGTGCAGAAAAATGAATTTATTTCGACCATACCATCCTCTCAATTTTCAAGTTGCAAAACTAACCTGAAATAAAAAATTGACCCTGTCACCTCTAATCAAGGAACCTCTTCTATATCTAGTGACAAAGAAAAGAAAGAGGGAAGTAAAAATCTGAGAGGGGGCAGATGTGGATGGAGGTTAGACAGAGATCCATTTTGTGATTAACAGTTAAAGATCTGTGAGTTCTGCTACCACATGCTGACAGAGGTGTTCTCCATCCTAAATCACCTCTTTTTCCTTCCCCTTAATTAGGTTGTTAATGAGCTGAGGTTTCCAATGGACTGTGAAATAAATGCAATGTGTTGTCTACTGTGATTGCTAAACATTTTCACTGGACATAAAATGTGTTTCATCCAAAAATGTGACTTTTTTTTTCTATTTATAAAATAATAAAAAAGACAGTCTCAAAGAGGTGCAGGTGTCTGGTGAGTGAATAAATAAACACTCCCAGCATGTGGAACAATTAAATTATCTCAAGCAAAATGGGATCAGAGGCAGATGCAGACACCACAGGAACAACACTTAACAGGGAAAGGGAAAGGCTACAAGAGAGTCTCCAGCCGAGGAAGTTGGCTCAGCAGGCTGGCCAAACACGCTTCTGTTGCTCTGGCAATTAAGAGTGCTCTGGACATTCTACACAGAGGGAGGAAGCTCTTCAGACAATTCGGAGGGAATAATAATGAAGTTTAACATTGCCAAGCAATCAGAACTCTGAGTGGACTCACAAACAGGCCCTCCCAGCAAAACCAGAGCCCTCAATATTCCATAAACAAACACCCTACTTGGTTTTCTGTGTCTTGTTCCCTGGTGGAACCATTTCTGTACTTGTTTATAATATTTCATGTTTTGATGATTAAGTGATGTTCACCCTAAAGTCTATAAAGGCCTCTTTTATCATGAAGCATTATCTAACGATGCTAGCTTCATGTGAAATAAAATAGCACCTCCTTCCCTTTCTAAAAACTTTTCTAACAAAATTCACTAGAGTTGACTTGTTAAGAGGAACACTGATTGTTTTTGGAGTAAGGAGGTGACATCGATAAAAATTTGAGGGCAGAATATAAGGAAGACCTCAGACAGAAGCTACTGTTCCAGTCTGGGAGGGAAGCAGTTCAAATCAGGTTTGAAGAAAGAAATTTTCCTGAAAGAAGTTGATTTGAGTCTTGAAAAATGGAAAGGATTTTCATAGGGAGAGATGAGGCTATTCCAGACAGAAGATGACCCAGCAAGAAAGGCAGGGATAAGGGGCGTCATACTGGATTTCAGAGATTAGGAAGAAAAAAATTAAAACTAAACAAGGAGATTAAGTCAAGAGAGGAGTGAACTCATTGTTCAGCATGAGCTTTTTGACTTGTCTATTAAATATTTTGGGAAGCACTAAGGTTTTGAGATTTGAAGAGATTGCTTAGTCTGACTCTGTGCTTACTCTTAACACTTGTAAAAATGTCTCTCATCAGCTCCACGCCTGTAGTTCACTGAGTAGGGCGCCTGCCATGTACATTGAAGCTGGTGGGTTTGAGCCTAACCCGGACCAGCTAAAACAGCAATGACAACTGTAATAGCCAGGCTTTGTGGCAGATGCCTGTAATCCCAGTTACTTGGGAGGCAGAGGCAAAAGAATTGCTTACACCCCAAAGTTTGAGGTTGCTGTGAGCTGTGACACTACAGCACCCTACCCATGGAGATATAGTGAGACTCTGTCTCAAAAAAAAAAAAAAAAATTCTCATTTGACCAAAAGTAATGTACTTTTAAGGAGAAAGAAATAGTGAGAAGAAATATTCTTATACTTGTAGTTTAATAAGCAATTGACACATTTTAAAAAAGGATGCCTAATATGGCTAATAAAATGCAAGCATTGTATGCATGCAAAAAATGCCAATCTCTCAGGTTTACACAAAGGACACTTACATATAAAAAATATGCAATTGAGGCTGAGGCAGAAGAATTGCCTAAGCCAAGGAGTTGGAGGTTGCTGGAGCAACTCCGCTGCACCCTACCAGGGGTGAAAAAGTGAGACTCTGTCTCTACAAAAAAAAAGAAAAAAAAAATATATATATGCAATTACATTTAAACGTGTGGAAAACTTGCAAACCATAGCTATGATGTTAAGTAATGAACTGATCTGACTGAGAAAAGTAGTGACAAGATCTGTATTGCTATTTCAATAAAAACTTCTAAAGTCATATGGAAAAACAGTTCTTGTAATTTTATTTTCATTATTGTATGGAATTTTATTTATTCATTTATTTATTTTTGAAACATAATCTCATTTTGTCATTCTTGGTAGAGTGCCCTATGTCACATCACAGCAACCTCAAACTCTTGGGTTTAAGCTATTCTCTTGCCTCAGCTTCCCAAGTAGCTGGGACTATAGGTGCCTGCCACCACACTCAAGTATTTTTAGAGATGCAGTCTCACTTTTGCTCAGGGTGGTCTTGAACTTTTGAGCTCAAGCAATCCACCTGCCTCAGCTTCCCAGAGTACTGGGATTACAGGCATGAGCCACCGCACCCGCCTTTATCTTATGGAATTTTAAACTTTGCAAGACAAATCATTATAGACCTTTGATAAGAAAGAGACTCTGCTCCACAGGAGGGAAATAGTTTTGTAGCATGAAAGGAGTGCTTCCTGTGCAAACAAAGAAAAATAGGCTATATATCCTCACTTAGAGTACAGTGCACAGAAGCCAGCTAAAAAGTACCAGAAATACAAAGATACAGTTTCTGTAGTATATGATAGACAGTCTGTGGTGAGTTTTAAGTTGGGCATCTGTAAAGAGCCCTGCAAATACAATGATGGGAATTTCCTGCAATTGGATTCAGGGTTAGGGAAGGCTTTCCAGAGAGTTAGATTCATACTAGTGAGATCTAGTGGGGCATTCCAGCCGAAGTGGGGATGGACAAATGCAAGTTGGGGAAATAGCATGCTGTGTGGTTTACTCTTCTATCATATCATCTAAAGGGCAGCGCTGCCTGGTGGTTAAAAAGGTAGAGTTCAGGGCTCAGAATGAGACAGGCCTGAACTCACAGGCCAGTTCTGCCTTTTTTTTTTTTTTTTTTAATTATTAAATCAAAACCGTGTACATTAATGCATTTATGGGCACTATGTACTGATTTTATGTAGTTTGGAATGCTTAACATAACCTTCACCTCAGCTGCTTTTTAAAGTCACATAAAGTCATATTGGAGAGTATGTTCTTCACTTGTTCAAAAACCCTCAAGTAGTGTATCCTGGTGCTCCCTCTTTCCCATCATCATTCTCCGTTTATTTACATCGTGACAACAACATTTAACACGAGATACACCCTCGTCACAATTTTGAAGTTCACGATACAGTATTGTATTATACAGTTGTATCTGTAACTTACTCGACTTTTATATACTAAACTTCATGCCTATTGAGCAAAAACTCTCCATCTCTCTCTGTCCTGGGCTCTAGGCAAGCACAATTCTGCTGTCACTATCTGAGTCTGTGATTTGGATTATTTTAGATACATCACGTAAGTTAGATTATACAATATTTGTTTATACATGCCAGCCCATATGACAGAATTCCTTCCGTTTTGTAAGGCTGAATAATACATCATCTTGCGTGTGTGTGTGTGCGTGTGTGTGCGTGTGTGTACACCATGTTTTCTTCATCCATTTATCTTCTGAGAACATTTAAGTTGTTTCCTCATCTCAGCTATTTTGAATAACACCGCAATGAAGTAGGAGGGAGGGTTTCTTCTCCAGATATTGATTTTATTTCCTTTGGACATATGCCAAAAAGGGAGACTGCCATATCCCGTAATAGTTTCATTTTTAATATTTTTGAGGAACTTCTGCACTGGTTTCTATAATTGCTGTACGATTTTACATTTTCACCAACATTTTGGAGCCTTCTGATTTCTCCACATCCTTATTTACTCTTGTTATCTTTTCACAGTTTTGGTAGTAGACATTTGAACAAGGATGGGATAATACATCACCCTGGTTATTTTATACATATTAGAGCTACAAAGGTATTTTGTTACATCGATGAAGTGTATAGAGGTAAAATCTGGGCTTTGTACCCATCACCTGCATAGCGTACATTGTACCCAATAGCTAATTTTTTGTCACTTACCCCTTTCCTCTGCCTTCTGCATGTTGTCAGGGACTCTGCCCTTCTGGGGTCCACAACTGACTTCTTCTTACCTGGAGATGCTGACGCTTACTGTTTTGGGATTTTCTTTTGTTTGGATAGAACATTTTCTGTAGAGGAATGGATACCATGCTTGCAAAGGACAGTTACTGATTGTGTGTGTGTGTGTGTGTGTGTGTGTGTGTGATTTTGGCCAGGGCTGGGCTCGAACTCACCACTGCCAGAATATGGGGCTGGCACCCTACTCCTTGAGCTATAAGTGCCACCCCAGTTACTGATTCTTATCACATTAAAAGAAATGCTGAGAACAGGACAGTCTCTTGGCAAATCTAGAGACGTTTTGTGACCTGGGGGCAACCCCCCAAGTAACTTAGTGTTCCAGAATGAGATAAGATGGGTCACTCACCAGTAAGCATGTGTTAAACATTGACACTTAGTAGTTCTTCATGAGGGTGTGGGGAATGACCATGTGAGGACAGAACACGAGAGGAAAGAGCACGAGGCCATCCTTACACATGCAGCCCGCCTATGTAAGTACCTTAACTCTCCACACCTGTTGTGTACGTCATTACTGTAACTCTCCACACAACCTGTTGTGTGTAACCTTAATAAATAACCTTTGCAGATGGGGCTCTGGGCTACTCTGCACTCAAGGTTAGCCTGCCTCCCGCAAGCTTGTACTTCTAATCCCTGTCACTCCTGGTTCCTTCCTGTGGCAACTGAGACCAGGGCCTTAGAGGTCAGGACAATTTTCTCTCTCTCATTGGTCAGGGACGTTTGGCTTTGTCTGTGATTTCTTTCAGGGGACTTTGGCTCTGAATAAATATCTTGCGATAGACAGCCTTAGTGCATTAGTTTCGTCAAATGCTAATTAGTTGTAGGCTGTCGTGGTTGTGTACTTTGTGTGTGGGTAGATCCTCTGCCTTTTGTCAAGATGGGAAGATGGAGGTCTCTGAAATCTTATCTCTGTCCCCCTCCCTGCACACTTGTGACAGTTTTGAATTATACTGGGGATGTTTAATTTAGTCTCCAGCTCAGTAGATGGTGCTTGTGGGTAAGAGTTAGCCAAGTGCTGTATGATTACAAGGGCTATGCAGTTACATGGGCTGCACAAATCATCTTCCCTGCCCGTAGGTGGCACTTGCAGGAGAAAACCAACTGTGATGGTGTTTGTGGGACCTGTGCTCTGCCCTGTTCAACTAGGAGAAGCGCTCAGAATTTCCACCCATTGTAGAGCACTGAAGCTCCCAGGAGACCCCTTCTTGTGCTCCATCACTGCTGAGGTAACTTAGGAGGTGAGGCTGGGCAGGCCTGGATTAGGGCAGTTTGAAGGTAGGTACGAGCTCTGTTTACATAGTGGCCAGCGTCAGCTCCTGGGCTTCTGGGGAAAGCTTCCTGGGAGGGAAAGAGGTGCCCCACCATGCCAAAGAACATGCTTATGGCGCAGCAATCCAGAATATCAATGATCCAGCTGGTGGGAGTTGTCTTGCCCAATTCCCACTCCCTCTCCTGGTGAATCTCCCTCTGGCATCTAGCCACCTAGAGCAGGCCAAAGCAGCCAGACCAAAGGCATGTTCAGGCAACAGTGGTACCACCAGTTGCCAGCCTCCCACCCAGGATAGAAGGTGCAGCTTCTCCAGCTGCTTCTGTGGGGCAGGGTGCTCCATGTTTACAGGGCAGTGTGGACCCACAGCCCACTCTGGTCTCAGTTTTGCCCACATGGGCTCCCTTCCCATTCAAGATGACTTTGCCCATCTCCCTTCAGATGACATAGTTGAGTCCTAGGGATGCAGAATTAGGCCTGCAGACCTGAACTCAGGCCCCAGTGTTCAAGCTTTAACTGTGACAGGATGGGGCAGGATAATCCCAGGCTGCCTGCAGAACACTGCAGCCAGCCAGTCATGTCTCTGAAGTGGGCTGGCCATGAGGTGGGTGGTGTATGCCCCTGGGCAGTGCCAGGGAAGGCCAGCAGGTGGCGAGCTCACAGTCTGCACACTCATTGTTCTCATAGTAGCCCATAGCTGCTGTGACAAAACTTGACCTTGGGGCACAGGAGGTTGCCCTGGTTTGGGTTCCTGGGTTCCTGTCTCCCTCCAGTAGTGCAGCAGAATTTCCTCAGGGCAGGGCTTAGAGCATGGAGAAAAGAAGCCTTTGGTATGTTCTGGGTGTAGGTGCCTGGGGTCTGAGCCCATGCAGTGCCTCTGAGGGATCTTCTGGCACCACCACCCCCGCCCCCACCCGCACCTCTGGCCACTCTTCAGGCCTGTGTGGGCCAAAGAACTCCCCTGTATCCCAACTTGCAGTGTCGGAGGAGGGAGTGCAGAGCTTCTGAGGTCTGCTGACCTTTCCCTGCATCCGGGTCTGGGGGAATCTCAACGCTCTCAGCAGCCTCATGCAATGTGGCTTTGACCTTCACCCTTACTGCCTACCTACCTATCTATTTTCTTCAAGTGTTCTTTCTCTGATGATTTATTTGAAATACAGGTATTTGATAAATATCCCAAATGCTCTCTGAAGAACAGACACATGCCAGCTGCCTCTATTCACATCCTTCTGGTTTTCATTTACATTTTTGGTCATTAATGATGTTAATCACTCCATATATCTATTGGTCATTTCTGTGAAATGAGACAGAGCCTCAAGCTATCCCCCTGGGTAGAGTGCTATGGCATCACAGCTTACAGCAACCTCCAACTCCGGGGCTCAAGCGAGTCTCCTGCCTCAGGCTCCCAAGTAGCTGGGACCACAGTTGCCTGCCACAATGCCCGGCTATTTTTTGGTTGTAGAGGTCATTGTTGTTTTTGGCGGGCCCTGGCTGGATTCGAACCCGCCACCTTAGGTGTATGTGGCTGGTGCCTTAGCCACTTGAGCCACAGGCGCCGAGCCAAATCCTGCTGACATTTATTTTCCTTCCCCCACACTCATCCAAATAAAGTAACCATGACAGATCATTTTCTACAAACAATAAGAAAAAAAATGAATTAAAAGGAGGAATAAAAGTGCCATAAAAAACACGACTCAGTAAAAATTTAACTAATACCAAAAATCCAGCTTCATTATACTTAGTCATTGCTGATCTTTGTCCTAACAAGATGCAGAGAATTATGCTACAAGTTTGCTTCTTTCCTTCCTCCCTACCTCCCTCCTTTCCTTCTTTTTCTTTTTTTTCCCTGTCATGTAGGATTTACCATACAAAGAGTCTGCCCAGGTGTGTCTTTAATATTACTTTGTGGGTTTTATTATATCATCATTAAGCTGAATCTCAATCAATCATCTTTATAAGATGAGCAAAGTGTATGTATATAAGCAGGTTTACTCTCAGCAACAAGACCAGTTTTAAGGTTTTTTTTTTTTTTTTTTAGTGACATGTGAAAAATGATTTTTGCTGCAGTTCAATTAGTATAGAGAGACGTGTTTCATATAGTTCACTGCATATAAACTATCCCTGGTCGAGCATTTTAATGCCTGGACAGGTAAAACATTAAATCAACTCAGGAATATAACTCAACGTGTGACTCTCAGATGGCAACTTAGTGGTGGGTGAGCAATCTGTAACTCAAAGGACTCCTTACTAATGAGATTATTTTTCATTGTTGGAGAAGGTCCTTCTCATTTGTAGACACATAATCAGTCTAAATCATTCACTGTGGCTGAGATAATATATATCACTGGAAAGCATATATTAAAAGATGTTAAGTTACATTTTGGGTTTAAAACTTTACGATGTGGTGAAAATCATTGTATATTCACAAAGCATATTCTTGAAAAACTTCCATAATTTGCACCTGGACATGGATCCATTTGTATTTTCAGCTCCTTTGCCAAACAAGACGCTGTATTATGTTTTTCTATTATATAGTGATCAAAGGATTACACTTGGAAGTCACCAGATACTTTCGTGTATTTATTCAGGTTTGTAATGTGTTCATTATACTTAGAAGAAAATATGTTTAAAATACTGTTTATAACTTTTACTCATAAAGAGATAGTTGACCAATAGAACTCTCTAAAAACATACTTTATATTTAAGGTAAAGAGTCCCAATTTACTATTCCCCAGAGGCATTTTTATATTGATTGATTACTGTTTCATTTAATTCCCAGCATATTATATTACTTTATTGCCCAAATGCTTTCGGTCATACCATATTTTTAAATTGGATGTTGCTGTGTGACATACCAGTATGAAAACTAGCAGCTTGAAACAATAACAATATTTATTTTGCACATAAATCTATAAATCTGCAAATTGGACAGGTCTCAATAGACACAACTTCACTCAGCTCAGCACCAGCTAGGACATCTTGATTCTTGGGAAGGACCTGTAAGTTATAGGATTAGCAAATATTTCGGAAGGAACCACTAGCAGTTAATTATGACTACATGTTTAGATTCATAAAAAGTAAGCCTGTTTGTGTTGACATGTTTTTCTTATTTGTACTCCTGTCTATCCTCATTAATATAACCTACAATAATAAAAAACAGGAATAAAGAGTAACATTTTTCACAAGTCAAAAAAAGAAGGCTATTTTATACAGTTAAATTAAATGAATAGAAACTATAATTAAGTCTTAAGATTTCAAATACATAAACAATGAATGCCAATTAATATTCTGATATATTGCATTCAATTCAATTTATTTTTCTTTAATACATGATTTCTCTGAATCCAAGTTAATTATGTTACAAGGACACTTATTTTCCTGTCTACCAGTCCTAGTCTGACTAGGATCACTGTGTCACATGAATTAATTTAACACTAATTCTATTTCTGCATTTCATAGATATTATTTATGTTTTGATTTCTTTATTAATTTTTTTCACTGAACAAATCATTGTTGCACTGCTAGTATATGGCAAGCACTAATCTGGATACCCAAGGTACAGTAACAGGCAAACTAATGATAAATCTAATTCCCTTTTACTGAAGTTTTCATTATGGCAGATAAGGCTCAAAGTATGTTATGTATATGACTTAGTACAAGTTAGAAGTCTTGTTATTCTCATTTTCATATAAGAAAACTGAGGCTCAGAGAGGTTAAATATATTGGATAAGATCACTTATGTGAAGAACACTAAAATTCTAACTTTCTGTAAATCCAAAATATACTGTTTTGCTTACATGTTTCAGTCTGCTGAACATTATTTTGGTTTCCACCCTTTCTTTTAATATAATTGCCAGTTGTATCTTATCTCTGTCAAATTTCATCTGATTTATGAAAATAATTTACGCTTTTATTATTGCTATACTGTGACTCATGTTCTTTGTGTAGAAAATAAAGAAGAAGGGTACAAAGATACTTTGAGGTGGTTAATGTGAAAATAAAATTGAATGTGTAACAGATTTTTCTAATTTTTTTTTTTTTTGCAGTTTTGGCCAGGGTCATGTTTGAACCCACCAGCTCTGGTATATGGGGCCAGTGCCCTACTCCTTTGAGTCACAGGTGCTGCCCAGATTTTTCTAACTCTTAATTAGACTTTGTAGTAGACCAAATGAAAGAATATATTGGAAGAGTACACTGTAATCAGTAAAACGAAGAGTTGGTTATTTGTAAAGGTAAACAAAATAGATTGACCACTATCTAGATTAATCAGAAAGAGAAGAGAAACAAACAAATAATAATTCCAATAAACTCAGTCAGAAATGAAAAAGGATATATTACAACTGATATCACAGAAATGCAAACTATCATCCAAGACTATTATGAAAACCTCTAGGAACAAGAATTAGACAGTCTAGAGCAGTGGTTCTCAACCTTCCTAATGCTGCAACTCTTTAATATAGTTCCTGCGGGTCCTGACCCGCAGGTTGAGAACCACTGATCTAGAGAAAGTGAATAAATTTTGGGAAACACATAACCTCCCACACTTCAATCAGAAAGAAATAGGAATCCTGAGCAAATCAATAATGAGTAGCAAAGTTGGAGCAGTAATAAGAAAATCTCCCAACCAAGAAAAGCTAAGGACTTGAAAGATTCAAATCTATTGGTCTATTCCTCTATTGTTTTACAATACCATGAAGTTTTGGTTACTATAATATTGTAGTAGTTTTAAGTTTTGTAATGTGATCCTCCAGATTTTTTTTTCTCATGATTGTTTGGGCTATTCAGGTATTTGTTCTGTTTCAAAACAATACCTATTAAAAAGTGGGGGAAAACATATAAACAGAAACTTTTCAAAAGAAGATAAATAATTGGCCAATACGCATTAAAAAAAAAGCTCAACATCACTAATCATCAGAGAAATGCAAATTAAAACCACAATGAGATATCATCTTACTCCAATTAGAGTGGTTTTTATTAAAATGTCCAAAGCGATAGGTGCTTGCCTGGATGTAGAGAGAAAGGAACACTCATACACTATTTGTGGGAATGCAAACTAGTACAACGTTTATGGAAAGCAACTGGAGATTCCTCAAAAAACTAAAAGTAGGCCTATCATTCCATTCAGCAATACCCACTACTGGGTGTTTACCACAGAAAAATAAATCAATTTATCAAAAATACATCTGCATTTGAGTGTTTATTGTAGCACAATTCAAAATTGCAAAGATATAGAATCAACCCAAGTGCCTATCTATTCATAAGCAGATGGAGAAATGTAGTAAATAGTACTACAAAATACTATTCTGCCATGAGGAAGGATGAATTAAGGCCTTCTGTAACAAACAGGATAGAACAGGAGACCATTACCCTAAGTGAAGTACCTAAGGAGTGGAAAAATAAACACCACACATACTTGCTATTAAATTAGAACTAACCAATGAGC
Source organism: Otolemur garnettii (assembly GCF_000181295.1). Taxonomy (NCBI): domain Eukaryota; kingdom Metazoa; phylum Chordata; class Mammalia; order Primates; family Galagidae; genus Otolemur; species Otolemur garnettii. The sequence goes on from NW_003852396.1 coordinate 52,113,720, forward strand.
ACACATAGGAACAGAGGAAAAGGCGGTGCCTGTGGCTCAAGGGAGTAGGGCACCAGCCCTATATGCCGGAGGTGGTGGGTTCAAACCCAGCTCCAGCCAAAAACTACCAAAAAAAAAAACAAAAACAACAACAGAGGGAAGTAAACTCAGTGTAAATCAAGCAGGTGAGAGGGGGTATATACAAAAACACACCTAACATATACAGTCAATACTCTCTGGATAATAAGCACACTAACAGTCCTGATTCAAGCATAGGAAAGCTATGCAACCAAAAATATTTGTGCCCCCATAGTATTTTTGAATAAAGACAAAGCAATTTTTTTAAAAAAAATCAAGTATTTTCAAACATTTTATTTCAATGTATAATAAATAAAAGCATAAATGAAAACTTACCAAATGCTAAAAATTAAAATTTGATCTCATGATCATTCAAACACTAAATGAAAAGCTTTTTGACAGGAGGGAAGTAACATCTATGGGTAAAGTGATGTTAATAATCTTGCCTGAAACATAGAAATTATTCCATAAAGTCACATAAACCAAGTAGTTAAATTACACACTTAATAGAGTATGAATAAATTTAAAATTTTCTTCTGAAAAGTAAAAATTTAATTTATTCAATTTATTGAATTTAGTCTTATATGGGCTTTAACTTATTTTTTTTAAAGTATAACCGTTTTTTTAATCTTATTTAAACAATGCAAAGACCTGAAAACTTGTTTAGTCCATAAACTGACCACCTGAACACACACAAGAGCCATAGCACAATAATAAATCTGACATGAAGATAAATGACTACAATTATCTTTCTCATTAGTTTTAACTAATATTACTTCTTTAGCCATGATGGATTTATCTCTGGTTCACTTCCCTAGAGCTTTAGGAGTTGCCTGCCAGATATTAATGGCAGGTAAAGGTAATTAATTTGAAAAAAAATCTAGACAGCAAGTTCTGTTTTTCCTTGAGTTGATCTGTGGGTGACACTTAAGGGAGGATGCATATCCATATGGTTTTGCCATTATTCCTCTGGGAAAGTGATCAATGCTATTGAAACAGAACATTTATAAAATAAGGATGTACAAATAAGGGTCTTCCTGTATTTCATATGAGGAAGAAAAAGCTAAATATTTTGAACAAGTATCTAGAAAATTCTTGAAAAATCTTAGATTGACCTCATGTTCCTGAGTCTATTATTTCCACTTCTGTAATAATAGTGGAGATTCAAAATAGGTTTAGGTACATTCATAGAATAAAGTATGACAATGAACTCATTGAAAGTTTAGGATCTTTTTTTTTTTTTTTTTTTTTTTTTATGATCAGGGTTGCCAAGGCAAGAGCACATATGAAACTCTATTTCCTTTCAGATTTAGAGAAAGCCATCGACAAGTACTGGAAAGAATACTCTACTTTTCTTCGGCTTTAGATGAAGATTAGCATTTTTGCTTTTCTATGAAGGCAAAATTTGCAGAATCCTGTGATATCCTACTGAGAAACTCTTCATGTAGTCTTGGGAGAAATCCTGGGATGAAGCAAGTATGGGATTGGTGGAATGAGGTGCTCTCAACCTTAAAGTTGAAATAGAGACTGATGCTTTCACTTGAAAACCTGAGGTCAGAGCAGCTATCCATGTCTAAGAGGAGCACAGATGGTTTGCTCAGGTAGATATTTTAACATATATAACATTCTGGAGTTGAGGAAGCATTACAACAAGGAAAAGCAAAACAGAATAAAGCATTAGGAACAGCAACAAAATTCCTTAGAATGTGAGAAGGGAAGACCAAGATGAACATTTAGGCAAGGAGGCACCTTTGAAATAGACCTGATCGTAGAGACTCATCTGAAATAGGACATATTGGGCAGCACCTGTGGCTCAGTGAGTAGGGTGCTGGCCCCATATACTGAGGGTGGCGGGTTCAAATCCAGCCCCGGCCAAACTGCAAAAAAAAAAAAAAAAAAGAAGAAGTGAAATAAGACATGCCTTTAAGTAATTCTGGTTTTGTAAGGTCATTACCAAAGAAAACAATCATGCCAGGGAAGCTCACTACTGGTAAAATGGCATTCCAGGTGATTTGAATGGAAATAACTTGACAAATATTTATATCCAAAGAGAGATTTACAATTAAGTTTGTCAATTCAATAGTTCAGTTCAATAGTTTTTACTTCAATTTCATTGATAATAATTTCCTATGTGAGAGTGGAAATTATTGATTCTGAAAAGCGTTAGCTTAACTTCTTCCTTGTTTTGTTTTGCTCTACACTGAAAATCATTTCTAAGTAATGATGCTAGTAAGACTCTTAAGCAGTTAACACAGTGGTATAATTCTTACTACCATTAGCCACCTTGCATAGGGGTAGATTTTAAGAAAATTAAGTCTATCAAATGTTTCTTATAAATTTTATAAGAAAAGGAAGAAACGAACTCTAAACAAAAGGGAGAGAGACTGAAAGGTCGTTAGTTTACCTTGAAGTTACATACTAGTAAGGAGAAAAAGAGACATGCACAGCCATATATTACACGAGGTAGGATGCAATAGGAGATAGTAGGAATACAGTCACAATGCTTTAGAATAGTGAAGAAAAATATGGTTATGATTTGAAGTTCAGGAATGTTTTTTATGTAATTTTGGCTTGGCACTAGATAATGAGAAGATTTCAAAGAATGAGAATAACAGAGTCATTCTAGACTGAAAGGATTAATGTTAGAATAAGTCAAACTAAATAGAATAGAAAATATAATGAGACAGTGTATTATTTTTAACATATTAATAAACATAAATTAGATCATGCTAATCTCCACTAATCCCAGTCAGATGGTGATTGTGTTTAATTCTCGACATCTGAGATAGGAGAATATATTTTGCAAATGGAATTCTTAGAAACTATTTTGTATTACTTCATTTGAATTTCTAGTTATATCACTCCATTGCTAGTTCCATAGTTATTCCTTACTTTTCCTTATTAAAAATGATCATATTCGAGATTACAAAAATAAATAGGTTATTTCTTGGAACCATATTTTATAAGTTAAGTGATATTTTGAATGTATGAAGTGATAGATAAGGACGAGCACACCAGAGGGTGCAAATATATCCTTTACCAAGGACGTATGCCAAAAACGTGAAGCTTAAATTGATAAATACTGGAAAATAAAGTAAATGATTGATTGTTAGGCACAGATAATAATGATTCACAATGAGTGCTATAATTCACAAGTCTCAATGATATTGAGAACAGGTATTTGTGTTAGGTATATAATTTCCCTTCCAAAAAACCTAAGAGATATATATGAAAAGTGATTTTATCCAAAATAACAAATTAAGATGGAGAACGTTTTTATTTTCTTTTAAGTATAATGTATGTTTTCTGAAATACTTTTATTGTTTAACAAAGGCATATATGAACAAAATAAAATGTATGAAGCTTTATTTATAACAGTATTCTAATTTCATTTTATAAGATTAAAAGTAAGTGATGGACTTCTCTTTTTCATTTGAAATTACACCTTCATAAAAAGTATTTACATCTACTTTGGTATAAGAGAATGATGCTAGAATTTTATTTCTTATTCTTACTTCTAACTATCAGTGAATTATTCCATGCATTTTTCTAGATGATGGTATCCAAAATTATCTTGGCTGAGTATAATAGGAAATCTTCCTATAGAAGTTTGACAAGATGTAATTTAGGTAGCTTCTTATAACAAGAATTATAAAGAAGGCAGACAGGTTGAGATAATAGCTGAATAATTTTATTAGGAAGCTATATCTCTTTGGCTCCTCCCCCTTTGTCATTCTTAGTATATTTTCTTATTCTTCTAAGTCACATGCCAAATTGTGACCACCAAGGCAAAGAGGAAGAGTTCTGATTCCTGCTTCTCTTTTCTTTTCTTCTTCCTTTTTTTTTTTTTTTTTTAAACTAGATATTCTCTGGTAGCTACACCAGATAGCTAAAATTAAAACATCTCTTTGGAAAAAATGCTGAAATTTCCCATACTTACCTATATCAGAATTTTGAAATTGGATTTTTACTTGGTCACTTTGCTATCTGAAACTCTGGGTTATATAAGCAGATCAGAAAAACAGGGATAGTAGGCATTTAAAAAGAACACAATATCAAAGTCAGTAACCCAAGTATTGCTATGGAATTTATTGATGCAGATGGAAGACTAGATACATCTTAGCAGCTGCTCAGGGTAAGAGCAGGGAGAGAGGACTACAGCCACCTCTAGCTAGGATGTCCTGCTCAGAAACATCACTTTGTGGGCACAGAGAAACATCAGGGGACTCTAAGAACCAAGAAGGAGGTCACGAACTGTGGAAGACCAGTACAGAAGGTGAGTGCTAGCGTGTATCAGCTAGCAGGGTGCAACAATTATGACAGGGGTGCCTGAGAGGAACAGTCTACAGTGTCTAGAGTGAAGCAGGTTCTGGTGCACCTGCTGAGCCTGGGCAACCACTCTTGGGGGGACTTGCGTGGACTTCACTCCCTCGTGAAAGCCACTTTGGGCCAAGGGGCACTGTTATGAAAGATCAAAGTGTGTCTCTTAAGTAGGCAAACCAGAGCTTCATGATCCCCACCCTGTGGGGTTAAGGGAAAAATAAATCAGAAAGACAGAACCAGACCCCCTCAGCAAGTAGACAGTGGGTTTCAGACCCCATTTTAGAATCTGCAGCGTAATTCTGTCTTCTAACCTCAGAACGCCACCTGTTGTCCACATGATATATTGCAGTACAAACACACAGGTATTTTGCTTTAATTTTGTTTCTCTAGGTTTTTGTTGTTGTGTGTTTGTTGTTGTATTTTTATTTTTTAATTTTTACTTTCTTCAATAGTAAGAGCCTCATTTTTCCTAAAGTTTATCTTCTCCTTTTATTTTTTCTTTTTTCAGTTTTATCCCTTAGGTTTTGTTTTGCTTTTTTTTTTTTGTATTTTTGTTTTTCCATTTTTACTTTCTTCAATAATAAGGGCTCCATTTTTGCTACAGTTTTTCTATTCCATTTGTTCTTTCTTTCCTTTCCATTTCTCTCCTTTTCTCACTTTTTGTAGAGATTTTTCAACTTTTCTTATAATTTCCACATAAAAAATCTCAAACAACAAATAAGATATCCTTTTTGTACAATCTCATATAATTTTACTTCCAATTTTATTTATATACCTTTACTGTTATTATTTTTTCTTTTTCTTTATCTTTTTTGTTTCTTTTTTTTTTCAATCTGTATTCCACCATGGGACAGAATTTCTCTCTGATGCTGGGGAGGTGTGCCACAGCATTGGCCCAGCTCAAAAGTTTGCCTTTGGCCTTTTGAAGGGTAAGTCGTCACTGCGACACATTGCTGATTTTTTTCTATATATGGCAGAGGTGGGGTCTTGCTTTTGCTCAGGCTAGTAAGGTGCTGCTGACCTTGAGGGACCAACCCAGCCTGGGCCCCAACAACCAGGAATTGCAGGAATGGGTCAAAGTGACCTGCTGAATGCCACTATTACTCCCATTTATCCCTTTCTGTTCTTTCATCTCACATATTTTTCAATTTTTTTTCTTTTACAACCTCTTATTTTCTCTTTTCTTTCTGTTCTCTATTCTCACTCTTCACTGTTCTCTTCCCTTTTGTCCCATACCAAACGGGGACTTCAACACATAAGCATAGATACAACATCATGTAAGGAGAAGGATGAAATGGAAAAAGAAGGCTGGGGAGGAAGTGAACAAGAGGAAAACACACATGTGGAGGAACCAACAGAAAAATTCTGGCAATATGAAAACCCGGAGCATATCACACCCCCAAAAGAATCATGAGATATCTACTGCAGAGGATTCTACCTGTAAAAAAAATTATGGAATAGCCAGAAAAAAATATTTAAAAAATATATGGCAAAACAATGAAGGGAATTGAAGGGAAAGTGGAGAAAGCCCCCCTCCCAAAATTAAAAACCAACCCAAATAATGAATGAATGACATAAAGAAATTAGAACAGATATATTGGAGCTTAAGGAAATGAAGGAGTCATTAAAGGAAATTAAAGATGCAATAGAAATAATCAATAATAGACTGCCATGGAGAAGAATGAACTCAGAACTTTATCCTCAGAACTAGAGGATAAAGCTCTAGAGCTAACCTAGGCAGTTCAAGAGGGAGAAAAGGAGAAAGAGAAAGCTGAGCGTTCACTCAGAGAATACAGGGACTTAAGCACTCAATCATGTGAATTATAGGTGTCCCTGAAGGGGAAGAAGTACATGCCAAAGGAATGAAAGCCCCCCTGGAGGCCATCCTAAATCAGAATTTCCCAAGCATCACCAAAGATTTCAACACACTCCTTTGAGAGGGATATTAAAACACAGGTCATCTCAACAGAAACAGAGCTTCTCCAAGACACGTTGTCATGAACCTGTCCAAAGTCAAGATGAAAGAGAATGGCAGTGGGTATAAAGAGGAGATGGTTAATGGGTACAAAAACATAATTAGAAAGACAAAATAAGATCTAATGATGTTCCATAGCACGATAATTAACAGTAATTTCTTTGTATGCTTTACATTAATTGAAAGAGTGAAAATGGAATATTCCTAACAAAAAGAAGTGACAAATGCTTGAGGTGAGCGGTATGTCAATTATCTTGATTTAATTATTACACACTATATATATGTATCAAAATATCACATGATAGCCTGTATATGTAATTATAATGTCTCCATAATGATTAAAAACAAAACTTTGAAAAATTTAAAAAATTTAAAAAAATTTTAAATAGCAATTCCTCTTCTAGATAGATATCCAGGATTATAATATCGTATATTATGTAGAAGTGAAATCACTACTGTATAAAGAGATCTGCACTCTGATGTCCACTGCCAACATATAGAAGTGAATCAAATGTTTTTTGATGGACAAATGGATAAGAAAATGAGGCATATACAGAATGGAATAGTATATTAAATTAGAAAAGGATATCTTGCCATTTGCCACAACATGGGCCTGGCTAAGTGAAATAAGCCAAAAATAAAAAGTCTTGCCATAAAAGAAAAGTTACTGTGAGATTATAGATATCATCATCTGCTTCATCATACAGGTTGAACGTCCCTTATTCAAATACTGGGACCAGAAATGTTACACATTTTGGACTTCTGTGGATTTTGGAATATTTGTTAGTACATGTTTTTACCAGTTGAACATCTCAAATCTGAAATCCAAAATGCTCCAGTGAGCATTTCTTTTGAGTATCATGTTGGTGCTCAAAGATTTCTAATTTTTTCCAGCACAATAGTTGAGGCCTAAAGTTCCTTCTACTCATGGGGCTGACACAAGTGGATTTATTCAACCCTAGGGTTCAGGCTGCAGTGTACTTTGACTGTGTTTGTGAATAGCCAGGGGAGTGGAAGTGAGACCTGCACTCTGGCCAAGGGAATATAATGAGACCTTGTCCCTTAAAAAATTTGAATTGGAGCATTTTAGAATTTGGATATTCAGATTTGGGATGCTCAGTCTATAGCAACTCTTTGTACACCATAACATCATGCTGTAAATCTCAAATGTACACAGTAAAATTTCCTTTAAGTTAAAAAAGAGAAATTGACAAGCTGATACTAAAAAAAAAGTATGAAAAATGAACAAAACTCAAGCGTCCTAAATTTTTGAAAAGGAATAAAGTTGGAAGTCTCACACCACCTCATTTCAAGAGTGAACAAGACAGTATGACAGCGCCTTTAGTCCCAGCTACTCAGGAGGCTGAGGCAAGAGAATCACCTAAGCCCAAGAACTGGAGGTTGCTATGAGCTGTGGCACCACAGCACTCTACTGACGGTGACAAAATGAGACTCTGTCTCTAAAAAAAAAAAAAAAAAATTCATCTCACATGTATAGTCAGTTGATTTTTATCAAGGTTGTCAATATTACAAGAAAGGAAAATGTTTTCCATGATACTGGGGGAAAAAAAAAAGAAAAGAAAATTTTGACCCTTGATCTCTACCTTACATGAAATTCAACAGTTAACTCAGCTGGATGAGACCTGAATAAAAGACCTAAATTTTAAAACTTCTAGAAATAAACACAGAAAAAACTTCACAATTTCTTTAGGCAAAGATTTGTTTAATAGGATACAAAAAGAAAATCAATAAAAGAGAAAATATAAAAAAAATCAATAAAACAGAAACCTGATGAATTTGACCTCATCAAATTTAAAATTTCTGATATTCAAAAGTTACTGTTAAGAAAGTGAAATGAAAAGACACAGACTGGGAGAAAATATTTCTAGTCCCATGTCTAACAGCAGATTTAAATCCAGAAACAAAGCGCACACTCATTTTCTTTTCTAAGTGACCATCCTTGTAGGCTCTAGAGTTATGATTTTATATTACTTCATAACAGCAAGATACAGTGGGTCCAGGACATTATTCAGAGAACATGGACAATTGAGGGAAGCAGAATTAATTTAACTGCTAACTTAATAAATTCCATTAGAACATATTTATGTTCTGATTTCTAATTATATAGGATTTTACTGTCTCTCCATCAGACTTCATGTGTGGAATTACCATTAGGACAACAATTTGAATTGCAATTTTAGTTCAGGATGTGAAATTCACCTATATAAGTCAGGCTATTACGTTATTAAATTCCCAACAGATCTAAGTATCAACTTAATCTTACTTGTAAAACTCTAACCTCATTTGTAAAACTCTAACCTCATTTTTTTTTTTTTTGGTTTTGTTTTTTGAGACAGAATCTTACTATGTCACCCTTGGTAGAGTGCTGTGGCATTACAGCTCACAGCAACCTCAAATTCTTGGGCTTAAGCGATTCTCTTGCCTCAGCCTCCCAAGTAGCTGTGACTACAGGCACCCGCCACAACACAACGCCCAGCTATTTTTTTGTTGCAGTTGTCATTGTTGTTTTAGTAGGCCTGGACTGGGTTTGAACCTGTCAACCTTGGTATATGTGGCTGGTGCTGTAATCACTGTACTATAGGCACTGAACCAATCTTTGGGGGTCTGGGTACCAAAAGTACACCACAGAGTTCAGCTAACTGTTGTTCAGCATCTTCAAGATGAAGACATCAGATTAATTGCCTGACATGACTAGATGTTTGGGGATCTTATATATGTAATCACTGCCAAGAATAAAGAGCTATTAAAGTGCAAAAAAAGTATGAATCTAAAATATCAAGAACTATTCACATTTATAAGTGAAACTGTAATTATCATGTGTACATTGGAAGGGAAAGAGAACTAATATTGAATAAGTACCTACTGTGTATTGACTATCTTGCTGCTTAATTTCTAAAAATTATTCACAAAACAGCTCTTTGAAGTAAGCAATAAAATCTTTATTTTATGCACAAATGGAAATTAAGTCTGGTGAGAATTGCAAAAATTGACAAGATCATACAGCTATTATAATGTAATCTGGTACTGAACCCAGTATATCTGACTCCTGAGACTTCTTAAGAATTGCCTAAAAAGGGGGAAAATATTCATTATCTGAAAAATAGTCAATTCTGAAACAGAAATAAATTAGAACAATTTGATATAGCATTCAGAATTTTCTACTTTTGCCATACTTTATTTTGAAAATATAACCCATCAATTGATATTTGAACTATTCATATTTTATTTGTAGTATTGTCTCTAAATGTTCTAATTTAGTAAAATAATTTGTAACTTTTTTAATCAATGAAAATACAAATTATTCTTTTTGCATCCATTGTGAACCAAACTTTTAAAATGTATGGTAATTTACCCCCATGAAAAACTTTACAGAAAACCCCTTGGATAAAATTTTCGTTTTCTGTAGAAGAGTTTAAATGTCCTGTTCTGAAGATGTTATTCTTAAAGATATGTATACATGAAAAATTGATTTCTGAACATTATTTTGAGAACATGAAGATTTGTGATGAACGAGGAAAACAAACAGAAGTTATTTACCACTAGCTAAATATAGCTAAATAACCCACATTGAGACCAACATAGCCCCCTCCTCAGAACGATCCTCACCATATGGAAAAAAAAATTCCCAAGTCTTAACCAACACATGCTGTAGGCAATGGACATTGTAAGGATTATAAACAGTGTGAAAATAAATAATACCTAGAAACAATAATCTACTGAAAACTTCCTGAGCCTGTCTTACTGAACGTGTCCTGTAAGCATTTTTGAGTGATCCAGCACTAGATATGGGCTATATGAGAGAAGAAAAACAAGCAATTTATGAATTGGCCGTGTTAGCATAGCAGTAAATTCTTGGTAGAGAACAAATTCTACCCTTGTACTGGGCTAGAAGTTCTTCACACCTCTGATGCCCAAGGAAATAACATGTTTTGCTTCCTATAGAATAAACTACTAAATGACAATTTGCTCAGGTTTTAATCACTGAATATATAGAGTTTACTGTTTTAAATTGCACACAAACTTTATGGCCACGCTGTGTGTGTGTGTGTGTGTGTGTGTTTTCAGGGACTTAAATGTGACTCATACAACATGTACTCCATGTAAAATTTAGCTGCCTTGAATTTTGCTCCAGAAGTTATCTGATGTTTTTTTAATCCTGACGTTTAAATGTGTGGAATATAATTATGGAGACGCTGGAAACTGTAGTGATGAACAATGGAAATGTTGATAAAATGTGCTTCCATGGCTGTGTTAGTTTATCTTTCTGCACGCAGAGCTGCTTTACATCTTACCTTTCATGTTTATAGAAGAAATGAATTTTATTAATCACTATGAAATACAAGTGGCATATTTTTTCCTACATACCTGTTTTATTTGCCACTTAAAAAAATTCTATCTATTACACACCAGGAGGTTCCAACATAAATATCAACTTAATAGCAGCTATGGCATTTACTCCCATTTTATGGGCGTATATTTTTAAGGCCAAGTCTCAAGCTGCTGTAGACGTGTCAGCAAAGAGCTAAGCACTTGCTGATACAAGATGTACTAATGCAATATTTTTGATAACTGAACAGATCAATTCCAATATCAGGTATGGCTGCAAGAATTTTAGATTAAAATCTTTATGAGTTCATGGAGATTTTTAAGATAATAAAGACATAACAGTGCATTTATGGGTTTATTTTCCCTGTATTTCTCTCATCACTCAAACCTGTAAAATACTGTAAAGTTAAACTGGAAAGATTATAGCTGTCAGGTAGCAAATATATTGCTTTTTCCCTCACCATTTTTAATATTTAGCCTCAGAAGAAACAGTTACATGAAGAGAAACTAAGAAAATTGTACCTATTAAAAAATAGAATGGCAACAAAACTTGAAAGTATTTTGTTGTGAGCATGGTGAGAGTCAGGATATAATTTTTCTGACCTAACTCTGTCAAAATAAACAATAAAAAGCAATAATGGAGAAATATAGAAGCTAAACATTAAGGATCATTTAAAAGCTAATTGATATTCGTAATAAGAAATCACTTAAAAATGACAAACTTGATCACCTATAGGAAATTTAAAAATTTTTCACTCAGGCTCGGCACCTGTGGCTCAAGTGGCTAAGGTGCCAGGCACATACACCTAAGGTGGCGGGTTCCAATCCAGCCCGGGCCGGCCAAAACGACAATGATGGCTGCAACCAAAAAATAGCCGGGCGTTGTGGCGGGCGCCTGTGGTCCCAGCTACTTGGGAGGCTGAGGCAGGAGACCCGCTTGAGCCCAGGAGTTGGAGGTTGCTGTGAGCTGTGAGGCCATAGCACTCTACCCAGAGGGACAGCTTGAGGCTCTGTCTCAAAAAAAAAAAAGTTTTTTTTTTCACTCATACTGTGAATATGGTAAGATGAGTCTTTTTCAAGGTTGCTGAAATGAAATTGGTTGAGTAATGACAAAATTTAGAACACTTCAAATGATTTATGAAAAGTCGAAATACAAATTGAGTAGGGAATCATCACATAGTAGACGAGTACAATAATAAAAATGTATCTGTAGTTTCCAAGAATTCAGGATACGCATCTGAGAGTAAGAGGGCTTTCTTCCCCGCCTAAGCCTGTACCTCACTGGGTGTCCTTTGAAAACCTGTTGATCTTCCATAGCCTCATGTTTCTTCCTTGTAAAATGAGAGAAGAGGCATGACCCCCCAAACCCTAAAATCCTTCTGGCATCCAAGTTCTGCAGTTTTGGATTCTTGTTCTCTCTTTTCTGTACCTATCTTCCATGTTCACTTCCCCTGTCCTCCCATCTTTTTCTTTCTTTGTACCCTTTTGTCTATTGTGCACTTCCTTGCCCACCTGTGTGTGTGAGTAAGAGTCTGTGCGTATAACAGTCTAGGTGAGTGCGTCTATGTTTATCTATCTTTACGTCTATAGAGAAGGAGATAACAAAAAAATTTCTTCGAAAGACAGATGTGATTGATGTTCAATTTTTCATTTCTGTGAATTGAGTTATAATACATTTGAAGTTAGAAGAGATTGAGTTCATAAATGTACATTGTTAGGAAACATTTCCTTTTCTTCAACTTTTAAAAATTGCTTTATTATCATAAATTATATAGTAGATCCTACGAATGATTCAAAATAGAATCTAGGACATTTTTTACACTTGGTTTGATAGGTGGATAGAAACATTAACGTTGAAACATTCACTAATCCTAAAGAATATGTCCACTTGCTTTGGTCTTAATGAATAACTTTGAAAATATCCTTGTTGGTAAACAAGTACTGAAAATATGTTGATTTCTTTTCTCTTCTTAATATCAAGATTTGGTACATGCATTGTCAATGGTGAACTGCTGTAACCTCTTCTTCCTGACACTGGTGGGTCTTCTTGGGGAGACCTCCCAGGACTGGGTTTTCAACAGATGTACTCACCAAACACCACCTTGTCATATATTGTTCTTAGTTTTGTTTAAAAAATCATCTTCTTGTGTGTTATTCATTTATCTTACACCACTGATGCTGCCTTTCAAACTTTCTCTTTGTTCATGGCCTCTCATTTGTTAGTAGGAGTGACAATTTGAGATGGAGAAATGAGAAAAAGGTATGAGTAGAGCAGCTAAGCGGTGGACATACAGGTCAAGATGAGAGAGAGAGGGAAACGTAGAAATATTTTTCACATGTAAATACCTTTAGCAACATTTATTTCCAAAATTACCCTGTTTTCATTCTAATCTTTCACCTGAGGGTCCGGATCATTTGGTCACTTGTAGAAGGGTCCTCTTCGCCCCCTCTCACTTCCACCCCTACTGTGCTGTGTTGAAGCAGATTGTGTGGGTTTCTCTTTGCTACTCTTAAATTAATTGATAGGAGTGTTTTTTTTTTTTT
>NW_003852396.1:52127695-52177876 GCF_000181295.1 Otolemur garnettii
AAAAAAAAAAAAAAAAAAGAAAAGAAAAAGAAAAGAAAGTGGGAAAAATGTGTATAGAAACATTTATATACATCCCCAAAGTATGTAATACCCCTTTTGAAGGAAAATTGTGTATACACCAATAACATTTAAAATAAGTTATATAATGACAATGGAAGACTTCTGATCTGGGTCTCTATCTGGCATACATTTATACATTATCTCCCAGAAAGTTAAGAATCATGGATCAGAAGAGAGTATAGAATATTAGAAGAAAAAAAACTTTCTCACTCTGTGTCGAAGTATACTGAATAGGACTATGTACTTCTGCGTCACCTGTATTCATTTTCCTTGAAGGAAAATTTTATCATTGAACTACCATGGTATATGTACCATGCCCACGGCCACATAGAAATAATTAAGGCATTAGTGAGCACACATTGTCTCTGCCGTTTTTCTATGTGTTTGCCCAGAACAGCTGCTTCTCTCCAGCCTTGATCTGACCACAACCCACATTCTTTCCTCCCCATTTCACTTCAGGAGTTCCAGCTGCAGCGACCATTCTCCAGTGCTTTTCTGAATCTTTCCCTCATTAATCAACAAAATGAGCAGAGTGCCAGTGTTCCCTGGCCGTCAAGGGAAGAGAAAAATTGGACTGAGAAGGGATTGGCAGGAATGTGGTAGACAGAAGTGGCAGCATCAGGTGGGATCCTTTCCTGCACAGATGCCACGCACCTCCCAGCCAGCACACCCCACTGGATTCATCGATTTAGATTTGCAGAAAACTTCACCTGATTTGGTAGTTACTTATTTATTGATTTGTTTTATGAAAAAATATTTCTTTTGCAATATTTTAAAACAAATCATCATGAATGAAATCCCCCATGAAGGGCAATCCCGGGGGTTAGACATCCCAGTCCTCCCAAAGCGGTGATGTGACTTAGGAGTTTTTTCTCCTGCGGTTCACAGAACATTGCTTGTCTGGAAATCCCAGGCCAGTTGCACATCTATTCTTTTGTCTGTCTTTCATGCAAATACTCATTTGCCTATAAGCTGTGTATTTATTCAGCATTTATTAATCAATATTGCTTTATCATTTTTACAGAAAGATAAAAGTCCATTATCTCCAGGAATTGTCTTTTTTAATTTTCACAATTTTTCACAAAAAAGTGCACAGGGGAAAAGTGAACAACACGAGGCCCTTGTCAACTTCTAAATGCTTAGTCAATGCATAAGTCTAAATTAGTCAGACTATGGTCTTTCTCCCCAGAGTTAAACTCCCTGTAAGAGAAAATAACACTTGATTTGACCTTTGGTCTTCCATTTTTCTTCCTTTTTACTCCCTAAGCGTCTCCTCTGTCAAGTGCACTCTGCTCACTCAAGGTCTTAACACCCTTGCAGTTAATAGTCTCTGGCCTCTCAGAATTTATCCATGGAGGGAACAGTTCCTTTCTCCCACAGATCAGCAAAAGGAAAACTGAAAGGGTCTTCTTTGAAATGGAAATGAAGGAAGGGGGAAGATGAGGGGATGGAAGTAAGAACTGAGGGCACTGCATTCCAGTTTCTCCCTTGAAGTCCTGATAACCGTGGAGAGTGGAGATGTACCCTCCTGTGAATCTGGTGGCACAGCCTGCAGTAACCCAGCACAAACATAGTGTTTCTTTGAACTCTAAAATTTAATTATTAAAAGTAAGGGAATTGGGTTTTTATTAGCTGTTTTATCTTAATATAAAAGCAGTGCTTTCAATGTGTTAATTGTAGGTATATTACTATCAACATTCCTCCAATGAAATCTTGTATCAACATAAAAGCACCAAGAAGGCTCACCGGGCCTACTCTGAGATTCCCCTGGCCCCTTAACTCCCCATAGAAAACATTAGTTACTAGTCAAAGAGGAGGCCTTCTAGCTTGGACTTAGCCTGACTGTATCAAGAAGACTAGAACACTGTCCATGTTTCTGAAACATCCTTAAGTGCAAACATAATTTTAAAAATATAAATAACACAATATGACAGGAATTTTGAAATAAGAGGAATTGTAGATCTTCTATTCATATGATCAACAGATCTATGTCATTCTTCCTTACTCTTATCTTTATTCTTATAGTTTATGTAATAGACTCAATTTATCTACCTCCTGTAAGAGGTAAAGCTTTTCTTTTCCTTTTTTTTTTTTTAAATTAAATCATAGCTGTGTACATTAATGCACCCATAAGGTACCATGTGCTGGCTTTATATACGATCTGAAATATTTTCATCAAACTGGTTAACATAGCCTTCAAGGCACCCTCTTAGTTATTGTGTTAAGACATTTATGTTCTACATTTAGAAAGATTCACATGTACCCTTGTAAGATGCACCCTTTTCTAAATCCATTCATTAACTTGTCCACCTTTTATGTGATGTCTTTATTTTATACATAACATCCAGATTTGATTTGATCTATTCTGGAATTTCTATTCTGTCCCATTATTGTTTGCCTATTCTTGTAATAATATTAACTTTTTTTTTTAATCATGGGGATATGTTGCATATTAACTTTTCTGGTCCCCACTAATTTGTCTTCTTTTTTGTATTTTCCATGGTAGTAGTTCTTACCTGTTGGTTTTTTCAAATGAATTCACAACCCTATTGACCAGCTTATAAAAATAAATATTAGAGTTTTATTGAGAATGATTTAATTAAAATACAGCCTAGGAAAAAGGGGCATCTCATAGTATTTTCATTTATTTATTCATTTATTTTCTTCTCCTGCTGCTGTGCAACCTGCCTCACTGCCAGAGAGGCCAGGCAATGGTTCCAGGCCACAGTTTGCTCCAGCATGGGGCACTATGGAAGGCCCAGGGATACAGTATTTTCCTTTTCTATTCCTAAGTGTAATATGGCTTTCCATCTGATATACTCTTTTCCCTGAGTAGTTCAGGATTGTTTTTTATTTTTTCTCATACATGTTTTGAACATTTCATGTTAATTTATCTTTGTGTGTTTTATTTATACCATAAGCAAAACTTTATCTTTCATTATATCATTTGATTTTTATTTGTATATGCACTGACTATTGATTTTTTTTTTTACTGGTTATTGATTTGTATGCTAATTTTATTACTTTGTACTTTGCTATATTTTGTTATTGTGAATTAGCTTTTCCTTTGATTCTTTTCAAGTCTTCATCTATCTAATTATACAATCTATAATTAGAGTTGTCTTTATTTTTAATTTTACATCTTCTTTTCAGATTATGACACCTCTAACAGACTATCTGTTTTAGATATGTGGGCAAATTATTATAATATAATGTCAAAAACTCAAAATTGGAAAGGTTTTCTTTCCTTTTTCTTGAATTTGTGAAAAGTATTCTATGTTTAAGTAAGAGTCTGCCTTTTCAGTAGAAGTATATTACTTCTTTAAGAGGTCATTTTCTTATTAAATACTTATCTGCTAGCTTCTATTTTAGTAACTGTACTTTGCTGGAGTAAGTGTTGAAGTCTTCCAAATATATTTTTTTCTGAGTATAGAGAGAATAAATAATATTGGGGGGGGTTGCTTAAACAACACTTTCATTAGCGTATATCTTAGTTTTACAATCCTTTATATTTTTCAGTGAACTTTACTTGGTCAAGATGTCCAATTCACAATTTTCAATTGGGATTTGTTTACTCATATTTAACATTTAACAGTGTATTTGATTCTGATTTCATTTGTGTTGATTTCTTTCAGTTTACTTTGCTGTTTTTGATGGAAGATTTTAAATTGAGCATGTACCTCATTTATTGTCATTTAACATTTAGATATTTGAATACTGTACATTTTCCTTTCATAATGCTTTAGCTTAATCCCACGATTCTGATATATTTTACTTTCATGATTTCTATTTCCAAGAAACTTTGACATATATTTTTTGTAAATTGTCCTTGACCCAAATATAAATGCATACTTGCATTTTTAAACTTTAAGGATCTTCTTAAAATTGTCATTAATTTTTAGTTTTGTGCCTTAAATGTAGAGAACACTGTTTTTGATACTCCTATGCATGAGAATTCATTGGGGTTTAGTGTGTGGCCTAAAGTTCAGTTGATTTTTAGGTATAGCCCAAATTCTTTTAAAAGAAGCTGCGTCTTCTCACGTCAAAGTGCAGGACTTGATTTGGTATCTTCTTGGATTGTGTTTGATTACAAGAAATATGTTAAAGTCAGCTATGGTTAGTGTGCATATTTCTTTTCCAATCCCTCTTCTTAATAAATTTCACCACATATCTTCGGTTGTTCATACCCCACTCTTTACACCTCTTTTTTCCTCATCTCTTCTAAACATGAAGCATACCATTAGGTGAATTGCAAACTCTCAAATCTACATACTCATCTTAATTTTTACTTTATTACTCCAGCGATGGTATCATCATAACTTGTTCCAAAGACTTGTCCCTCAGCTGACACTAATGGTTCTTCCACTGTGCTCAAAGCTGGCAAATGATGTTATGCATTACCTATCTAAAAATTATTAATGTTACCCTATTTTCCTAAGACATGATTAAAATTTCTTCAGCGGTTATATAAGAACCTTCCATCATCATCTTGCAGCACTTTTCACTTCTCTTAGTGGATAACAGTCTAAGGCAACCCTTTTTCATTTTCCCCAACTAGTTAAGAAATTTCAAACTCTAAGTCTTTGCATAAATTAGAGTCTCTTTTATTGAAATAGTCTACCCATCACTTCTTTTATTTTTTTAATCTAACTTTTTATTAAATCATAACTATATACATTTATGGGGTACAATGTGATGATTTGATATACAATGTGGAATGCTTAAATCAAACTGACTAACATAACCATCACTTTCCTTACTTATTTTTTGTGGTAAGACATTTACAATTTATTCTTAGTTGTTTTGAAATGTTCCCTTGTACAACTATTCCCTGTGTGCTTCAGCTAAAAAATCCCTTAGGCAAAAATAAGGCTTTCCTGTCACCTCTCTCTCTCTCATACTCTTCTCCAATTTTAAGTAAATTACTAAATTCCTTTATCCTTATAATTGTTTTAATACATTTGTTATGATGCTTTATTTTATCAGTATTCACTTAATGTCTTAGTGCCCATTGTAAATTTCGTGAAGGCAGGAATTGTGTCTGGCTGTAGTTTGTCGCATTATGTAATACGTCCATAATCAACTGCCCATTACCTTAGAGATCTGAAAATAGGAATATCACTTACTATTCTTGAAAGATCTACCAAACTATTCTTCTCTTATCTTATTTCATGAGATATCTGAGTAAGTAAATTGCCACAACTAGTAGGTCATTGCTAAGCTTCCTTTAGGCCCCACCTATACACTCAGGCTGCCTGCCATGATAGGGTGCCCCAGAGTTCATTTGTTGGAAGTGTCATTCCCAGTGCCAAGGTATTAAATGCTGGGACCTCTAAGAAGCATTAGGACATCAGGGTCCTGTCCTCACGAATGAATTGATGCCATTATCACAGAGTGGACTCCTTAAAGGGTGAAAGAGTTTCTTATCAAAGGCCAAGTTAGCCCCTTTGCTTTCTCTTGACTTCTCCTTGCTGTCCTACAATGAAATGATGTAGCGAGAGTGCCCTCCCAAGATGCTGGCTTCTTGACTTTAGACTTCCCAGCTGCAGAATCATACATCAATAAATTTCTGTCCTGTTTGGTTTGATTAATAAAATTATATTTAAGTCAGCCATAAACATTGCATGTCCAGGACTGAAATGAGACGAAGCAGTTCTAGAGAAAGAGAGACAGATAAATGTTTCCCTTCATTTTTTCTTTATTATATGTATTTATATTTGCGTATCTGGTTGGTTTCTTCTAATAATCTAGCTTCTTTAGTATGTAACATGAAGTTAGTTAGGCCTAGTGACATAACTATGCAAATGAATTTCTAATTTGCCTGTTCCTATTCATGTGGCATATGCAGATAGGAAAACAGAAAATAAAAAAGTGATAGAAGAAAGTTAAAATTAAATATTTTCATAATACTACTAACAGACAAAAATTTTTAAGGTTTTGAAGTTGAAAAATTATTGTGAGTAAGGGAGTAAAGCTCAACAATGCGACTGCCATTCATCAGCTTTTTCAACTTTACATTCAATTAAAGATGGCTATCAGCTTCCACATTATTTTTATATTACTTTAGAAAGTTTTACTTGTATATGAATATATGCATCATTGTTAGGTTAAAGGAAGATGAGTCATGGGAGAAAAGTAAAGAGAAGATTGTTTATGGAAAACTGAAATATAATTCTAAAAATGATTTTTTAAAAATGTGTACATGTGGGTGTGGTTATATTATTGCTGTAAGAAAGCAACCAGGGCTTCTGCAGGGGGCAGGCATGGACATCGGTATTGTGTGGCTGCTTAGCAGGCATGTTACCTTGGACAAGTAACATCTCCCTGAGCTTCTGTACTTAAGATAAAAAATCAAGCTATGCATTACACTAAACAATGGAATATAGCAAAACAAACAAACAAAGACCCTCCAAGAGTCATAGTCTTTGAATCCTCACATTCACAAATATCATGATGTTATCTAGTTCAATAAAGCATATATACAAATTTAGGTGACCTTTAAACTTTTAATGAGAAGACTTAAATAGAGTCATGACTGTTCTTATACCTGGCAGCTGATTTTGTTTCCTCTTCCGGCTAGCATCTCGCTTGAACCCACTAGCTTCACAGCACATGTAATTCATATTTGTGCTTTAACAAATTACAAATCCTTAACCATGGTAGGCTTTTATTATGATTGTAAAGTACCCAAATTAAAACCATTAATTCTAAGAATGCCAGCTATAGACCAAATTACTTTAAATAGAATTCGTTTTCTCTAGAGTTTTCAAAATTGTATTACCTTCACCACCCTCAAGAGCTTTGCCTCATGTTTATATAAGACCTTTTTATTGTTTACATGATATTTGTATTTATAATAATCTTAGATAAAGTCTTCCTATATCTGCTTTTATTTACCATGGCCTTGCTGAAAGCAATAACATCAATGATGTGCTAATTTAGATCAGGTTCGGAGTAATAATTATTCTTTGATTTTCTATGTTATATTTTAATAAACATGCAAAACATGGATTTAAAAAGTTCACTCATGTGCCACCTATAATCATCTTATAATGTACCTGTATTACTTTGCTAGGTCTGTCTTAACAAAGTACCCCTGCCTGGGTAGCTTAACTATCATGAATTTATTTCCTCACAGTTCTAGACTTTGGAGACCAATGTGTTTGTAAGATCAGTTTCTTCTAAGGACTTTAAAGAAAGACTCTGTTCCAGGTTTCTATTTGGCTTATAGATGACCACATTTTCCTGATATCTTCAAATCATTTTCCTTCTGAACGTAACTGTGCGCATATTTTATCATCTTGAAAGGACACCAAGCATATTGGATTGGAGCCCACAGTAATGGACTCACTTTATCTTAATTGCTACTGTAAGACCTTGTCTCCAACGATGGTCATATTTTGAGGTACTGCACGGTTAGAACTTTGACATAAAAAGTTTTTGTAGGCACAATTCAGCCTATAACAGTACCTAGTGGAATGCTTTCTTGTTTGTGACCTGATTTTTCTTTCCTTCGTCTTTTTAAAAAAATTTTTTTTTTTACTTTTCCTTTTATAGATTGTTGGCTGTAGTTGGAATGACCTTTCTTCTATGTAGACAGAGATTTCTGCATATTTCAATCCCATAATCCTTTAAAAAAGCACATTACTAATGTCTGTTCATAAAATTCTTCTGATCTTTCTGTTTCCTTCCCAACTACCCAGTTTAATGCCATATCTCCTTTTCTAAATCCTCAGAATGCATTAGTTCCATTTGTTAAGGATGTTTTTCCCTTTAAGAGGGCTTAAGGGGAAGAGAAAAATTGTTTCAAAGGAAATATGCATTATAAAAAGTTATGTTCTTTTTTCACTCGTAAAAAAGTGATTAAAGGGCAATGTTCCTAACATTTTCCCTGAGTTTAAGGGGAAAGAACAAGAAAAAAATGTCCCTGTAAAATGAAAATGAGAAAAGAGAAAACAGCTTCCACCATGTTGCAGGCACCACGAAAGGATGTCATGAAAGTTTATTTCATTTACATCTCTCCCTATCACTTTTGCTCAGCTATTACTTCCATATCAAAGGGGACACATTGGAATTGACAAAAGAGAGAAATAGAACAGGTACATTACAAGTATTTTCCTCATTCTCAAATAATCACATTATATTGTTAATGCATGAACTTAAGCAGCACATATTTTTGTGCAACTGTTAGCAAAATAAATGTATGCTCTGCAAATTAACGCAAACCACGTGAGCAACTAAACTGTTTGGTTTGTTTCTCTATCAGACATCAATAATGGACATACAGCCTTTGTTGTTTCTTCTCTGAAACTATATTTAATACATTTCCTAGCTTTAATTTAATGTTACAGCACTAACATGACTTATGGCAATTAAGGAGACATTTTAAAATGTTTTAGAGAACAGAGTCGCTTCTAAAATTCGATAACAATGAATTATTATCACAAGCAACTACTAACTTATCCCACACCAAATTAGATGTATGTAAAATTCTACTGCTTTTGAGCTCATTTTCCTTTAGGAAATATGCCTAGTAATTACTTGTTAAGAAAAAAGACATTAAGATGCATGTATAAATAAATACTATCTCCACTGAAGTCAAATACTAACATTTAATTCATTATGTTTGAATAAGTTGTTATATGGTAGTGAATCCTATTGAATTCCGAAGCGACCATTTTTTTCTGTACTTCCAAGAAAAGGGACACTGGTGGCAGTGGAAAGGAAGGAAATACATCTCTGTGGATCTACAGAAATTAGGAAAGAATTTTTTCTTCTACTCCTAGATGAAAAATCAATACAAGGACTATGCTAGAAATTGATCCGTTAATCACTATTTACTAAATCACTTTATTTTTCATCCTTCCAAAATGAAAGGGAAAGCAAAATGAAAGATTAAAGACTGACAATTAATTTCTTCTAGAATTATTTTCTCTTAAAACTTGGTGTGTTTTAAGTTCTGCTTTAATGTGGAACGTTATTGTCTCAGACACTGTTTCTGTTCAAAAGTCAGGGGTGGACATACGCCCTGACAACTGAAAACTAGGCTTGGAGGGGAGGATGTAATTAGATAAAAAGTACCTATATTAGATCCCATTTAGTAGATGAAAATATAGAATTTAGAATTTGTGAAGTGGTCACATCTAATTGGGAAAAATGAATTAAGTTCAGCTTTATATAAAATTTTCAAAGTTGAGCAGTGTGAATAAGATCTTTATCTCCCCCCTTTCTGATCTTTAATGATGTGGGCGTTGGTAAAGAGAGATAGGATTGCTACGTTTGGAGGTGGCAACTTACTTTAAGTTATAAACTGGCAAACTCTTTTTAATCTCGATAGACTTAAAGGGGGTACAAATGTTTTGGGGGGTGCAAATGTTTTTTGTTATATAGAAGAATTCTATAATGCTGAAGTTGGGGCCTTTACTGTCTCTGTCTCAAAATAATGTACATTATACTTGATAGACAGATGTTCATTCTTCCTCCCTTCCTGCCTTCCCCCCTTTTAAGTTTTCAATGTCCATTACACCACTTTATGACCATATATATGAGGTCTGACAATGAAGTTCACAAACTCATCCTAGAAAAAGTGCTATACACCTCATTGCTGAATGCCACTGCAGTCACTTTGGAAAGCTCTGCACTGACACCAGCTCCTAGTCTACTCTGCAAATTAATTGGGAAACATTTTTATGAAATGGCATTCAGAGCTGTTGTAGTATTACCCTTGATATCCTGAATGTCATCAAAATGGCTTCCTTTCAATATTCCCTTCATCTTCAGGTAGAGAAGAATATCATTGGGGGACAGATGAGGTGAGTAGGCAGTGTATTCCAGAACAGTTATTTGTTTATTGGTTAAAAACTCTCCCAACATGGTGACATGTGAGTGGGTGCATTGTCATGATTCAAGAGCCAGCAGTAGTTGGCAAAAAGGTCAGGTAGTTTCTTTTTTTTTTTTTTTTAAGGTCAGGTAGTTTCAATATAATCTTTTCATGTAGCCATCTCAGCACTACCAAATAGTAAATTTGACTAACTCTTTGTCCAGTGGGCACAAATTCATAATATCAAAAAAGATTAGCAACATTATTTTGACTCTTGATTTGGACTGACAAAAATATTTTTTGGTTGTGGAAAATCACTGACCTCCACTGAATACTTGGATGCCTTGTTTTAGGCTTGCATTGTTACACCCATATTTCATACCAATGATAACATGGCTCAAAACATCTTGCCTCTCCAAAAGGTCTTGGCAAAGTTTGACTCGCCTTTGCTTTTGTTCATTGATGAGTTTTTTAAGGACCATTTTTGCACATTCCTTTCTCATGCCAAGATTTTCAGTCATGATTTACCTGTTTCCCTATTTTTTTTTTTTTTGCATCAGCACTTTTATTCCAGTCTTTGTTTCCACATATTTCAAGGTTTTGTCCAGGCATTTTCGACTAGATATGCGGGAGATCAGGGAGAATGGACCTTTTTTGTTGTTCTTGTTGGGGATTCATTTAGGGTAGAAAGAACCATGTTTCATTTATTGCCTTTGTTAGGTAAAGTTCCTCTTATAATAGTGTCCCACTCCCAAAAGGTGTGTCACAAGTTTGTGAACCCCAACACTTCTCCCTCCTTCCTGCTCTCTGCTCTCCCTTCCCCTTCCACCCCACCATGTACTAGGTCATTAATTGTCCTCATATTGGGATTGAGTACATAGGATTCTTGCTTCTCCATTCTTGTGATGTGTTACTAAGAATAATGTGTTACAGCTCTATGCTGGATGAAAAAAAGATGTAAAGTCTCCATCATTTTTAGTGGCTGAACAGTATTTTATGGTATACAGTGATCACTATCCTTAACCCTTCACAGTACATTAGGGACAAGGATGCCCCTCAGGTCAAGGAGGTGTAAAGTAAGTATTTGGGAGTTGAATGTTGCCAGCCAAATCATTTCATTTGACATAAATATAACTATATCCAAATACATTTGGGTTTTTATTTATGGACAGCTCATATTTCATCTCTTTGAAAAAATACAGCGTATGTATTATACCACATATACTATAGCTTGTTAATCCATACCTGGGTTGGTGAGCATTTAGACTGTTAACATGTTTTGGCGATGGTAAATTGAGCTGCAATAAACAGTCTAATGTACATGTCCTTATGATAAAAGTTTTTTTTTTTTTTTTCTTCTGGGTAGATGCCTTGTAATGGGATTGTAGAATCAAATGGGAGGTCTAATTTGAGTTCTTTGAAGATTCTCCATACTTCCTTCCAAAATGTTGTATTACTTTGCAGTCCCACCAGCAGTATAAAAGTGTTCCCTTCTCTCCACATGCACGCCAGCACCTGCAGCTTTGAGATTTTGTGATATGGGCTATTCGTACTAGGGTTAGGTGCTATCTCAGGGTAGTTTTGATTTCCATTTTCTCTGATGATTAGGGACGATGAGCATTGTTTTCATATGTTTGTTAGCCATTCATCTGTCTTCTTTAGAGAAGCTTCTAGTGATGTCTCTTGCACAGTGATATACAGGATTGTTGGGTCTTTTTTTATTTTTGCTGATGAATTTGAGTTCTTAGTAGACCCTAGTTATCAAGCTTTTGTCTGACTCATAATATGTAAATATCTTTTCCCGTTCTGAAGGTTGTCTGTTGGCTTTAGTTGTTGTTTCCTCAGCTATGAAGAAGCTTTTCAGTTTAATTAAGTCTCATTTGTTTAG
Organism: Otolemur garnettii; assembly: GCF_000181295.1. Classification (NCBI taxonomy): domain Eukaryota; kingdom Metazoa; phylum Chordata; class Mammalia; order Primates; family Galagidae; genus Otolemur; species Otolemur garnettii. Next base: position 52,139,464 of record NW_003852396.1, read on the forward strand.
TTTTGTTGTTGTTGCAATTGCCATGGAAGTTTTCTTCTTAAAATCTTTCCCCAGGCCAATATCTTCAAGTGTTTTCCCTGCACTTTCTTCAAAGATTTTTTATTGTTTCATGCCTTAGATTTAAACTTTTATCCATCTTGAATCAATTTTTATAAGTAGTGAGAGGTGTGGGTCCAGTTTCAGTCTTTTACATGTGGTTATCCAATCTGCCAACACCATTTATTGAAACACTTGGTATATTTAAATAATAATTCAAAAGAATTCATGAGAAAATATTTATGTTGTTTTCAAGTTTTCAATGTCATGAGATCTGTGATTTTACCAACTTGGAGAAGAAAAGAACATTTCTTACCCCAATAATGTTTTTTGCTCTCACAATTCATTTGATTCAGTGATCACTATTCCTTAACAGTACATTAGGGACAAGGGTCAAAGAGATATAAAGTAAGTATTTCAGAGTTGAATGTTGCCAGCCAAACTATTTATTTGATGCAAATATTATACCTATTTCCATATACATTTGGTTTTTTGTTTATGTACAACTCATATTTCATCTTCTAGAGAAAAAATACAAGTATATGTTGTCATAATCATCAGTAAATACTGATCACCAATTGGGTAGATTGTCTGGTGAGATATATTGACAAGGCACATTGCTACTAAAAGATTGCTTGTGTAGAAAAAAGCTCATTTCTATATACCATCACACACACGGATATACATAAAATAAGTAATTACAAGGACAACATGTGATAAATATTCAATTGGGGCTAAGTCACATGATGTTTATAGAAGTTTAGAACATCACTCAGAATTTATAACAATTCAAACAAGTTTCATGAGTGAGGGGATACAAGTTGAGCTACCAGATTAAAGGTAGTACTTAATATGGAGAAAGCCAAATAGTTTTTCAATAGTTAAGACACAAGCAGTATGGGACAGTGTGGTGTCATACATGCTATGTATTGCTTCAGTGGAATTTATTGTCAGTCTCCAGCCCCCATTATTCCTAGTCTTTGACAAGCCTCAGGTTCTGATTTAGTATGGCACTTAACGTAGCCCTTACCAAGAGTGCATAGTTGGCATACAAATTAATATCTTTTTCCCTTCCTTGGAAGGAAAAAATCCAACAGGACATAAAGCAAGAGAAGAAAAATTCTTTTGACATCTAAAACATTAAGTGATGAGCAATAAAATTGTTACAGGTTTTCAGGAATAATGAAAAAAACATTGAAAGCATGAAGTGCTTGTGGAAGGTCATTGTATATATATTGTTTTGAGTTAAAGAATCTGTAAAATACAATATTGTCTGTAGGAATGAAAGAAAATGGATTCGAGTGTATTTAACAGTACATTTGTACCTTTCTTAAAATGTATGCATAAATGAGGTATATTAAAAACTCATCTGAGCAGAAGAAATTTTTGCAAAGATGATATTGTAAAACAGATTGATCACATTTCTTTCTTCTAGTACTTACCTTGATAAAATAAATAAAACTAACAACAATAACAATAGAAACAAGACACATCTACTAACTAAGAAATACTTATAAGCTTATGCCTAACATTTTGTAATCTTATTGCCAAGAAAATAAGCAGCAAATGCTAGTGTTTATTGGCATAATATAGAAAAATTCTGAACAACACTCTGGCTCCCAACAGTCAATAATAGGAAAATAAGTTAACATGCCATCAAATTGCTCCTTATAAGCATAGGAACGAGAAGGCGAGCAAAGGCAAACTGTCTGATAATCTTTTGCATACCTACATTATTCCTTTCAAGGATAGAAAGGACCAACCTATTGTCCAACTTTCAGGGGATAGCACACTGATGTGACAAGTGAGTAAATTCCATCAGTTGGCAAAGTCAGTCCTAGTACATGTAATTTGAAGAACTTTAGGGACATTGCAGAGTCAGGATTCTATGGAGCACTGGTATTTTTAATAACTGACTCTATTTACTCACCTCATTTAACTCCCCAGTTTGGCTCTCAAGTTGTAGTAGAGAACAAAAAATCAATAGTCATTAGTAAGTTATAGTTCTGGAAGCACAAATGTGGCTGTCAGTAATTTTGAAGAAGATGAAAAAGACTTCAAGAATAATAACCCATCAAATTCATTATACTAAACAAATAAATGAAGATTACAATAACAATGAAATACATAAATAAATGAAATTAAGTTATGCACAGGATTTTTCAACATTTTCTGATCTCCTCCTTTCATCAAGATACTAGTAAAAATAAACAAACAAATAAATAAATGCTATGATGTTACAGTGTTAATATTTACCTATGATATTATCCCATTCTGTTCCCTGCCCCCCAAAGCTCCATTCTACATAGCACTGCCATGTGCCCAGTCCTAAGTAGCAAATCTCAGTTGCTTCAAATCCTTTGCTAAATCTCTTCCTTTCAGTTTACTCTGTGGCTAGGAATGACCATAGGAACAAATTTGATCTATCAGCTGTAAGATGCTTTCAGGAAAAAGTTTTTTCCCCATGCATAAATAATAATAATAATAATAATGATAATAAATAGTTCTTTGCCCACTTTCTTTAGATAATAACCTTTTCTTGAGTATACGATGTCTTCTGTTCTTCAATATATCTTTTAACTACAAAGAAAAACTCCAGTTGGTACATAGAAAGCCAATGGACAAAACAACGAGCAAATGGAATCCAGGCAATATCAAATGGAATGAAAAAAAAAAAAAGAAGAACAATAAAGAAACAAAGGGAAGAGGAAGGAAGGGAGAAAAGGGAATGAGCGGGGGGACTGAATGCCAAAGAAAAGTAACACAGATGGATAGAAAATGGGACTCTAAAAAAGGAAGCAATATCCCTTGCAGAAAAAGAATGTGAATAAAATTATGAGATAAATAAAATAAGTATGCATGAAGAATAGAAATTCAAGACACACTTTCTCAACTTCCAGAAGCTTTTATTACTGAAACAATTGCCATATTTTGAGCTCAGCATAGTCGAGGGATTAAAATGAAAATGAGAACAAAGACGAGTTATACCCAAAAGGTATTTGTTCATCTGCAGTATCTAAAATCTCGCAAATAGAATTTGAGTGTGCTGAACCAAGAAGGCTGAATTTAATTTTGCATCAGACAGAACATAGTGATACAAATATCCTAACAAGCTGTTCTGTATGTAACATTCTCGCTTTAGTAGACAGCTGCAGTTTAACTTGCTAGCTTAGCTAAAACAAACCCAAATCTAACTCTTTACTATAGATATTGTAGGACAGAAATGTTAATATAATGTAGACAAAACTACTTTAAAACTTTGGGAGGTGGAAATGTTTTGAAACTATCATGTGTTTGTTCTTTTTTTTTTAATTTCTGGTTAATGTGATGGTACAACAACTAGGTTACAATGTTTTTATTTGTTAGGTAGAGACCCTCTTGTAGTTGTGTCTCCCGCCCAAAAGGTGTGTCATATACCCTCACATTGTGCCCATTAAGTGGGAGCAGTATGTGCTTATTTGAGAGTGAGAGAGAGAGAGAATTAGAAGGCTTGTCCTTCTCTGCAACTGGAGTGAAGAATTTGTTTGCTAAATCCTAAATGGTCCTACCCCATTTTACCACACTGCATATGCTGGTAGGAATATTTGTAATTAAAATGGGCTCTCTGTTCCCAGTTGGTCCAGAAGGGGCTCAGGGTTCCTAAACATAGGCAGTGATAGCTTTTCATCAGAAGCAACGTGGAAATTGTGCTCATCATAGTTAGCAAAAGAATGATTTACTGGCTTGGCGCCTGGAGCACTGTGGTTAGGGTGACAGCCACATATACCAAGGCTGGAGGGTTTCAACTCGGCCCAGGCTAGCTAAACAACAATGACAATTGCAACAGAAAATGGCCTGGCATTGTGGTGCCTGTGGTCCCAATTGCTTAAGCCCAAGGATTTGAAGTTACTGTGAGCTGCGATGCTACAGAATTCTACTGAAGGTGACATAGTGAGATTGTCTCAAACAAACAAACAAAAAAGAATGATTTACTGACTGCATTCGTATACAAGTTTCAGTTAACTAATTTATTAAAGTAAATAAATGAAATTCCTTAAAAGACCATCTGTAACTCTATTTTTTTTTAAATTTATTGTTCGGGATTCACTGAGGGTACAAGAAACCAGGTTTCACTGATTGCATTTGTTAGGTAAAGTCTCTCTTACAATCAATCATGTCTTGCCTGCAAAAGGCAACTCTGTTTTTTATGTTATATATATTTTACTTTATTTTTTATTAAGGAAAGTTGACAGATAAAATTATTTATATTTAGGTGAACAATGTGATGTTTTGACATCTGAACACATTGTATAATGGTTAAATCAAACTAATTATCATTACCATAGTTATCACTTTTGCTTGTGAAAACATTTAAGATCCACTTTTCCAGGTATATCTACTATATGATAAATTATTAACTTTATTCACTAGGCTATATTTTATGTTATCCAGAAGAGAAAACAAGTATTTTTCCATATTATCAATTTTATGAAATTGTCATCCTCTTCAAATTGTGCAATGTTGTCATTTCATTTGCCATTCTTCTTAATTTTTAGTGCTAATGGCCAGAAATATTTTGCAATATTCATGATCAGGTTCTCTCTATTCTGCTGAAAAAAATCATGTTTGAGAAGTCACCTTTTTCTAGTAAATGTTATGTGCAGTGAAACAATTTTAAATCAGATCCAGTGTTTGTAAGGTTATCAACTAGAAAAACAAGAGTTACAGATATGGTTCATTGTACTGAGATTCATTTTCATGATGAATCTTCTATTTATTTTTAATATAACAGTATAGTGGCAATTAAGCATCAGAGCCAAAGTATATGGTGGAATACAGTTCAATTCACTCGTCTTTATCTGGTATGTGTGAAATTTTTAAGTGCATTTTTAACAGAATTCTAACAGCATAGTGGCAATTAAATATTGAAGCCAATGTATATGGTGGGATACAGTTCAATTCACTCATCTCCTTTATCTGGTACATGTGAAATTTTTAAGTGCATTTTTAACAGAATTCTAACTGCTGCATTTACTATTCTAGAGATAGGAATTTTCATGTTCCCAAGAGAAGCTGAGGCTTATAATGTTAATTTGTTTGTGTTCATATAGTTCAGCTTTTCTTTAATTAAATATATAAAACAAGTTTCAGTAGAATATAAATGCTATATAAATGCTCATATTTGTGGAGATTTCTCTTGTGTGCACTAAACTTAATCAGTGAACCTAAGGGGAAAATTCAGTTAATAATTTAGAGAATTTTATACTGTATAATTAATGTAATTCAATAAAAGGCACATAAATCTTTAATTTTAGTGTCACTTACTCATTAAATAAGCTGAATCATTCATTTGTATAAGAGAAAACACCCCTTTATTGGAATCTCTTTTGATATCTTGCAAAATTGAAGAAAATGGCTCATTCATTTTAGTTACAACATTAGCTCAGTTTGGAATGAAAATCATAGCATGCTTTAACACCGTTTCCCACCACATTTTCACTTTTTGATGCCTCAATTTACCTTTTTTTTTTTTCCAGTTTTTGGCTGGGGCTGGATTTGAACCCATCTCCTCCGATATATGGAGCTCGTGCCCTACTCTTTGAGCCACAGGTGCTGCCCTCCAATTTACATATTTTATGTTGTCTATCTCTTAACCAATTTTAGTATTATTTTCTTTAATAGCTTGGTACTTTAGCCTTCATTATAGAGATATAAATGTTATACACACAATTATACTACTGAAGTATTCTAAGTTTGTATACTTACTTTTCTGGTGAGTTTTATACCTTCAAATATTTTCTTGTTAACAATGGAGTTGTCCTTTTCTTTCAGATTGAAGAGCTCTCTTTTAGGATTTCTCATAAAACAGGGCTAATGTTTATCAATTCTCTTAGCTTTTACCTGTTTAGGGAAAGTATTTATCTCTCCTTTATATTTGAAGAATAGTTTTGTTGAGTAAAGTATTCTTGGCCTATTTTTCTTTTCCCTTCAGTACTTTGAATATATCATCTCAAGCCACCTAACCTGAAGTGTTTATGCTGAAAAAAATCCACTGATAGCCATATTGGGGCTATTTTTAATGAGATATGTTGCTTTTCTCGAACTGCTTTTAGCATGCTTGGTCTTTGATTTTTGATAAGTTGATTCTTGTATCCCTTAGCACATTTCTCATTGGTTGAATTTGATTGATGACATTTTGAGCATCCTGTATCTGGATGCTCTGGTCTTTTCCCAGAGATTGAGCAATTTTAGCTATTATTTTCTTAAATATGCTTTGTAGTCCTTTTTCTTTCTTGTGACCTTCAGGAACTTCTATTATGTGGATATTTTTTCCTTTGATTTTATTCTATAATCCATGTAGGCCTTCTTAGTAGTTTTTAATCTTTCCTATTTAGTAATTTTGCTCCTCTGATGGTGTAATTTAGAGGTCCTTCACCTCTTTTGTTAGGTACATTCCTAGATATTTCATTTTCTTTGAAGCTACTGAGAAGGGAGTTGTGTCCTTAATTAGCCTCTCATCTTGGCTGTTATTGGCATATACAAAAACTCCTGACCTGTGGACATTGATTTTATATTCTGAGACATTACTGTATTTTTTGATGACTTCTAGGAGTCTTGTGGTTGAGTCTTTGGGTTCTCTGATTATAAGGTCACGTCGTCAGCAAAGAGAGAGAGTTTGACATCTTCTGCTCCCATTTGGATGCCCTTTATTTCCTTCTCTGTCCTTATCGTATTGGCTAGAACTTCTAGCACTATGTTGAATAGTAGTGGCAATAGAGGACAACCTTGTCTGGTTCCAGTTCTAAGTGGAGAAGCTTTTGGTTTTACTTCATTCAGTAAAATATTAGCTGTGGGTTTGTCATAAATAGCTTCGATCAGTTTAAGAAATGTGCCACCTATGCCTATACTCCTCAGTGTTCTAATTAGAAAAGGATGCTGAATTTTATTGAATGCTTTTTCTGCATCTTCTGTTGAAATGGTGAAGATATGGGGAATTACGTTCATAGACTTGCATATATTAAACCAGCCTTGCATCCATGGGATGAAACCTACTTGAGCATGATGTATGACTTCTTTGATGATAAGCTGTAATCTACTGGCTAGGATTTTGTTGAGAATTTTTGCATCTATATTCATTTGTGAAATTGGCCTGAAGTTCTTTTTATTTGGGTTGTTTCCTGGTTTTGGTACCAGAGTAATATTTGCTTCATAGAATGTGTTAGGGAAGATTGCTTCCTCCTCAATTGTTTGGAATAATTTCTGCAGTATGGGAATAAGCTATTCTTTGAAGTTTTGATCAAATTCTGGTATAAAGCATTCAGACTAGGGCATTTTTAAAATATTTTTTATTGTTTCTTTGATCTCAGTATTTGAAATTGGTCTGTTCATGAGATCTATTTCTTCCTGGCTAAGTGTAGGGAGAGGGTGTGATTCCAAGTATTGATCCTTTTCCTTCACATTGTCAAAGTTCAGAGCCTAGAGTTTCTGGTAGTATTCGGAGATGATCTCTTGTATCTCTGTGGCATCAGCTGTTATTTGCCCTTTATCATTTCTGATTGAGGTTACTAGAGATTTTGCTTTTCTATTTCTAGTTAGTCTGGCCAAAGGTTTATTTATTTTTATTTAGTTTTTCAAAAACCAACGCCTTGTTTCATTACTTTTCTGCATGATTCTTTTGTTTTCAAAGTCATTAATCTCTGATTTAATTTTAGATATTTATTTTCTTCTGTTGGGTTTGAGTTTAGATTGTTCTTCTTTTCCCCCCACATTCAGTTGAATACAAGGTGGTATTCTTGTTTTTGAATAGTTGCTATTTGTATTTGTGTGAGATAAGTGATGCCAGGGGATCTTCTACTCCACCATCTTGCTTATGTCACCTTTCAGTGTGCTTTATAATCATAATATAGTCTTGCATCACTTGATTATGTTTTGCTCAATAATGAATTATGTATACAGCAGTGGTCTTTTAGATTATAATGCAGATGAAAAATGTCTATTGCCTAGTGATATCATAGTTGTAATAATATTAGAGTACAACACTACTTATTAAATTTTGGTGATGTGGGTGTAAACAAACCTACTATCCTGCTAGTCATATAAAAGTACAGCACATACAATTAAGCACAGTAATTGATAATAAATCACTGTGTTATGTGTATATGTATTTACAGCAGTTAACCTTTTCTTGTTATTTTAGACCAGATACATTCTACTTATTAGCAAAAAGTTAGTTATAAAGGAGCCTCAGTAAGGCTCTTCAGGAGGTATTCCTAGGAAAGACATTATTGGTAGGGGAGATAGCATGTGTATTATTTCCCTGGAAGACTTCCAGTGAGACAAGAAGTGGAACCAGAAGGCAGAGATTTGGATTATCCTAACCTCGTGTAGGTTTATGCTAATGTATGTGTTTGTGTTTTATCTTTTAACAAAAAGTTTACAATGGAAAAGAAATACAAATTGTAAAATAGAGAAATACAACCAATAAAGATATGAAGAAAATATTTCTGTATAGCTGTATAATGTATTTGCATTTAATCTCAGTGTTACTACAAAAATTTCTAAAAGTTAAAGCAAATTAAATAGTTTATAAAGTGAAAAAGAGTATAGTAAGGTTAATTTATTAAAAAATAAAAATGATTTTTAAATAAATTTCCTGTAGCCCAATGTACAGTGTTTTTAAAGTTGATAGTGGTGCACTGTAATATCCTAGTTTTTCATATTCATTCATTCATTACTCACTTACTAACTTACCAAGTACACTATGATGGTTGCAGGAGGATGAACTTACCCAACAATGGATTTCTTAGTGTTTCCCTATCATTAAGTGATGTATAACTGTGTTGATATACTAAAAATTTTTCAGAATTTAAGACGACAGTGAATATAATTGATAGGACTTTAATTAATCATAGTGTTACTTTATTTACAAAATAAATTTTCTAACATTATAACCACAGGTAAAATATTTAAAATCCATGAAATTGAAGAATAAAATATTTATAAACACTCTTTTTTTCCTTTTTGGGGATTCATTGAGGGTGTAATAACCCTTTTTAGTTTCTTCAAATCTTTGTTGAAGCATTAGTGCTCAATAAACAATATTTTTTTAAAATAAATGTTAGCGTTTGTATAGTCTCTGAGGTAGTTCACTATCTTCAGTCATTTTCTTTACCTCCATCCTGAAACTATACATAGGATAATCTCTGGACTCTTACTGACCCTTACTAGATCAAGGTTGGTATGCTTTTAGTTCTTGGGGGGAAAAAACATCCAGTATACAATAAGCAATTATTAATTACTTATGCATTTTTAGAGAGTAGATTATGTGGAGTGAAGTAAAATGTTAAAAAATCCATTGAATAGGTATAACAGTCTAATCTTTAAAGTATGTATTAATAACATGCTTTAAATTTTAAAATGTCTTCCTCTTACATTTTTATTCTCTCGATTTAATTAAGCAAAGTATTTGAATACAGACCAAATTCTTTCTGCCCATGCTCATATATTTTAAATTTTATAAGCCATCCATTTCATTATCACTAACATGAACTAATTTTCAACATCATTTAACAAAATCATTTTTTTCCTTTGTAGAACTCAAATATACCAGAATATTTTGGTATCTAATGACTTAAATACTTTTAATTTTATCAGTATGTATGACCTCAGCAATAAATACCTATTTTCAAGGGCTTATCAAAATTTATTTGAGTGTTTAACTGCGTGTTCTACTAACAATAGCAATTATAATATTATATTTAATTTTTCTATACTTCTTTCCCTAACATTTATGAAAGCAGATCAGACTGTTATATACCAGTCCAATATACATACATGTATTTATACTTTTGGTTCTCCCAAATATCTATTTTTGGAAGGTGAAACATAAAACTATCTAGAGGTTATACATATTAATAATAGAGTAAATCTTAAAGTCTTCTTTTGCCTGAAACAACATCTCTGATGCCAGTATTTACTGAAAGTAGGACATTCTCAGAAATCTCAGAATCTTTTCTCCCACAATGTAGTCCATTAACTCACATAAGAAACATTGGAAGTATTAAAAATAGAAGTTCCCTTGAGTATGGCTTATTCATATCCCTTTTTACTCTACTGCTGGAAGTGATTCTTAACAATTTTTAATAAAAATAACCTGGCACATAATTACTCATTGCCCATGGGATAGTGTTCATTATAAACATTTTCAACTATACCCAGAGTATGTAAGAGTAGCTATAGTTAGGTAATAGTATTTTCACCTTTATAATTATTTAGAAGGCATTATGTCTTTCCTATAAAAGTGAAAGATTTACTTTTTTAACATAATGTTTAGTCTCCACTTTATATAGAAGTGTACACTATGGGGCCAAAGGAAGAAAAATGATGTGGAGGAGGAGAAATATGGCAATAAGTCTTTGGAATGATGTTGATCCAAGTAATTTTATTCAACATCACTGAAGCCATGAAACTATTATGGTGACATAGAATCATTCTTGAGAATTATTTTGGCCATGTAAACTTGTTTTTAATATAAACTTACGAAAGCCGATACATTTCCTGAGTACTAACTGTGTGCTAGGCCATGTTATATTTAGTCTTTTCAATTGTATTGTACTTGTCATCTTATTGAATCCACCTAAAAGCTCTAAAGTATACATCCTATTATTACCTCATTTTACTGATGAGAATTCACGGTAACAAAATTAATTAATTTTCCCCAAATCACACAGTTAACAAGTGTTAGAGCAATGATCAGTCTATGAGGAAAGCCTGTATTCACCATTAGAATAAATAACATTCCAAAAAGCTCCACCTGAAAGAGCCCCATCATTGCCACTGACCTATAGAATCATATACTTAAAAGTGACTTCAGTGTTTACTTAATAACACACCCCAAATATGTACTTCAATTCAACCTGCTGTTCATCCACTGTTAATAATATTTTGGGTAAATATTTCCTCCAATCTCTAATACGAGAAGATTTTCCTTGTATTAGTGCTAGAGAAGGTTGCAGCTCTGAAGTTTCAACCACAAACAAGAAAGACAAAGTTGTCTTTGTCATGGAATTCTCATTCTCATGGGAAAGACTATAAAAAACAAATAATTGAACAATCAAGTATTGAATATTTTAATGACTGAAGATTCCAAAACAAATTTAATCTAATGAAGATTGAGTTGGATTTTATTTTTCATTAGCTGAGCTGGTGAGAGACTTTTCTAAAATAATTTCAAATAATTTTTTTTTTTTTTTTTTTTTGAGACGGAACCTCAAGCTATCCCCCTGGGTAGAGTGCCATGGCATCACGCTCACAGCAACCTCCAACTCCTGGGCTCAAGCGAGTCTCCTGCCTCAGCCTCCCAAGTAGCTGGGACTACAGGCGCCTGCCACAACGCCTGGCCATTTTTTGGTTGCAGCCATCATTGTTGTTTGGCGGGCCAGGCTGGGGATTCGAACCCGCCACCTTAGGTGTATGTGGCTGGCGCCTTAGCCGCTTGAGCCACAGGCGCCGAGCCTCAAATAATTTTTTAAAGTAATTTAAGCTGAAACTAAATGAAGTATAGTATAAGAATAGTATATGAAGAGATTAATAAAATATTCCATTCACCGGAAAAAATAGAAAATGCACAGCTTGTGCAGATTATCTAAGATAAAAAACAAGGAAGCATGACTTTTATCATAGGAAAAGAAAACACGGCTGTGTGTCTGAAGAAGGGAGATTGTCAGGGGGCCATGTGAGATGAGCAGGGAAAGGCCGGGCAGGGGGGTCTTGTGTATCCAGTTGAAGAGGTAGAGTTTCTTTCTAAGAGCAGAGGCTTTTAATCAAGGAAGTGACATGAACTGATTTATGTTTTTAATAAATAATCCTATCTGTGGTGTGATGAGTCAACAGTAATATCCCAGAATAGAACAGGGAGTCAGAGAGAGTAATTAGGAGGCTGGTGAAGTTGAATGGTGTTCTTGGAGTACATTTTCAATGGTGGAGATAATAGGTAGAAGATTTTTAAATGTTTTGAGGTAAAGCTTGTTTGTTTGAATCTTTGTTCAAGCATAGAGTGCTTGTAAAAGCAAAGAAGGAAATAGGCAGTTGGCTCTTAACATTTTTAACTAGAATGCATATTTGTTGATTTTATTTACTAACAGGAGGGTTGATTTTTTTCAAGTAAACTGCTTGAGTAATTGGAGAGAAAATTGGATTTGTAAGATCAAAATACAGTATCTGTAAGATGTAGCCGAGGAAACTTGCTTCTCTGTATTTTTTTTTTTTTATCCAATTTGTTCTGTTTCCTTTGGTTACAGACTTATAGGGACTAACACCCCTTCTGAGCAGTGGCATTTCAAATATGAGAAATCTTCTCTGCTCACTATATGTCAACCTTCTTTTTAGTGTTTGTCTAAAGATAAGTTTCTTTCATCATTCTATTTTTTTCTCTTATGAGTACCTATTTTTTCTCTTATTGATCACAGTTGGGAAGCTGATAACTTCCCAGAACTGAACAGAGTGACACTTGGGGGTACTTTAAAGAAGAAGATGTTATTGCTCCAATCATAATGTACCAAAGCCCTATGTCTGAGAAGAAACAGATAAGCCAACTCTCTATATACTACTTTACCACTTTACCTTCTTCCATTTAAGAAATATGCATTACTTGGCTCAATTGTATTAATTTAGAACTAGAATAGATTAGTAGGTAAATGAGGAACAGAACACTTTTCGGGGATGGTAGCTTGTAGTTGTGTACTAAAGAGACATCCCTGAGGTCCGGTACTAGGGATACCATTAAAATCACACCACAACCGAGTGCCTTAAACAACATGTATTTATTTTTTTCCCTATTTTGGAGGCTAGAAGAGCAAAATCAAGGTGTCAGTAGGTTTGGTATCTCCTGCCTTGCCAATGACCATCTTGTCGCTGTGTCATCTTACGATTTTTTATCTGCAGGCACACACATCCCTGGTATCTCTTCCGTCTGTATAAAGACACCTAATCCTTCTTGGATTAAGGCATCAACATTATGATCTCATTTAACCTTAATTACGTCTTTAATGATCCTATATTCAAATGCAGTAATGTTGAATGTTAGGACTTGAACATATGCATTTAGGAAGACACAGCTCAGTGGTACAACTATAACATCTTAACAAGTGCCAATGTGAAAATTTTCAGTCTTGAGAAGAAAAATTAAATATTAAATAGGCTATGCTGAGGATAATTGGTCAGCAGAAAGAGTCAGGTATTTCAAGGGTAGAATAAAGTAGGAGAATATATGCAGTTGTCTTAAAACAAGCCTTAACAAAATGTAGCATACACTATTATCTACCTAGAATTTTATTCTCTTCTTTAAATCAAAAAATAAATCTTCCATTTTGAATATTCACCATTACCTAGGCAATGGGGAAAATTAACAAGATAATGCCAGAGGCGGAGTTAGAGTTCTGACCTAGGAACTTTTGTACTATCTCAGCTGAATTATTTTGTGTCTAATTCTGCCATCTCTCTTTATAAAAAAGTAGTTACAGCATAGTCACCTTAAACAAAAATACGTCATCAAAACAGAGCCTAAAGCAACTAGAAAAATCTAGCCTGTAGAAACAATGTTTGTTTTCTAATAATGAGGGATTTGCTTTGTGAAACAGGAATGGGCCTTGTGTTACATGTGAAGGTAGAACTGAGGCCGTTTGGTGGGAGCTGAAGAAAATTGAAATGAGGACTTATCTGAGAATTACAGTTATCCATCAAGCTAAAGCATCACATTATATGAAAGAGGATTTCAATTTCACTAGGTTATCAGCAAGTTAGACCGTCACTGGAGGGAAAACAAAGACATTGGAAACCAAGTGCTGAGTAGGTAATTTTATAATATGACTTTAATGTTTCTGAATGTCTCTGAAAAATAACGCAGTAAAATAAAAATATATATTTCATAGTTTAATTTTAGGTCTATGGAAGACATTGAAACACACGGGAACTAAGTAGGGAAAGAGATTATACTATTCAATAATTTTGGGGCCATTAGTGAGAATGTGAAGGCTCCTACTTTGTAATCGAACCCTTTACTGTTCCTACACCCCCAAATCTCTTCTGAAACTTAATAAAATATTTAACAAATACCATATAATTCATCTTAAGCACCATAGCTATCATCCAGAGACTGAGAATTGGAAGTTAAAACTTTTCATGAATATAAGACCCTCTTTATGGTTAATATGTTTGAATTGTACAAGGTACAATTGATAAAAAGATATCACCCAAGCCTGCACCTCTGACTGAGCTGGAAGAGAGATACTTTGCAATATTGATTCAACTGAACCCCTTTCCATGAGGAAACGTTACTATTGAATAATCCATTCTGACTTGCAAATGTCCCAGGGAACAAATTCCTTCCCTGAAAGCTACCCTTAGACTCAGGTGTGGAAAAATAGAGAGACAGATGGAAGAGGCAATGCTGCTTTATTTTTTTGCTGCATCTATGATTATATTGGACCCCTTTTTTTCTTTCCATTAACTGACAAAAAGCCTCTCATCAAAACACAAGGTGGGTTAAGGAACAGTAAAATAGGCGATTTTACATTTCCTCAAGCTCTTACTGAATCTATTTTAAAACATGCCTCATTTTCTGTGATAACTCATGAAAGAGGGAAGAAGAGACGTTTTTAGGCAGCCCTCACCGAGCCTCCTCTACTGACATTTCCAAGTTTTCCTTTCACTGATCTTTAACCCAGAGCCAGAGAGAGATTGCTCCCTAGAATAGATGGTAATATTAAGCTTTCATAACAGTTAAAAGCAACAAAGATTAATATATGACATCAAAGGTTAATATATAAAATAAAACCTGTTATTTATGCATATTAGGGGATAACTTGCTATTAGTAAGACTTGAACTTTTCATTTACTAATGCAACCAGCATTTCCCCCGAATATCAATACCTTCACATCAAAAATGTGGATAATTTAACCATTCATACCTAATGGAAGAAATAGACCCTAAGAATGATTTTGTCAATGGGAATGGGGAAGAGCTCAAATTTTCTTCAATGTAAGCAGTATGCGTATTCATTGTGTGTGTGCATATGTTATATCTATACCTCTGAAGTTCATGTTTAGATATTGTATTGAAGTCAGTTTAACCACATAAATATGAAACAGGAATTGTAGTTTCTTGGTATTTTTAAAAAATCTTTTCACTCTATGGAAAATAAGCTTTTTTCTTTTTTTATCTCCGGATATTGAAACACAAATAATTTTAAGGTATAAAGTCATCTGCTACATAATGACATTGATATGATGATATTTCCAACAGATGACAATACTGTATTTCATTTTTAAAATTATGGATAAATAATAGTTATGTATATATTTATGGGGTGCATCGGATATTTTATGTAGGTATGCAATGTATAATTTCCAAATTGGTATAATTGAGCTGTCACCTTGGGTATTTGTTTATTTCTAATAGTAGTTGATAACACAATAAGGTGACTCTAGTCAATAATAAATTGTTGTGTATTTTAAAATAACTAAAAGAATGGACTAGGAAAGGTAATAATGCTTTAGTTATTCCTTTTCTATGCAGAAGTATGTTTAGGTCCACATATACCTTTGGTGTTACAATTGCCTACACGCTGTTTGGTACAGTAATATGGTGGACAGGTTTGTAACCTAGACACAATAGGCTGCACCCCCCACCAAGCCTACGTGTGTAGTGGCCTATGCTATCTAGGTTTGTGTAAGTACACGTGATGATGTTTCCACAATGACAAATATTCTAACAATGACTCATTTCCCAGAAAGTATCTCTGTTACTAAATGATGCACAGATGTATTTGTAATTTTCAGGGAAAATATAAAGAACACAACAGGCAGGGAAAATTATTCTATGAACTCTTAATCAATCAGGACATATTAGATGCGAATGTTATATAGGAATATGATAACATAATATGCTCTAACTATATTAGTATGAATATTGAATGTGAGTTTAAATCACACTCACAGATGTCAATAAAGTACAATTATTCTGATATGATATCAAGCATTTAAGGGAATGTGTAATAAATCAGAGTTGTCTCAAAATAGTAAGGGATAATAACTATTGTTTCTCCAGAGAATTTACCAGGGTGAGGGATTTTCTATTGAATTAGCAGCATGAAACAAAGCAAAACACAAAGGTAATGAGATGAATATCATTTTGCACATTAGTGTGTTTAACGGTGTGAAGTATAAACACTCTAAATGAGGAAAATATTCTTCAAAGCAATGTTACTTTGTGTCAAAATCTATTTCAAGTCATTTAATAGAATTACAATAAATTTGTACTCTATTGAAACTGTTTAACAGAAAAAAGAAAAACTGTTACTTTCTGTTGTTATAGTTTTTTATATGCTTATCTCAAATTTTTTTTTAGTACATGTGAGAATTGTAGCATGTTACCTCTAAAGAGCCAGACTAAAAGGATGCATTATCATTCAAGGTTTTAAAATCAAGATACAGGAAGTTTAGTCATACAGAGAATTCTAATGGCTGACTTTCCCACAAGGTGTAACTCTGGTGTATTGTGATCATTCCCAGCAACTTTCGTACGAAAACTCAAAATGGGGTGAGAAAATTTCAGAGCAGATAATTTTTTGCAGTTTAAAGTCGACTTTGTTAGGAAATTTGGCAAATACAGGATTACTTCTTGCTTTTGTACTCTAATCTATAGTAGTGATAATAATAATAATAATAATTGCCACACCAGTAACAGTATTGAAAACCTGTAATAATTTACTGCGAATTCTAAGAGCTTAGAATTTATATCCCAAGAGCCAACAGCTGAAAATAACTTTTCTTTGGAATGCACAGTGTTTGAGGGGCTGCAGAATTAAACTTTCCCTGCTCAGGCTTCTTCCTAGTCATTAAAAAACTAACACCTACCCCAAATTATAATAACATAAATCAGTTTTGCCTGATTTTGAACTTTGCATAAGTGAAATTATGTCCTTTTGTATTTTTAGATTCTGTTAAACAGTCAATGAAAGATTCAACCATGTTGTGACATTTATGAATAATGCTTTAGTTCCCTTGCTTTATAATATTGCATTTAATTAATAACTAAATAATTTAATTACATAACTAAATAATTTAACAAAATAACTAAATAATTTAATTCATTTAATTAATGAGAATAATATAATTCTCATATCTGTTCTGTTTTATTGTGGATTGACATTTGCGGTGGGTATAGGTAAACTATTACAAGAAGTGCTTTTTTGAAAATTCATGTGCATACCCTTTCCCAAGTATGTGGACCCAACACAATCTAATGAGTATATGGAATTAGCGGGTCCCAGATGATGCAAATATTCACCCATAGTAGGTGCTGTGATATGTTTTTCACAGCACTGGAAAGTAATTTCAGTCCTACAAGCAATGTGTCAGAATTCCAGCTGTTCGACATCCTTATCAATTTTGGTGGTTTTAATCTTCTAACATTTTTGGGTGATACAGTGGTATGTTGAAGTTTAATTTGCGTTTTTCTAGTGGATAATGAAATGGATCCATTTGTATATGTTTACTGACATTTACTTAAGCTCCTTTATAGAGTGTTTAATTATTTGCCTATTTTTAAATGCATTGTCTTTTTTCTTATTGATTTAAAACAGTTTCATTTTTACATCAGACACATCTAAGACTTCTTTCACTCTTTGTCCTTCAGTCTTCTGTTGGTAGCTGTTGATCAACAGTAATCCCTTTGATGTTGTCTAATTTGTCATTGTTCCTCCGGTATAGTCAGTGCTTTCTGCTCTTCCTTTGTCCTAAGAAATCTTTGCCTATCCATAGCTATGAAGTTTCATCCTACATTATCTTCTAAAAGCTTTATTGCTTAATTTTGACATTTAGATCTGCAGTCTATCTGGAATCACATTTAGATATGTAATCTAGCTAGAGTCTATCTGGAAGAAGATAGTGATCCAATTTATTTATTATTTTTCCAGGTGGATTTTCCAGAAAGACTATTTTTTCATCCATGTAATGTAGTATCACCATTGCCATAAAAATAACTATATAGTTATAATATATCTGCTACTGTATGTTTCAGCTTGAATCTATACTGATCATTCTCTTCCCATTGTCTGCTTGTCTATCTTTTTGCCAATTTCATGCTGGAATTCTTATTTGAAATTAATTGAGTCTACATTGCTCATTTTTATGTTTTTTTATTAACTGATTTTTTTTTCAGGGCAATCTGAAGACACTTATCAATAAGAACCAGGAATTCCTATTGTTTATGTGTCTCAAGGTCTTATTATGTGAAAAAAATAGTTACTTTTCTTAGGCGTAAAGTCTCAGGGGAGTCTGTTACAGGATGTTTTCTATTTTGTCACTTTAATGTGGTTATAACTTTTCTCAGAAACGGCAGCCTATACATGTGTGGTTCAAAGATTTTTAATGTTCCCCATGTGTTTCTGCCATATGTTATCTATACAAATATTAAGTGAGCAGCTCTATCACGACAGCAGTATATTATCCAAGATCAAAACATTCTCATAGTGAGATATAAAAGTCCTAAATCCTTAAAACTATTATCAGCTCTTTTGCCATTTCACAGATTTTTAAAGTTCTCAAGCATGTTTGCCTATGTTCACAGCATTCGAAACTATTATGGATGGTATTTTGCCATATTTATTTGATTTTAATGTATCACATTTTAAATAGGGTAGAGAGACAAGATAGCAGGCAAGTAACTACTGCTTTAGTAAAACAAATTATTATTTGAGATTTGAGATTTCATACACAGTAGGAGTTTCTGTCAAAGACAAATTTCCTTAGGCTATTCCCATTCAACTGGATTAACTGGAGCAGGTTCCACCAGACTCAGGGAAGTTCATTTCATGTTTTTCTATGGAGGGTACAGAACCCAGTAAAATTGTGTTCATATCAAATCAAGACTCCTTTATTCACAAAAAATATATATATCAACAATATATTTAACTAATGTAAATTTTAAGAATTAGGAGGTAGTCTGGATTCCAACATAGTCTTATTAGTTGTTGAACAAACAAATCTTTAGTAAGTTGCCATTAAAATGAAATACCCTCACTTAACAAAATGACCTTCATAATATTGCTTCAATTTCAAGAACTTGCATTGTCCTTATTATATGGAAACATGTATTTTAACTTTTAGAAGTTGCTTTCTTATGCTATCTTATTTTATGTTGGAAGTTATGGAGAAGTTACAAATACAAATAAAGTAGTTAATTTTCTTATAGAATTTTCATTAAGAGATTAATAGACAGTATTTATGAAGTCCCTACAGTAACATCAAAGCCTACTCTGGCTCAATAGATTGCTATATTTTCTGCTAAAAATATTCAACTTGAAAACCTGCAACAAAGGTAAATCTATATACAGAGTTCTTAGTTGGAATCTTCAAATCAATAAAGATAATAAAAAATAAAATATAGCTCAAGAACAATTGAGCTACAAATTCAGCTACAAATTGACAGAAATCCCAAAGCTTGATATTACCTAGTCTTAATTAAAGCATAGAAAGCATGAAAAATCATATACTATTCCTACTTTTTGGTGTTTAAATGATATTATCCTTGAAAATTTAAAAACGCACATCCAAGCCTTTGTGTGGGGTTGAACGTTTTTGTTGGAATTGCATTCCACGTTTAATGCCTTGTGGTCTGAGAAGATACAAGGTAAATTCTCATTTCTTTTCATTCTGTTGAACTTTGTTTTGTTTCCTAGGATATGATCAATTTTGGAGAATGTTCCATGAGGTGATGAGAAGAATGTATATTCTTTAACTTTGGGATGGAGTGTTCTAGATACATCTATCAAGCACAGTTGTTCTAGAGTCTCATTTAAGTCTCTTATATCTTTGTTTAAGTTCTGTTTAGAGGATCTGTCCAGTTCTGTAAGAGGAGTATTAAAGTCCCCTAGTATTATGGTGTTATAGGATATCATACTGCTCAGACTAATTAAGGTCTGTTTCAAAAATCTGACAGCATTTAAGTTAGGTGCATAAATATTTAGAATTGAAATGTCTTCTTTGTATTTTTCCCTGACCAATATGAAGTCTCCATCTTTGTCTTTTTTGACTTTAGTTGCTTTAAATCCACTTGTATCTGAAAATAAGATTGCAACCCCTCTTTTCTCCTGAATTCTGTTTGCCTGAAAAATTGTCTTCCAACACTTAACTCTGAGTTTCAGTTTCTCTTTTAAGGCTAGGTGTGTTTCCAGCAGACAGCAAATGGATGGCTTGTGTTTTTTTATTCAGTCAGCCACTCTTTGCCCCTTCAGTGGGGCATTCAAGTCATTAACATTTGTTGAGATAATTGACAAGTGTGGTAGTGTTCTATTCATCTTATTTTGTATTGCTTAGTTTTATCTTTTGCATTATTCTGGAAGCTAGATTCTGTTCTTTAGTTCCTGGATGCTTATTTTGCTGGTGGTCCATTGTGATAGTTTTGAACTATTTTCTGTAGAGCTGATCTTGTTGTGGCTAATTTCCTCAATGTTTGCATATAAGTAGAAAATTTGAGTTGTCCATAAATTTTAAAGCTTAGCTTAGCAGGATATATAATTCTGAGTTGGAATGGCATGGAAATTAAAAAACTTTATGCTGAATGACAGTTGGATACAGGAAGAAATAAAACAGAAAATCATTAACTTCCTTGAGCATAACAACAATGAAAACACAAGCTACCAAAATCTGTGTGATACTGCAAAAGCAGTCCTGAGAGGAATATTTATTGCTTTAGATGCCCACATCTGAAAAACAGAATGCGAACACATCAACAAACTCACAAGCCATCTTATGGAATTGGAAGACAAAGAAAAATCTAAGCCTAAACCCAGCAGAAGAAAAGAAATATCTAAAATTAATCAGAGATTAATGAAATGGGAAACAAAAGCATCATTCAGAAAATTAATGAAACACAGAGTTGGTTTTTTGAAAAATAAATAAAATAGATAAACCTTTGGCCAGACTAACTAGAAATAGAAAAGTAAAATCTCTAGTAACCTCAATCAGAAATAATAAAGAGGAAATAAAAACAGATGCCACCGAGATACAAGAGATTATCTATGAATGCTACAAGAAACTCTATGCCCAGAATTTTCATAATGTGAAGGAAATGGATCAATATTTGGAATCACATTCTCTCCCTACACTTAACCAGGAAGAAATAGATCTCATCAACAGAACAATTTCAAGCACTGAGATCAAAGAAACAATAAAAAAAAGTCTCCCAGAGAAAACATGCTCTGGTCTGGATGGCTTCACACAAGAATTCTATCAAACTTTCAAAGAAGAGCTTATTCCCATACTGCACAAATTATTCCAAAAAATTGAGGAGGAAGGAATCTTCCCCAACACATTCTATGAAGCAAATATTACTCTGGTACCAAAACCAGGAAAAGATCCAACTAAAAAGAACTTCAGGCCAATTTCACAAATGAATATAGATGCAAAAATTCTCAACAAAATTCTAGCCAATAGATTATAGCTTATCATCAAAACGATCATACATCATGCTCAAGTAGGTTTTATCCCAGGGATGCAAGGCTGGTTTAACATATGCAAGTCCATAAATGTTATTCACCGTATCAACAGAAGCAGAAAAAAAAAAAAAAAGACCATATAATCCTCTGAATAGACGCAGAAAAAGCATTCACTAAAATCCTTTAGAACACTGAAGAGTATAGGCATAGGTGGCACATTTCATAAACTGATTAAAGCCATCTATGACAAACCCACAGCTAATATTTTACTGAATGAAGTAAAACTGAAACCTTCTCTACTTAGCCCTGGAACCAGACAAGGTTGTCCTCTATGGCCACTACTATCCAACACAGTGCTGGAAGTTCGAGCCAGTACAATTAGGCAAGAGAAGGAAATAAACGGCCTCCCAGTGGGAGGAGAGGAGGTCAAACTCTCCCTCTTTGCTGATGATATAATCTTATACTTAGAGAGGCACAATGACTCAACCACAAGACTCCTGGAAGTCATCAAAAAATAAAATGCACATTCACTTTGACTTAACAAGTCTTCTGATATAAATTTATTTTAGAGATAAAGTACTAATAATAAAATTATATAAAATAATAGAAAACAGTTGTGTAATCTCCTTTATATCAACGAATGACTGGAAACAAACTCATCCATGAATAACCAAATGAAATAAATTACTGTAAATCCGTACAATGGAATAATATGAAGCTATTCAAAAAATGAGATTGACATCTGTCCTGGTATGAAAAGGCAATCTGACAGGAGGTAAAATAATATCCATAAGTCCAGAAAGTTTTCCCACTATGTCTAAATGGTCTAAAGTAAAGCATTCAAAGTGAGCAATGTGCACAATTTCTTATCTTACAGACACTTTGTTATGGACATATTGTACACTATTGAAAAAGTCATGACAGAAGTAAAATAAATTTTATCCTTTCTGGAAATCACAAATTCATATCTTGTCACCATTACTGTCTTAGATGGCTACTCAGCTTTATTTAACTTTGTTAAGTTATTATGCTATAATTAATCCAGACAAAATAAAGAGTGATAGTGAGTGATAAGTATTACGTAACTCAATCCAAGGCCTACAAATCATAAAAGAACACTATATTGTTTCCTCAAGTAGCATTCTGCGATAGTCCAAGTTCACCAGGAAATGAACTTGCTATTAAATTAATTATGGACCATTCAAAGATTAAAACTTTCTTCAAATTATCCTTAGAGTCACTGAGTTCAGACTGGAAGACTAGATTATTTATGATTTGGGAATTGTATCCAAAATATAGTGAAAACCAAATGTTTTTCTCATATCTTCTAGCTATACAGTGGTCTATGTATAATAATTCCTCCTTAAATTTCAGTGGAAATCAAATGTAGGTGGGTAATAGGTTGAGACTAGGAATTGCAAAGAAACTCAGAAAATGCATTAAAGCAATAAAGTCTGTTTATTTCTTAAATGGTTATACTCGTTTAATAAAGGAAACAGCATCTTTACTACTGTGCTTCCCCACTATGCGTAACCTAGTGAGCAGCTTTTCAAAAACCATTTGCTGATTGCCTGGGAATCTCCTGCTGATCTTATTTAATTCTCCATCTTTACAGGCCTAGTATAATGTCATATTAGACAAGCTGAAGAGTGTATAAAAACAGTATTTTATATTATGGGAACTTACATTCATAGTGTTTAATTTAAAAATATGCATTATGACATTGTAATAATATGGAAATCAAAACAAAAAAAGAATCTGTAGATATTATACCTGACTGAAAATCAACATTTGTTGCCTTTGTTCTATTCATTTTTTTACATATGCATCTACAATTTTGTATAGTCATAATCACAAGTTATATACAATGTTTTACTCAGCATGGCGAAACTTAACTTGAAATATTTGAATGGTGCATTATGCACTTCCAGCTAAAGCTAAATAATAGAAAAGAACATAGATATAAAATGCAATCAGTAGATTCAATTAATAGATTATACTAAAATATTATACATAAATTAATATGCAGCATTGATGTGAATAGCAAAATATTTTTAAAGAGTAATATGCAATAGAAAACTCTAGATTTCCCTTCTACTGATAGCCATTCTCTCAAAAGGGGGTATTATTAGATATAAATATGAATACATATATCTATATGTGTATGTGTATAAACATGAAAAAAGTGGGTCAAAACATGAGGCCAAGCAGCTGGGGCTCAAACTATAATACTAGCGCCCTGAGAAGCAAAGGTAGGAAGATCGCTTGAGCTGAGGAGTTCCAGACCAGCCTAAAAAATATAGAAAAACTAGCAGGGTCCTGAGGTGATTGCCTGTAGATTTAGCTACTTGGGAGATTGAGGCTAGATTTCTTGAGCCAAAGATGTGGAGGTTACTGTGATCCAGATTGAATCCAGGGCCCTCTAGCTTCAGCAACAGAATGAGATTCTGTCTCTACCAAACAAACAAAAGAAGATAGAAGTCTGAGGGTATTGGTTTAAATGAGAAATAAACGAAATAATAGTTCCTTCCAATTTTAGCATACATTCAATAGAGGCCTGAAAGATCGAATGGATTATTGCAAATTTCAACTCACTCAAAATTTGATGTAGTCATTTTGTCATAGCTAGATTAAATATTCAATCTTTAAATAATTGGTAAGTAGAAATTTATTATATTTTATCTCAAAATGATGAGTAAACATCCCCTATGTTAAATATTAACTCTATAATGCAATTGATGGAGGTCTCAATGATTTTTACTTCTATATCATTTATCTACCTGTCATTTATCAATTATCTGTTTCTTTACCTTGGTGTGCTTTAAAAATCAAGAAAATGTAACTGAACAGAATGACTTGACAATCGTGAAGAATATATTTGCATTTTAAAATAAAATTGAATGTATGTCTCTCCAGTTCAAGAAAATATTCAGCCTCTAATGAACAAAGTTCAGCTGCGTTTTCACGTGATAAATGCCTGTCATAATTGCTGCTGAAATGGAATTTTCTACTTGTAAATGCAAAATCCAAACGCACAACTGTACAACTATTGAAAGCCACAATTTAGTAACTATATATTATTTAACACTGAGGACTCATATAAACAAAGGCAAATTTATCTGTAAGAATAAAAGAGAAGAGAAAATTTCACTGCAGTTAAATATCTTACCACCAAAAATATAAAGGTCATGAAGAGTAAACATCATTCTATTTTTTCAAATTCAAAATGATGCTCTTTTGTTTTCATTTCTAATTCTAGTCAAAAACTACATTTCTTTTTCTTTTCTTTCTTTCTTTCTTTTTTTTTTTTTTTTTGCAGTTTTTGGCCAGGGCTGGGTTTGAACCCACCACCTCTAGCATATGGGGCCAGCACCCTACTCCTTTGAGCCACAGGCACTGCTCTATATTTCTTTTTCTTCTCTTAACAATAGAGGACATATTGAATGGAGTAGTACATGAATCTTCTTAATGGTGTAGCATAGGTTATTAAACCAGTACATTCAATACTTATTATGAATAATCTTGATCTTTTATTGAAATCAAGTTAGTAATAACTTGAACAAGAATTAGAATTCAAGTTCTTTTTTAAACGTATCATTA
Source organism: Otolemur garnettii (assembly GCF_000181295.1). Taxonomy (NCBI): domain Eukaryota; kingdom Metazoa; phylum Chordata; class Mammalia; order Primates; family Galagidae; genus Otolemur; species Otolemur garnettii. The sequence goes on from NW_003852396.1 coordinate 52,164,576, forward strand.
ATTTTTCTGGTTACTGTTCTCCATATTGAAATATCACATAAGACTTGGCAATTTCTGAAGTGATTTTATATACACAAAGTGTATATATTTTATTTGATTATACCTCACAACAATGTTGTGTCATAGAGAGGATAGGAACTATCACCATGAATTTTCATGAGCAACAACAACAATTGAGACAGAAGATTTGAGCAAGAATTAGGAGGCAGTTCTCTGGCATCATGTACCATATGTATATATAAATTATGTCACATTCACTTTGTATCTAACAAAAGAATGAATCTAATTAATTAGCTTTATGTCTTACAAGGGTGTAAAATAAAAGAAAACAACAAACAACTATACCAACCTTTCTATTATTAAGAAATGTATAGTAAGGAATATAAAAGAGCACATGAGCTTGCTTTTTGAATTTTTATTTATTCATTTATTTATTTGCAGTTTTTGGCCAGGGCTGGGTTTGAACCCACCACCTCCGGCATATGGGGCCAGTGCCCTACTCCTTTAAGCCACAGGCACCGCCTCTCTTTATTTCTTGAAGTATACCATGCATCTCTTACCCGAAAGAGATGTATACCATACTTGTGTCTCATCATCTTGCAACATCTCCACAGCTCTTAACATCTTGCATGCCCCAACCTCCTCTCCCTCACATAGAATCTTCTCTGAGGGAATGCCTTGCTTTAGCTCTTAGGAATTAGCATACTATTTATTCTTGAACCATGGAGATTTTGTTCCAATAATTATAACATCTGAAATTTTACATCTTTGTGTAGAATTCATTGAAGACTATCTTCCCTGCCACTTCATTTTAAGCTCCATCAGTCCAAGGACCAAATTTTTAGGTTACTATGTATTTAACACTATGATTAGATGTTTGTTATTATATATTCTATAAAATATGTGATATAAAGAGTCCAGGGTTATACTGACTTTAGAATTAAAAGAACAGTTTGTGCTAGAATACTCAAGGAAAGTTTCACTAATAAAGGAGACTTGAACCAGGCTTACTGTATGAGGAAGGTGAGTACAGAAAGGACAAAATCATTTGACTTTAATGAATTTTGCTTTTCTGGAAGGTGGGATGGGTAGCACAACATGAAAAGCTAAAAAGAGTCTAAGAATACGTTTTAAAGCATGATTAAGAAAATCAGTCTAACTGGATAAAATCTATGTAATTTTAGCCAAAGATCAGGTAGGCAAAAATATAAGGCAGAAGCATGTTTCTGCCATTACATGACTTAATTTTCTTGACGTGCTGAAAGATGAGTACATTTAAGATATTACTTATACAACATTTTATGACATCAATTTGCAAAATATTTTAGAGATAAAGTCAGGTAGTTGGAAAACAATATAATATGTTCCATCATATTGTAAGATATCATACATTGTAAGAGATATCATTATATTTGATATCAAAAATAAATAAAAGCAATGCCAATTAAAGTATGATACAATGTTTATAGAAATTAGATTTGTTTGTTCTTAGTTTTGTTCTTATTAAAAAATTATGTTTATTTACTTGGACAAAAAATGTGTAGTATATATTCCTGTATCAATCAGGATCCTGTTAGGAAACTTACAAGTTCTGATGATTAAGTTTGCAAACTCATCCTAGAAAAAGTGCTACATAGCTCATTGCTGAAGATCACTATGGTCACCTTCAAAGTGCTCTCCCTGAGGAGCTATGCACTGATGCCAGTGTCTTGTCTACCCTTCAAAGAAATTTTGGAACTCTTTTTCTGGAATGGTCATCAGAGCTGTTGTATTACACTTGATGCCCTGAATGTCATCAAAATGTCATTCTTCCAGTATTTCCTTTATCTTCAGTTAAAAAAAAAAAAAAGTCATTTCAGGTCAGATCCTGTGACTAGGGAGAGTATTCCAATAGAGTTATTTCTTTTACTGGCTAAAAACTCTCTCATAGTGCCACGTGAGCTGGTGCTTTGTCATGTTGCAAGAACCGTGAGTTGTTGATGAAAAGTTCAGATCACCATCTAACTTTTTCACACAGCCTTTTCAGCACTTTCAAATAGTAAATTATTGTTAACCATTTGTCTTGTTGGCACAATAAAGAATAACTCCAATATCAAAAACGTTTCCCAACATTATTCTGTCTATTGATTTGAACTGATGGAACATTTTCAGTTATAGAGAATTGTCTGACTTGTATTGTGCACTTTGATGCTTTGTTTGAGGGTCATATTGGTACACCCATGCTTCATCACCAGTGTGAATAGGGTCCAAAACTTTACCTTGCCTCTCCAGCTTCAACTCTTCTTTGCTTTTGTTCATCAGAGAGCTTCTTCAACACCATTTTTGCATGAACCTTTCTCTCGCCAGATTTTCAGTTAAGATTTTCATAAGTGCTTCTCTGTCAATGTTTACTTGGGCTGCTACACTTCTCATAGTCAGCTGATGACGCTGATGCACATTAGATGAATTTTTTGCAAGGTTTTTGTCAGTTCTGCTCATTACTGGCCACCATGACCTGTCTTCATCAGTGACACTTCCTTTCCCCTCAGAAAAATGTTTAATCCATATGTACACTGCCAGTTTCTTCATGGCATGATCACCACAAACTTTGTCTAATACGTCCCTGACTTTACATCCACTCTTGCCAATTTTAACAAGAAATTTAATGTTTGTTCATTGCTCTAATTCAAGCTCTGACATTCTCATGACAACACATAAAAATCAACAATAGTAATGAACACCACTCATCAAGGCACAGCTACATACCCACATGATCACAGCTGTGAGACACTGATGTGCCAAGGTTATGAAACTTCATCAAGTTGTTTGTGCAGTGCTGCCAACATAAGCACAGAGTGGCAAGTTCATTAACTCAATTAACTTTGATATTTCACCTCAGATTATTCAAATGGGGACATTTTAGCAATAAGATGTGGGTATACTAAATGTACGAATAGGAAATGAAGAGGCACCCAAAGGTCTACAGGGCTGCAAGCTCTTTCCACTGAGAGTGGTGAAAGAAATGGAATGAGATAATGTTAAAAGAGCTCCAAGAAAGCTACAGCCTGCTCCCCCTACATTCTCCCAGTGAGCAGTGTGAAGCAAGACACTCCCATGCAGGGAAGCAACTGTTCACAACACAGTATTAGGACCTGTGATGGAAACCTTCAGATCTCACTCCTTTCACCTTCTGAACTACTGATAGTTTCTGAATACCCATGATCAAACCCATCCCAAGGACAGCAAGCAAGGGAGCTCAGGTGGTGCAGTCCGCAACAGTCTGTGTTCTGGGGCACAAGGAAGGGTAGAACAGAGCAGAAAGTAAATTCAGTTTGGGTAGGAGAGAAGAAGAGTTAAGGATGGCACATTTGCTCATGTGTGCATGTAATAAAATTGTGTAAAGTATTTCTAACATCCATTCATATTTAGAATCCAACTTTTCTGAAATTTTTTTTGACTCAGTGTTATTGATGTTCACACTCATTACAAAGAATATTGGCATATAATACTTCATCAAATTGTGCTTCACTGTTGTCTCTAGGATTTTCTCCAAACTTCTGGCAAGTTTCAATGGAGTTACTTTATTTATTTTACCAGAAAATATCAATGGACGGGATATAGACCAGTTTACACATGTGCCTGCAATAACAGCTATATAATGACTGCCACCTATGTGAAAAGGATTGGGTGGTAAAATGCATTCTACTATCAGAATTGTTTTTTAAAAAAGTCTTTTAAAATTATTTTTTAGAATATTAAATGGGTACACACATTTTTGTTACAAAGGTTGCATTTTTACATTTGAAGTTGATGTTATAAGGGTGCCTTTTACCCAGAATATGTGCATTGTATACAGTAGGTGTGCATTTACCCTACCACCCCCTCCACTAGATTTCCATTGAGTTTTACGTTTACCATTTAATCAACTTTTTCCAGTTTAGTATTGAGTACAGATGGAGTTTGTTTTTTTATTCTTGTGATACTTCATTTAGGAAAATGGTCCCAGGTTTAGCCAGGTTATTACAATAGCCATAGAATCTCCCTCATTTCATAACAGCAATATTCCATAGTATGCATATACCACTATTTATTAATCTACTAATATATTGAAGAGCATTTATTAATCCATTAATATATTGAAGAGCATTTGGATTCCTTCCCTAATTTTGTGACTGTGAATTGTGCTGCTGTAGAAAATGAAATACCTCAGAATATATTTTTAAAAAGGTGTGAAGTATCTCTACAGAGAGAACTATGAAGTACTGAAAAAAAGAAATTGCAGATTTAACATATGGAAGAAAATACCATGGAATCTCAAGGCTCAGAAGAATTAACATTGTTAAAATGTCTGTACTACCCAAAGTGATATACAGATTCAATGGAATCCCTATTAAAATACTAAGGTCATATCTTACAGATCTTGAAAAAATAGCCCTATTTTTTGTATGCAATCAGTAAATAAAACCATAATAGCCAAAACAAGTCTACATAATAAGAACAAATCTGGAAGTATCACTTTATTAGACTTCAGGCTATACTACAAGTCTATAGTGACCAAAACAGCATTCTATTGGCATAAAAATAGTGACATAGACCTATGGAACAATACAGAAAATCCAGAGATGAAACAAGACTTATGTCACCATCTGATCATTGACAAAGCAAACAAAAGCATACAATTGAGAAAAGAATTCCTACTGAATGAAAGGTTCTGGGAGAACTGATTAGCCCCATGTAAAAGATTGAAGCAAAACCCATACTTCTCCAAAATTAACTAATGATAGATAAAAGATTTAAATCTAAGGTACGGAAAAAATGTAGAAGAAAGTTGGGGATAACTCTTAGTGATATGACCTGCAGAAATAATTTATGAGGAAGAACCCACTCATGATTACAGCAGCAACAAAAATAAATAACGGGGGCTAGATCAAGTTCAAAAGTTTCTGCATAGTTATGGACACAGTCAATTAAGCAAAAAGACAACCTATAGAATGGGAGAAGATACTTGCACGCTACACATGTAACACAGGGCTGATAACCAGAATCTATAAAGAATTCAGGCAAATCAACGAGAAAATATCAAACAACCTCATTAAAAACTTGGCAAGAGGCATGAACAGAAACTTTGCCTGTGATGACAAATTAAGGGCCAACAAACATATGAAGAAAAGCTCATCATCTCTAATCATCAGAGAAATGCAAATCTAAACAAAATTGAGATACAACTGAACTCTAGTGAGAATGGCCCATATCATAAGATCCTAAAGAAACAGATGGTGCAGATGTAGAGAGAAAGGGACAGTCTACACCGCTGGTGTGACTGCAAGTTATTAGAAACCCTATCAAAAATAGTCTGTAGATTCCTTAAAGAACTGAAAGTAGACCCACCATTTGAACTTGCAATTCCACCACTGGGTATTTTTCCAAAGAACATTTTATCACAAAGATAGCTGTACTAAAATGGTTAAAGCAGTACAATTTTCTGAATTTTAAAAAATGGCTGAGGTAGATCTGTTTATATTTATATGAATACACATATATACAAAGAAAATGTATGGGAGTAAGGGAATAAAAAAACTGTTAAGGATACTTCTGAATGTGAGACTGAGTAGATGAAAAACATCACTTATGTAGTGTGAGTGGCTTAATTCTACAGGCCTTTAAAGCACATGATGCTTTTATAAATAAGCGTATATTTCATAAATAAATGTACCTAATATTCAGAAATATATATGTCACTAATATTCCTCAGAAAACTTATGTTTATACATCATGAAAAAATGTGGACCACTACATGCAAATGAGTTTACTACTTTATAAAAAGATAATGAAAAAGGTATGAACTAGCTGTGAAAGAATAGTATATATTTTTGAAACTAAAATCTCTAGAAAGTTTACTAAATGAACCAAGATTAAAGTTGAATCCTCATTTCCAGCTACTATGGAAAATAAAATTTATATTCTTAGTCACCCAAGATGACTCACTGATGAAGGACAAAGCTCTCTAGCCTATGAGCTTCGTTTGGCCTCTTTCCCCTGGTATGGAATATTCTTTTTACCATCACCCCAATTTTTATGTGTTTTATGTGTAATGCAAATCATTCTAGTTATACACCCCTCTGTAGATTTCCACATGCTTCTTAGGAAAGTTAATATTATGTTATGCCCTAGATCACTTTTTAAATTAAGTAGATTACCTTAGGTTATAGGTTTTAGGATTTGGGGGATATGGATGTGAGTGCCCCACATGTGTGTGCATGCAGATGTGTATGTCAATACATTTTGTGGGTGTTTCTCATACTTATCTATGACATCCTTTAGCAAGGTCAATGACCTATGTCTGCATCTCCAGAATATAACAAAATGTATAGAAAATAGGAACCAGTGAATGAATCAGATTGCATTCAGTTGAATTTAATTTAATAAGAATGTACTCCATGAGATGATGTGAGTTTTTTAAATACATATATTTTAGACTGCATTCAAGAGTAAAACATTCAAAAATACTTTTGAGTTTTATATCACAAAGAACAGTGCTAGCCTCGAATTGCAGTAAAACTGAATAAAGAAAATAAGTGTTTTCCATAAACCTCTGAAATTCTACAAAAAATAGAAGTGAAGTCTATATATGTATGTGTATCACTAAAATAATCTATTAATGGATTTATATTATAAATTCTATGCTAACAAAATTAATTAATTAATTGGCAATTATGGGTGATAATAATTGCTGCTACATAGTACGTGCACTATTTAATGAATATTTCAAAACTGTAAGTAATAACCAACTCCTCCATTTTTAGAAAAGGTGGTAGAAAGACAGAGAGAGAGAGAAAGACTTAATTCTTTCTATTTGGATTCTAGAATAATCCAAATTTCCTTATTAAATGTCTAATATGAGAGTATAATAGGCTTAATATTTTTCCTAATGCCCATAACCATAAATAAAGGCTGAATGATAAAGGCTACACTATTGTCTTATCAACATAGAGTGTTGTATGTAACATCAACATCAACCAGAATTTCTTGGTCTTTTCCTCCCATTTTCACACAAAATAATGGAAAATATGACATTTGTTCATTTATGTAAGTCTTTTTGTGTGCTAAACACAGTATCTGCATGCTACACATCCAGGTAACAGATATTACCCTAAAACTCAGAAGGATTTAAAATGTTCATCTGAAGTCTTCTAGTCAATAAATAGTAAGATAGAACTGAAATATACTTGTGTGTAATTATGCGCTCCATTCTTTCAAATATCACACTATAATTCCCCAAATTGGCCAATTAATACATAATGACAACTTCTTTCATGGATTCTTCTAACAATGTGATGTTCATTATAGTAGAGGCCACTAACCGTTCATGACTATTAAATTTCCAATATGAAAACTGCAAATGTGGCTAATCTGAATGAGATAGCAAGTGTAAAGTACATATCAGATTTCAAAGACTTAACTGAAAAAAACCTCATATTAGTGATATGGCACAGTGGTTATATTTTGAATGTGCTTGGTTATACTGACAATATTACTACAACTAACTGAACATGGTTCTTTTTACTTTCTTTTTTTAAATGAGGCTATGAGAAAATTTGTTTGGATGTATGGCTCATAGTATATCAGTTTGGAGAGTGTTGAAAATTAAAAATAAACTCATAAGTTCCCCCATCAACTCAACAGAACGCCTCTTGGGCAAAGGGACCCCAGAAATATCTTAAAACTGAGTTCTGAGACATGACAGAAAGGGAAATTGGAGCCATATTCGGCATACTCCCTCCCTCTTGGAGTTTAGGTGCAGTGGATTAGCATTCATATTAAAATAGAAATCATAAAGGTGATAAAATAGATTTTGTGGTATACTAAATAGATTTTGTTAACATACCAAAAATAACCAAAGGCCAAGTCAGGCAAGAGTCAAGTCAAGTCATGCCTCACAATCTATAAAATTTAATTCAAGAGATATTTTTAAAACTTTTTATTGAGGCAGTATCACAAGACAGATGATAGATCCCAAACACTTAGGTTCTCCTTCTCATTGACCTCAAATTTTAAGATAAGGCTTAACTATTTTCAAGCAGATGGCAACTAAAGACTTTCTAAATTCACCCATGACGTGTGAGCTCCCAATTCAAGATATATTACTTTTTGCATCAAACCAATGTATACCTTCCATGTATGGATTTATGATTAACCTGCAGTCCATTTTTCCATGACATGTATAAAACCAAACGGTAACCCAACTGCCTCGGATGCAGTTTCTCAGAAACTCTTGAGATTTTGTAGCTCTGGACCTCAGTCACTCATATTTGTTTCAGACTAAACCTCTTAAAATTGTTTTACAAAGTTTGGTTTTTCAATTAACAGCATTATTCTAGATGCTGGCACTAAAAAAAAAAAAAATTGCTTCGGGAAAGTAGTTAAACAATATGAACTCTGTTATAGATGGATACAAGTTATGAAACAAAACAAATAACCAAAACCTCAGATTATCATGTCTTCCAGTCTGCCCAAGACTGAGGAGCTATTTTTGGAAAAAATAACTTGTTTTTATTTTTTTTTTGTAAATGTGTAGTTTGCCATAGTTGTGAGGGAACTAAGTGTGTATGTGTGACTATGATGTGAGATGGAATTCCCAGTAGGAATGTGAATTCAAGAATAGTTTTGCAAACATTATCGTGTGCATATATACTGGTGTTAATGAATAAATAGGAAATAAAATTATGATAACAAACATGTAGAATAATGGTTAGTGCAATGTCCTTGAGTTGGCAAAACTAACAGGAATTAAAGGACAGGATATATGATGCTCTTAGATTCATGCAATGCATACTTATTAAAATTTAAGAAAAAGTAGAACATAAGGGCACCAGAAAAGGTACATATAGAATTGGCATTGGAAATAAGTTGGATTCCTTTCTGATTTCTCTGCTCTTCTCATGTGAATGAGAAATGGGAGGATTTTCTGGAAACTTGAGGAGACATTAAGTGTGAAATAAATGTCTGGGAGAGGAAGTACTTCAGGTTAAATACAGCAGAGTTGACAGGCTCCATCAAACACCCACAGGATCATAAATTTAAATTGAAACCCTTTGATAGACTTGCTTACTTTTCTAAATCCATAAGAAAAGACTAGAGAGATACCAGTAATGAACTGAGATTGCAGATGACTTACGGGAGTTTTTAAGCAGCCAGGGAGAGGTAATGGAGTTAACAGAATAGGCAAATGAGTCATTTTATTGAAAGTTCATTGAATCCAAACTAGGAAAAAATAAAATAAAAATATGAGGAAGATAACAGGCAGCAGGAAGGTCAATAATTAGGAAGCACCAATCAAAAATCCTTTTTCCTAGGTTGGGTTACTAAAATGAGTACTACGAACTGATGCTTGTGTCTCTCCTAAAATTCTTATGTGGAAGACCAGCCTCCAGTACTATACTGTCAGCCATGAGGGTAGAGCCCTCATGAATTGTGTTAGTACCCTTATAAAATATCTTCAGAGAGTTCTCTTCCTTTTCTATCATGCGAGGTTATGGCAAGACGACAGACACTTGTCAACACCAGAAGAGGTCCTCATCTGTGTGCTGGCATCTTGAAATTGAATTTCTCTGCCTTCAGAAGTACCAGAAATGAATTGCTATTGTTTAAAAATCCATGCAGCCTGAATGGATTAAAGAAAGATTACTATTGGCTTACTAGTATGGATTAAGTCAGTTAGTAAAATGGAAAGATAATAAACAGTTATTGGAAAATTAGATGTTTAATAATTTTGAAGCTGTGAAATTACTGGAAATTAAAAGATAAAGTCATGGTAGTATTGAGAGAGGAGAGGGAAGGATATAGGAGATGTAAAACAAATGAGCTGCAAGGCCAAGAATGAGGGAGCCTGAGAAATTGGGAAGAGAGCGGAAAGGGAGGCAGGGAGTGTGCGAGGTACAGGGAGAGAATTACTGAAAACCAAAGAATCTCTAACAGTATCCACTCAGCACCAAGGTGGGGTGGCAGGTGATATCGTTGATGGAAAGAGCTTCAAAGGAAGCTGTTAGGAAGGACAGGATAATGGGAATATGCAAATGTAAATATGGACCTAGAGGCACTATCCTTGCAGTGAAAGATCATAAAGCTGTTTCAGATTGAGATAACTTTGCTGAAGCTGTATTATGAGTTCCAGGGATCATATGGGAAAAGCTGGGGTCATCAGGGGATGGGATAGGAAAAATAAATTTTCAGAGGTGAATGAAGCCTAAACTCTGAGTATTGAATTTTCTGTGGTTAGCGTGGTTAGCATGGATGTAAGGAAGGATAAATTCCCCCTGAAATTGTCTTAAAGAAGGTCAATGATCCATTTTAATTGCAGCCTCCTTCCAGGAACTGGTCTCTTAGACAGATTTTAATGATTATTTGCATAGTATGGGGAAAGAGAAATGGAAGTCCTGCCAAAATTCGCAGAGCTTTATGGGTTCTCTTTTTAAATCTGCCAACAGTAGTGTTAATGCCAAGCAATTTAAATATTTCTCATAAGAAAATTATATTTCTATTCTTGTGCATATTTTGAAATACCAGACTAAAGAGTTTCAAAGATTCTTCTGTTAGACAACAGGTTTCCTCTTAAACATAATTCCATGTGAGAGTTTTAAAACAATACTATGAAAACACTTAAAAACAATAACGTTAAGGTGCTGCTTGTCTACCCTTTGAGATAACACAGTTCAGTGTTTCTTGGCAAGGGGATAACAGAGCAGCTTTTCTCTTTCTACTCTCAGTGTTTATACCCTCTCATCATGTGAATTGGTTTGAAATATGTAACATTGTATCTCATTCAATACTAGAAATCCAAAATACTTGTAGTATTATGTATAATAAAAATTAAGAATCCTATAGAGGACATAAATATCTACTCTAAAATCAGAGCTTCTTGAAATGCCCCACATGAACCACCTTTATTAGGACCATCTCATTTGTTTATTTAACATTTAGATATCTCTACATCTCCAATCACATCCTGAATTATATTCTCAGTGTGAGAGATGCTAAAAGTTTAAATATATATATATATTTATGTATGCCATACATATACATATGCATATTCCGATAATTACATTCCCAGTGTGAGGGATGCTACATATATACATTTATACATATGCATTCTGTATATATGTCTATTTATGTGATTATATATACAAAAGTCACAAATATTTTGTATTTACTCTAAACTTCGCATAAATTGTAGTTTCAGAAAGACTAGGTTTGAAAAGGTGAAGAACCACATATTTATTTTAACAATCATCAAGATATATTGCTTTGAATAGTCATATAAATAACCCATTTTTCTCATCTTTATTATTTGCTAGGGACAGTGTTACTTAAGAAGCAGACCCTTACCCAGAGAGATGGATTCAAGCACAAAAAGTTTATTTTAATAGTGAAAGAAATGCTAGCCAGGGCAAATAATGTACGATGATTTTGTACTTCCCCTGTGTGTCTTGAGATTAAAGTTGACCACGAGGTAAATATTTACAAGATTGTGAAGGTGGAAGTAAAGCAGTAAGGATGGTTAGGATGTCAGGTTAGAAGGCCAGAAACTGCATTTGCTCAAGCACATTTCACCGGTCTGTTGACTCACCTTGTTAGTTTGTGAAAGCAGCCAGGTCTGCGGCCCCTCTAGAACCCATGAGATCTCCTCACGGAGTTTTCTACAGTCCTGGAAAGACACATGACATTTCGATAGTTCTATTAAAAACAGTTCCAACCTTTTCTGCAGATCATCTGTGACATTGAGGTTAAAGGCAGGAAGAGTGAAATGTGGGTTCCTGTCTGTCTTTGTGGATTCCAGTTATCCCCTCTGCCAGCACTTCACATCAAACTTATTTTTCTGACTCCAGACCTGCAGCTAGAACAACTCTGGGCCCACCACATGATGTGAGGACAATAGCCTTTCTTAGACTTTTCTACCTGTTTTCACAAACCAGTAAGTCTAATATAATAAGGCTCTTATTTCATGTCACTTATAGTGAGTGGTCTTACCCTCTTAGTCAAATGCTATTTCATGAGACACTGAAGGGATAAAAGACAGTAAAGGGCAAATTATCAAATTCATTGCTATCCTAGAGGACTGGAGCTCAATCCCACTGGAGTCATGAGAGTTAGTACATGATAAAGCTTCAAGTCATTCAATGTTTATCCAAAAGCTTCTTTCTATCATTAGTTAAGAGCTTCCCCCAAGAATAATTCTCCAGGTCTTCTAATTCATCACATCTAGGGACAAAACAGGTTCTAGTGGCCAGAAAAAGGCCTCTAGCAGAGACATCACTGTTGGCAGATGGGAGTTGGGTGACATGGACAGAAAGGGTAGGGCCACAAGGCTGTGTGCATCAGTGATAGGATCCTATCAGTGATAGAAGTGATCCTATCAGTGATAGGATCGCTTATGAGAGCTTTACAAGTACTCACAGCAATTTAAAAACTATTCTGTATTACTTGCACTTGTCTTCTGATGTTAAGAAAGAGAGAAAAATTTAGAGAGTCTATGCAAATTTCTTAAAGTCACAGAGCTAAATGAAGGAATTAGGTTAAATCGAGGTATAAGTGATTGCAAAGTCTATGTTTTTAATAACTATGACAGCTGTCAAATCTCAATTTAATTTTCTTGAGTCCGGATGGCAGCAGCTCTGATTCTGTAGTGTTGACTGGTTTTCACTCTGGGACCATTTTGAAACTATTTGAGGTTAAATAATTCCTCAGACCCTGTCCACTCTATGGACTCACATTCTAACATATACTAGACTCACCTGAGAATTTTGCCAAACATGATCCCAGACAAAGCTGTACCTAGACAACCAGCCAATACATAAACGGCAAGGCATAGGATTTGTCTGGAGCAAATTACTTCTCCTTTTTAACTGTTATTTTTTCACCCTAGCCACCATCTGTATCTTGAAGACAAATAGAAGATGGAAGTCTATGATCAGAAGTTAGAAACCATTGTGTGTTTTGGACAGATTTTACACTGTAGCACTGAGATATACAAAAGAAAAAAGTTATAAGTGAAGACGAAGTCCATCAACAAAGAATTTGTAGGAACAAATTCTCTGTACTAGAGACCTCTGTACTAAAACCTACAGAAAGAGGTTAAGAGAAACGAAAGATCTAAGTGAAGGTAATAATGTTATTAAGACAGTAATGCTCCTTGAATTGATCTATAAATTCAATTTAATCAAAATCAAAATCTTAGCAGATGTTTTTGTAGAAATTGACAACCTGACTCCAGACACACACACTGAGGCTGGAGGGTTTGACATCTGCTAAACTGTGACAACTGCAAC
>NW_003852396.1:52178580-52233267 GCF_000181295.1 Otolemur garnettii
AGGGGGACAGCTTGAGGCTCTGTCTCAAAAAAAAAAAAAAAAAAAAAAAAAACCAAAAACTTGTTTAACTCTCGGTCAATGGTACTTTCATTCTGAGTCCACTAAAATTATTCTTCTAATAACAAATGTCTTTTGAGAATATCAACTTTGAAATTATAAGGTATGTCATTACTTGGCATCAACAAGGTGTAACGTATTTAGAATTAAATTTCACATTACCTGTAAAAGGAGTAATATGCAGCTCCAATGGCTTACTGTGCTGCACACACACACACAGAAAAAAAATAAGAATCTCTCAAACACCCTCCTACCTTATAGACTGACAGTAAAAATGGTATTATATGAATATACAGTGTACTGCACCAAAATAACACAATTACATTTTCTTCACTGTTAATTGACATCTATGTCATTGTAAGTATGCACACTGGGACTGTCTAAATTAATAAATGCTCCTTAATTGCCATAGGCATTTTTCCGCAATCTGCCTGACAGTAACCTGTAGCTGAGCCAGGACGATTTGTGTAGCATTAAATCCTCTGCTATAAAGAGCTGCAGAACATGCCCTTTCACTAATAATTGGTTTCCTTCTCTTCTTTTTTAAAATCTTTGAGGTTGAAGAAATATTGACTAATAAATTCACAACACTACAGGTAAAGATCTTTTTAAATGCTCACTTATTACATTCACATCCTATTAGGTTTCATCTAAATAGCTGCATGGACAATACCTTATGTGTCTAAGAAACCAAATTATTTTTAAAAGGCCCTCAGTATAAGAAATACTTTTTCTATTTTGCTTAAATAGTGCTGATTTCCTTCTAAACTATTCAGAGCAGTTGAAGTAATAATTTCTGAATTTTACTCTGTCTTCTTGCAAGAAATTAAATATAAGAATTCAGCAAATGCTTAATTGATTGCTTCATTTTTTAGCTATTGAGTTTGCTGCTCCCTGGTGTCACATCACAACTCATAAAGAACAGAAATAATTACTCAAATTAAAATAAATATACAAATTTTTGTTTCAAAATATCCATGTTTTTAATTTACGTGCAATTAAAAAACTTTTTGCATGGTATGTAGTACCACATAAAAATCATGTTTTAATCACATAAAGAGATTTAAAGCATGATTGTGTTCTAAGATGTTCTTATCTATTATGGTATATGAGTTTGGGTCCTTTGATAGTGACAAAACAGAATTATGTGTGCAAAGACTGATTGGAAAAAATGTTTTTGAGGATAAGGGAGAGACGACATAAAAAAGCACCAAGAACCACTGAATATGTCTGATAAATTTGGACAATTGGGAGGAAGAAAAGTTTGATAAGAAAAATCCATTTCCTTCAAATTTTCATATCTGAGAATAGTTTCTTGTAATATTCATTAAGGATTTTTTGAATTTCTGAGAAGTCTGTTGTTATTTTGTCTTTACCAATAGTCTTTACCATTTCTGATTGATGAAATTAGTGATTTTACTCCTTTTTTCCTGGTTAAGTTAGCCAAAGGTTTGTCTATTTTATTGACCTTTTCAAAAAACCAACTTTTTGATTTATTGATCTGTTGTATAATCCTTTTGTTTTCAATTTCATTTAACTCTGCTCTAATTTTGGTTATTTCTTTTCTTCTGCTGGGTTTGGAATTGAAATGTTCTTCCTTTTCCAGTTGCTTGAGATGTCCCATTAAGTTGTTAACTTCCTCTCTTTCCATTCTCTTTAGGAAGGTTTGCAGTACTATAAATTCCCCACTCAGGACTGCCTTTGCGGTATCCCTCAGGTTCTGATAATTCATGTCTTCATTATTGTTTTGTTCCAAAAATTTGTTAATTTCCTTCTTAATTTCATCTATGACCCACCTATCATTCAGCATAAGGTTATTTAGCTTCTATGTTTTTATATGAGTCTGCAGATTCCTGTTGTTATGGAGTTCAACTTTTATACCTTGATGGTCCGAGAAGATGCAAGGAATAATTTCTATTCTTTAAAATTTGCTGAGGTTAGACTTGTGACCTAAGATGTGATCAATTTTGGAGGATTTTCCATGGGCTGATGAGAAGAATGTGTATTCAGTTTTGTTAGGATGAAATGTTCTATAGATGTCTGTTAAATTCAATTGTTGAATGGTTAAGTTTAAGTCTAAAATTTCTTTGCTTTGCTTCTTAGTGGAGGATATACACTGCCCAAGAGTGTTAAAATCTTTAACTATTATGGTACTGGAGGAAATCAAGTTGCTCACGTCTGTTAAAGTCTCCCGCATAAATTGAGGCGAATTCTGTTTGGGTGCATAAATGTTAATAATTGAAATCTCATCATGTTGAGTGTTACCCTTAATAAATATAAAGTGACCATCCTTATCTTTCACTACTTTGGTGGTTTAAAGCCTAATTGTATTTACTGAAAGGAATAAAACTGCAAAACCTGCTTTTTTCTTATTTCCTTTTACTTGAAATATATAGATGACCATCCCTTCACCCTGAGTCTATATTTATCTTTTAAGGTAAAGATGAGATTCTTGTATACAGCAGATATTTGGCCTGAATTTTGTATCCAGTTAGCCAACCTGTGCTTCTTTAGAGGACAATTTAAGCCATTCACATTAACTGTGAGTATTGATAAGCCTGGTAGAATTTTGGGTATCGAGTTTTTCAAAAGTCCAGTGGACATTTTTAATCCTTTTGCCACTGTGGAAGTTGGAATTTGATCAAAAGTTTCTGAGTGAGTTTACTTTGGTGGTGGAAGATTGTGCTGGTCATTAAGGAGGATAGGTCTGAGAACATCCTGGAGAACTGGTTGAGTTATGGCAAATTTCTTCAACATGTGTAGAAGACAGGAGCATGGCCTACAGATATATGAAAAAATGCTCATCTTCTTTAATCATCAGAGAAATGCAAATCAAAACCACTTTGAGATATCATCCAACTCCAATAAGATTAGCCCACACCACAAAATCCCCAAACCAAAGATGTTGGTGTGGATGTAGAGAAAAGACAACCCTTCTACGCTGCTGATGAAAATGCAAACTAATACATTCCTTTTGGAAAGATGTTTGGAGAACCCTTGGGGATCTGAAAATAGACCTACCATTCGATCCTACAATTCCTCTACTAGGTATATCTCTAGAAGACCAAAAATCACATTATAACAAAGATATTTGTACCAGAATGTATATTGCAGCCCAATAATAATTGCTAAAACATGAAAGAAGCCCAAGTGCCGATCAATCCATGAATGGATTAATAAATTGTGGTATATGTACACCATGGAATATTATGCAGCCTTAAAGAAAGATGGATACTTTACCTCTTACCTGTTTACATGGATGGAGCTGGAACATATTCTTCTTAGCAAAGTATCTCAAGAATGGAAGAAAAGTATTGAATGTACTCAGCTCTACTATGAAACCAATTTATAGATTTCATATGAAAGCTATAACCCCATTATAGTCCAAGAAGAAGGGGAAAGGGGAGAAGAAAGGGAGGGCAAAATGGAGGATGGGTGGAGAAGGCATAATTGGTGGGACCACACCTACGGTGCATCTTACAAGGGTACATGTGAAATTTACTAAGTGTAGAATATAAATGTCTTAACACAGTAACTAAGACAATACAGTGAAGGCTATGTTAGCCAGTTTGGTGAAAATATTTCAAATTGTATATAAAACCAGTACATTGGACCCCGTGATTGCATTAACGTACACAGCCATGATTTAATAAAAAAAAAAAAAGAAAAAAAGAAAGAAAAAAGGAAAGTCCTAGCCTGTTGCACAATTCTAGGCAACAGAAGGCTCTTTAGTCAGAGTTGCATGAAGTATTTCACATCTTGGAGGAATATCCAGAATTAGTATTTCTGCCACACTTAGTCACTGAAGAGCATTCTCATATGATCTTCAGAAAGAAGAAAGATCCTGGTACAAATGCCATTCTCAATTCACATGATAATCTCTTGGAGCTATTAGTCAACAAAATAATTCACA
This sequence comes from Otolemur garnettii, assembly GCF_000181295.1. Taxonomy (NCBI): domain Eukaryota; kingdom Metazoa; phylum Chordata; class Mammalia; order Primates; family Galagidae; genus Otolemur; species Otolemur garnettii. Next base: position 52,182,551 of record NW_003852396.1, read on the forward strand.
ACAGATTTGAACAATGCACTTTTTTTTGAGATATAGTTTCACTATGTAACCCTTGGTAAAGTGCCATGACATCACAGCTCACGACAACCTCAAACTCTTGGGTTTAAGTGATTCTCTTGCTTAAGCCTCCCAAGTATCTGGTACTACAGATGCCTGCCACAAGACGTGCAGAATGCATTTTTATGCCCTCCAAATAGCACCCACTGAACTAGGTCCTAATGTACATAATACATAGTACATAATACATAGCTCCTAGATTGCTCCTAATGGTTTCTTTTTCTCAGGGAAACTTTCCAGAAGGGGTAGGGCAGAGGGTCATAGGTCAAATAGTGTCATTACTATAGTTGGTCTGGAGCTATGAATGATAATCATCCTTTCCAGTCATGGATTCTAGATCTGAAAATTGGAAAAGGGTCATAATTTTATACAAGAGCTACCACCCTCAGTGCCTCTAGTTTCATCATTCTTCTCTTTTTTGGTTGAGATGCTAAATGAGCCTCTAGGGAGGACAAACTCTATTCAACATTTCCACAGTTTCTTTCTGATCAAGTTACCTGAGCTTCACATGTAGCATGATGATAACTGAGGACCCCTGGCTCCTGGCTGCTAAGTGCTTCCATCTGACCTCTAGCACATAGGGTCCCACAATCCCACCAATTCCACCAGACAGTAACAAGCCCAGCTCCGTGCCACTTCTCCTGCTGTGAATGCTGGTCTACACCCCGAAGTCGCCATTGAATATTTGTTTGATACTAATTTCCCTTTCAGCAGAGGATTCCCAGTGGTTTCAGTGAGAAGTGTCTTATTGGAACCCTTCCACAGAGGGTAACACTCTGGTGGGTCTTCTGTTTTCACACAGTGTACTCTTTCCTGTGTGGCCACTTGAGTCTCTTTTTTTCCGATTCTAGAGCTGGCTAGGGCAACTCAGTCATTTGCTAATCGTTGGTCAGTTCGCCAAGCTTCTAAACGTGACCCATAGAACAATTTTTCTCCATCCTCTGGGTTTTTAATAGGACGTTTGAATTCTGCATCCTGAGAAATGCATAAAAGTTAATGAATTCTAGCTAGTTCTGACTCACTTAATCAAACACTCTCAAACACCAATCCTGATTGTTTTTTCTGGATTTGCCCAAGCATGCAAACGAATTTCTTCAGCCATATTATTGTGTAATACATTTCTTTCCTAATTAGGCTAAGCCTTTCCCCAGCCAGATTTTGCTGGGATTAAGCCCAGGTTATCAGCCTAGTTGCAAGGGAGATTTGTGACCATATGAGAGAGACACCTACCACTCTTCAGTGGAAAGGCCTCTAGCATCTGTAGCAGATAAGTCATACTAGGTTTTATTAGGGAAGGATTACCAGTCTTTCCACCTGACATTTCCAGATGATCTGCTTGGCTAAAATAATCAGGGAATCTACCCAATATCACTACCCACATTTCAGGGTCCCAAAATTTCTCAAATAGATCCCTAAACTTACGATAAAAGTTTTACTTTGTGTAAGTATTTATAGATTTCTAGATCTATAGTGACTCAAGCTAGTAAGTCCTCAAATTGTTGCTCACTTGTTATAACTTTTATGCTTCAGGATGTAAAGACTCTTTTAACTAATAAAATATTATAGTTCCTCTGGCTCTTCTATTTAGCCTTTAACTGCTTATTAGAGACCTGTCTCTTATCCATACTATTTGCCAGTAAATAGCCAAAGTTTTTGCCTTCATGTACATTGTTTTCCTCATATATTTCAAACATTGAATTCATCAGACACAGAAGGGGTGTTTCTCTGGGTCACCAGCAGGGACTGCAATTGGTATGTCACCTTCAGCTGGGGTATAAGTACCACGCAGGATAGCACCCTCTTTACCTGGGGTAATGGGTGAGCCAGCCTCTAGGCTCTATTGCCTGTCTTTCTGTGTCACTTCTGAATCTGCTTGTTTTCCTGTGGGTTCTCTGAAAGACCAAGGACAAGTTAGGACCATATAGACAAGAAATGTATAGAGAAAGAAACCTGTGGAGAATGAAGGGGAACAAGCAGGAGAAGGGGAAGACACCTTTCATACCATCCTGCAGATCTGACAGCTATAAAGAAAATACGGAGGTGAAGGAGACTGGTTAGGAAGAATCTCAGACTACACTACAGTTTTGAGAAAGTTTTGGTGAGAGTAAAGAGTAATTCTCGAACTCAAGTTTCCTATCGGAGCAATTCCCCTTCTCGCAGTGATGGGCCTCTGTGAGCATCAGACACACACCCGTGGTTGGTATGAGGCTGCAGGAAGGGCAGTTGTGGCATGAACATTCTGACAAATCTAAGATGGCAGCAGCCGGCACTCTCAAATAACGGTCTCTGAAAGAGAAAATCTGAGTGACATATTCATGGTTCACCACACAGAGGATGATATTTATGTAAATGAAATTTCAACCACACAGTGTAAAGCAATGAGAACTCCAGCTGAGGTACAGATGAAATGAACCACCAGCTTAGACAGGTGGATGTTATTTGATGTTAGGGCAATTGTGGGGAGCACGGGGTTGGAAGTCGACAGGGTATTGTATGATGTACGCAGCATTGGACATGGGACTTACTGTGAAAGACAGATGCAGGTGTATTTGAGGAAGAGAGTGAGGAGTATTCCATTCAGAAGGACAAAAGTGAAATATTAGCTTCTGTGGGAAATAGCCAGCAATAAAGCCTGAATTGCACTAAAGTGGAGTCCTGGAGGACGCGCGGGAGAGGGAAGTTGTAAGTAGACTTTTTCATCTATTATTCACTCTGTGTTTTGAGAGCACTTCCTACAGCACTCAATCATGTTACATTTTGACATTTATTTTCCAACCACTGTGAACTCTTCAAGATTAATATTCTTAAACTCTTACACCTGAGACAATATCTAACAGCGAATAATCTTCAATGAATATGTTATCAGGTGAATAGATGATTGCATATTAACGAGGATAAACGGTGTTGGAGGTCAGCCTCACAAGTTTATCTATCTTTGCTGTTGCTAAGAGTTTTGTTTTTCTCTCTGTGAATCAGTTCAATACTGATTCAACATTATTTAAATGAAAAATATTTCAAACAAATCCTCACACTTATTAATACTTCTAATTTGGCACTCAAAAATTAATAACTCATTTTAATTTCAATTTGCTTCCACCCATTACTGCATCAAGTTTTTTCAAATTTAAATTTTAGCTGTGTCGGAAGTTAATATTTGATTACAAATTCTTTTACTGATTAAAAATGTAATACATAAGATATAATCAAATCACTATCACACTACTACAGAGAAATAATCATAGTTAATATTTTGATTAAATTTCTTCTAATACATTACTTAAAAAATTTCTCAATCTCTATTTAATAGTATTTAATTAGTTTAAGAGCATTTTTATTATGTTACAAAAATAGAGTGTCAGAGGGAAAGCACCACGTTAAATATTAATGCTTTCCCTTAAGTAACCTGCATATTCCTTTCCTTTTTAATATTTTCTTTATTCATATTGCCTATTCAGGAAGCTCAGAAAGAAATATGATATCCAAATCATTGTATCTTCTACTCTTTATTCTTGACTTTTTAGTTAATTATTCTTATTATATAAAGCTTGTTCTTTTCTGAAGGCTAAATACATAAAGAATCTTAACCAAATATTTTAAATGTTTACTCTTAATTTTCCCAGGGCTCCTCTGGGAATAGCTCTTTGGCAGTATCTACACATTTTCAAATCCTAAAGCATAATAGAGACTCTTAGCAAATATTCACAGTATTCAGAAATATTTATCTATTTTTATTTTTAAGATATAATACATTTTATTAAATAATCTATTTTCAGGAGTATTTTCAGCTTAAGAGATATTGAGTTTCAAAAACAACTTCAACTCTTAAAGGTTTTAAACAAAGCATCATGTCATCTTTACTTCTGTATGGACTTGGTCTGATTTTTAACATTTAGTAAGTTTCCAAATCCTCCATTAAGCCATATCATTTAAATTGAGGACTTCAAGAGATTCTTGACTTTTTCTGGTTAGTCCATCAAGAGGAAATATAATTAACCCAACCGTGGAGTACAATTTCTTAAGCACTATAAGCACTATTGAGAGAGTATGTGTCATTTGAGTTTATGAAGCGACTTCTGCTCACAGCACAGAAAGCTCTGATTTTGGTGCAATAAAAACAAAGAAGAAAATATTTTAAATGTTTCATCAAAACTAACAAATTTGAGCAATAGAAAACATTGAATTTCAGAATTGAAAGAGATCTCAGAAATTATCTAGTATTTAATGTCAAATAATTTTTATCTCAAGAGATAAATGCACTTCATTGTTAGAAGGCACATAAAGTTCTATGTTAGGAATGATTTAAAGGCATAATTATATTGGCTTAAATGGTGAGCGTAATCATTGGAGAGCAGTATCACTCATGGGGAATCAACAATGGCTGGACATCTTGCAGGTATTGGAGAATTTGTGTTATTTTCCTCTAAAATTTGAAGTAGAGAAAAACTTATTTTCCAATGTCACCTGATAATACAAGTGGATCTAAGACAGAATTTAGGTCAATTTCCAGATGAGTATTTTTTCTACTATGTCGTGTCTTTCCCAGTAACATCCTATCAAATCAGTTTGATAATCTGACTGCCTGAAACACCAATATGTAATGAGAGTGGAGTTTTAGCCATAGTTTAAATGAGTAAATACCCAAACCTAAGCCTTTCAAAAAGGCACTTATAAAAACCAACTTTTAGACAAATGGGTGCTATAATAAATTAAATGAAATATTATAGCATTGTATTTTTGATCCCTCATCAAATCTGAATGTTCATTCATAAAGCTATAAAAAGTTGAAAATAATTGCATGGGGTCAAGCTTTAAAAAAATCACATTTTTTTTCAAGGCTAAGTGTTGATCATTGAGGATTATTAAATTCAATTAAACCTCTATGTCAGGGAGTGATAAAAAACATTATTTTTCATTTTATTTTATTTTTTAATATTTTTTCCTCTTAATTTTTGTATTAAATCATAACTGTGTGCATTAATGCACTTATGGAGTACAATGTGCTGATTTTATATACAATTTGGAATGCTGACATCAAACTGGTTAACATAGCTTTCACCGCATTTAATTATTGTGTATAACACTTATATTCTTAATAGATTTGACATGTACCCTTGCAATATGCACCATAGGTGAGGTTAAAAAAAAAAAAATGTGTTTTAATCTAACCAAGATTTTTCTGCTATATTGTTATAGAAAACATTAAGATACTGCTATAATATGTTTATATTAATTGACTTTAGCACTAACAATGTTGGAATTTAAATTTTGTTGACCTTCTTATTTCAAAACAGTAGATTTGGAAACAGAGGGAACACTTAGCCTGCTGTTCAGATAAGGCAAAGCAATTGTTCTGTTTTTTATAAATGAATAGAAATTATCAGGGAAGTCATTGTTCTTTGGATACTTGAATTCAATTTTTCAGTGATATCCCCAAACTCTCTCCCTTTCATTCTTATATATTTAATATAACATGAATACATTATCTGGGAATTATTTTCACTTACAATTCCACACTGATTTTATTGAGGCAAGAGGTCATACCTTCAAAGTTCATTGGCACATGAAATAATCAATTAGTAGTTGAGGATTGAATTAGAACAAATTAAAGGATAAAAAAATACATTTAAAAGAATCACATCAGGAAATTTAGCCATATTTTTGTGTACTACAAACATGATTTAGAAAAACGATAAAATTCACTTTCTCCTTTTACTTCTCATGTCTTCATCTTTTTTGTTCTTGTTATTTACAGCCTCCCCCCAAATATTTTGACTCCCAGGTCAGGCATACTATATACTTCTTAAATGATTTTCTTCTCTTTTTTGGACAGTTTATATTTTTGTGTCATGTGTATAGTTTTGCCAATTTTCTTCTCTAATGCCTAATCTTCTACTAATCTTGTGCATTGCGTTTATCCCACATTTTGTAATATTGTTTATTTATTGTTTGAGACAGAGCCCTGCTCTGTCCGTGGGGCTACAGTGCAGTATTTCAGGATCATCGCTCACTGCAACTTCAAACGCATGGGCTTGAGAGATCATCCTGCCTCAGCCTCCTAAAGTGTTGGGATTACAACTGTGAGTCACCATGACACCCTGACATTTTAGTTTCTAGAATGTGGATGAGGGTCTCTTTAAAACCTTCCACTATTTTGTTTCTCACGCACAGATTTTTTTCAACTTTCCCGAATATAGGAAATGCAAATAAACACATATACTCCCCCTGTCTCTTTGTTATTTATTATTATCATTATTTTTTTGATACAGAGTCTCACTATGTCGCCCTTGGTAGAGTGTTATAGCATCACAGCTCACAGCAACCTCTAACTCTTGGTTAAGCAATTCTCTTGCCTCAGCCTCCTGAGTAGCTGGGACTATAGGCGCCTGCTATTTTTTTGTTGCAGTTGTTTAGCTGGCCCAGGCTGGGTTGAAAACTGCCATTCTCCATGCATGTGGCTGATGCCGTAACCGCTGTGCTATGGGCACCGAGCCTGTGTCTTTGTTCTTCTCTGCCTTTGGTTCTCTTTCTTTTTTGTTCTCTCTAATATACACATAGTTATTTACTTTTTATTTACTACTTCTGTACATTTTCTATTTTACATTGCTTGTTACCTTTAAAAATATTTACATTTTGAACTTTTTTCTTTTTCTTTCTTTCTTTTTTTTTTTTTGCTGTTTTGGCCGGAGCTGGGCTCGAACCCACCACCCCTGTATATGGGGCCAGCATCCCAGTCCTTGAGCCACAGGTGCCGCCCTTTTGAACTTTTTTCTAGGTACAGTGAAGTTAAACGGAAGTCTGATGGCCTAAGTCTGATGTTTCTTAAGCTTGCTATTAAGCTTTGCTAGGTGAGTTCTAAACAGCCTGTCATCTGGGATACTGTGATCTTATTCCTAAAAGGATCCCTTCTGATATTAGAGGTGGCTCCAGGTAGTTGCTGAAATAATTGAATAGAACAGGTAAAGTTTTAGTAAGAAAAAATTTTGTTAATGACTTGCATAGCAAGCCAACCTTATCCTAAAGATTGCAGGCTCCATGGAAAGTGCAGTTTTGGTTTTCATACACAACTGTGAGGAGTATCAGTGGCTTCTTGGAAGTCTCCCAGGGTCTTAATTTACTTTCTTTTAAACAAACATCCTACTTGCAAACTGTTGAAAACAATCTGCCTGCAGGATCTTGATAATAACCCAGCTGCAAGCTCTTAACCCGCCTCATTCATATTAGCCTAGGTCAAACAGGCCCAAGAGCATCCCAAAAAGCCTAACCATATCTGTCTGACCTCAGCCCTGCTCATTACCTAGCTAACTGCCTAACGCTGATACCCTCCTAAGGATTCAACTCAATGTTCGTTGTGTTAGAAGGCTTTTGCACCGTGTCTGGGAGATATTTGAAATATTCCATACCCTTTATGAGGAACATTTATGTGTCTGCCTGGAACCCTAGGGTTGCCTGTTACACAATACAATTTTTATTTTTAGTTTTGTGGGATAGGAGGAAAATTCCATTTCCTCTTATTTCATCATGGTTCAGAAATCTGTGCCCACCCCATTCCTCCTATCCTCAAATATTTTGCATGTGAGCAAGCATTTGGTTTATTACCATGTAAAGATGAAGTAATTAGATGTACATATTTTCCTCAGTTTCCTCCTAAAATGATAACAGAAAAATAATAGAACTTTTTTTAAAGGTACACAAAACTTATATTCAGTAGCAAAATTTTGCCAACTGAAAAGCAAATGGTGCTTGCTACCACAGTAAGAGAGGGGGAATGCCTGAATGCTAAGCAGTTGGAGGAGAGAGCCAGGAGACAGCTCTCCAAAGCCCCAGCTAGGGAGCCAATAACAGTAACTGGCATGTCTAGAAATGGAGGTGCTGGACTTCAAACAGGAGTAAACTGACAAGACACTATTCCAAGGGAGAAATGAGAGACTCAAAAGGTTACATACTATAAAATTTCATATGGTTTTGAAAAGGCAACACATCTTTTTTTTTTCTTAGGGACAGAGTCTCACTTTGTCACCCTTGGTAGAGTGCTGTGGCATCACAGCTCACAGCGACCTAAAACTCTGGGGGTTAGGTGATTCTCTAGGCAACACATCTTCATACAATTCATTGAGCAGAAATATTTAAAGAAATTGTAAAGAGCAGATGTCTAGCACTTGAAGGACCTTTTTAGATCAATATTGCTTCATTTAGTAGTGCCCTCTGATAATGATTCTGTAACCAAATTGTGCATATATTTAACTCTATGGTTTCCCAAATTTTATTCATATGCCATTGACAACAGTATAAGGATTTATTTGAATGCATTATTGAATAAAGATATTGCAGGCTTAACTTATTACCTCAGGCACCAGGTAATTACCATCAGGGCGTGAGTTACTGCATATAAAAAAAGGCAATACCATACATGATAATTTATGATGGTTCAATCATTTCTGTGTCCAGAGATCTCAAAACATATCCATATAAATCTTTTCCAGAATATTTACGGGATTTTGCTATTCAACTTAAGGAACCACAGCTCTGGCCTCCGCTGTAAACTTTTTCCTTTTAATTATTATTTTTTTCTTTCAGAGTATTACCCATTTTGGTTACATAACTTGCATTTGTATACTTGAACTTGATGTTGGAAGTGTGCCCTTCCCCCAGAATACATGCATTGTACACCCATTACATGTGAGTTTCCCTTCTCCCACCTCCTTCCGACTAACTTTCCTTTGATTTTTACTTCCATAAGTGTACGCTCTTTTCAACAATTAGGTAATTAGGTAATAGTTGGGGGTTTTGGGGGGTCTCGCATGTTTCATATTCCCTCAGTTTACCAAATACTGTCATATTGTCTCAAAAACTAGATTTCCCCCTTCCTTTCATAACTTAGAAACCCGGTTATAGCCTAAAACTACAAATCCCTTAAATCTACTTTGGTAACCTGCAGTGGTCATCCATCCATCTTGGGACTTATTTTTCTCCTGCAGGCATGTATTTTCTACCTTTGTAGACTGGAAATTGTTTTCTTTTGAGAAAGATTAAAGTGTATTTGGAGCTTAGGAGACTTATTTTTCTGTTATCTGCCAAAATTCTGAAATCAAACCATAAGTCTGTTTACCTTGTTTCATTGCAGACTCAGTGATCTCCTGTGAGTAGGCAGCTTGAATTTTAATTATAAAGTCATATAACACTTTATAATTACTTTTGGATTTTGACGTATATTAAAATGAGACATGATTTTTTTTAGTATGTCTGAGTGATGAGAAATTTCTTAATTTGTGTATTCAAGGAATGGTTATCAAGTAACATGTTGTTCACAATACACGCTATTTTTTCTAATAAATATAGCTTTTATTTTGACATGTTTTAAAATTTAAGAGTCATACAAAAACCTTCCCCTACTCACACCCCCAAATATTAATTGCCCCATTTGTTTTATTATTTGCATTCTTTACCTATTCCCTCTGGACTATTTGACAGTAAATTACAGATATTGCAACTTTTTCAGCAGAATTTTTACTATTAACTTCAAAATCTACAATGCAGTTACCAAAATAAGATATTGACATCGATATATTTACCTAATCCTCTCTACATATTCAAATGTCATTGTCTCAATCAATCAATGTCTTCTGTGACTACTTTACCCCTCAATGTATGATCCATTTTAGAACATGCATTGCGTTTAATTATGGCTCTTCAGTCTCTCTTAATGCGTAATATTCCTGTAGTCTTTTTGTTTGTTTTTCATGATCTTGATATATCTGATATATGAGTTATTTAGTAGGATATCCCTCAATTTACAGCTGTGTGATGTTTTTCAGGATTGAATAAAGTTTATAAGGCATGGTTAGCAGGCTATCGGAGAAGTAACATCAGCTCCTTCATAGTACACTGTGTTAAGAAACATAGGTGTTGATTGGTCCTGCAGTCGAGGATGTTAACTTTATTCTGTTAATTTGGTTGTATACGTGAGATTTTTTTCCACTTTGATGTTAGGCAATTTTCTCTTTGTAACTCCTAAGTCCATTATAGGCATATGTTGAATCTATGTAAGTAAATATCTTGTTCCTTATTAAAATTTTACTAATTTTAAAATCCACTTCTGATTACTGACTAATCCAGATATTGCTGTGTTTGTTACCAAATAAAAATTTACTGAGGTTATTAATTTTATTCTCTTGCAATTAGGAGAGCTTTCCTTTTCATTTTCTTTTCTTCCTCCCCTTTCCCTCCCTCCCTCTCTCTTTCCTTCATTTTTTTCCTTTCTCTTACCCCCTTCCTATATTGCCATGCAAACCTCTGTTTTTATTCATGGAGTTATTGTATTTATTGGTTTTTAAGGTCATGTTGTTTCAGATTTGGCCACTGAGAATCCTGCAGCTTTATACGAATGCCTATTATCAATTATTATTTTACTATTCTCCAAATTTCTAACACAACAAGACATTCCAGGCTCATCTTGTATAATACTTTCTTTGTCACAGAATTGAAGTCAATCATCCTTAAAGACTATCGTACTCCTTTAGAATGGTATTTAGAAATCACGATTTAGGCAAAATTTTTATTTATTTATTTATTTATTTATTTTTTGAGACAGAGCCTCAAGCTATCCCCCTGGGTAGAGTGCCATGGCATCACGCTCACAGCAACCTCCAACTCCTGGGCTCAAGCGAGTCTCCTGCCTCAGCCTCCCAAGTAGCTGGGACTACAGGTGCCCACCACAACGCCTGGCCATTTTTTGGTTGCAGCCATCATTGTTGTTTGGCGGGCCTGGGCTGGGGATTCGAACCTGCCACCTTAGGTATGTGGCTGGCGCCTTAGCCGCTTGAGCCACAGGCGCCGAGCCTAGGCAAAATTTTTAACATTGGTTAAATTTTCTTTACATTTTGTAGGGGAAAGTAACAACTATATAACTAAAGAAATTTAAATATACTGATAATTTCCTGAAATCTTTTTTAAAAAAAAAAAAAAAACGACTGAGTCTCACTTTGTCACCCTGGGTAGAGTGCTATGGCATCACAGCTCACAGAAACCTCCAAATTTGGGCTTAGGGGATTCTCTTGTTTCAACCTTCTGAGTAGCTGGGACTACAGGCACCCGTGAAAACACTTAGTTATTTTGTTGTTGTTGTTGAAGATTGGCCAAGGCCAGTTTGAACCCACCACCCTCAGTATATGGGGCCGGCACTCTTCTCACTGAGCCACAGGTGCTGCCCAATTTTCTGAAATCTTAAAATAGTAAATAACAAATGAAAGGTGTGACTCTACCTTACAGTTTTAGGAGGTATCATATCAAATCACACATGTTTCCAATGGTGTATTTCACAGTCAAGTCTATGCATTCATTGAAAGGTATTTCAGTGAGCACTCACAAGTTTTCTAAAAAATGACAATACAGCAATGAATAAATAAAATAGAAATTCCCACATTCACAGAATTCAGTTGTCTAATAAAGGATCACAATCCGTAAGAAAGAAGAATGAAAACTATATGGTATAGGAAATGACGAAAATGGCTATAAAGCTAAAAAAAATTAAAGGAAGAAAGAAAAGAAAAGAGCAGATGATATGGCAAGCAAAATGTGACTTATATCAGATATGGCTGCAATTTCTAATAGACGGCTCTAGGAAGGAATCACTACGATGACTTCATTTGTGTAAAGCCCTGAAGTTGGTATGGGAGACACAGAAAGAGTTTGTGTTAGCAACTCATGTCTAACATGCCTGCTATGTTTGGGGAACACTAAAGAAAATCCTACGGCTACAGTGATATGGGGGAACGGAAGCAAGTGGTAACATATGAGGTTTGAAATGTCCCTGTGTTTTTCTTGAGAAAAAGAGAATAGACTGTTACTCAGATACCAAAATCAAATTATGATGGCGAAGGAAATTAATCAATTAATTAATTATTTGAGTGAAAGTATACAGATTCTTTTTAAAATTAGAAACTAAATGAAATGTAAAATAAATGATTTTCTAGGCCATGAAAGCATTAAAGGATGGGCACAGGGCCTTGTTCATACTGGTCATTGAATTTAAAATAAAACAGGTACTCGTAGCCAACATTGGCAACTGAAAAGTTCAGAGGTTAACAGTAAAAAATAAATCAACACGTGTTAGAAGAATAAAAGAACATTGTAGTAATTGGTACAGTGTGGAATTGTTTTCCTACTTTGAGTTCTTTGTGTAATTTTAATTAAGTACATGTATATTGATGTTCTTCTTGAAGTAGATGAAGAAAACAAGTAGAATTTATGAGAAAAATCAAAAGCTATCTTTAACAGGACATTGGTGGCTAGCTGTTTGATAATGAAGCAAATAAAAGAGTTGTGATGAATGTGAACTCACACCACTTTCCAGGACTCTTTTGCGAGGGTCTCTTAGTCACTACTTCAACCAAGCTAACCAGAAAAAAAACACAAAACAAACAAACAAAAAAACTTCTCTACACCAAAATTCAGATGAACAATAAATAAAATATTATTATGCTAATCATTTGCATTTCAGTGTTCATTTTGTTACGACGTCAAGCTTATCATCATTCATCCTTTTCTTTCTGACTCCTCCCCCTCACCATACGTAGATATTCCATTTCATTTTTCACTTTTTTGTATTTCTGCTATCACTGGGGGGGGGAACATAGAGAATGAACATTATCATAAATATATGTAGTTAAAAATAATCTGGATCTCTTTTCTTCTTTCTGTTTAAATCCTGCTGTATAATTTTCTATTCTGCCTGAGATTATAAAGGAAAGTTGTGATGAGTTCTAATTTCTCAATTAATTTATTTGGAGAAAATTCAAGTTTTGTTAATGTTTAAAAATACTATATATTTATTATAAAAAATACTTAGAATATTTATGGAATTAAAGTAAAACAAAAATTTCTATGACATGCTAACATTATCTCATATATTCTTATATTCTCTCTCTCTCTCCTCTCTAGCTATCTCTATCTCTCTCGCCCTCACTGTGTCATCAAAATATCCTGGATACTAAAAGTTTTATCTTAAGTATTTCAACCTGGTGAGATTTTCTTTATCTGCACTGTATTTGTTTATTCAAGATATATTAATTGATTGGCAATGGTTCAAGACCCTGGATATATAGTAACAAGCAAAGCAGACTTCTTTGCTACCACAAAACTGGCAGCGCTGTGTATGTTTTTGAGAGTGTTTGAAGGATGGAAAGGTAGAAAGAAAATGAGGTGAGAGTAAAGTAAAACAAGCAATAAACAAATTTTTACATAAAAATATCATAAATAAAATTGATATTTGGTAGATGCAAAGTTATATGTGTATTTCATTATATTGATTGTTCTTTTATTTCTGAAAGTGGTTGTCCAGAATCCATATCCTCTTGTAGCAGTAATCAAATAAAGATCTACTGTACGTCCTAGTCTCATTTACAGCCCTGAAGATGCTATCCAAGAACAATATTATAGCACCTGCCTTTCTATCAAGTCAGCATTCAAATATCCAGATTCCTTTGTCATTCCATAAAGCTCAGCTCTCTTCCTTTAGAAACGGTCACTTCTTGAAGTTATCTAGTATACTGAAAATATAGTATATACCATGTTGAAATCAAACTTAAGAATCAGAAGTGCTTTTATGCTTTTCTACATTCTCTAAAAACCTTTTTGTTCTCTTAAGCCAAGTTGTCATTCCTAAACTCTTCAGGGATGTGTCTAATTTCTTGCCTAGTGAACATGAACATACTTTTACACAAGGTTGCTTTTAATTAAACTTTAAAACATTTATGATTGAACTATTTTATCAATTGTATCAAATTTAAATCATGAATGTTCACCACAAATGGAATCACATCTCAGGTGTTCCTGTATTAGGGAGTCGATGAAGCTAATAAAATAAATGAAAATCATTGAGGCTTGGTTTATCTGTGGTTCATCTATAAACCATGTTGTCTACAATAATATATTTTCTATGAAAATAAACACTGAGATTTAAGAAGATTGAGACTCCATGGTTCAAATCTTCAACACATAGAAATGTGTTGCATGTCTACAGAAACTTTATAGACAATTGTAGCACAGAAGAGGCAGGTCAGCTCCACACTAGCAAAATGAGAGATTAAGATCTTCAGAGACGGTTTCTGTGGGCTAAGTTTTATTTGTTTTATGCAAGTGAAAAATTAGTACCTGGAAATTAGTGATAAGAACTCTGATGATGGCAAATAATGCTACTGGACCTCTACAGCTCTGAAATACGGCGGAGAAAACTGCTTTAAAAGGGACATATGGAAAGCAGTGCCCCCTGAAAGGGTCCAGTGGCCCTTCAGGCTCACAGGTACAGATTACATCATAATAAGAGGAGACCATGGAAACAGAATTGATAATAAAGTTAAAATGTGCTGAGGACCACAGGAGCTGCATGCAGGCAGGGTGTTAGGAAGGTGGGGGGTATGGTAGATGTAAGAACACAGGTGATTTGGCCAGAGAGAATTGCCAGTGCTGACCACTGATGACAGAGCTGTGGTATGAGTGGGAATGAGTCTCTTAACAGTCTAATTATATTGATGGCCCAGGTGGAAATAGTGAGCTGGAGAATCCTGAAGATAGAAGTCTTTGTTCAACATTCAACATGAATGTGCCTGAGTTGTTTGCACATCTCCTATAGCAACAACAATAACAACATTTCCTTTTCATAAATTCTTATTAGGAAATATTATTTGGTTTCTTGAATTTTCAATTTTAATTGTTAAGCTCTCACAGAGCTCAGAAGGCTCAAAGCTTTTCATAGTGGAGCTGTCAAATTTTCCCCATGATGTAATAATGTGGTAGGGCTCAAATCAATCAAATGTTTTCAGGACCCTGACCATTTTGGCCTATATTTTTAAAAGCTCACACTCATGTAGTAATTTAATACAAATTTGATGAGGGTCTTCTATGTCAAAGTTACTATTCTAGATCTTTCTTGATAGAGCTTTTCTTTCTTTCTCTTTCTTTCTTTCTTTCTTTCTTTCTTTCTTTCTTTCTTTCTTTCTTTCTTTCTTTGATTCCTCCTCTGTTACCCTGGTTAAAGGGGAATCATCACAGCTCACAGCAATCTCAAACTCTTGGGCTTAAGTGATCCTTTCGCCTCAGCCTCCTGAGTAGCTAGGACTGTAGGCATGTGCCATCAGGCCTGCCTGGGAAGTTTTTCCAGTTTTAGGAGAGATGGGGTCTCATTCTTGCTCGGACTGGTCTTGAACTCTTGAGCTGAAGCAATCCACCCACCTCAGCCTTCCACAGTGTTAGGATTACAGGTGTGAGCCGCCTCTTTGGATCCTAATTGCTTATTTGGATGATTAAATTTTTTCAAGCATGGAACTAACTGACCAGTGATAAAACAAGACCGTCAACAACAAATTAAAAATTAATTGGTTTATTAAATTATATTCATGGAAGATGTCCCAGTAAGATTTACGAAAGGCTATGAAAGTGTATCCTAGGTGAAGCTGGCCCAGTTAGGGTGAAGACAATGATTGTCTGGCCTGAGGATGGAGAGGAGAGGGAAGTTTTTCACAAAAACAATTTCAGCTGAGAACTGAAAGGAAACTTGTATGAATTGGGGACGAAGGACAGAAGCAATGTGTATTCTAGGCAGAGAAAATTACATGCCAAAGGACCCGAGGTAGGGAAAAACTTGGCTCATTTGAGTAACTGAAAAAAAGGAAAGTATGCCTGGGGCACGGTGAACTGGCAAAAGTGTGACACTCATGGAACCAGCTCCTAATGCAATTATCTTCCTCTTCCCTGTCTGCAAATGCGCACTCTCTGAAGCTGAGTTCCAATCAGGTGTCCCTGTACTCCTTAGCTCAAATGTATTCAGTCCACCTTGAAATTTCCATAATAATTTGTCTTTATGCCTCTCATTCCGAAGTGTTTGCATAAAGAAATCTTGTGGTTTTACTTACCTGATTGTCTTAACTGCATCTGGTTCCACACATAGATGGTCCCTGGAGGACATTGGATGTTTCTCACATTTTAATATATTGCCCTTGGCATCTGGCACAGAGGCTGCTTTGCAGACACTAAGTTTTCAGTGAATACTGGCAAAATGTGTGAATTGTGATGAATGCCACGTATTAGATAGATGAGGTATACATTCGATAATTCTCTCAACAAATATTTGTAGTACTGTCTCTGTGTCAGAGCACAATGATAAGCATTTGGGATGCAATGATATTTTTTGTTCTCAGCAACTGAAAAGTCAACATCATGTCTCGAAGTTACCACTCAAGGGAATTGCAGCGTTTGCCTAACTAGGAACAGAGTAGATAGATGAGCAATGACATGGAGTAAAGAACAGCAAGATGAGAAAATTGAAGTGAAACAAGCCTAGTGCCTTATCATTGAGAGTTAAGGTTATGTAAATACACAAGGGTCTACCTGCTTTCCTTCTTTCAACAAATACTTGCCCACAAATAGTATGTGCCATTGTTCTATGGATAAGGGATACATCAGGGAACAGGCAAGACGAGTCGTGCCCTTGAACTTGAATGAATTCCTAGATGAGCCAAAAATTATTAGCATTTGCATCTGTTTCTTAGCATGTCATTGTGCCTGCACTGGGCCTGGCTTGTATCAACAGCAGAGACTAAGAAAAAAATCACCATAAAGTGTGAGTGGATGGTGGCTCATATAAATTTCTACCTTATTTCACAGAAGTGTTGTGTATGCAGAAATGAAAATTTAAAATTACCTACCTGACAATGGTTTGGGGCAATGGAATAGGTAATCAAGAAATTGGTAATCGAAAGAAAATATTTGAAAACTGGCAAATACAGAATCTTATAAATCTATAGTAGCTGCTTCTGTCTGTGTGTCTATGTATTTCTATGTGTCATTTGTATGCGACACTTTATGGCAAAGTCCCAGCACAGATCACAGTGGAGACCACCCAAATCGTGAGAGTTACTCCTTGTAGTTCTTAGGAGATAATACAAACATCAGGATATCTGGTTTGTTGTTTGTTTTGAATATACAGCGACTCCACTTACACAGACTTGTTAGAGAGGGGGTGATGAGCTGATTGATTGGATAACCTAGTTTATTAAGAATTACCATATATACCACAGATGAATGGTGATTTTCAAAAAATTATTAATGAACAAAAAAAAAATAAAAAGAGCAAAGAATCATTAATGAAATACATTTAATTCAAATCTGATATAAATATAGTGTAGTTGTGTTTTGAAGTTTAGAAGAAAAGAATTCAAGGAAGCGCGCTGCCCTCTTCACTCATTGTTACATTACAGACCAAATTACATTACGTTTCCTTAAGCTTTCATCTCCATCACTGGCATCTTAGTTCTCATCCTTGTTCTCGGTGCTCTTTGCTCTTCTCAGAGTTGAAACTGTCACTGTTATTTGTGCAACAGTATGGATTTGTGTCACTTAAGCCTCCTTGTAGCTTCAGCTGACTCCTGAATAAATTTCATTAAGTTTGTTAATTGAATGTAAAGAAGCTCTCTGACCAAATCAAAAATTGATGTTGGTGCCTTCCTGTAGGGCTTTAATTTAATGCCTTCCATTCTTCCTCCTTAGAAGATACAGTAAGTATGGTACAAGATCATAATTTTGTTAAAGAATTTTAAAACATTTAATAAGTATTAAATGTTTAAAAATCAAAGAAAACATCACATGGAATGGAAGAATGATTCTTCAAGGATTCAAATTACCATGACCTGGCAGCTGCCTGCCTTCCCAACAGTTTGGATGAAAGAAGAAATCACTCACTGAGTGGGTTCTTTAGGGAAGGAGCTCAAATGTGATTCCCCACATGTCCCAGTGCCTGGAGTTTGGCATTCAAGCCTCATCTCTGTAGTTATTCTCTGTGATCAGAAAGCAACTCATTTCTATGTTATCAGAGAACAACTTTTCTGTACTCTTAGAAGAATAATGACTTCCAGGCTTTCATAATCTTTTCACAGTAGAAAACAGGTTTCGGGGGCAAGTGGTTAATTCTGTATTTGCTTACCATACTCACCAACAGAATTGCCAAAGAAAATGTGTGAGTCCTTAATCAAATCTTTTGAACTCTCCACTGCTTGTGGAGTTCCTAGGACCTAAAGTTTTATTAGGTAAAAATATGAAAAAAAAACTAAATGGTTTTGATTTCCCTGAGGTTAGAAATGGAAATAGTCAATCTAAGTCATTATATTTAATCTTTGAAAGCAAATATTTCCTCACTCTACCCTGCATGCAGTCTAGGTCTATAAAACTATTTTACTAGTAATATGTCAGCTGAAATTGATCTTGAATTTCACAACTAAGTTCACAAATGACTAGATGTGAACATGACCTGGTAAAAACATGTGCAATGGAATGACTGAAATCATTTGATAATGAAGTTTGAGTTCACAGAGCTTCCTCCCTCTCTAGCCTAGTTGTGACTTTGACTCCTTGTCACCCAGTTCATTTCTACCTCTTGTTTGTGCATTTCCTTTCTTCCTTTGAGTTCTATCTCCCATCTTATTATATCAGACATGCTCTGGGGCTATTCTGTGTTCATTTATTCTCCCAGTCATTCAATAAATATTATCTGTCTCCCATGCTCTGGGTACTTTGGATACATCAGAGAGGAAATCAGACAGAAACCTCACCCTCATGATGCCCACCATGCTGATATATCATTATTATTATTATTATTATTATTATTAAATCAGCTGTGTACATTAATACAATCATGGGGTACAGTGTGGTCTTTTCACATACAATTTGAAATATTTTCATTAAACTGGTTAACATAGCCTTCATGTCATTTTCTTAGTTTTTGTGTTAAGATGTTTGTATTCTACTTTTAGAAAGATTCACTTGTACCCTTGTAAGATAAACCATAGAGGTGATCCCTCTGATCACCCTCCCTCCATCCCTCTCCCCTCTTTTCCCCCTCCCCCCATATTCTTAGGCTGTAATTAAGTTATAGCTTTCTTATGAAAGCTATAAATTAGTTTCATAGTGGGGCTGTGTACATTGGATACTTTTTATTCCATTCTTGAGATACTTTGCTGAGAAGAACATTTTCTAGCTCCATCCATGTAAACATGAAGGAGGTGAAGGATGGAGACGTTACCTCCTGATATTTTGTTGATTATCATCTTCATGATATTTTATTTCCTTCTTGTGTCTAGATAGAATGTAACTGTCTTCTATTTTTTTCTGGAATTTTCTTTTAATTTCTATCATTTGTCAGTAGAGTGAAAAATACTGACCTAGACACTTAGGTAACTACCTTTTTCTTTATTTTCACATGGGGAAAATCTATTGTTCTTGTTACATCCTCTGAATAATATTTTATCTGTGCAAAGCACAAAATAATTTACAAAATCATTCTGAAAAAAAATTCTAATCAAAAAACAAAACCTTGTCTCTGCATGTTCAAATGGGCTTTTGCCAAACCTGCTAGAAAAAAATTTCCATCATTTTGTTTGTTGTTTCTTTTTGAATGTTGAGGCAATTCTATTTTCTAGAATGATATCAGGATCACACAATGACTCCTTTTCAGTAAAAGTCAAAAAATCAAAAAAAATCTGCCATCCTCATGAGCATGATTCCAATAGATGTCAAATAAAAATGACAAAAGGATATTTATTAAAAACCTAGGTTCTAGGTAATTTTAACCTAGAAACCTGGAGAGGCCTACAGAAAATAGTTATTCACATCAATATCTGTACCAATTTTCTTTGATTTTATTTTCTATTCAGAATTTGTTTTGTTTTTGTGTTCCTTCAAATTTCTTCCAATAATAAAAAATTAATATGATGTTATGTTTCAGCACAATAAATAAAATATTTTATTATTAGTAGATTTTACTTTTAAAAAGCATCAGCATTATGAATTTGCAAATCTGTGTTCTTTGATTTTGCCAATGGAGAATTGTGTTCAAACGACAGTTAGAGGACAGCAAGGAAATTAAAAAATATATAAAAAGAAATGGACATATCAAAGAATATATACCTTGATAAGTTAAAAAATAATGAAGAACTAATATTCCTAGTGGTAATTATGGTTGTAATCATCATTTTGAAACTAAAATCTATACTGGAAACTGTTTTTATCTTAGAATTAGTTTTGTTATTATTAAAAATCTAATTAAGTTATGTTCTAACATTATATATTAATTGTCTTCTTTTGAGAACCTAAATTGTGTGCAGTTAAACGACAACACTTTCAAAATCCATGAAACACAAATACAAGTAGATATTCAGGAGAAAAGAGAAAGGGTGTTTTGTTACTGTTGTTGCTACTACTGATGAAGAATGATCCAAGAAGTTACCCAAAGTTATAATTCTGTAAATTTATGGGGGAAAATATTTCACTGTGCTTAATAGAAGTAATTTTTCACTTTCTGTGTGAAGACAAAAGCATAGGAGAGCCGTACAAAAATCTCAACATAACGGAGCAGAGAATGCTACAGTACTCAAAAGAGAATAGAATGAGTTTCTTATTGTATGATGCATTGATTTGTAGAGGAAGACAAATTTTATTAATGGATTAATACAAAAGAATCAAATAGTATCTTAATCCAAGAAATTAAGGGTAAAATGGAAGGAATCCTGACAGTTGACTGACTCTTCAGCTTGCATTTTGTTTCTGTGCAAAGAAAAGAAAAAAAAATCCAAAGAGAATGAAAAGTTCATTAGCATTTTAATATTATTTGATAATCTATATTGAAACCGTATAATATTTGCATATTACATATACACACACAATGCTAATTTACTCTTCTCTCAGTATTATCAAAGATTATCTTAGCTTGGTATCACCTACATGTATCACAGAGAAAGAGAAATATACCAATGAACAAAGAAAAATTCCTAAATTGTGAATGAAACTCAATGTATGTAGATGACAGCAATTTATTTTTTTCCCCTAGAAAATGTATTGTCCAAAGTAACCAAAATGCCTCTGATCTGTGAGTTAAATATGAAAAAGGGCCATTTTTAGAATATTCTACTTATAATAATTGGTGCTATTTTAGTTTACTGGGAATTTGTTTAATCAATCAATATACATGCAACAAATTGAAGTTATATGTAATTCAGGCAAATTTTCAAATTTTACAGGAGTGTTAAATATTGTTGTGATTTTAGTGAAATTTGTTTAATTAAGGTAATTTCTTCCTCTAAAAAGAAATAAGCATTTGAGGCATAAGTATTTTCTAGACTTTATATATGTTATTTTTTCATAAAATTCTTTATTAACATTAAGGCAGTAATAAACACATAGTTTTTAATATTATAATTAAGATACCTTAAAGATACGCTCTATTTTTTGGCTAACCTCCTGCTCCTGTTCAGTATGACAAACATCCATTCACAACTAATACTTCTTTCTTAACTTTCAATCAAAGAAGTCATGAGGATAGTTCACTGAATATAGCTGTGTATACTCACAATCTCTACATAATATGAAAATATCCTACTTGCAAAGATTCACCGATTTTCACTTTTAAGCATTTCTTATCTGCATAAAGTGATAAATATTAATAATACAAAACTCTCAAACTGGGCGTTCAGGTGAGCCACAGACAGGAACTGTGCATCAGGAAATGTGTGCAAATGTTTTGGTAATAAAAATTCTATTTTTTAAAATTAATTTTATTGTATACATTTGAGGTTTGCAATATTATTTTTTGATATAAAATCATTACGATAGGTAAGGAAATAACATCCACCACCTTCTATAATCATCTCTTTTGTGTGGGTTAGAATACCTACAATCTACTGTCTTAGCAAACTATTAATATGCAATACAATAATATCGGCTATAGTGCTCCCGGTATATATTACAAATCTAGACTTACCCATCCTACATAATTACAAGTTGGTAACTCTTTGACATATATCTTCCCTTTTCCTATCCCTTGAGCAAATTGTTTAATCTCTTTCAAATAGGAGTAATAAAACATTCTAAATCATTTTAACAAACATTGGAAACTTTGAAACAGTTGAATAAATATTGAGCGAGTATCTGCATGGGTCCCTCTCTAAAATGTCTACATTGAATATTTTTTAAACACTTAGTAAAAGTTTTAATGCATAAAAGCTGCAGCCAGAAACTTTTCTTCTGGGGTCTCACAGAACTCATCTCAACCTTTTCCTTGAAACACAAGACATATATGATTATTATGTATACCTTAGATACGATTTAGATATAACAGTGTTCTTTATTTTACTATGCATCGAGGGGCTAGTGAATCTTTTCATTTAAATCAGTCTAATTTTTCACAATATGTTTGTACATAATGCATTTATGGTCTATATTTTTATTAGTAATAAATACAGTAGTATTTAATATTGGGTATTTTTATATAGGATATATATATACACATATATAAGTATATATATGTATATATATTTGTTTGTTTGTTTGTTTTTTGCAGTTTTTGGCTGGGGCTGGATCTGAACCCAGCACCTCCAGCATATGGGGCTGGCGCCTTGCTCCTTTGAGCCACAGGCACCACCTCATAAAGGTATATTTTTGAACACATTGTTACAGAGTGGCTGATATTCCAGCTATTTGTATTAACAATTATTCAAATGCTTCTATGTGATCAGTTACAGTATTTCAGATAAAGTACAAGCAGCTATTTAGAAAATACTGCAAGTAAATACTGCAATCATGAGCAAGATTTAAAACGCCTCAAACAATTGCAAAAGTCATTTATTTCCCTAGCTTCATGGCAAGTTTTTATACTTTATTTCATACAAATTCAGCAAAGAAATAAAACATTGACTATTAGCACAAACTCTTATGAAATAGCAACGTGTCAGATGACATAAAGAAGTCCCAATCCAAATGATTGTTTGATTATAAGAAGTTTTCACTTTATGTTGTTGAATCCATAAATATCACCTATGCACAATGAGTAACACCAGACAGAATTTCTGAAAAGATATATTTGAAATACATGTGTTCTTTCTGAAAAAATATTCCAAACCAAACTTCAAGGTAGTAAAGGAATATTTCAAAGACTGAGATATATGGATCTTATGGATATTAGGCGTAAGAGTGTGCAATGATGGGGCCGGTGCGGAGAGAGGAAGGCAACATTTTCATTCAGAAAACACCGAGAGGCAAGTCAAACATGGTTTCAGTCACAGGGAAGCTCCCATATGTAAACAGGGTCTGGGAGAGGGTAATGATAAGTAAATAAATGAAATTGTTGGGTCTGTGAAACCCAAACTGCTACACTTGTTTCCTTTTGGGTTCATGTCAGACAATTGGCTCAGCATGATGAGCACGCTACTCTTTCATGCAAAGGGGCAGTTTGTGGAGAGGAAGGATTTTTTCAAAACTTTATGTGATCTATCCATTCATTCATCAATGGATAGGTAGGTTGTTTCCATACCTCACCTATTTTGAGTAATGCTGGAATAAATATGGTTGTGCTGACATCTCTTCCAGATGTTGATTTCAACTATTTTGTATATTTTACTGGTCCTTTTTTTTCAGGTTTCAGTCTTTTCCTCAAAGTTCAAGATTTTACTCTTCTCTGAATCCATACATTTCATCAGCATTCAGTAGTTAATGGTCAGTTTCCTGTTAATTTCCAGTGTATACAGTGTATACTATATGTGTATGTGTGTGTGTGTGTAGGTGGGTGGGTGGGTGGGTGAGAGAGAGAGAGATGGAATATTATTCACCTATAAAAAGAAGGAAATCCTGCCACAAGGGAAACCTGAGTGCCCCTGGAGAACATAATAAACTAACTGAAATAAACCAAAGAAAGACAAATATTGCATGATTTCACTTTTATACGGTACTTAAAATAGTCACGTTTATAGCAGCAGAAAGAAAAACAGCAGTTGCCAGAAGCTGGGGGAAAGAGAAAATGGGAAATTGTTTTCAACCATTTAAAGTTTTCCTTATGCAAGACCAGTAAGTTCTGTAGATATGCTGTATCCCATAGTGCCTGCAGGTGACAAAACTGTGTTGTGCCTTTAAAAGTTCTGTGAAGAGGATAGATCTTAGGTTTTTACCACAAAACAAACACAAGCAAAAATGAAAGGGCATGAGAAAACTTTGGGAGATGACGGGTCAACACCCGTCTTTTGAAGTGTCAGCTTTATGGATATGGGCACTTACTTTTGAAGTGTCAGCTTTATGGATATGGGCACATGTGCAAACATAAAAGTGTTGCACTTCAATTATTTTAATAAATATGATTTTTAATTTAAAAGTAAAAAAACAAAGTTTACATGCTCCAAAATTTGAAAACAACTTATATTTTACAGATTTGTTGAAGCCTGGTTGTTGCCCTTAAAAATAGTGACATTTATGAATGCATGAAGGAATCTAGTGGAAATTAACAGGAATCTGACGATTAACTACTGAATGCTGATGAAATGTATGGATTCAGAGAAGAGTAAAATCTTGAACTTTGAGGAAAAGATTGAAACCTGAAAAAAAAGGACCAGTAAAATAACTGTGCTTCAAAGAAACTACCATCACTTTTAAATTATTGACATGAGAAATTTCAATTGATTTTGAAATTCTTTTTCACAGAAATGTCAACATAATGCTTTTTAATAAAAATGAAATATTAGATATCAAGAAGAATTATACCCTACTATGTACTCTAAAGAAGTAAATGTAACCATATTTGACTTAAGGGAGAGAAAGACGTTTCTGACAATGGGCGAGAAACATATTTTTTTTCTTTTTACCTTTTGTCGTTACCTATTTGTGTCAGATTTATCACTGATGAAGAGAAATTGAATAAAAAGATTATTTTAAAAAATTTGGTCAGAATTATGTTTATTCATTTAACAACAAATTCTGATATAAAAATTACGTTCATAGAGGCAAACTCCAGTTTGTTTTTACTTTGAAAATAAATTTTTTTATGAAACTTGCATAAATTCAATATTTAATATATTTCCTATTATATTTTTTGTAATAACTGTATACATTTGAATAAAATGTAGTGTATTATATTACCAGCCTTCTAATAAATGATCCCAAATTCTTTCTATTCAGTTGAATATTCTATGGAAATAGAACATTTCGTGGAGATAATAAGATGAAAACTTTGAGAAATGCCGAGATAGCATATCCTGCTCTTTAATTTCTATCCAAATTACACATAGATCCCAAGGTGATTAGGTCTGCTGAATTATGTCAAAATACTTATGTGGAGTCTCATAAAATAAAACTATGAATCATTTGACAAAACCTAAGACTATAACAAAACAAATAAACACACTTGGGTTTGGCCTGAAATAAGTATTGTGGTAGCAACGTGGTTTGACTTAAAATATAGATTAAATAGAATACCAGAAATATGACTTGGGGGAAGCGTCCTTCAGCCCTTGAGAGGCCTTAGCAGCCACACTAATTAATGTGTGGAAAAGCCCAGTGTCCTTAAGATCAGGCCATTGTCAACCTAAGCAACCCAGAAAACAGACAAATAAGAAATGACGTGAGATTGCTTACTTAGGGAGACCTGACCCAGCATTAATATGTCACGTATAAAAAATGCAACAGTAGTCCCAAATTATGACAATAATTAATGCTTGGATTTTCTTGAATCACATTGACATCAACTTGCTACTTATTTAGTCTTGTATAGTGAGCTCCAAGATGACTGGCATCCCATCTACCACTGAGAAGGAGACATGAACAGAATCTTCGCTGAGGAAAACAGACAAATGGCTAACAAACATTTGAAAAAATGTTCATCACCCCTGATCATCAGAGAAACACAAATCAAAACCACCCTGATATCACCTAACCACAGTGAGAATGGCTCACATCACAGAGTCTCAAAGCTGCAGATGCTGGTGTCCTTGTGGAGAGAAGTAACACTTTTACGCTGCTGGTGGGACTGCAAACTAATATACCTTTTTGGAAGGAAGTATGGAGCATTCTCAAGGAACTCAAATCAGACCTCCTATTTGATCCTGCAATCCCATTACTAGGCATCTACCTGGAAGAAAAAAAATCATTTTATCATAAAAACATTTGCACTAGATGACTTTAGCGATGGTTAAAGTCTCTCCAGCAAAGCCAATAAACCACTAGGCCTGCCCATAAAGTTCCCCTGGAGTCAGTGCTGTTCACCTTGTAGCACAAGCACACAACCTTTTTTGGAAACCATTTGGAAAGCAAATGCTCCACTGGCGATGCTGGGGATTCAAATCAAGCAGACACTGTGCTGTAATGGGAGCCGTGTTTCTTCAAAATGTGTTACCATTTTTGAATTGTGAAATGCCTGCTGCAAAGGTTTGGAAAATTCAGGCAAATATAGAATTAAGAAAGAAAGCTGAAAGTGAATTCAAATAGGCAAAATTTTTTGCCTACTCAAATAGGCAATAAATTCAATCTTAGCATTTATCTCTCTGAGAGTGGTAGGGTACTAGGACCCAATTTATGTTTTCTCAGTTTTCATTTTATTATTTTCTTTCGAAAAGCTTTGTGAATTTTTAAAAATTTCCACTTGTAATCATAACAAATAGATATGAATAATAAATTGCATAATGAGGTAAATGTTTTCATATTTATTAAATATACTGAATTTGCCTAATGACTCAATGATCTTACTGTTTTTAATAAAATGTAGATAGTGAGATATTTAAATTTGAGAGACCCTTTAGGGAACTTTGGCAATAAAAGAAAAATATTATATTAGGAAACCAAAAATGATAACACATCTGATATAGAAGCAAAATTTTTTAAAAAAAATCCAAAGAAAGTGAAAGTCTTAGCTGTCCTGGTACTACAAAGATACACAAAAGTGTGGCATCTTACTTCTCTGTATAGGTAACTAAGATTTGACAAGAAACATCATTATCAGTAATATTATTTTTAAAGTAGGGGATTATAAATGTAAATTATATTTAACTAATCTTAATTAATGGTTTGAGATGACAGAAATAATAATTTGGTGAATTTCTTCCAAGTAAAATTTCAACGTTTGTAGCTTGACATACATTTCCAAGAAGGTTATTACTGTGGTTCTTAAGCAATTATAATTAACACATCAGAATTTTATAAATATCTCCGTATTCCCAGATGCTTCTTTTAGACAAACTACTTCACTCAATTTGTGAGTATTCTATTGTATCTCTGAATAAATCTATGTCTATCTCTATGAATTTTCAGCTGTGAAGATAATATCGCATATGTAGTGCCAACAGATGGGGTCCCAGGCTCAAATCAATCATTTCACTCAGATTTTCCATAGCCTGTGGCACAGAATCAAAAATGTTTCTAAATCCTACCTTTTGAGAGAGGAAAGAAATGAGAAGAAACATTTTTCAGCAGTTTTTCTGACAGATTGAGTCATCATCATCCCCATTGTAATAACAGAATATGTTAATTAAAAGTACACTTGGGCTCACAATGCACATTTATTAAATACTTTCATTCTTAACCTATAGGATAGGAATAAAAGTAAGTATGGTATCGATTAGGGATAGAAAAAGTGAGAATAATAAAGCTGCCTGCAAGAAAACATGAGTGTATGATGATGCCAGTTTGACTCTAAAATTCATTAGTAGTGATGTTCAATGGAGTACACTTTAAATAAAAATAAATAGAGCTAGAATATGTCATCATGCATCCTAAGGGATTGTCACGTATATCCCCAGTTCTGAAACCACTAAGTCACATACAAGAAATTTCTTCTTTAGGCACTAGCGATTTGTATGTAGCTATTGACTAAATATATTTTCTTCCCATTTGGCGAGAGAATGTTTATTTGCACGAATAAGTTAATAATTCTAAGTATCTGGATAATTCCATGGGTTTCAGATAGATTCTTTATGTCTTCCAAACTCACAGTTAGGTAATTGTAAATACTTTTCACAGGTAGAAAACTACATCAGTAAATGTGGTTTACTGATACTAGGGGAGTAACATCAAGTATATACACACATGCTATAAACGACAAGTGAATTTTAAAAGATTACATATATTCTCACCAGAAACATTCATAAAAGTAAACTGATTGAAAACCAAAACTCTGTAAGTTCCTATACTTTAGTAAAAAATTCACAAAAGAACATGTTTCATCATAAGGTATTTCCAACATCTCCATAAAGATAAAGGAGAAATATTTCAGATTTTATATTTTTAAAAATTCATCATACTGTCAAGGAATTTGCAATTATATATCCTAAGAAGATTTTGATCCAGATTGAAGAAACTTCTCTGTGAAAATATGAATTGCTCTTCAAAATCAACTGCTCCGTATTTAGATCTGGCAGTTAATTTAATCAAACAATGCAGCTTTAGTTTCATACCACACACTCATTTCTCTAGGGTGGGTGCTTCTAAATTAAAAGAAAATGTTAACATAAATTTACAGAATACTACACAGATCTCATTCTATAGTTAAATTTGTTAAAAACATATAGAGTAATTATAAGTAGGTTCTTATTAATACTTTTATTTGTATTTTAACAGGAAATGCAACTGTCTAATAATGACCACTTTTTCCACTAAGAGTTCTGAGAGACTCCACTGGAAAATCAGAAATCTATCACCTGTGTTGACAGACAGATCATGACATGAAGATTAAAATTGAGTAGTAACACTTTAATCAAAGAACATGCTCAAATTTTATTTCAACAGGAAGTCACATATATTTGTGTATATTAAGTAAATAGTATAGGGCGGTGCCTCTGGCTCAAAGGGGTAGGGTGCTGCCCCATATGCTGGAGGGCTGGAGGTGTTGGGTTCAAACCCAGCCCTGGCCAAAAACTACAAAAAAAAAAAAAAATGTAAGGAGTATCTTTTCTATTTATATATGTCTGTTTATATGTCTATTTTATCTCTCATTTATAATACAACTAAAACTGTATTTGCATATAAATACTTGTGTATAATGTTCCCCTGTCCAGTTTGCTTTCTGAGATTTCAAAGAAAAGGCCTTTGAAATTGAATTTCAATGTGAAATACATTATAACACCAATGTACCAGTTTGGGAGCAAAAATTAAAATAGTTTAATATTGTGCAGAATCTCAATGTTGTATATGTTTTACATTGTATCTCTGATTGGTTCACTCTCATGTTCATAATTCTCATTTAATTTTATAGGACCCAAAAGTTTTTAATGTAGAAATTATGTTTCATTTATCTTTACATCTACTACAACAGTGACTCTCATACTTCATGTAATGGCAGAATCAACTTGTAGCTTATATGTGTATGTATCTGTTTTATACACACACACACACACACATTTGAATATCAAGTATATATATATTTGAATTCCTTGTTTACACCTCGGATACTCTGATTCTGAGGGTTCTTGGGAAAGATCCAGAATCCATTTGAAATAAGTTCCCCTCCAACAAATTAAGAAACATTCTCCTTACCTGAAGGAAGATGTAAGTTTTCAAAATTAAAGAAGTTTATCCAGTTATATTCACAATTACATTAAGAAGAAATATTTTGTGCATATCTGGATCTATTCTGATCAAAAGAATTAAGATTATAAAATCTAGGATTAAAAGAGAATGTAAATATCCACATTTTAAAAACATCTATATCAAAGGCTAATTGATAATCACTTATTATACATGTTACATAACATAACCAAGGCATTTTTTTAATTGCATGGGATTTATTGAGGGTACAAACAATGATTTTGTTACACTGATGTGTATGTTAGGTAAATTCCTTCTTATAATTGTTCCCTGCCCCCCAAGAGCTGTGCCATACCCCATAACCCTCAATACCTTTCCCTTCTCCGCCTCCCTCATCCCTCATTTTCATAAAGCACATTTAGAAATATCTGAAAGATATTTTAAAAAGATTCATCTTTCAATATATGGGAGTGCCAAAAATATCTATTTTGTAACTTTATTCAAGCAAATTTGTCATGCCTGATATGTAGTAGTTATGGACTTGTCAAAGTCTTCATACTATTGTGAAATCCTGAAAAACAATTCTGCCCTAGAGTTTCTTTCTATTTTGGGGGGAGGGAATATAATTACTCAAGGACTCAGTCAAGACAATAAGGAAAAGACGTGTCATTTGATCTGCATAAAATAATTTGGCTAAAACGTATAATTACAAAATATATAATTAGAGTAAAACATTATTAGTAACCTTATCACAAAGATCCATTGAATTTTTGAGATAAAAATTGAATAGAAAGCTTCTTTTTAATATTCAAATCTGGAATAAAAACTGTATATTATTTCGATGAATTTGGAGTGTCAGCAAAAATGTGGAGTGGGTAAAAAGTGCTAAATGAAGAACTGATAAAAGCCTAGTTTAATGGAGTTTATTAAAAATATACAGTTGATCATACATAAACTGAAAATGCAAAAGGAAATAGAAATTTGAAAAACAGTTAGCATCTACAATTTGATCAGAATTAATATAGAATAAACCAAAAAGGCTTACAGGACCCTGATAACCAGAAAGCACAGTTTAAGAATACAGGACTCCCGTCAGATCTATGTGTGCACACAATAATATATATATTGTTTTAACTAAAAAGGTACCTAGACCAGAGACTTCCAATTTATACACAGAGAAAAGATAACCAGACTGTAAGCATAACAGTAAAAAAACAGAAAGGAAGGAAGGAAGGAAGGAAGGAAGGAAGGAAGGAAGGAAGGAAGGAAGGCAGGCAGGCAGGCAGGGAGGGAGGGAGGGAGGGAGGGAAGAGAAAAAACCAAACAGTTTTCTAATACTATTTTCAAACATACAAACATAATTTTTTTCTCTGTGTGTGTGTGCAATTTGTTATATTTCCTTTTTATTTTATTTTACATAGTTTTTTTCTGTGTGTGTGTGTGTGTGCAATTTATTATACTTCCTTTTTACTTTATTTTATTTTATTTTAATTTTATTTTGCAGTTTTTGGCCTGGGCCAGGTTTGAACCCACTACCTCCAGTATATGGGGCTGGCACCCTACTCCTTTGAGCCACAGGTGCCACCCTGTTATACTTCCTTTTTAATTGAGTATTTTATACTTCTCTTAATGTGTAAGAAAAAAATGATTTCCTACTCAAAGGATAATTTCCTTCCTAATAATAACTGTTGTCCCCACAGCAGTCCTAAGTCTCTGAGTGTAACTAACAATTTCATATAGCTTTATTCTTCACAATACAAAACCCCCAAATTATATTAAGAGTGTTGTTACATCCTTTTATTATTGTATTTTATTCACGTATATTGTGAAAGCATTTGTACATTTTCTTGACAATAATGTTTTAAGACTATTCCTACTCATTTTAATTCATGTCAATGAATTAAATTACATTCAGAGGCATTCTTTGAAACAGCTTATTGAACAAAGTAAGCTACCTACTTACTGTAAGTGAAAATGAGATAGTTCCATAAAGGCAAAATAAGTCCCATAGCAGTTTCATATATAGCATAATTTATTACAATTAAGAAGTCATGATTCCCACATTTATAATTACCTTGTTCAGAGAGTTTACTTATGAAGGGGATGGGTGATATAGTTAGGAAGGAGGCTATGAGGACTGTGTGGTTCATTCCATACTCATCCTATTTGCCTTGGTTATACAGACACATTCACTGATTAGATCTACCAGATGCCAAATGCCAAAACATTATTTATAAAAAAGTCAACTTAGTTAATTTTTCCTAATTATCTCATTAGCTTGATATTTTCCCCATGAAAAATTTTCCAACTAACCCACTGCATTATAAATAAATAACCTAGATTTGGAGATTACTAACCAATACCTACCTAATAAAAATGATGAGAAATAAATGTGCTATTCCCTCAGCTCATATTTTAAGGCCTTATTAAGGCATCATTTTGAAACAGGAAATTTGGCCAAGGAATTTCTGAAGACATCACATAAAGCCTGAGAATAAAGCATTGATATTCTGAGTCCTTCTATTTCAGGATAATTTTTAAGTGCTTTAATTATTCATTTCAAATGTCTGTGTTTTTTGAGACCCAAGGACACACAGCAGAGTTAGAAATAGCTTTCACTTCAGATTCTCCACAAACAGGACTTGGAATTTTCTCTAGAATTTTTTAAGGTTTTATGCCTTTATTTGTCCTTTATCCTGTTGAAATCATTTTTGTATATGATGAGAGAAGAGGCCTATTTCATTCTTTCGTATGTGGCTGTTCATTTTACCAGCACCATTTAATTAACAGGACGTCCTTTCCCCAGTATATGTGGTTGTCTACTTTGCTGAAGATCAACTCGTCAAGGCTACCTTCTTTTATTTCTGGGTTTTCTATCCTGTTCCATTGGTCTCTATGTCCATTTTTATACCAGTGCTGTGCTTGATCAAAAAGGACAAAAGAAAAATTTTAAGTAACTTATACAATCAATATCAAATTGTGTTTTAAAATATTTCTTTCTCCTGAGAAGTAATTTCTGCAGGTGGCATGTGAAAATCAGAAAATATTATAAATGTCTTTCTTCACCCTTCCACAACACACTTCTTTTAAAAATTGGAATTATTTTCCCTTTGAATATTTTTAATATTTTTAAAGTCATTCACCATTTCTTGCAAGAATTTTAAGGTAAAAAGGGTAAAATTCCAAGTCTTCATGTGTAATCAACAATTATTGAAGGGCTTGTCAAAAGAATGTGTTCACATTTAGAATGTTGCACAATCATAGCTATCCCCTTCTGTATTGTGAATGCAATAATCTGAATATACCATAACAAATAAGGCTTTTGGAGGATCACATAAAAAGATAAATTAATGTTGTCCGACTTAAATTCTGAAACAAAAAAAGGCACTTTTGTTCTCATCATTCCAGAGAGCCAATTTATTCTCAAGGAGCTCTTTTCCATTTTTTTAATTCTCTTTACAGTCTGCAAGATTTCTATAGAAGCATATGTCTTTTTGTGATAGAATGGCTCCAGTTTTCTCTGCCTTTCAGTTTGATTCAGCATGTAAGAAATACAGTTAAATAGTGTCTTTGTCATTCTCTTGAATTCTGTCAGCTGCTAAGGACCAAGACTCACACGCACAAAGCCCTTGGTACTTTCCTAAATGTGAGAGCTGGAAGTGATCCACCGAGTATTGATAACTATGGTGAAAATGTGTAAAAAAAAAGTCTATAGTTTGGGTTCTCCGACTTTAATGTGCATCAGAATGCTTGATGTAAATGACGGTTAGGGTTTCCAAATACTGCATTCACATTCCTATTTGCTTGGACTGTTTCTGGCAGCACTTGGGTTATTTTGAGTCTTCCAATAAACTGATGCTGAAATGCATTTAGAGAGAAAAGAGAGACATTGCAACAAATGCCTGTTACAGATGAAGAGGAAGAAGACAGAGAAGCAGAGGAGAGTCTTCAGACTGAGATGTCAGAGCCAGCCCAGTGAGGGAGAGAGGAACCAAGTATGTGATATGAAGGCCTCAGAATGCGGCCTGATCGAAGAGTTCTGGACCTTGCAGAAACACACCTCCTGTCCTGTGCCCTGCCTACTAAGTCACTGCCTATGAGGAGTCTCTAAAAAGTGGGCACAGCAGTTGGGCCTTCGGTTGGTCATGCCCCCGGCAGTAGAGCATCTGAGCAGAGCATTTCTGTGGCCAGCACAGGTTGTCAAAAAAACAGATTTTGGAATTACACTCCAAAGGTTTCCTGATTTAATAAGCCTGGAGGTGGGTCTTACAATTGGCATTTTCAACAAATCGCATATGCTACTGATCCAGGGACTGTGTTCTGAGAAATGATTATCAGTTAAAAATAGCAGCATTTTTTGTTCATTTTCACCTTGGGTATCTTAGGATGAGGACCTAATATGTCTTTAAAAATTAACTTTTTCAATACAAAAACTTCTGTGATGCTTTAGTTTAGTAAAAAGAAAAATTGAATTTTTCATAGGTATGAGTGTTACTTTCAAAAAAGTGCATAAATGCTGCTAGATGACACTGTTCTCAAAGCGCTTTGCCGATCCCAAAGAAAACCCCTGGGCCATCCTTTTGGCTTTGTATTACTACCTCAGTGGGGGAAGAAAAGCAACTTATATTAGCTACATTTAAATAGTTAATGGCCTGTATATTAAAACAGTACACTCAAAATTCATAATGCATACAGGGACCAAGGTTATGGGGTGAGACTGTGGTTAAAAGAAAAGAAATTTATTTAATGTATAAAAGCCACTAACGATGTAGACACAAATCCCATTGCATTGAAAACACAGACTCAAATATTCTCTTGCATGAAAAAGACTCAAATTCCTCTTGAGTATTTTCTAAGGAAAAAAATAATGTGTCAAAAATTGCAGGGAGGCATTTGGATAATTGGATATTATATTTAGGACTTTAGCAATAGGCAAAATAATTTTTCTCAGAAACACAGGGATAAGAAGTAAAGGCACAGTTCCTGGGACAAGAACAAGAAAGATAGAATGAAAACCAGTGAAACCTTTGACTCAAGCAACAACCCAGATACTCAGTGTCCTCCACAGAAGATCAAGTTTCTCTTATGGTTTTGAATAATAGATTATTAAATCAAGAGTTCAGTCCATGTGCAGAAGCAGTGGGACTTATTATTACCATTAATAAGTTCATTAAAATGGCTGATGCTAAGTTCTCTGACCTGAGTCAGAACTGAGAAGAAGAGGGTGATGTACTACGAACATTCATTCAACCTCATCAATAAGCACATTAGACAGTAAGCAATTAGCATAGCTGATAGCACTGAAGGAAAATCTCTTATAGACCTTGACTGAGCTCTTAAAAGATTTCACCGGATATGTTTACATAAGCAAAGATTCAGGACACCTAATTAACAATAAGGTTCTTAAGACTAGAAAAGACTATAACAGCAAAAACAGAAATAAGAAAGTACAAATTAAATTAAAGAAATACTGAAGCATTATTTAGTATTTGTTTAGTCACAGAGTTTAAGCAGCCTTACTGATTTTTTCACTTGTTTTTAGTGAGTGAGTTTCAAAAGTTTCTTAAAAACAAATATCATATTCCATGGGAATTATGAGATTAAAAAGTATGGACAGTAGCTTCATTATGGAAAGTGGGCACCGTATGGATTTCATCAGAAAGTCTAAGAGAACATGACTCTGAATTAAGGTTTTATTTATTTATTTTAGACAGAGGCTCATTTTGTCACCCTCAGTAGAGTGCTATGGCATCACAGCTCATAGCAACCTCAAACTCTTGGGCTTAAGAGATCCTCTTGCCTCCACCTCCCAAGAAGCTGGGACTCCAGGTGCTCCCCTCCCTAACACCCAGCTATTTTTTTAGAGATAAGGTCTCACTCTTGCATAGGCTAGTCTCAAACTCATAAGCTCAGGGAATCCATCCACCTAGGCCTTCCAGAGTGCTAGGATTACATTTGTGACCCATCACACTTGGCCTTTACAATTTTTTTTTTTTTTGCTTTATTTTTGTAAGGTAATATCCAAGTTTTTTTTTTTTAAATAAAGTAATATCTTTATGTAGAGAGATATAAACAAGGTAAATCAGATAAACTCTTGCCATAAATTTTCTAAAGCTTGAAATATAAAAATAAAAGAGCTTTGCTTATGAAATGCATTTCATAATTTTAGTAAAATTAGTTCCAAGTGTATGAAGTCTGACCATTAAGTTCATGGACTTACCAGCATGCACTTACATTGGCAGCACTGTACAAACAACTTCATAAGGTTTCATAACCTTGGTATATCAGCGTGTCACAGTTGTGTTTGTGTTGATGTGTGGTGGTGTCTTGCTGAGTGCCATTCTTTATTGTATGCTTTTGTGTGCATTTGTAAGAATGTCAGTGCTTCTATTAGAGCAATGAACAAACATTCATAAATTTTAGGCTAAATTTGGCAAGAGTGCAAATGAAATCAGGGACATGTTAGATTAATAGAGTTGTTTAGATTAGTGTAGTTGTTTAGATTAGTATAGTTGATTAGATTAGTAGAGTTGATTATATTAATGTGGCTGATTAGAGTGGTGTAGTTGATTGATTAGTGTGGCTATTTAGATTAGTAGAGTTGATTGGATTGGTGTTCATGATTAGATTAATGCGGTTGATTAGATCAGTAGAGTTGATTAGATTAATGTGGTTGATTAGATTAGTAGAGTAGATTAGATTAGTAGAGTCGATTAGATTGGTGTGCTTGATTAGATTAATGCAGTTGATTAGATTAGTGTGGTTGATTAGATTAGTAGAGTTGATTAGATTTGTGTGGTTGATTAGATTAGTAGAGTTGATTAGATTTGTGTGGTTGATTAGATTAGTGCAGTTGATTAGATTAGTGTGGTTGATTAGATTAGCAGAGTTGATTAGATTAATGCAGTTGATTAGATTAGTGTATTTGGTTAGATTGGTGTAGTTGATTAGGTTAATGTGGTTGATTAGATTAGTAGAGTTGATTAGATTAGTGTAGTTGATTAGATTAGTGTAGTTGATTAGATTGGTGTAGTTGATTAGGTTAATGTGGTTGATTAGATTGTAGAGTTGATTGAATTAGTGTAGTTGATTAGATTAGTGTAGTAGATTAGATCAATGCAGTTGATTAGATTAGTAGAGTTGATTGGATTGGTGTTCATGATTAGATTAATGCGGTTGATTAGATCAGTAGAGTTGATTAGATTAGTGTGGTTGATTAGATTAGTAGAGTAGATTAGATCAATGCAGTTGATTAGATTAGTGTGGTTGATTAGATTAGTAGAGTTGATTGGATTGGTGTTCATGATTAGATTAATGCGGTTGATTGGATCAGTAGAGTTGATTAGATTAATGTGGTTGATTAGATTAGTAGAGTAGATTAGATTAGTAGAGTTGATTAGATTGGTGTGCTTGATTACATTAATGCAGTTGATTAGATTAGTGTGGTTGATTAGATTAGTAGAGTTGATTAGATTGATTAATGCAGTTGATTAGATTAGTGTGGTTGATTAGATTAGTGTGGTTGATTAGATTAGTGTGGTCAATTATATTAGTAGTGTTGATTAGATTAGTGCAGTTGATTAGATTAGTGTAGTTGATTAGATTAGTGTGGTAGATTAGATTAGTGGAGTTGATTAGATTAGTAGAGTTGATTAGATTGGTAGGGTTGATTAGATTAGTGTCTCTGCAGGGATATGTTAGTAAAAGTTTATGGGGATAATACCATGAACAAAATGAGATTTTAACAAATGGATTAAATGTTTTTCTGAGAGGAGAAAAATGTGTCACTGATAAAGAGAGGTCAGGGCACACAGTAATGATTAAAACTGAGGAAAACATTGCAAAAATTCATCAAATTGCCTTCAAAGCTGTCATTGGCTGACGGTAGAAGCATAGCAGGTCAAGTAAACATCTATAGATAAACAGGAAAATGTTAACCGAAAATCTTGGCATGTAAAAGGTGTGGCTCTTGCATCACAACAATGCACCATCTCTCACAGAACTGTTTGACAGGAGGTTTTAGACAGTCAGCAAATAATTGTATTGGAGCATCCTCCCTATTTACCTGATGTGACCGATAGTGACTTTTTTCTTTACCTGAATATGAAGGAAATATTGAAAGGAAAACATTCTGGCGACATTCAGAACATTAAGTGTAACATGACGGTAGCTTTACTGGCCATTCCAGAAAGAGTTCCAAAGTTTCTTTGAAGGCTGGGCTAAGCACTGGCCTTGGCACTCAATGACATATGTAGCACTTTCTCTAAGATGAGTTCATAAACTAATTCTCAGACCTCGGATACAGTAAACATTGACACTTGAGAATACTTTACTTAAGCCCAGTGAAACAGTCCTATTGTTCTATGTGATTTCTGATAATGTGTTGTATTTCCCTCCCTGTAGGAATTGGTAAAAATATTAATTACAGCACAAGAGTAATGGGATTTTCATTATTTTCACATGATTCTTTTCTTTGGATTCAACACTGCTCTGGCTCTAAAGTTTACATGGTATAATATTAATCCTCAACATTGCGTCTAATGATACCATTCTAATCCATAAGAAAGAATAATTTTTGTAATGTTTGCCCTGCATCTTACTGAGTTTTTGTCCAACAGAGGGTTGTACTTGATTGAGTTGAGGTGCCTCTACCAGAAAAATAAAACTCTGTCTCCTCAGAAACTCAAAATATGACCTTGTTTGGAAAGAGGCTCTTTGCAGATGCAATTTATTAAAATGAAGATATACTGGATTAGAATTCTACATCCTGTGACCAATGTTGTCATAAAGACTCATGTGGAGATCACACAGGGATGAAGGACATGAGATTATAAAAACACAGAGATTAAAATGATGCAACTATAAGCCATGAGAAGCCAAGGATTGTTGACATTCACTACAAGGTAGGAAGAGGAAACAGAGAATGCTTCCACAGGGCCTATGGGAGGAGCCAGGCTCCTTGAGTTCAGAGTATAGTCATTTTTTTTTTTAATTAAATCATAACTGTGTACATTAATGCAGTCATGGGGGTACAATGTGCTGGTTTTATATACAATTTAAAATATTTTCATCAAACTGGTTAACATAGCCCAAGAATATGGGGAAAGGGGACAGAGTCTAGTCATTCTTAATGTGAGGGAATAAATTCTGGATGCTTTAAACTATTTACTTTGTGATACTTGTTATGACATCACTAGGGAATAAATACAGCATTTGGTCCCTATGCTTGGTGCTTCTGTAATGAATCCTAAGACAAAAAGCTCTCTTGCTTTTGGGATTGGGTAATGAATTGGGAGATATATGCTAGTAAAGCATTTAATGCCTTGTAAAGACCGTTGGTAGAAATATTGATATTAAAGTCAGTTTTGGTGAGGCCTCAGAAGGAAGTGAAGGGAATAGTAGGCAAAACCACTCTAAGAGACTACACGCATCACTGTGCACAGAACAGTGTGTACGGGCAGAGCCTATGGCTCAGAGGAGTAGGGAGCTGGCCCCATACGCCAGAGGTGGTGGGTTCAAATCCAGCCCTGGCCAAAAACTGTAAAAAGAAAAAAAAGAACAATGTGTATAAACACTAAGTGTGTGTATGCAAACATCTCAAAAAGAAATGAGGAGCATGTTATTGAACATTGAAGTAGAAGTAATCCTTGCTTAACAGATGCAGAAACTTGGCTGAATTGATATCTAGTTTGGAGTGAAAAGTTTAACTTGAAAGTAATCAATCTGGATACTTAGTTTGGGAAATCTCAAAAGTGTGGAAAATGTGTTCTTGTTTCTCTTTGTTCCTTACAGAAAAATGAGAGCAGAAAGAGTTAAATTGAAGAAGGTTCTATTGAATAAAAAGAAACTAGAATTTGAAGATTTGGAAACCTCTTGATGTATGCATATTGTAAAGAATATTCTAGAGAGGATGCTGGTACCTTCTGCCAGAGCATTGCCCTTTCAACACCTTGATAGACCTACTCTCTAGAAATGTGTCAGTAGTCAGCCCCATTGTCTCAAACAAGCTAGCTGGCGGTAAAACTCCAACTGTGAGCTCTCAGCACACTTCTCCTGAAATTATAATGAGCATGAAGTAGTTAATTAAAATAAAACTACCTAACTTTTCCTGACTCATGAAAATTCTAAGATTATGTGTTTGCTTTTTAACTTTGAAGATCCTAAACTTCTTTAGAATTGGATGCCTTTTGAAGCCCTTAGATTATCAGTAAGGATTCGCTGAAGTAATTTGAATAATACAGCTGCTGAAAGAACAACAATAATTTGGGCACCGATGGCATTAGGAGAACGCCATCTCACCTCCATAAAAGAAATAGAGCACAATACAAGGTGATATATAATAAAATTTCAGATTGGACAGAGTTGAATAAGACATTCTAGAAAATTAATATGAATAATGTTTGTTTAATAGTAACCTGATTGCCTTGTATATTACCTTATTTCATCACGTGCATAAAACAGTTACATTTTATTTAGTAAACACACATTTAATAGAAACTTTAAGGTACATAATTAGAAAAGTTTTTTAATGAAAAAACATATCTATGCAATTTACATGTCAAGGGAACCAAAATTTTTCATTTGCATATGGTATGCAATCATATTTCAAATCTTACCCATATTTGCATATGGTATGCAAAAGACATAAATTGGACAAAATTATAACTAGTAAATTTTCAAATGTTCCTTTAGCCTTGTCACAGTGGCTCATGCCTATAATCCTAGTCTTCAGGTGGCTGAAAAAAGAGCATTGATTGATTCCATTACTATGACTATCTTCATTTTACCAATGAGACACAAGAAGTTATAATCTTGTGAAAAGTCAGAAGTGTAATTAGTGGTCAGGTCAGGTGACAAGGGTTTTTCCTATTGCTATATGAATTCTCCACGATCTTCTCAGATAGATGGTTTTCTAGAAGGCTTCAAATATATTATTATTCATATATTCACCAAGATTCTTAGTGCTGGGTATGAATATACAGATTCAGACTCTGTACTAAGTTCTTACCTTCTCTGAAGTAACATTTTAATGGAGTAGATAAGATGTCAATAAGTATGGCTCTACACAAATGAGAATATTTAGTAACAAGATTGGGATTAGCAGCATAAGGGAAATAAAACATAATTATTTATTTGATGGAGAAAATTGGGAATGGATTTTTTTAAGTAGATTAGAGGAAGTATTTTGGAGGACACATTTTAATCACTACATAAGAAAATGTGAAGGAGCTAGCCATTGGAATAATCAGGTTAAGAAGGTTGCAAGAAGAAGCAAGGGCAGGTGCAGAGGCCCTAATGCGAAAATGACCTTCATTTGTTTATTTATTTTTTTACAGTTTTTGGCCAGGGCCAGGTTTGAACTCACCACCTCTGGCATATGGGGTGGCGTCCTACTCTTTTGAGCCACAGGTCCTGCCCTGACCTTCATTTGTTAAAGGAATAGAAAGAAGATGAATGAACCATAGTGTCCTGAATGGGGGATAAAATAAATGGGAGAGAGGGTTGTTGACACAGGTAGACAAAAGACCATAAGAGTCCTGTAGACTCAGTGAGGGAGTCAATATTTTATTATCAGGAAAACATTGTTTGTTTTAAATGGAGGGGAGAAGCATTATCGAAGGAAGAGCCCCTGAATATTATTTTACTGGCTTGGTGATATGAGTGACAAATTAAAGTCAACAAAATTGAAGTCACAGCATTTAATTTTTATTGTTATCTATTTATAATGACAGCTTATTAGAAAGTAAAGAAATATTTCTACATTTAATAGGAGCCAAATAGTTGTTAATATAGCTTTTTAATATTGTTTTTCTGGATTTCCACAGTCCATTCTTTCCAAATTGAGGAATTGATTATATGTGATCAATCTGATTAATTTTGAAGAAATTATGTTTGATTTTGAAGAAATTATATTTTATATGTACCTACTTTCTTTTACTTTAGCTACACAAAGAGCAACTGTCTTAAATTTTATTTGAATTACTTAAAATATGTAACTTGAATTTCTACTTATCATTTCTTAAATAATAAGGGTAACCAGATTATTTAAGCATTACTACTATTAATGGAGAGCAGGACATAAATTTCAAACACCTCTAAGGATGCTCTACTGAAGTGTCATTATTATTAACCTGGAAGTTGGAGATATTTCTACTTGGTAAAAACTGATGATGGACCCAATCCATACAGAGATTTATCTCTATTCCAGATGTTAAAGAATTGGCTCAGATTCACTATACGTCCAACGTAACCCTTAAGAGAGGAGAGAAAATCCTCCCCTTAGGGTTCCAAAATCATATATGCAATAGCTTTAGATTTCATAGGTGTTCAGTGAGTATGCTGATGAATGGGTGAAATATTGGGTATCTAGCAATTGCCACCCACTGTCTTAAGCCAAAATTAACCAACCATAAATGAATCCTTTGGTCATTGACTACAACAATAATAAGAGATGATCATTCCAGTGGCACATTGGTTTCATCTAAGCATAGAGAGTTTCATAATCTTTTAATAATAATGGTAATTACACATCAGCCCCTCAGATATAACAGCTAGGATTTAAAAGAGTGCAACACAGTCACTGTACAGCCACATGTTAGTGACAAACTGAAAATGAAATGAGTCCAGCAACAAATGGCTCAAAATTGGTCAGTCATTGACTCATCAAATCTCTCCCTAGCAGGTATCTACTCTGAATAGTCCCATACTTGCTGTTCATGCTTGCTATTCATACTTCTATCACTGCCTCTTTATCCTGCTCCACTATCAAAAATAATATCTTCTTGAATTAGATATACGGGAAATTCATAACAAAGGAAGCCGGGACACTGGGAAAGGACACAAATGAGTTCAATTTATTTGAATTGGTTTACTGTACACTTCCTTTTGGGTAAAAAATCTGTGTATATAGTCACTGTCTAAATTTAAAAGGTCCAAAAAGCTGTGTTGATTGATGTCTGAAAGTTACTAGTATGTGAATCATATGTATACAGTAAATTAAAATAGCATTCTCTGTTCTAAAAGGCAAGGGGACCATTTCATTTCTCCCCTTTCATAAGAGTTAGGTTGGAGACAGAGTGAATCTGAGCAAATTTTTTAACTCCTGGAATAGAAATAGATCTCTCCATGGATTGGGTCCATCATCAGTTTTTACAATGCAGGTATATCTCTAAATTCCAGGTCAAATAATCTCTAACTATGTACAAACACACAGCTGGAATTAGATCATGGATCTTTCATGGGATACAGAAGAAACTCTCAAAATGTGCAGCCCTTTGTGTTTTAAGAAGGTAAGTTGTTCTTTCTTATACTTTCCTGTATAATATATATTTTAAATTGACGATCACTTTCTTGCCAGCATACATGCATGTAAATCTGTTACTTCTTAATCACAGTGTGTGTCCTCTCTCTCTCCTGCATTGGTACAGGGGAGGTTTTTGTTGTTGCTGTTGACAGGATTGTTTTATTTCCCCCAACATACATAAAGGTGACATGAGTCACAGAACTCCACATTATTAATTTTAAAAAGTCAGATTTGAAGGCATGGCAGTACAGTAACTCTTCAGAAATGCTTAAGAAACAAACCTCTCTGATAATTGGATGTGCTAGCAGGGCCTTCAAATGTCAAAATACTCCAAAAATAAGCCAGAGGGGAGACTATACAAAGAATTAAACCTGCAACTGGAGATTCAGTTTACTACATTTATGTATTTTTCTAGGCTGATACCTAATCTTCCTTTCTACCTTCCCTTGTCTACCCACTAGGAAGTTTTCTCCTAAACGACACAGCATTTATACACAATTATATATTGAAATATATTTTTTCTATTCTGCCTTTTCTCTCTGTCTCTCTTTTTTTCCCACTACATACTTCTAAACCCATGAAAACCAAAACCCTGTCCACGTCTGCTCTGTGCCTAGATCCTGACAACCACAACCACGTCACACTGCCCACACTGATGGGACTGCCGTTTTACTGCCCTCATGGGTATTTCTTTGCTCTTCCTGCACTGCTCTGCTCATGGAAATATTTTGAATGCTCATTTTGGTAATATCCTGAAAGATCGACTAACTCTTCAAATGAAAACATCAATAAATAGCTTGCTTTCCGCATTTCTTTGCATTTACTTGAAATCTTCACTTTATGGTATCCATCAATCCTTAACTTTTACATCATGATCCTGACACAATCCCTACGAAGTCTTTACTTGGGAAGAGCCACCTTAAATCAAATTTCGTGCTTTCAATTTTCAGTTAACTTCTGACCTTGCAGTTTCCTTCCCTCTTTTCATGAGAAATATTGCTAAACTTTTGCGAGGTAGTGTTCTCAATCTGTATATTCATGTCAATATTTTGAGATATTTCCCCTCTTTCCACTATTCATAATGCATGTCAGAATACCTAATGTATCATGTTATAAAAATGCACATTAAATAATTTTCATGGTATCTAAGAAAGTATTGATATTCTACTGAGAACTTTCTAGAAAGTATCAGGGGACAGACAAGAACCAAAAAAAATGTTTTATCATTTTACAGTAGCATAATAGATTTGACTATCACGGAAAAGTCAAGCCTCTTTAAGGCAGAGCAATATGAGACCTAAACTCTTAAAAGAGGATCCCTTTCATGTACATTTACATGAATTATGAAGATTCTCTCTGATGTGTAAGAGGAGGGGCAGAACTGATTCAGACCATTTCAGAATTTCCACAGTTCAAACAGAAAATTGCTTTCATCATATACTTTTTATCATTTTTTGTTCATCTGTTTTCTCATCTGTAGAATGGGATAATCTTACAGGATTATTGAGAAGATTACATGAACGACATATATAGTCACTTAGAAAATGGTCTCAAATGCTAAGTCAATGTTTATTAGTAGGTGTTAGGCCTCTGATTATTTAATCTATTTAACTTGTAACCTTTAACAGGAGCCTTACAATTGTCTTTGCCTTCATCAGGAGATTTGAAAGTATAAAGAAATAGAAGTTAATTTCTGTTAACATTTAGCTGAGATGACTACTTCTTTGTTTTACTAAATTTCTATGTCAAGTGTTTTCCCTCAGTTTCTTTTCTCTCCTCTGATGGAGTCTTGCTAACTCCATCATTTTCAGCCCATCACATTGGCAAATAAACACAATCTAGTGTAAGAGAATATGGCACCTCTTCTAGGGGAGGTGCACAACTACAGCAGGGACCTTGCCTAACAAATGCAAGCTTTGTAACCTAATCGTTTGTACCCTTGTATGAATCTGAAATTTAAAAAAAAAAAAACAAAGAAGAGCAATCATGATGTTATACACAGAAAATAGTAAGTAGAACTTAATTGCTGACATTTTTTTCATGTGTATTATTTTTGTGGTTATTATCACTTTTTATGAATACTGTAATATATTTTAAGACTTTGGAATAAGGAAAAAGTATCCCTAAATTTTTTTTTTTAAATAGAATGCTGATGCTTTAGGGGATTTTTTTTCTATTGTTTTCATTTCAGATTAATATGAGAGTACAGATGATTAGGTTACATTGTTTGTATTTCTAAGGCAAAGTTCAAGTTGTAGTTGAACCCTGCCTCC
The DNA here is from genome assembly GCF_000181295.1 of Otolemur garnettii. NCBI lineage: Eukaryota > Metazoa > Chordata > Mammalia > Primates > Galagidae > Otolemur > Otolemur garnettii. The sequence continues at coordinate 52,227,497 of NW_003852396.1, forward strand.
AGGGGGTATATTATACACTCTTCTGTTGTACACAGTAGGTGAGAGCTTACCAATCCTCCTTCCTCACACCACTTGAATATACTGTGTTTTTCTCTCGTGTGGGCATGTAGTTGTTTATTGATTAGCTTGATATTAGTATTGAGCATGTTGGATACTTGCTATTCCATTCCTGTGATACTTAACTAAATTGAATGTGCTTCACCTCCATCCAGGTAAACACAAAAGATGTAAAGTCTCTATCTTTTATGGCTGAATAGTATTCCATGGTATACATATACCACCATTTATTAATCCATTCATGGGATGAGGGGCACTTGGGTTGCTTCTGCATCTTGGCAATTGTGAATTGAGCTTCAATAAACACTCAAGTGCAAAATCCTTGTGATAAAATGATTTCTCTTTTTCTGGGTAGGAGGATTATCTTGATGTGTTGAAATATGTAAGTGCATTTTTATATTTAACTGGGCCATTTTAGACATTTCTAAAAATTATAAATATAAAACAGAAAGTAGTGTAAACTAATTCATTACTATAGGTTGAAATATAAGTTCTGTATATCAGAAGTTTACTTAATACCTCAATTCCAAGAAAAGGATATTTTGTGTCCATTTGCAAATTCACTGTGATATACTTGATCCATAAATTTATCGTTTTCAGAGTTTACTTTGAATCATGCTAACATTTCGCAGGTTGTCTTGTTTAATTAGTTAAGTAAATTCTTCAATATAGGTTTATTTTATATCTGTGCATCTTTTTTTTTTATATGGATGAAAATGTTCTTTGCCAAGATAATTTTTGTGCACTGGGGAAAGAATTCCTATTTAATAAATGATACTGGGATAACTAGTTCACCACAGGTAAAAGACTGAAATTGGAACCACACTGCTCACCACTGAAAGAAAAAGGGACTACCTTTGGATGAAATATTTAAATTTAAGACACAAAACAATAACAATTCTAAAGAATAGTGTGAGGAAATCTCTTGCCAAAATCAGCCTGGGAAAAGATTTTATAAAGAAGACCCCTTTCGCAATTTCAGTAACACCAAAAATAAGTAAATGGAATGTGATTAAGTTAAGAATTTTCTGCATAGCGAAGACTACCCCAAGTAAAGCAAACAGACAGCCATCAGAATGGGAGAAGATATTTGCATATAATGACTCTGACAAGGGCTGATAACTAGAATCTACGGAGAACTCAAACTAATCACCAAGAAAAGAACACACAGCCCCATTCATAAGTGAGCAAGAGACTTGAACAGAAGAAACTTCTCTGAAGATGAGAAACAGTCAACAAACACATGAAGAAATGCTCATCATCCCTAATCATCAGGGAAATGCAAATCAAAACCACCCTGAGATACCACCTAACCCCAGTAAAATAAGCTGACATTACACATCCCTAAACTGCAGATGCTGCTGTGGAAGTGGAGAGAAAGGGAAACTTGCACTGCTGATGGGATTTCAAGTACAGCCTCTATGGAAAGAAGTATGGAGAATTCTTAAAAAACTAATAGTTGATCTTCCATTTATTTGATCCAGCAATCCCATTTCCAGGTGTCTACCCAGAAGAACAAAAATAATTTTACCACAAAGACATTTGTACTAGAATGTTTATTGCAGCACAATTCACAATTACCCTGATATGGAATTAACCCCACCCAAGTGCCCCTCCACCTAGGAATGGATTAACACACTGTGGTATATGTATACCATGGAACACTATTCAGTCATAAGAAAAGATGGAAACTTTACCTGGATGGAGTTGAAACACATTCTTCCTAATAAAGCATCCCAAAAATGGAAAAACAAGTATCCAATGAACTCAACGCTAATATGAAATCGATATATAAACAACAACAAGTAAACATGAAAGGAAAACACAAGTATAGTGAAGCAAGTAGGAGGGGGGCATGGGGGAGCGTGATTGGCAAGATCTCACCTACTGTGCACAATGTATGTTCCGCACACCCCTGGGCAAAGGGCTCAACTATAACTTAAACTTTACCTTAGAAATGAAAACAATGTAGCCTAAACATTTGTACTCTCATATCAATTTGCAATTAAAAAACCCTACATATATATAATTGTTTCTAATTTAATATGTTTAATTTAAGGAATCCTTTGAGTTTTTCCTCTTTTTTCCTAATTATTTCAAGAGGAAAACAATTAAAAATCTTTAAATTAGACATAATAATTACAAAATTATATTATAAAATAATAATTTTCAAAAATGATCAGTATTCTACTTCTAAAATAAATAACCATTATAGAAAATTAGACACTTAAATCAATACAATTCAGTATTTTTTGCTATTGACCACACCAAACAGTGAACATAAATGATTAATTTTCCCAATATTCCTGTTAAAGGAAATAATCTCAGTCCAAGACAACATTTAAAAGATTGTTTATTCACACACAATGGCATAGAATTCCATCCGCCACCTCCTTTATTTCTTAGAATTTCAAAAGTGTAATGAAAGAAAGTAGTTTGGTATAGTCAAAAAGTGAAAGACTGGGACAGTCTCTGCTGGATCAGTGGATCTAGTAAGGTGGGAATTTGGGAAGAGAGAATATTTCTACATGGTCTTCAGGAGCATTGAATGTAGCATTTGTTGTCCACAAAAGGGTAAGTGACCAGACTGGAAATATTTCCAAAGAGAAAGTCTCAATCACTATTAAAGACAGAGCGTTTTATCTGCCTAACCATAACCTGAAAGAAATAGGGTTCCCAGAAGCTTTTGGTGGTCACACTGTCATGATGGCCTTAGGACCTGGGGAGTGTGCTACTGTGGCAGGTTCTTGGTCCCCAGAAGGATTTCACATTCTCTATGCTTCTTATTGCTCATGCAACCTAGCTAATCAATAAATATTCTAGTTTATTTTTATTTCTATGCTTTTTGCAATAGTATTTAAATTTTAATACACTTATATCCTGCCTCATCATCTCAGCCAGGTATGTTTCCTTTTCTTTTAATTTAGCAACAGAGTCTTTCATCTTTTGCATTATGAAGAGTGGAGATTGAAAGCTCAGTTGAAGTTCAAAAGTTCTCTTTGTGTTTGTGAAGCTTAACTCTTTAGTTATTTTAAAAATAAACCACAGATAATTTATTTGCTTTATAATCTTAACTTTGTATTATTTATTCCAGTATTCTCAAACATAACCTCTGTTCCACCCATATTGATGCTACTATTTAAATTAAAAAATTGTTCTTGCTTATTTGTAAGTAAATATTAATAAATTTACAAAGAAAGATTTTATGTTAATCCCTAGGGCTGATTCTTCCAAAAATACATGGGTCTCTCTAACAAGAAGGCCTTCATTACACAAGAAAACCTTCAAACTCTTTTAAGATTCTGTTATAAAAAGTAAAATCAGAAGACAAAATTGTATGCCCAATAGCTATTGATTAAATGTCCAAGACTATAAGGCACCTTTTGGTTTTGTTTCTTTTACTTTTTATCAGGGGAGGAAAGAATAAAGAGAAAGGACTTATTAAATAAATAATAGGTACATATTTTGAAGAATATGGTACACGTCAATGTGAAAACAAATCTGCCAGAAGTAATGGTTGGAGAAAAGGTCTGCATAAAAACATAATCACACAAGTTTAATGTACACATCTGAAATTCATGCATTCAAGAGGAAAGAGAAAATAGAGTTAAATGAAAGAAGGCAAATAACTTCCACCAGGCCACAAAAAGCAGAAAGGTCTTAACAAAAGAGAGTGCAAAACCAAGTGCTTATTGCTTCTTCATAGACACATATTGTGAATCTTTCTCTGGAATTCTGTACCCAATGATAGCATGTCTCAGGAAAGCCAATAAACAGCAAGAGAAAATGATCCAGAGAAATGTAGTCTGCACATTGCAAGGGCTGAACTGGAAGTGAGAGTGGACTGTAAGTATAACAGTAATGCATACTTATCTTTCAGTGGTGTGCCTGGGGACTTGAAATTACTGCTTTAGAGAGCAGGCTGTGATAAATACAAGTCTTTCACACTGGAAATCTAAGTGCTTGCATTAACGTTTGTCTCAGGGACCATAGTATCTCTAGATCGTCAGTGTAATAGTATACACTCAGTTTTCTCCACAAGTGAACTCTCAAAAAGAGGGCAGACGATGTGTATATCAAGCTAGAAATTTTACATTAAAGAAATTGCACATGAACAGACAGGTACTCATACCAAGACAACAGGGAGAGTATTAATTTTCTCAGAAATTACATGGGCAAGTTACTGCTAGAAAATAAGTGGTTTCCGAAATACCATGACTAGCAATGGATTTTCTTAATACAGAAAACATTTGAACCTAAGGAATATGGTAGGTAAATAGAAGTATTTCCAGATTGTGTAATACTGATAAAGATATTCTATATTAAATACTATTATATGTCAAAGTCGTTTCTCTACAGAACCTACACACTATAGCACTACACACACACACACACATTCAAAACACACAAAGAAAGAAGGGAGGGCCTGGATTTGTAAAGGAAAAGGTATACTTACAATTCATTTTGTGTTGCTTGCTCATGGGAGGAACATTCAGAACTGAGGGAGCCATGGTTTTAAATTCATATAACAAATAATGTAGGTTATGCAGAATAATGGCATTTTCCTACACCAATAGATAAGTAACAAATACTTTGTTGCCTTTATGTGTGTGCGGAGAGAACTGACCGAAAGGCATGAGGAGACACTTAGGAGTCCTGTGTTTTACTTTGCATTCCATCATTAATACGCTGAATATTTTTTATTCTCTTTATCTGCTATACCCATTTTGTATTGTAGTGGTTAGTGCACATGAGAAGTGATGTTCACCAATCTCTTTCATCATTTGGAGAAAGTTATACAGCGGAGGGTGTGAGAATGAGTGTCTAGATGAAACACACTATTGTGCACCAGTTGTGAGATCTTAAAATCACATAAAATAATGCAAATCTCAAGTGATCATTATGACTACCAAACAAGGTCATACCACCCTCTTGATCTATGACAAGTGATTAGAAATATTAAATAGCTACTTAGAAAATATGGCAATTGCATACTATGAAGAACAAAATTCAAGTGGCTGATATTTGATTCTAGTAATTTTCCTATCAATTACAGTATCTAGGACAGAGATACTGTAGATTAGAAAGTAGATTTTGGATTCCAGGGCTTTTTTCAAGTTACAAAGGGAACTTGTACTTCCATGTGCAAATTCAGCTACTCACTGAACGGAATGAATGAAGACTCATCGTGGTGGTTGGATAGAGAGCAAGCACAGCATAGTCTCCTGGTCAAGGCAGAAGTGATGGGAAAACCAAGAATAAATATGTATGATAGACCAATATCACTAATGAACATTGATGCGAAAATATTCAACATGAATCCTAACCAACAGAATCCAGTAACACATCAAACAAATCATACACCACGACCAAGTGGGTTTTATCCCAGGTTCTCAAGGATGGTTCAACATATGTAAATCTATAAATATAATTCATCACATAAACAAATTAAAAAACAAAGACCATATGATTCTCTCAATTGAAGCAGAAACAAAACAAATTAATTCATCACATAAACAAATTAAAAAACAAGACCATATGATTCTCTCAATTGATGCAGAAAAATCTTTTGATTACATCCAGCATCCCTTTATGATCAGAACACTTAAGAAAATTGGTATAGAAGGGACATTTCTTAGACTGATAGAGGCCATCTACAGCAAACCTACAGCCAATATTGTATTGAATGGATTTAAAGTGAAATCATTTCCACT
>NW_003852396.1:52235004-52309825 GCF_000181295.1 Otolemur garnettii
TATGAAACTAATTTATACCTTTTATATGAAAGCTATAACCAAATAGCCTAAGAATATGGGGAGGGGAGGGGGAAATGGGTGGAGGGAGGGGGATTGGAGGGGTCACTTCTGAGGTTTATCTTACAGGGGTACAAGTGAATCTTTCTAAGAGTAGACTGTGAACGTTTTAAAACAATAACTGAGAAAATGACATAAAGGCTGTGTTAACCAGTTTGATGGAAGTATTTTGGATTGTGTGTGAAAACCCCACACTGTACCCCAGAAGTGCATTAATGTACATAATTACCATTCAATTAAAAAATAATAATAAATAAATAAATATGTATGGAATAAATATTAAAGGATGTGATTTAAAAGAATGCAAGTTGTATCCATGTAGTGTAACATTTGTGTCCCTTAAAATTTTTAAATAATAAAATTTTGAAAAAATATGAATAATGAGAAATAGCTTTTTGTATACCAGTATGTAGTGCTTTTAAAAATATACTTGTCAGACAGGCCTGTACAAAGGACACGAGGCAAAGAGATAAATTGTGGCAAAACTTTGTAAATGCCTTGAAATATAACACAGTTTGAAAAATTATAATTAAAAATAGTTTGGAAACCCAGGAGAGTCCATTATTTATTTTGTTGCTGTAATTGCCTTTAGGGTTTTAGTGATAAATTCTTTGACTATGCCAATGTCTAGAAGTTATCATTGTATTTTCTTCTGGAATTTTTATGGTTTCACACATTATTTTTAAGACTTGTGTCCATATCGAATTAATTTTTGTAAGAGATGCAAGAGCAGTTCTGTTTCTTTCTTCCACATATGGCCGTTCAAATTTAACTCGTAACATTTATTGAATAGAGGTTATTTTCCCAAGTGCGTTGTTTTCTGCTTTTTTGAACATCAGTTATTTGCAGATAGATGGATTTATGTCTGAGTTCTCTGTTCTGTTACACTGGTCTACATCTCTTTTTTTTTTTGTATTAATAGTATGCTATCCTGGTTGCTATAGCCTTACTTTATGGTTATGTCTGGTATGGTGATGTCTCCAGATTTCTTATTTTTCCTTTAGCTATTTAGACTCTCTTTTGGTTCCAAATGAAGGGTAACTATTTTTTCTAGATCTGTGAAATATGACATTGGCTTTTGATGAGTTTATATTGAGTCTAAAAATAACTTCGGGAAGTACAGACATGTTAACATTGTTGATTCTACTTATCTATGAGCCTGATGTGTTTTTTCATTTGTTTGTGTCTCTGCTATTTCTTTACTAAGAGTTTCATACTTCTTGTAGGTATCTTTCACCTTTTTGGCTAAATATATTCCCAGGCATTTTATTTTCTTTGTAGCAATGATAGTGATACTGAGTCTTTGATTTGACTTTCAGATTAACTGTCATAGATACATAGACATGTTAATGATTTACATACATAGATTTTGTAACGTAAGACTTTGCTTCATTTATCTGTCAGTTCCAGGAGCCTCTCCTTAGCGGAATCTCGGAGTTTCTAGATATAAGATCATATCACAAGACAAAAGTGATAATTTGGCCTCTACTTTCCCAATTTGAATACCCTTTAATTCCTTTTGTTGTCTGATTATTCTTGCTAAGAATTCCAATACCATGTTGGGAAATAATCAACAGAACAAATAGACAACCTACAAAATGGGAGAAAGTATTCACAAAATGCATGCATACACCTAAGAAAGTCCCAATATCCAGAAACTACAGAGAACGCAAACAAACCAGCAGAAAAACCAAAAACTAAAAATCTCATTAAAAATAGGCAAAAGACAGAAATTTTTCAAAAGAAAATAGACAATGGCCATGAAGCATGAAAAAATATTGTTCAATATCAACAATCATCAGGGAAATATAAATTAAACCCACAGTGAGAAATACGCTTAGCCCTGTCAGAATGGCTTTTATTAAAAAGCCAAAAATAAAAGAAAAATGAGTTGGTGTACGTACCGAGAGTTAAGAACTCTTTCACACTCTTGGTGGGACTGAAAATTAGCACAACTTCTATGGAAAACAGTGTGGAGATTCCTCAAAAAACTGAAAGTAGACCTGCCATTCAATCCAGTGATCCCAATATAGGTTCTCTACCTAAAGGTTAAGAAGCCATTTATCAAAAAGACACCTGCACTCAAATGTTTGTTGTAGTGCAATTCACAATCAGAAAGATGTGGAATCAACCTAGGTGGCCATCAGCTCATAAGCACATACTATATACATACCAGGAAATACTGCTCACTCATACAAAGTAATGAATTAATGTCTTTTTCACAAATTTAAATGTTGCTAAAGATCATTATCCTAAGTGAAATGGAAGAATGGAAGAATAAACATCACCCATGTTTGGTGATACTAATACGTGGTAGTTAAACTATGGGTACATATGGGCACAAAATGACATACAGGACATTGGAAAACAAAAAAGCAGGAAGCAGGAGAGGGTGTCAGGGACAAAAGCTTACCTGTTGGGTTCAGTGAATTCTGTGCTAGGGGTGGACACACTGCGGGGAACTGACTTCAGCTTTATATGAATTAACAAAAAACATTTGTGTCCCCTTAATATTTTGAAATAATTAAAACCATAAATAATGTGTTAGTGAAATATAATTTTGTATCCCATGCTGTGTGATTAGGTTATTTAAGTGTAAAATCTTGACAGTCAGTTCTCCACAGGTCTGCCCCATTTCTGATCATCTTGCAAATGAGCTATCCACTGCTGTTTGTTTTGGACTATCTTTACAAAGGTGTGAATACAGCAAACAGCCCTAAAAGACAGAAAAATGCCTCTTTCCAAAGCAGTGGTCAGACATGCTAACTGCCTATTAAAAACAATTTCTGTTCCCTAAACAGAAACCCTCTGGGTTTCTATTGTAACACAATCTGCTTACAGGTGTCACTCAACATTCTTGGCACTTTGGTGATGAAACTGGGTCTTGGAGATGCAAAAAGATGAGCACCTGATTCCTGCTCTTGCTGTGAGTAACGTTCATCTTCCTGACTCAGAGGTCTCATATCTTCCACCAGCACTTACAAAACTGTAGTAAGTTAACTTTTGGTTGCCAAGTAGGGTAAAATCTCTACTTTTTTCATAGTTGTTCATAGAACCTCCTGGTTCTCAGCCTTGGCATTATTGACATTTGAGCTAATTTTTTGGTGCAGGGCTGTCCTATACCCTTGATATTTAACAGCCATCCATTAAATGATGCTAGCATCCTCACATAGTTGTAACAATAAAAAAGGCAAGCACAGTTTCCATTTGTCTCTTGTGGGGCAAAGTAACCCCTGACATAGTAAAAATATTTTGAAAAAATTAGTAACATTTTCATAGATTTTTTTTCTAGTACATTTTTGGATTTAACACTGAATAAAAGATGGAAGGAGTTATTTTAAGCATTCACCATTTAAGGTATTTAATTTTTCTATAAAATTTAAAGTGCTTATTCTCTTCTAACTTTTTTTTTCTATTTTACACAGTAATAGTCTTTCCAGATGTAAAGCATATATACTTTATTATTCAAACTTGTATTACTACACAATTTGGATCCTTCCACCAATAAAGTCAACATTAAATTTATAACAGAAAGTAATGCAATCAGTCTTACCTATAGCAAAACCTTTCTTGTCTCCACACTTTTGTTAAGAGAGTAGAAACTAATCTGTCTTTGAATTCTCATTTTAAAGCAAAGTGGCTTGGAATCTATTTTTCTCCCTCCCCTATTTCTTCATCAGCTGAGTTCAGGTGTAAGCTTGTGTTCAGCTCTCCATGAGGAGCGAAAAATATAAAAACCAGTTATTAATTTGTTGACACCTACTATGGGACAAGCACTGCAAAATACGTTCTTATTTCTATTTCTATTTAATCTTCATGCAGTCTTCTAGAGTGCTTGGTAAACTGTCGTCTTTACATTCGTATTTTATGCAAATGCATAAGTAATGGAGCTATCATTCAAATTTATATTTCCAAAGTTCAAGGATTCCTCCGTGAGACTGTGGCCACAGCTGAAAATAATCATTTGTAACAATTTGCTGTTCAAACTCTGCCCTGCATAAATCTTCATAACACAGTCCTTCATTTGCATACTCTGCAGAGGGCAGTGACCGTTTATGGTATTTAATTCTGCCACATATTGGGCAGTATATATTCTAAGTCCCAAACAAAGGTTCATCTAGAGAAGAGACAACTGTTGCAAAATTGCATGAAGAATTCTTATTCTTAACACTAACAAGTGGAAGGAGCTATGTAAGATTTTCTGTACTCAGCATCACTGCTGGTCTTCTCTGCTGCATCACAGGATCTGAAAGTCTAAGAACTACATTTCCCCAAATCTCTTTCCAGCAGCGTTTCAAGTTGGAGAGCACCAACAACAACAAGAAAGCTTGAGCAGCAGAAGCATTATTTCCTGAAGCAGAGCAGGCAGGGATGGTTTTCATCAGAGATGAGATTGGGTACCAGCTTCAGGGCTTCCTCATCAATCTCATCTCCTTCAATGTTTCAGGTCACTGTGAACCTTGTGGGCAGCTTCTCCATCGTTAGCAGAAGCAACCACTGATTCTGTCACCAAGTCTGGAAGCCAGGGGTGAAACACCTTGACCACTCAGCCTCTCAGTTACTTTGTAAGCAGCTCATTCCTTGGGTGAAGTCTCTTAGGGTTTAAACATTCTAGAGAGGCTTCTGCTTTTTTGACTGAATTCAGACCAATGCAGTAGAAAAGAAATCTGTCAAAATATAATGATTTTTCCTTTTCTCACATTTCATTTATAGGAGGAAGCTTCAAATCTAGAGACGGAAACATCTAACCATATTTTCCTCTATTCAGTGAGCATAATCATCTAAGAAATAATTTCTTTTCAAGTATTCTCAGGTAGGACTCAGTCTCTTTCCCCACTACCCCAAAATATATAAATGTAACACCACCCACTGTGACTTGATGCCGGGACTACAAAGCCTAGTTCTACTTTCCAGGGTCTCCATCAATTCCTCACCATCTCTGCCTTCTGAGAGCTGGCAAGTGTACTTGCTTTAAACTGACACTACCTCTCAGAAGACCACTTTGAAAGAGAAAGAAAGAAACCCTGAGGGTTTCGCACTTTAACTCATGTTTTTTTTTTTTTTTTTGCTTCTCAATTTTGCTTCCTTATTTTCAATTAGCTTTCAACCAGCTAATAAGAGAAAACATACATCAAAGGAAGACGATGCAGTTAGCTAATTTTTGAAAGTTTTGAAGTATAAATTTAGTATAAATGACTCTGTGAATTCATTTCTACTAAGAATGATAAAATTAAGAAGGGGCATTTTTTAGCCCCTCATATCTTCAAACAAATCATTTTCAAATAATAGAACTTGATGAATAAAGTTCACTAACATATTTTTCTAGTTATTTCTTGAGACCAGACCTTTGATTGTACTAATAGATAATTCCTACATATCAAGATTTATGTAAAATGCTCATTATCTGCCATTATTATTAATTGTTACTATTATAATTCTTATTCTAAAAGACTCATTTCCTTAAACAATTACTAGGAAAGTTAGTCTTCTTCATATTTACACTTGAAAGATCTTTTATAAAATAATGTGATTTATGTATAGAAATCCAATGCAATAGGCCATATTCTCTCTTTAAGGCAGCAGTTCTCAACCTGTGGGTCGCAACCCACAGGAACTGTATTAAAGGGCTGAGGCATTAGGAAGGTTGAAAACCGCTGCTTTAAGGTAATAAATGCTTTGTTCTGATTTAATACTGTGGAAATTTCCACTTTTTCCTCCTTATCTTTGGGACTTGAGGGTGTAACAGATCTGGAACTAGAGAACAATTTGGACATTCTATAAACTTTAAAAGCACCGTGTCACATCACTACTAAAGGAACTAATGAAAGTTGTCTTTGGCAATCAAAAAAGCTCTATGAATGGCACTAATTCACAAGTGAAATGATGATAAAAATAAATTTTTTCATAGATATAGGTACTTTAAAATATTGGTGTCATGAAGGCACATATCTGAAATTACTCCATCTTCATATTAGAAGATAGCAATTTAAAAAATAGTGTTTCATAATGCTTAAAAATATCCACCCATTTCTATTCCCAGCATAGGGCAGATAGGGGGGAAAGAAAATTATCTGTTAGAATCTCCTTTATACAATCAACTTCCTACCCATCTAAGATTCATTTAGTCATATAAGCCCACAATAAAAATACTATCCCAGGTATAAGGAAATCAGTGAATATGTCTGACTCAGGAATTCATTGATTACATTTATTTTCTTCTGAGAATAACTTTCTTAGTGGGATTATAAAAATAATAAACAGTATTAAATGACCCAAAATTTGTAGTAGGCAAAAGCCATATTTTTTGTATCCCAACTTGAATGTAATAACTGAACCAAAATACATCTCTTTTCCCTGTATTTATCCATACCCTTCAAGATTAGGTTTCCAAAGATTAGGACAAGGATGCTGATGACGCTAGTTCCAAAGATTCCTAAGATTAGGACAAGGACGCTAATAAATTTACACTGTGAAATTATTGGGGGGACCTATTAGAAAATGGAGTCTTATATAGAAATATAAGAATCTTCATGTTCCATTCCAGGATAAGTACAAAGTTCAAGGATTTCTGAGAATAAGCTAAGAATAGGTAACGAATAAGAAAATGAAGTAATTTATCTTTTAGTCACTGTAGTACTTGCTAATAGGATACTTTACTTTAGCGTACCCAAAACTTTCTAAAGAAAAACCTGTCTACCCACAACTGAATATAATTTATCTGAATTGAACTAGATTTGATCCCCAGAATGACATATATTAAGAAAATAAAAAGCACAAACTTGAATTTTACGATACTAGAGCTTAACCAAAAAGCAAAGAAGTGCTATAAACTTGAATTTTAAAAGATAGTGTTTTCAATAAACAAAAACTATTTCCTTTGTAATTTTAAACATATTTTGAAATATCTATTATTATTATTTTTTCTTGCACAAGTACAGATTGGTTGAGCAATCTGTGATTCTTTTCTAAATTTCTATGCCCACTTATATTGAAGAGCCTCCTGAAAACCCTTCTTTTGATGGGTTTTATGTTTTACAGTATTTACAATATTGCCTAATGCACACATAATTTTATTCTCTGCAAGTTTACACTCGAAATAATTTTCTGGAACGAATAAAGAATTGTGTAAAAATTTCTGTTTAAAAAGTAGTGATAGCCAGGTGTTGTGATGGGCACCTGTAGTCCCAGCTACTTGGGAGGCTGAGGCAAGAGAATGGCTTAAGCCCAGGAGTTGGAGGTTGCTGTAAGCTGTGACGCCATGGCATTCTACCAAGGGCAATAGCTTGAGACTCTGTCTCAAAAAATAAATAAATAAATAAATAAAAAGTAGTGAGTCCCTATCACAAGAAGGTAAGCAAATATGTTGACTTCCCTGAGGCACTGTAATGATGAATGAGTTGGGACCCTGAGTTACTGAGATGGTTCCAATCCTGACAACACATCAGTTATCCAGTAAGAATTTAAAAAACAAATATAAGTGTTTTGACTCACACCTAGTGAACACAAGTGTGTAGGAAACAGGTCCCATGAATAGGTATTAGTAATGAACTCTTTAAAAGATCCTTCTCTACAGGTTTAAACGATATATGTGGAAAGCAGGACAAATCCACAGAGGCAGGAGCCCTGCTCTTTTCTGATCTTCTCTGAGCACTGTGTGTAGCCTGAAACCTGCCAGATTGCTGCACAGCAGGCCCAGCAGAAGGCAGAGGTTGGGCGGCACCTGTGGTTCAAAGGAGTAAGGCACTGGCCCCATATGTAGGGTTCAAACACAGCCCCGGCAAAAAAAAAAAGAAAGACAGAAATTTTTCTTAGTCCTGATTCTATACTGACTGAATCCACCTTGCTTTAATGAATCTTTGAAAATTATTTCAGATTGTTTATAGTTAAGAATATTTATAAGAAAAAATTCAGAAGTATGTCGAACTCACAGTGAGGCTAAATGGAGTGGAGAGCATTTTCCAAGGCTTGGTTAGGCTTCGGAAAGGAAAAAAAAAATCTGAGGATGTGGCTAATGTAACATGAAATATTCCCTTGCATAAGTATGATGAGCAACTTCTCATTTAACTATCTTTGTCTCTATATATTTATATAAAAGTTGCATTTAGGAAAGATTGACTCCATTTACTTGGGGCTTGAATTTCTGCTGACATAGCTGTGTTAGGTTCTTACTGTTATACATTCAACTAACAATGAACAAAACAGAATGATCTAACAACAGAGTACTTAGTCTGAAACAGGATGTGTCAATAATATTGGAGAGAGGTCTTTGCTTCACATAAATTCTTTTTGTATCCATAATAATGATCACATACCATGGTCCAGTAATTGCTGGCAAATACTTGAGGTAACCTGTTGAGGAAGATTGGGAAGCCAAGCCCAGGGTCAGCAGGAAATAAAGACCTGGGAGATTGTGTATGTTTGCCTTGTACCAGTGACTCAGAACGGTGATACCTGGAATGTATGTATGGCAACCATGTTACAAACATCCCTTATATCATAATTTTACATCTTCTTATCCCGTCAGTGTAAGGTTTTGTTGAATGGGAATCAAATTTTTTGATTATATATCCTCACTTGCTTAGACAGTGTCTGGTCTGCCATAGAAACCAGTAATTATTTGCTGATTGATTATTTTGTACTACTTGGAGAAAGGGAGGAATACATGCAGGTGAGGAACCAAGTGACAGTCATATTTCTGTTCTTTTGCAAGGTAAAAATCAATCCTCTATGTGGGTGTGTGTTTTAAGTGAAATGCCCTTCCCAACCACCCCAGCATCCAGTTGAATCTAGCATTCTGTAAAAAGATATCAAAAGAGACTAAAAAGAAGATATTCAAATTCTTAGAATTATTTTGAATAATTCTATTCTTCATAGGTGGAAATATTTAAGACTTGATATTATCTGATGAGATTGAAATGAGTACCTGCCTGTTACAGAGAGTACCTGATACTCAGAAGATTTTACATGCCCCTGAACAACTTTCTTCTTTTTAAGAATTTACTCAGGTTAAGGCCAGGGGTAGTGGCTCATGCCTGTAATCCTAGCATTTTGGGGAGGCTGACATGGGAGGATTGCTTGAGCTCAGGAGTTAGAAACCAGACTGAGCAAGAATGAGACACCACCCGCCCCCTTACTAATAATGAAAAATTAGCCAGGTGTCCTGGTGGGTGCCTATAGTCCCAGCTAAGGGGGAGGCTGAGGCAGGAAGATTGCTTAAGCTCAGGAGTTTGAGATTGCTGTGATCTATGACACTCTACCCAGGGTGACAGAATGAGATTCTGTCTCAAAATAATAATAATAATAATAATAATAATAACAATAATAATTTACTCAGCAATCAAACATTTACTGAATGACTGTAACAAAACAAGAGTTTGAGAAGATGTAAATTGTGTGTCTAAAATAACTTGCAGTATGTGTGGGAGAATAGAGCATCTATACAGATAAAGAAATACTACAGAAAAGCAGAACAAAAGTCAACTAGCAAGTGATGCACTCTGCAAACCTGGAGTCATCCTCGACAATACTCTCTCCCTTGTCCACCACACACTCCCACCAAATCAATCACCAAGTCAATGTCACCTACCAGATAGTTCTCTAAAAATCCTACTTCCATTTTTCTCCATTTCTAAGACCATCCATACTATTCAGTCTTGCATTATACCCAGTAAGTTTTTTAAGAGCCCTCTTTTCCCCAGCTTGGGGTCTTTCCAATTTACATTCCAGTGAAAGTGCTGTTCCTTAAAAACGCCAATGTATTCTGTTATTATCTTGTTAAAATTTTTTAGAAATCAATTTCTCTCAAAAAATGGGCCATCAAGACCCAGCCTCCTCACCTGCTGATGGTTCGACTGTGTCTCCTACGCCAATCAGCCTGTCTTTGTAACAAAGACACAATAAATATTTAAAGACAGAAATGTTTTCACTTTCTTCTTTATATTCACTAAAGAAGCTGAGACAATACATAATGTATGGCATGATTCCAAAAAGTTTAGTAAATTTAAAAATACTGAGGCAAAATAGTCCACAAAGGACTTAAAAACTACGCAATGAGAAAGCAGAGGACGAAACACTGACTTTGCCCTTGTTATGTCTTGGGCCTTATGTCAGATATCCATTTGGATAGTTTCATCAGGAGAGGCAATTTCGTAGGTAATGAAATTGTCTTTGAAAAAAGTTAAATGATTTATCCAAAATCACAATATCATTAAACAAATCATTAAATAGGGAAACCAGAATTCAAATCCCAATCTTCGTGACTTGTTCTACCATGCTATACAATTTAGGTAGTTTTAACTTTTCATCTTACAGAAAAAGGAGAGCTTTGTAAGACATTCTGGCTATGGAACAATATGACAGACATGTTATGAATTTCAGTTTGGCAACAGTGTGCAGAAGTTATTTAAAGAGAGGACAGACCGAAAACCAAGAAAGTAATAAAATGAGCATTATAAAATTCTAGTTCTTTACAGAAGTGTAGGGTGAATATAGTTGACAATAATTTATTGCACATTTTCAGAAAGCTAGACGAGAGGATTTAAGACGTTCCTAACACAAAGAAATGACAAATGTTTGAGGTGATGAATGTGCTAATTGCTCTGAGTTGATCGTTACACTTTTTATACATGTATTGAAATAACACTCTGTAATTTCATAAATATGTACCATCATATGTGTCAACTAAAAATAAAAGTGAAAAAAAATTGATACAGTGACCAAGAGGGAAGTAAGCTAGGATGAAATGAGCACCATGAAAAAGAAAAGATAATTCCTGCCATGTATTATACCTCAACATCGATATAACATTGAGAAATAGCTTTGTGCATTGAAAAAATGGGCAGCACCTGTGGCTCAAAGGAGTAGGGCACCAGCCCCATAAGCCAGAGGTGGCGGGTTCAAAGCCAGCCCCGACCAAAAACTGCAAAAAAAAAAAAACAAAAAAAAAATGAGAATACGTGAATAATTAAAACAATAACTTGGGGAAGCGAGGAAGGATTTAGGTGCAAACTTCAAAGTATTTTTTTAAAAAATAAATGTACGATGCTGTTAGTCAAGGTTAAGGAACGTGTGGGAAGAGCAGCAGTTGTGAGCTGCTCTGATAACCATTTTGGTATCTGTAGTAAAAGGAAATTGAGATCGGTGATTTGAACTTTGTAAGTTGGGAATGAGCCCCAGCAAATTAAAAGCAATGTTATCCACTAAAAAATATGATATCTTTGGTGAGATGCTTAAAAAGTAACCTTAGAATACTCTGCCAGGAAACAGTTATTAGAGGATGAATAACAGGTCCAAGTGAAATGTTGACAAAGCCTAATCTGTTTACTGAAGGTCTGTTTAGAAGCCAGCCACCCTCTCTTGAGTTAACGATCTTTTAGATGAGAATGTGTTCATCAAAGGCCAAGGCATAACATAGATGGCTTTAATAAGCATAAAATACACAAAACTGAAAAGAGATGATGTCATCTGACAACTATAATTATAACTTACCATCTTTTTTACATCAATACATTTTAAGATGAAAATTGTGACTCAGGATTATGCTAATAGATACAAAATCCTCAATGTTTTAGACATAAATATTGATGCTGATACAGAGACATGATCCTATGAACATGTTTCAAGAGACAGAAGAGATAGATTTGTATCGAAAGTTGAAAAAATATATATGCTGAAAACCTGTCATAGAGTTTGTTCAAAAAGCAGAAAATTGAAAACGGCCTAGTTGTCCAAAGTTGAGAATCTAGCTAAGTATATTACATGATCAGAGTGAAACTGTAGGTAGATAATGAAAAGTTAGAAGTAAAATGCTATCTATGCATTTGAGATGGATTGTCTAATATAGAAGCCAATAGTTACATGTGGTTGTTTGAATTTAAATGTACTGCAAAGGAGTTTTATCAGACAGCAATGGTCTACAAGAAAATAAGTGAGAAAACACAAACTTTCTTTATAATGGGTTTGTAAGTTCCTTTTTATTATTTTTATTGGTATAGCTTATGTGGCTTCTGTACTTCAAAATTTAGATACTTGATTACATAACATAATTTCCCAAAGACATGGCATATATAAAATGTGAACATTATCTGGGATAAGAGTTCTTACTCTATTTTTAGTTGTTTAAATGCTGTGTTGTCTCACTCCACTGTCTAGTGTATTTCTGTGTCCCTGGCAGCCATAGCACTGACATACAGAAGTTGCTCACATAGTCTGATCATTAGCTAGGTAGTTAAAGCGTGTGGATTTTGGAGCCAAATTGCCTTGTTTTAAAGCCTGATTTGCCTCTTCCTGGCTAAGTAATCTTGGTCAGGTTTAGTTTGTATTAAATGCCTTCATCATCTGTAAAATGTATTAATAACAATATTTACTTGCTCTAGGAGGACTAAGTATGTTGACACAAGTAAAATATTAAGTCATCAGAGCAGATTAAGTGCTTAAGAGAAATTAACTACCATTAGGAGAAGACCAGAAGTTCATTTGTTATTCTTTCTCCTACAGTGGAAGCAGGCTGTACAGTTCATTCATTTGTATGCACCCAACATTTATTTATTTATTGACTCACTAATGGAATTAATTAAAATATAACATGGAGACTAAAGATTTGCAGGTATATTGGGAAAGGCTTCATAAATGCATTAAAAATTATTTATAGTGCCAACTGTAAGGTAGGCTTCCTACCAACTGAGTCTCTCAGGACCCATTAGTCCTTACACATGAGAATTTAAAAGTCTAGTGAAAAAGATGACGAAATGAAAGTGTACAGACACCAAATGAAAGAGTAGAGTAATGTTAATGGGTTCTCCATTAGAGGAAGCCACAGGTGGTTACGAAAGCTCAAAAGAGAAACACGAACTCAGCCCAGGAAAAGCAAGATTAGACTAATCCTCCTGAAGAAGATCCCATCTTAGTGTTTAGCATCTTCAGGGAGTCGTTATGTTCATATTTAATACATGGTGCCTCCAGAACATCTACAGGAAGGTCTGTTTGGTAATTAATGAGTTGCTGAGACGAGTGGATCTATAGTTCAGAAATTCCTCTTAAAGGGAAGAATAATATATAACTGTTATTACAAAGTTAGGTGCACGGTGAATACTTCTTCAGAATTATACAAAGAAATCACCATTATTTTAATGATCTGGGAAAAACAAAATTATTACAAGATCCTCCAAAGTAACGTAATGGAAGCGTTTAATTAACCGAATGACTCATCACTGTGATACTGTATTTTTAGCTGTGTGCTGTCAGGCCTCCTCTTGCATGGCAACAAGTCCTATGATAAGATTTTCTATAGAGAGAACAGGAAGATGACATAATCCTTCCCCAAAGTAGCTGCTTGAAATGTACTTTTCATTATAATAGCTTAGAAACAGTTCTTTCAATTTTAGAATCACGTATTGAAAACCTGTATAATTTCCTTTGTGGTTTCATATGCAGGTTGTGCTTCTTGTCCAGGGAAAACTCTTAAGGAAACTCTAGTCATCTCAGTTCATTGGGAATGATTTTCTTTCGGCTGAGCTAGGATTCCCCCTTCTTTCCTTTTCCTAAGCACCTCTAGGATTGAGCAGGCAGAGAAGGGACCATAAAGCTTGGATTTTAGCGGCTTCCAAACAGGAAGTAGAGCACTGTGTACTATAAGCATTTTTATTGAGTGCAATTACAGGGTTCGGAAGATGAATGAGATGCACCAAGGCAGGTCTTTGCCACAGGAAGGAGGAGCCTGAGTAGGAAGGGCTGTGATGGAGTAATGCTGGCAGCCCTGAAGTTTCACCCACGCTGCAGCTGCAGCATGTAAGGGAGAGGTTCTTTAGCCCTCCATGTCTCTAGCACAGAGTTTCTATTTTTTATTTTTTTTCTGTAAAGGGCCATAAAGCAAATATATTGTTTTATATGGTCCATATGGTCTCTGTTATAACAACTGAACTCGACCAGTGACAAAGAAGGCATGGACAACCCATGAAGAAATAGATGTGACTGAGTTTCAATAAAACTTTATTTATAAGAAATAGGAGGCCAACAGGATTTAGCCCATGAACTATAATTTGCCAATCCCTGCTTTAGCTTGAAGACTTGACAGAGGCCCAAGTAACAAATAGGCCTGCTGGTGGACTCTGGAGCTAAGAATAGGGGTGACTACTTTCCATGCATAGATATAATTTTGGTTATCAAGGGTGGACAAACTCACTGGAAGAATCCAGCATATGAACTAGCACGTATACTAACCAAATGCAAATTTGCTGAGCCAGAGAGTTACACGTTTTCAAAGAAAATCACAGAGAACAAATGCTGTAGAGAAGGGCAAGAAATCATTTCATATTGTCAAGGAAGATTTTGTGAAGTAGATGAAGCTTTCCAACATCATAAATTACAAATAGAACTTACATCATCATAAACAACGGAAAACGATTTCATATGTGAAATACTGTGAGCAAAGATGTGAAAATTATAATCTATGTTACCACATGCCATTATTCCAAGGATCAGTATAATATTTGGCTAATGAATGTAGATAGTATTTATAAGAAGATAGTTTTATATATTACAATTGTACATAAAATAAAGTCTGCTAAACTTTTGTATTTGGGACACGTAGGAACACAAAGAGAATGATACCCTACCCCTAGTAATCCTTCCATAGACATTATAATTTACAGAATCAGAAGTGCATACAAAGTTAAGCTTCTCTCTAATAAATCTACCCAGACTACACTGGCAGTGAACTAATCTCTTTTTTTTGTAGTGGACAGGATTTGTATCTTCAGTCCCCTAGGACATCCTGCAAGATAGAGACAATTCTGTACATCCCTTAAATGATAATGAAGTAGGAAAAAGATAATGTTTTGACTCCTGGATGCCTAGCTTGATTATAAATAAGACCTGAAGTTGCATCAGCTCCATTATCAGTATTCTCAAGCTGTTCACAAATGGTAGGCTGGGTGATATAGATTTGCACAGTCAGGCAGTTGCATTGAAAATGGAATAATAGCCATTCAAATACACAGTGACTACGTATTTTCAAAACACAGATTTCCAGTAAACAGCAAAATAAAAAGATTAAGCACAGCTTTTTGGAAAACAAATAGCAGAAGAAGTTCCAACATGAGCTTTTTTTTCTGCAGACACTCAAATTCTATCCACAACTTCACTAGTAAGCTTGATTTTCTTTCCTTGTTTATTTTACCCTGAATACAAGTAGGAAATGTGATCTATACCAAAGGGAAAGAACATGTGTGGCTCCTATTATGAATCCAACCTCTTCTCAAAAGCTGGAAAATTATAAATGCAGTTGCCACTCAGCCCAAAATAATCTAAGGGAATAAAACTCTGGTTTTTCTCTGTTGTCCACTCTTTTTACTCTGATTACTTAGCTTTAGAGAAAGAAGACTGGTAAATAAGACTGGTAAGGACTACTCTTATTTCAGATTAACATTGTTGCACTTAAAATAGTTTTTTCTTTTATATCCCTTATAATAATGCAAGGGATAAACCACAAAGCAAAGCACTTTTATTAAGTAACATGTTTACTTTTCACCTACAAATGTAAATTTTAACCCTCCCATGTTACATTCTTTTTTTTTTTTTGACAGGGTCATACTCTGTTGCCCAGGCTACAGTTTTGTTGGGTCAGCCTAGCTCATAGCAACCTCCTGGGGTTCAAGTGATCCTCATGCCTCAGGCTTCTGAGTAGCTGGGGCTGGCACCTGACACAATACTTCGCTATTTTTTTTTTTTCTCATTTTAGTAGAGAGACAGGGTCTTGCTCTTGCTCAAGCTGGTCTTTAATTCCTGAGTTCAAGGTATCCTCCCGTCTGGACATTCCAGAGTGCTAGGGTTACAGCTGTGAGCCTCTGTACCTGGCCTACATTAGTTTTCTTAATTGTTGGTTTTTAATAATCATATATTTAGAAAGACAACTTCCTGCCCTGCACAATCATCTTCCTTGTTCTTATAATTACAACTAAATATTAGTTTTATTTCCATGTCAGATGTTTTGCTGTTTTCCTTTTTCTTATTTCTTTTTTGAGACAGAGTCTCACTCTGTCACCCTGGGTAGAGTGCCGTGGTGTCACAGCTCATAGCAACTTCAAACTCTTGGGCTCAAGTGATCTTCTTGCCTGAGCCTCCCGAGTAGTTGGGGCTAAAGGCACCTGCCCCAACACCTGGCTATGTTTAGAGATGGAATCTCACTCTAACTTGGGCTGGTCTCAAACTCCTAAGTTCAAGCAATCCACCTGCTTCAGCCTCCCAGAGTGCAAGGATTATAGGAACGAGACACCGTGCCAGGCCCATTTTTATATGTTTTAATTTCCGTAATTGCTATAACCTTATTCTGAAATATTAATTTATTTGCTGTTTTATTATACCAAGGTAGGCAGAGTTTCCCCATTTTAAACTCAATCCATCTGACACCAATGTTTATATGTGTTCTTAAACACTAAGCTATTGCCTATATAATAATGTAATAGTATACATTATTATATATATGTTATATATTATATATATGAAGATATTTGGTGAAAGCAGTGGGTGTTTAATTGATCATTTATGTAAATTTGTCATTTATATTGAGAATCAGTACCTTATAGAAAAATACTTTTTAAACTTAAAAAAAAATGTAGTCACGGATTCCATTTTTATTTAAAGAAAACTCGTATTTACCCCATCAATACTTATTAAATACTGGCTGTATGTAGATTATTCTGTATTACGTAACCTAGGATTGCATGATTTTTGGAAAATATAAACCCACTGAAGAGAACCATATGGAGACCCCAAGTAGATCAGGAACTCCATGAAACTGAGTAACAAAGTTTGAGGGATTACATGTGCTCTTCTAAGTTGGGAGTTCATGGCTTCCATCACAATTTTAAAGGATCAGCGATAAACACAAAGTAATTGTCAATGTTCTGGAAAAAATGGACCATGGGTAGGCAAGAGATATCCTCCAAATATATGCCCCAACACAAACCCATTAAAAACATGGTTCTCATAAGGATAGAAATTTTTTTTATTTTTTTAATTTTTAATTTTTAAAAAAATTTCAGAATATTACAAGGCTACAAATCATTTGGTTACATAAATTGTTTTTGTACAGTTTGATTCAAAGTTATAAGGTTGCCCATCACCTGGTTCCTGTGCATTTTACCTGTTAAGTGTTAATTTATCCCCTCTCCTTTTAGCCCCTCTCACCCATTTGCTTTTCCTGATGTATTCCCTGGCACTTCATCTTCTTTGGAGTTATTGTTGAAGGCATAGAGTCATTGATTTTATTCTCAGCTTAACTGTTATTGGCACATATGAGGGCTCCTGATTTGTGGGCATTCATTTGGGATCCTGAGATGCTACTACATTCCTTGATCACTTCTAAGAGATTTGTAGTTGTGTCCTGGGGTTTTCCTGATATAAGATAATGTCATCTGCAAAGAGTGAGCGTTCGACCCCCTCTTCCCCCATTTGAATGCCCTTGATCTCCTTCTGTTGCCTGATTGCAATGTCTAGGGTTTCCAGCACTATGTTGCACAGCAGTGGTGACAGTGGACATTCATGTCTAGTTCCAGTTTTGAGTGGGAATGCTTTCAGTTTAACTCCATTCAAAAAGATATTGGCTGCAGGTTTGTTGTAGATGGCTTCTATTCTATCAGTTTAAAAAACATCCAACCTAGGGTGGCCCCTGTGGCTCAAGGAGTAGAGCACTGGCAACATTTATCAGGGTGGCGGATTCAAGCCAGGCCCCAGCCAAAAATGCAAAATATATACATATATATATCCAGGCATTGTGGCAGGTACCTGGAGTCCCAGCTACTTGGGAAGCTGAGGTAGGAGAATTGCTTAAGCCCAGGAGTTGGAGGTTGCAGTGAGCTGTGATGCCATGGCACTCTAATGAGGGCAATAAAGGGAGACTCTGTCTCTACAAAAAAAAAAAGAAAACCTAAGCCTATTACCTTAAGTGTTCTTATGAAAAAAGGATGCTGGATTTTATCAAAAACCTTTTCTGCATCAATTGAGAGAATCCTATAAAGTACTATTCAGCCATTAGAAAAGATGGGGACTTTACATCTTTTATGTTAACCTGGATGAAGTTGAAACACATTCTTCTTAGTAAAGTACCTCAAGAATGCAATAAAAATATACAATATACTTAATAAAATATGAAACCAATATATAAGCAACTACATATACCCAAGTGAATGATAAAACACAAATATAATATGGGGTGGCAGTCTCCTGTAGATCAGTGATTAGGGTGATGGCCACATGCTTTGGGGTCTGGGCCTGCTAAACAAACAAACAAAAATAGCCAGGTGTTGTGGTGGCTGCCTATAGTCTCAGCTTCTAGGGAGGATGAGGCAAGAGAATCACTTGAGTCCAAGAGTTTAAGTTTAAGAATCACTTGAGCCCTTAAGAGTTTAAGTTTAATGATGCAACAGCTCTCTACTGAGGGGGACAAAGTGAGACTGTGTCTCGACCAAAAAAAAAGACGAAGAAAAAGAAAGGGGGAAGGGAGAGGAGACAGAGGGGAGCAGGAAGGGAGAGTGATTTGCAGGAGGACAGGAGGCAATTGGGAACATCTCACCTAATGTTGAGGGTGTTCAGCACTCCCCCTGGAACTACAACTTGAACTTTACCTTAAAAGTCAAAGCAATGTAACCAAAATCTTTGTACCCTCATATTAATTTGAAATAAAAAATAATAATAAACAAAAAATGCAAATTAAAGTTGAAATAAAAAATCAACATTTAAAGTCAGCAAAGTATAGGCTCAGATATTTTGATTAAGAAGATGTAGACAAAATATATTCAATATCATTAGCAATTACAGAATTGCTAGTTAAATCAACAGTGAAATGCATACCTGCCAGAAGGCCTAAAATCAAAGTAAGGGATAACACAAAGTGCTGTTAAGAATGTTGAGAGAGGAGATCACTCAGACATGGCTCTAGATGTTGAAAAAATATCTCAAAAAGGTGTATTCCTGGTGATTCCGTTTATTAGCTTTTCTGCAGTGATATAGAAGTGAACAATGGACTAGTGATTGTGAATAGTTTGCTGTGAGAGGAAGAGAATGGGTTTAGCTTTCATTGTAATATGTGAATGTCTTATGCTGATTCTTCAGTTGAGTATTAGATTGTGACAGTGGCTATGCAAAGATACAAAATGGATAGAAGTAATACAGGAAAGTGGGCTCCAAAACTTGGGTCAGGCCTGAAGGCCAAGTAGGTTCCAGTCTTCACAAAGGAAAGAATTCAAGAGCAAGCAAGAAAGTCAGGTAAAAGCAAGTTAGTTGAAGGAACAAGTAAACAAAAGGAAGTCTTGCTCCACAGAGTGCTGGCTCTTACCCCACACTTTGTGAGTTTCCAGGATCTTATTTTATGCCTGTTATTTAATTTTATGTTAAGCAGAGGGAACATTATTCATAAGATTTCTGGGAAAGGGTGGGGAGTTTCTGGAACTGATGGTACCTCCCCTTTTTAAACCTTATAGGGTAACTTCAAGGAAGTGTCAAGGCATTTGTACACTGTCACGGTGCTTGTGGGAGTTGTTTTAGTGTGCTGATACATGGTAAGCAAGGTATGAGGGTAACCTGAGGTCACATTTGTGGCCATCTTGGTTTTAGCAGGTGTTAGCCAGCGTCTCCACAGCCTCCAGTTTTATCAGACACTTTGGTTCATGCCTTACAATCACCTATGGAGCAACTACTACCGTGTCCCTATCTCAGAGACACACATGAGTGTGTGCAGAGCCTGCAAGATAATTACTCCTTCATCTTCATACACATAAAATGTTCAGTCTTAGATCAGATAACTTAATAAAGTTGTTTGGCATTAAGTAATAACACTAGAATTTGACCTAAGGTTTTCTTCTGAATCTGAAGGCCATGCTTCTAATCCATGGAAAGAACTGTCATTAGCTAACTTTATTTTCCTTTATATCTGCTTTATCTATCTCTACCAGCATCCTCAAACTACGGCCCTCAGGCCACATGCGGCCCACCGAGGACACTTATCTGGCCCACTGGGTGTTTTTGCCACCGCTGCCTGTCCTGCTTAGCAGCCAACTCGTCCCAGGGCCCACAGTCCAGCCCTCCAATGGTCTCGGGGACAGTGAACTGGCCCCCTGTTTTAAAAGTTTGAGGACCCCTGCAGCCTGTCTGTCACTTTTAGGGAAACTCTACTGATATTGACACAGAGATTGAGTTCAGTAGTAAGTTGCAGGGAGCATATTTTAAAATGTGATTAAAAACTCATCTTTAGAAACAATCACCACCACCCAACACTATTTTGTAGTTTTTGAAAATACCTATAATGTAATACGACAACCATGATGAATTTCAGCTGTGAACGTGACACCTGTGAAGGTGGGCTTGGGTAGACACAGGCAGTAGCACTTCATCATGTGTTATTTTCACATACAAATGCAAAAGATATAAAAAATCTCAAGAGAATATATAATAACAGTATAGAATTAAGTAATTAGGAAAGGGTGACGTGGAATGTATTATCTTAGCTTTTAACATACTTTATTTAACTGTAGAGTTAGGTTTCCGTACCTGAATAATTAACATCTGCTTTCAAAAATTGGTTCACGAAAATGCCTAAAAATTGAACAACTTGTTCATGAGATCCAGTATGAACCAGTTCCACCAGCATTAGTGTATATTTTAATTCAATTTCTACACAATTAGTATTTCCAAACATTTTCACTGGAGCAACTCTGAGGGACTGAGAGCGGAGTGAGTTGGTGCTCACTGGTTCTATGAATGAAGCCCAAGGATGTCTGCCACACGCGGGAGCATGGAGAAAGAGGGTAGAGGTTCATTTGAAGTCAATTTTCACTCTCTTTTCCTCCTCCTTTTTTCTGTCTTCCTCTGGCTCTCACTCACACACCCTCACACACAAAATTAGCATCCCCATTTAATAATCTTGATGTTGATGCTTTAATGAATAAATCATTGATATTTGGAAAAGACAATATTTTAAATTGACATCTATCCTACACACATGCACTCACACACACAGTTTTACCAAGATTGAGACACACACTTTAGCTGGCCTAAATTTTACCTATAAAATAATCAAACCATCTGAGAATTGTACATTAAAAATGCATTGCTTTGGTCCTTTTATAATGTACTTAGTTGACCTACATTATTTTCTCTCATGATAAAAATCTATGAAATGTATTGATGTCTTTATTGCATTTATTAAGGATGGCTTCCACAATAACTCCTCATGTCCACTGTTATTTCTTTAAATAGTACAATTTCTCAGATTTCAATATTGGGAATATCTACCAGTACACTTATTCATAACAATGTCATTTAGCTCTGGCCGAAAAATAAAAATTTAAAAATAAAAAGAAGCAAATCAGAACTCACAACCTTGTGTTTCTTTTGCCCAAGGAAAGGGGGAAAAAAAAAAAGCCCTATATTTCTTGCCTTCCCCTAGAATTATACAAGTTCTTAATAGCATGTGTTTGAAGTATATATTTTATTCTGGGTTCATCTTTTTTTTTCTATATTTAAATTTCTTATTTATTTTATTTTCACCCTTATTATGTTGGATAAAACCAAGTCATTTCAATTTGCTTTTTAACTGAGGTGGAATTCTATGCAATGCTTTTCCTGCAGTCATAGCACTTAGGATGTGCCTTGCAGATAGTTTTTAAAGAATTTATTTGAGACAGAATATACCAGAGACAAAATACATACAAGTAACTCTCTATAGTCAAGATGAAATCTCCAATGAAAACATCATCCCAATAAAAAAATAATACTGATATTTTTATTTATTTATTTTCAGTTTTTGCTGGGGCTAGGTTTGAACCTACCACCTCTGGCGTATGGGACTGGAGCCCTACCCCTTTGAGCCACAGGCACCACCCCATACTGATATTTGTAAAAAACGAAGTTTCTGGTGCCAGTGAAGTAATTTTGGCTATTCTATTTTTCAAATGTCAGTAGAAGGCACAGAGAGAATGCTGAAAAACAGTATGGCAATGTAAAATTAATGATATAAGCATTTCTGCAAATTTCATGCCTACATTTCTAATCAGTTTTCATCTGCTTTAGCTTATTTAAATTCCAAAATGGATTTACTTTGTCTCTATATATTTGTTGTTTTGTGTTATTTATAATCATTGTAGAATATTTGCTCTATTTATTTCAAGAGGTTACTGCCATTGAGAATGTTGTATACCAGTTAAGAACCTTAAAAATCTATATATAAAAAAAAAAATCCATTGAACATCATTTCTGTTCTTAAGTCATTAAGCTTGGTTGGCTTCCCCATCACTTCATAAAACTGAACCATGAATGTTTCCTGGCAACTTGTAAATCATCTTTCCAGTTCATGCCTCACCACCACCATGAAATTCAAATTTCTCAGTGCCCAACCCCTGACTACAGATCCTCAGATATTCATCAAATTATTTTGCTCTCAAAATCCCTACATAAACTTCTTTTTTTCAGCACTTTGGAAAGGAAAGTAAAATTAGTACTCATTAACTTGGGTTCTGGGATTTAAAAAAAAAAAAATTGGGGGGGGCATTCCTTACTCTGATTTCTGATTCTTCATATATTGGAACTAGTACTCTCCAATAAAACTGGAGACTTAGGAGAAAGATTTCTGGTATCAGAGAG
Source organism: Otolemur garnettii (assembly GCF_000181295.1). Classification (NCBI taxonomy): domain Eukaryota; kingdom Metazoa; phylum Chordata; class Mammalia; order Primates; family Galagidae; genus Otolemur; species Otolemur garnettii. Next base: position 52,257,694 of record NW_003852396.1, read on the forward strand.
GAAGAATTTAACAATTTAATAAGAGAACTACTAATACATCCACTTATGTCTATCCTGTATTTGCTATCATTGGTTCATTTGCTCAGTCTTTATTTTTTAAATTAATTGTATTGAGAAAGAATTATCTCAGTATTGGGCTAGGAATGGTGACTCATGCTAATCCTAGTACTCTGGGAGGCTGAGAAAAGAATATCTCTTGAATCCTGAAGTTTGAGACCAGCCTGAGCAAGGGTGAGACCCCATCTGTTCTTAAAATAGAAAAATTAGCATGGCATTATTAGCAGGGGATCATGTCTACATTCCTTGCTACTTGGAAGGCTGAGGCAGGAGGATGACTTGAACCTGGGAGTCTGAGGTTACTTAGAGCTCAGCCTGGGTAACCGATGAGACTTAGTTGGAACTTTGAAAGCTTGTAATCTTAGCACTTTCAGAGGCCTAAATGGGAAGATAGCTTGAAGTCAAGAGTTCAAGACCAGTTTGGGGAAGAGTGAGATCCTGTTTCTACCAATTAGGTGGGCATGATCGCACATACCTATTGTCCCAGGTACTTGGGAAGCTGAGGCAAGAAGATCACTCAAGGCTCTGAAGTGTGATGATGCCACTACATTCTAGCCCACGCAACAAAGCAAGACACTGTCTCAAAAAGAAAAAGTATTACATTTCATGTATATTTTAAAATCAGTCTTTCATCATCAAGTAAAAATCCTGCCTATATTTGAGTGATATTCTAGTAAATTTAAGACTTAATTGGAGTTTATCAGCATTTCAAAAATACTGAACCTTTTCATACGCGACTGTAGATCTCTCCCCATTTATCTACGTTTTTTTCACTTTTTCTCTCCACTATATTTTCACTCCTTGACACTTAACAACTCCTTGTCTTGTGATAGGAAAAAGCCACCATGAGTTCTCTACACATGAAGGAACAGCGTGTTTGTGTTGCCATGAAAATAGAAAAGCTCAGACTTCTGGCCAAGTGTTGGATCCACTGACCAGACAATGGGAGCCCTTATCCAAGTCTGAAGTACTTTTTCAACAGAGATGATTACATAAACTCTCCAGTAGTCTTTAGATATCGCATATTAGAAGGAAGAAGTGTAAGGACAGAGACAAGGAAGCAAGAAAAGCGAAGGAGGAAAATGTTTCCATTGGATGACCATAATCATTAGAGAATGGGGTGTGTATTAGTAAAACACACACACACTATAAACACTTCAGGACAATTCAATACAATCTGATGTGAAATCATTAATATATGTATTTATTGCTTTTATTTTGTGCTTACTATTTTTCCATGAGCTGGGTTTTTCGCAAATTTAATATTGGTAAGATATTTTTAAAATGCAGCATGCACAGCTTTGATGCATATCACAATTTAGTGTGAGTTGTGGCAACTGTTACAATTTCAAAGCTATGTATGTTTAAAACATACAGAAAATAGCTTCAAGATAGACTCTCTTTTAGTAGTAAGTGGCTTTCCGGATTTTACTTGAATAATGGAAAAAAACAAGATTTGACCACCAAAAACATGTCTATCTCCAAACGGTAGTTTAGTGATACATACAGAGAAGTTTATCAAGCAAGTTTATGACATGCTTTCATTAGTTTTTTAAATTTAAATATATTTATAGTTAATATTTATAGCTGCATAGCTTTTAACCTTCATAACACTTGTTTTCTTTATTTTGCATCAAAAATTATTATTTACCTTTCCAAATTTCAGAGATCTTTATTATTTTTTTTAACAGATACAGGCAAATCCTGTTAGCCATCAATTATCAGCCTCTTGACATACTCAGATCCTCTTCTAAAAGTAGGACACTTCATGAATTTAAAGCTGGCAAAAAAAGCTCAAACTGTTTACAGAAAATACCAAATCAATATAAAACTTATGCTCCTTTCTGAGATTTTGACCAATACACATGTGAAAAGATGAATGAATAAGCCTGTTTATGAAAACTTTGAACAAACAGAAGAGTGTAGAAAATTCCTATTTCCAGTAGAAGACCATTTCATTCATTCGTTTGGTGTCTATTCTTTTAGAATAATAGCTTTATGTAGGTAAAAATTCTACGAGGTGGTTATGTGCGTCTTTGTGTCTTTAAACTTTTCTGGTAGCCTTTCCAGAAATGATTATATTAAGCGAAGGGGCCTTTATGTCACATAGTAATTTCTGTAAGTGGTACTAAAAAATCCAGTCCAACAACATTACTTGGCTAGGTAAAGTCACTCACCTTCCCTCTCCAATCGTTCAAGGTTGGTACAATTGCACATTGATGGAGTAGGTCGGTGGCAGGTATGGGGGTTATGCATGAGGAAAATTGCGCGGATCTCTGATTTGGAAGGTAGAGCCAGCTGCTGCTGGCTGACAAATGCCCTGTTGCCAGCCACAAAATCAAAACCTGAGCTCCTGATAAAGTCCCACCCTTCAAGAAGTTAAACTGGGCAGTTAGTGGAAGTGACTCCATTTGATTTTTTATACCCTAGAAGAGGCAGTAAGTCCTTCTGATAGAAACAGATGCACATACCAGGTATCAATTTTACTTTTTACCTAATTGGCGTCAACCAGGACCCTTTACAGGTTTAGAGAGCATTTAATCTGTCAGCATAAGAGCCCATATATCACCACGTAAAACCAAGAAACCCTCTTAACAGCAAAGAACATACAGGAGTGGTCATGTGATCGTGAGAACTACTGGGCACAAGGCCCATAGCTTTATAAATCTTTGAAAATGCTTTTTGAAGGCTAAGTTGGAACACCAATTTAGAGGTCATACTTAGCTAGAGTGCCTTGCTACCCTTAAGGATTTGGTAAAATTTTGCCAATAATGTTTATTTAGCGTTGTGTGCAGGACAGAAAGGGAGAAAGGAGCCCTGACCCCAGTTACCCTCAGCTTAGTGATCTGTAGAAATGTTGCTTTCTACTGCTGCAACTCTGGATTCTGCAGGTTTAAAGGTCCCATTTTCCAAATGAGAAATACTTCTTCCAGGGGTAAAACAAGAGACCATCAAATTATACGCCACAGCAGCTGAACCAACACTTCAGGGTCCGTCTGCTAAACTTTGAGCAAGTAAGCAAAAGAGCTACACCGTTTGGCAAGGAAAGTAGGGTTACCAATACACACTACAGGCTGGGAAGAATGTGTGCTGGGACTCAGGTGATTCACCTGGATGCCTCTTAGTATGTCTTTGGACAACTCTTATAGTAAATGACAAGAGAAGCAAACATACCTTGAAAATGTCCTGATGGTAAGGACTTTGGGTCACTCATGGAAGAGTCTGGAGCACACAACATATAAACCCCCCAACCACCAGAGAGTCAGCTGAGTGTACAAAGTGGGGGACAATGCATATTTTCCGTGCCCCTGATGTCAGGCACACTAGAAGGGCATGTGGTTTGTCCTTCTCATCTTTATCTTCTATATTTCTCTGGGAAAGGAGGCCCATTGCAATCTTGGAGGAGCAGTTTCTAGAACGTAATTGAAGAAATAAATTTCGGTGGTTTAAAATCTTTCCATAAGAGTCTGCTTCATAATAATCTACCAATATTCCTCTTAAGGAATGGGCAACCTGAAGCATGAGCTGATGAAAATGCTGCTAGCTGAGCAGCCCTCAGCTCTCAGCCTACTTTGAAAATTGTCTCAATTGAAGACTCTTTCTCCAAGAGCATATTCCTTTCTGTGCAGTATGCATGCCATCATGGATTGGTGTAGGAGTATAAAGCTCTGGTGCCCTTCCCCTAAGTCAAGATAAGTCTAGAGGACCTTGTTGGCTCCAGAGATGGAGAAAAAACTTAGTCATTCAATAAGAGTGTGCTACTGGGGACTTCTCCTCTCCCTGGCTCTGCTCTCCTTCCTTTCCACAAGTGCTGATTGGAGGGATGTCTCCTTAAAAACTCCCTGATCACTAATCTTCTCTGTAGAATTGGCTTCCCGAGAAACTCATCCTGAAATATGTCCTTCTATGTACTGAGACATCAATGTAAGATACGTAACAGAGATTGAAAAGTGTTGTTCATTTTCATGTCTTTTATGTATACTAAAATAAAAGATATAATAAATTCAAAATTATGCTTTTTGTTACACATACTATCTGAATTGTAATTTAAAAGATTAATTAACCCAAGACCAAGACAATCATTCAAATATATTTCAGAAGATATTCTGCTATAAGTAGGTGGGCTATAAATCTTTGGTTCAAAGACTATTTTAACTTTGGCTGACGTATTTCTTTATTTAATCTATTTAACGATATGAGCATTTTTTATGGCAATTTGCGATTTGCTTTTATAAGAAAACAGTTTATAACATTTAGGTTTATGAGGATATTTCTATTGGAAAACCTTCTGGAAAATAATCTATGAAATAAATAAAAAATAACTTTAGAAAATGTGATATAATAACAGCATTGGGGAGGGATTATTAATTACCTTTACCACAATTGCTCTGCTTTTTTATAATGAGATTAATTAAAATAAAAATTAAATTGCTTTATTGTAGTTTAAGTAAGATCTATGTACATATTTACAGTAATAGTAATTCAGGGGGGTTCTATAAAATAAAATTTGCATATAAAAGGACAAAGAAATTTCAGTCAGACAAGTCTGGAAATAGGGAATATTAAATCATATTTTATATAATTATGGTTTTCATTACCATATTAGATCATTTAAACAAGAGACCAGAAAGATTATAACACTTACTGAGATTTCACTGACTTAATTGATATAAATTTATTGATTTTAATCATCCATTTACATTTTTAAAGTCCTGAACTGTGTTTTGGGAAATGTCTCTCCATTTATTCCCATTCAACTAATATTTAATCAACACCCAATATGTACGATTTTGGCATAAAAAGAAAGTAAGAAAAACATAGCCTTTGTTTACGTAGAACATGATTGAAGTAGAGAAAACTGAAGGTAAATAATCAAGTAAAACCATTGATAACCTGCAATGGTTATCATTCTCCCATCCTGAGGGTGGTCTGTTTGCTTTACTTGCTGTGCTCTTGGCTGTGCAAAAGCTTTTTACTTTGATCAGATTCCAGTAAGCAACAGCAAAAATCCCAAAAAACACCCAAGAAATAATTTTCTAAGTCCTACACGTATTTGTTAATTCTTCACATCTTTTAACCAAGAAACAAGAGTAAATTATATTTCAAAATGTAGCAAGAAGGAAAAGTCCCAGAAGGATGTAAATCACCTATGAGGAATCATCTTTAGAAAAGGAAATTCAGGTTTATTGCTTGCTTTCCGAAGCTCAGTCCGGGATGATACTATTTGGCTTCAGTTTTACACTGGATATCATATAAATTTTAATAGTCATTTTTCCTTCTGCAAAATTGTATATTTGGCATCCATACAGAATTTAATGTCAGATAAATACCATCTCCCTCCAGAAACTGGCATGTTTCCTCCTTCTAATAATGAGAACTCTGTCATAGATCACGTTTGCTTTTTTTATTTATTTTACACAGGTGGTTGGAAAACCCATTCAGATTTAAAGCTGAATTCCACTGGTAATGCTAATTTTTCTGAATAAAACTTTTTATTATCAATGTTTCCCTGGACTTTTCATCTCTCTAGCTTCTTTTATATTTTTAAACTATGAAATATTTAAGTGATAGTAAAAGCTCAGAAAAAAAAATAACAAACCAAAAGTAAATACATATTAAAAATTTCCCTCCTATACTTACCCGGCAGGGGAGATACCTTGATCATGAAGGTGGTTTTCCCAGGGTGAGGCTTATCCCTCGCACTCCAGATGTGTTGACCACCGTGATTTCCCCAACTGTGGGAAAGTCGACTGCATAATTTGTGGGAGTGGGGGACTGCCTTCGTGCTTCCCCTGAATAATAATAAAAAAAAATTCCCTCCTTAATTTTCTCATTTCCCAAGAAAGAAAATATTTATATTTTGTACTGTAGCCCCTATCTACTCTCACATTCTCCCCAGAGGGAATAGGTATTTGCAAGGGGGTGCATTGTTTAACTCTACAAAATACTACGTACTACATAACCCTAATAAAGAAACATTCACTGTAGTTGAGAGTTGAACTCATTGCAAATGGGAAAATATTATCATGATGAGGATATTTGTAGGTATTTTGGATCAATTTATAAATGGTTTAAAGTTTGTCTTTCAAGGTGTGACAATTATTGCAGTTGTAATAAGTTTGCAGTATAAGAACTCATAGAGGAACACAGCACATTGAGTGTCTTCAAATGGGTCTGGACAAGTAACCTGTTGGATAAGTGTGTTGTTTGCCCCAATGAGCAGACTTCTACCTCTGATAAATCAATCTATAGGAATTTCCTGAAGCAAAAAAAAAAAAAAAAATGCAGTTATTTATGGGTTAGTCTTAATTTTCCTCAACCAATGTTTCCTGGAACAAATAGCTAAGTCATTATGACACAGAAGGGACTTCAAAAAGTTTGTGGGGTTAAAATATAAAAATAAAAATTGTATTTCTCAATGTAAATTCTTTTAAGTTCAAGATATTTGAGAGCAATGAAATTAGCCATTTGAAGTCCACCCCCAAAGAATGAGGGTCCTGGAAATTTATAAAGTCAATGCAGTCTTTTATTTATATATATATTATTAATTGAAGAAATAGGGGTGTACTTCAAAGAATTTTCTTTTTTTAAAATTAGGAAGTAAAAAGAAGTCAGAAAGAGCCAGAGTAGGACTGTAAAAGAAAGTGAATGCCTAATAATTTACTATGAAAACTCTCCCCAAATGTCCCTTGGTAAGAGGAATAAGCAGGATCATGGCTTTGGTGAACAGAACTCTCTGGTGAAGCTTCCCTTGGCATTGTTTTTTCTTAAGCTTTGACTAATTCTCACAAAATAATGTCATAGTAAGCAGATGTTATTGTTCTATGACCCTCTATAAAGTAAACAAGCAAAATTCTTTTACCATACTGAAAAATTGTTTCTTTGGCTTTTGCTCTTGACCCTAACACTTTTGCTTTGACTTGGTCACTTCCACCTCTTGGTAGTCACTGCTTTAATTGTGCTTTGTCTTCAGGATCGTGCTCATAAATCCATGTTTCATTTCTTGTTACATTTCTTCAAATCAATGCTTCAACATTGTCATCTCACTTGTTTAAAATTTCCTTGGAAAGCTCTGCTCTTGAGTGCAGCTGACTTGAGTGCAATAGTTTTGACACCCAATGAGTGGAGATGTTGCTGAACTTTAATTTTTAAGTTAGAATTGTTTTAGTTCAACCAGAAGGGTTGTTATGGTGTTGGTTATTTTTTCTGATGTGTAACATGTAAGATTATTATTACTTTGCAATTGATGTGATTGTTTGGTACTGCTGGCTTCATCTTCAGTATGTTCTCCACTCTTCTTAAAACAAGGTATCCGTGTATAAACTGTAGATATCTTGATGGATTTGTTCCCCAAAACTTTTTTTAAACCATCAATGATTCAGCATTCTTCTACCTAAGCTTCACTGCTTCAGTTTTAGCAGACTACATGATGCTCTGACCTGGGCTCTTTTCAACTGATGTTTTATCTTTCTTATTGCCTCAAACTAGATCCTGTTCAAACATGTTATTACGAGTTAATACAGCTTTTTTTGAGACAGAGCCTCAAGCTGTCTGCCTGGGTAGAGTGCCATGGCATCACAGCTCACAGCAACCTCCAACTCCTGGGCTCAAGGAGTCTCCTGCCTCCACCTCCCAAGTAGCTAGGACCACAGGCGCCCGCCACAACACCTGGCTAATTTTTTTGTTGTTGTTGTTGTTGTTGTTGCAGCCATCATTGTTGTTTGGCAGGCCTGGGCTGGATTTGAACCTGCCACCTTAGGTGTATGTGGCTGGCGCCTTAGCCACTTGAGCCACAGGTGCCGAGCCTACAACTTTTTTTTTTTTTTTTTTTGTGACAGAGCCTCAAGCTGTCTGCCTGGGTAGAGTGCCATGGCATCACAGCTCACAGAACCTCCAACTCCTGGGCTCAAGCGAGTCTCCTGCCTTCACCTTCCAAGTAGCTGGGACCACAGGCAACTGCCACAATGCTTGGCTATTTTTTGGTTGCAGCCGTAATTGTTTGGCAGGCCCGGGCTGGATTTGAACCCTCCACCTTAGGTGTATATGGCTGGTGCCTTAGCCACTTGAGCCACAGGCACTGAGACTACAACTTTATTTTGATGTAAAAAAATTTTGAATCCATGCATAAGTTTTTCATAATACTCATTTCCCATGAACTTTTTGAAGATGCCTCGTAGACCTCCTACAACAGAGGTTAATGAACATAGCCTTAGTTTTTAGTATAATGTGGTGTGTGTGCCTGTGTGTTTTGCATATGCACTTTGTACTGTGCAATTGACGCTTGAATAATGAAAAGGTTGGGAATCTGAGCCCCTACAGCTATAAACTCACACAAAACTCTTGACTCCCTCTAAACTTAACTTCTAATACCCCATTGTTGATCAGAGGTCCTACTAAATTACATAAACACCCAATGGACGTATACTTTGTACATGTTTGCTTTGTATATCACATGATATATTTCAGTATAAAATAAGCAATAGAAAATAAAATTTTATTTAAAAAGTTATATGGGAGAGAAAATATTTATACTATTCATTATGTGGAAGTGGATGATTATATAAAGTTCTCCATCCTTCTTGTCTTCACACTGATTAGGCTAAGGAGAAAGAGGAAGAGGAGAAGTTGGGCTTCCTGTCTCAGGAATGGCAGAAGGGAAGCAATCTGAATATATATATATCCACATAGTTCAAAGCCATGTTGTTCAAGAGTCAGCTGTATATATTTCCATAAATTATCTATATTTCAGCTAATCTAAGGTATCATAAATTGTAAGTCATGACATTATTTTGGGTATCAATGAGGTAGTAACTCCATGCTAAATTAAATCAACATTATCTTAACTATAAGATTCATTCTGATTTTAGAGACATTCATACAATGCGTACACCTTAGTATTCTTGAAATATAGAATATAATTTTGTGTTATTCCAAAAGTTTTGTGAATGATATCATGATATCCCACTTTTTCTCAATTACATGTTTTATTTTTTCCTTTTGAGATATAGCCATATTTATGCTGTGTATATAATTTCGCATTTTCATTCATATAAATAATTACATAAAGAAGTCAGTCTATTGATTCATTCTTCTATTTAGGGGAGATAATTAGAAGGTTATTAGTTTCACTGTTCCTAGTAAAGATATCTCAATGTCTCCTTTCACACATTTGGAAGAGCTGCCGTTATCAATAGTATAGATTTAAGTTATATTTTCTAATTGTTGATTCAGAGAACAGTGACAGAGAAAGGACAACTTGGCCCTCCTTGGTATTATACAATTATTTGAAAAAACTGGTTACACTAATTTAGTTTTTCACTAGATATATCTAAGATTTCCATTTATATGACACTTGTAGTAATACTTAGTGTAATCGTTCTTATTGATATTTATCAGTCTGTTTTGTGTAAAATCATACCTACATCTGACTACAATTTGCATTTCTACTGTTAAAATAGGTCAGCTTGAGAATTCTCGTATGAGCTTATTGACCAAGTGAGTTTCTTTGTATCCTTGCCCTTTTCCCTTCCTCTATTACATACTCAGCTATATACTTATAAAGAGCATCTTTTATAAGTTATCCAGCCTTTCTAGAAGTTTGCACGAGATGGATTTAGCTAGTCCCATCTTCTATATATCTAGAATCGAACCACTTTTCTCCTTTCTTACTTTTTTCCTATAGATACAGTTAGACATCCCAATTATGAAAGATGGAAAAAATGATATCCTAGGATGTGTAAAACTGTATCAGCAACACATAGGAATTATGTAATATTGTTTGAACAGGTATTCTTTCCGCTAAGTGTAAATTTTAAATCACAGAGAGGAGAAAACATTGTTTTATAGATCACTCATTACCAACAGTAACTTTACAATGAGTAAGATTTTCCGTAATTCTTAGAATGAGTAAGGATATCCACTATACAGTGCCATTATGATTACTCATTTTGATTCTAGATAATCACGTTTGAACACAAAGTATAATGTGGAAACAGGATTCAAAATTGAAAAAAAATAGCTCATCTAGGTCTGATTTCAGAATGTAGCATCAATGTCTTATATATTGGTCCACTGCAATTGATCAGAAAGAAATTCTTCAACTTTCATATTATGATATATGTAAAGAGAAAGCTGGAAACTCAGAATACAGAGACACGTAAAATTTCATTATATGTTTTTATGAAGTACAAATGATGTTGGTCTGACACTTAAGTTTGCAAATTCATCCTAGAAAAAAATGCTACATACTTCATTGCTGAATGTCACTGTAGTCAAAAACCTCCCCTTGGGAATCTATACACCATCAAAGCAGTTTTGGAATTCTTTTTGTGAAACAGCCAGCAAAGCTGTCATTGTATTACCCTTGACCTGAATGTCAACAAAATGCCTTCCTTTCCATATTTTCTTTATCTTTAGACAAAGAATTATGTCATGGGGACCAGATATCTACATAGTGAGGGTGTTCCAATACTGTTATTTGCTTACTGACTAAATTCCCTCACAGACAAGGCCGTGTGAGCTGCTGTATTGTAGTAATGCAGGAGCCATGAGTTGATGGCCAAGAATTTCAGTCAAATGTTCTCAACTTTTCTCTATCAATTTTTACTTGGGCTGCTATGCGTCTCACAGTCAGCTGACGATTTTGATGCTCAACAAATTTTTTCAATATTTTCCTCAATTCTGCTTATTCCTAGACACCCTGACCTCTCATTATCAGTGATTCTTTGCCTTCCCTTGGGAATATGTTTAATCCATTTGTACACTGCCGTTTTCTTCACGCCATTAACCTCATAAACTTGGACAACATGTCCCTGATTTCATTTCCTCTCTTCACCAAGTTTAACAAGAAATTTATAGATGTTTGTTCATTGCTCTAATTGAAGCTCTGACATTCTTGCAATGACACAAAATGCACAACAACAGAACTGAATGCTGTGTAGCAGGACAGCAGGACACTGCCACACACCAACACAAACACATCTGTGAGACACTGATACGTCAAGGTTATGAACCCTTCCTGAGGAGCTGCCAACCTAAGCACATGGGGCAAGTTCGTGTACTTAATTGTTAGACTATATATATAATGGTCATAATATACATATATATATAATGAAATGATTAATCCAAGTGAATTAGCATATCCATCTCATCAAATAGTCATATTTTCATCATAAGAACATTTGCAATTTACTTTCCTGGGAATTTCAATATATACACTATATTACTATTAACTATAATATTTTCAATTCAGAGACATAAATATTAAAATGGTAATTTGAGTGAAAGTTTCCTTTTTAATAAATGAATACTTGCTAATACCAGAAAGACTATTTTTTAAAAATCCACACACATTGGTTCAATAGGCTATGTATGTAAACAATTTTGCAAAATAAATTATTTCGTATTTATCTTTGTCATAGGGAGTAGGAGAGCTTTTTAATATCAACTGTAAAAATAGCTATAATGAAGAAACAAAATCAATTTGTGTTCATTAATTGACCTTCTTTATTCAATTTGTATCAGTAAATTTTTTTTTTTGTTTTTACTAAAAAAAGCAATATTGAAATAACCATTCATCAGCCTATATGTCCTAAGGGTTGGAAAAAACCTAAAAAAAAAAAAAATAATTTTCATTATTATAAGTGGAGAGTTTTATAAACTGAATATTTTTTAAACAGAATCAATATTACTATATGTTTTATATAGTGTCTTAAAGTTAATATTTTTAAAGAATAAATGCAAATATTTCCCACTGGTTCTAGTTACAGCAGCCAGATGAATCCTTAGTTCCAAGTATCCTACCAATGTTCACCCCAGGAATTTTCAATTGCCATTTGGAAAGGGTACTGTGTTCTGTCAAGACAACCAAATAACCAGAGTTTAATACTTAGAACATAGAGGTTTCAGCAACTGCTTATTGACAGGTAATGTATTTTCAATTACTACTATTACAAAATTAAATAGCTCAATGAGAAAGCATAGAATCAGTTGCTTATCTTCCTCCCTAGAAGATGAAAAACATCCTCACTTACTATTAAAAATACCTAAGTTCTATTGTGTACAAATTCATAATTTTCCCTTTCTTATAACCCTCTGGCAACTGCCTAGAATGACCAACTTTGCAGAAACGAACAGTCACATAAAATATTTTATAGTGTTGCTAAATATATGTCAGACAAAGACTTGGTCATGTAAGCATTTCCTAAAAATGAAAGTTGTAGACTCTGTTTTCCACACTGCCTCCTTCTATTTATTGTCATAAAATTATATTTTCTTTAAGCATTAAAATGACAATTTAAAAATATATTGAAAATGACATTAATGTCAGTGTTAAAACTTAAACTTTACAGACACATGAAAAGTTGTTAAAATACTAGTTTGATTTCTCTGGACTCTTTGGAGGGAAGTCATTGAAAATTTACAGAAATATTTCTCGTTTTCTGACTCTGTTGCTCTATGATCACTTTTTGGCCAGGGCTGGGTTTGAAGCCACCTCCGGCATATGGGGCCAGTGCCCTACTCCTTTGAGCCACAGGCGCTGCCCCACACTTTTTTTTTTTTTTTTTTCCTGAGCAAAGTATCACAATAGATCAGATAAGCAGATAAAAATTACTTCTGGCTATGATCTTGATCTATCATACAATACAGAAGAGAGGGATGTCTGTGAGGCCTGGTGTGCACACATCCCTGTATCTCTGAAAGATCACACATCCTTTAATCACACAGTCCACAGATGCAGACCAATTAAGTGGACATTCAAAGCAACCCTACCTTTATTTCACAGTAGCAAGATCAAGACCTAAGGAAAATACAGCTGAGCAAAACCAGATACATTTGAAAGCTTTTACAAGTTAAAGTCAGTGCATCCATTGGTGCATTCAGAATTGGGAATTGTATACACAAGCAGCAATTCTGTACCAATGAGCATATGCTTTCAGATGAAAATGTACTGGGTAATGGAAAAAGAGATTGCAACCAAATGGCAACATCTGCCATTGAAGATTTAGCCTTAGAATTCATCGGAGTAAGCTTTTTAAAACTTTTTACTGCTACTTAAACATGTCTTCTATGACCTAAAAATGTCCCAGACATTAAAATCTAAGTAATAATAACCAGCCACATGTATTGTTCAGCACCTACCATACTCGCTCTTCAAGGATATGCCTGAGATACACATGTGCCACTTTCTCTAAAATTTTTGACATTATAAGAAAGAAAAAGCTAACTTTGTAACTTAAACAGTTAAATAAAAAATGTTCTGGAGTAAAAGCCTCTAGTAGAATAAAGACAAGAGTTAGAGGTTAAAGAACTTAGGTCTGGGAAAATAAGAAAATTCCCACCACAACTGCTTTTGGTGGTTCAGTAGAGGAGAGGCATTCTTTTTTGAAGAAAATGTTCCCTCCCCTTCATCTTAGGTACCTCTGAACACAGTATTAGCCAGCCCAGACTAGTCAAGATTTCAGACCCCTTTTGAATCTCAGCCCTCTGTCTTTATAAGGTTTGTAAAAATCATAGTCATCTGAGATCATTCTTACCTTTGCTTTAACCATACTATATGTAAACCTTTTCTTAAATTTTGTTTTTTATAAATACTTCGGGTAATCAACTAAGTTGTCTACTATATTTAACAATAGCAAAATGTTATCCTAGAGCAATTCTTGTTTCTTAAATTACCATTGTGCAATAATTTTTACCAATAATTATGTTAATCGTTCCATTCTATCCTCTATTCCATTTATCAAATGTCATTAATATTCAAATTGTTGGCCCTCAATTATGAACATAACTTTTGTTATCATTCTTTACTTTTATAGAAGATATCCATTTCTATTCAAGAAAACAACTAGGCCATTTAAAAATAGCTCATTAAGTAAACCATCATTGTTATTTAATAGTAGTTTGTTAGTTCAAAATATCCTGAGGTTTGTTATGTTTATTTCATCATCAATAAAACACAACTTTTTTTTTCTTATTCTTGGCAATGCAAGTATATTTCATTTCTTAGCCACCTTTATAGTGGGTATGGCTTAGTGATTGAATTCTAAGCAATGGCCTATGAAGAAATTGACTGACATACTTTCAGCCCCAACTGTACAAGTGATGATACTCTTTCCTGTTCCCTGACTTAAGATATACTAGCCCATCAAAAGGATAAAGTAGATAAAAACTTACAGTGAGAAAATAATCCCTATTCAACAAATGGTGCTGGAAAAATTGGATAGTCTCATGTAAAAGACCGAAGCAGGATCCTCACCACTCATAAAAATTAATTCCCCATGGATAAAAGACTTAAACTGGAGGCATGAAACTATAAGAATCTAGAAGAAAATGTTGGAAAAATTCTTACAGATATCTGCCTAGGGAAAGAATTTATGAAAAAGACCTCAATGTTAATCACAGCAACAAGAAATATAAATAAATGGGATCTGATCAAATTAAAAAGGTTCTACACAGCCAAGGACAAAATCCAGAGTAAGTTAACAGCCTTCAGAATGGGACAGTTATTTGCATTCTAGATTCTATTCATCCAATAAAAGACTAGTAACCATAATCTTCAAAGAACTCTAGCAAATCAGCAAGAAAAACTCAAACAATCTCTTCACATGTGTATACATATTCAATGTGATGTTCTGTATCATATAACTATATCTGATATATAGTATATGATGCACATATAGGTATCTATATATCATTTTCTGTTAGACACATATTTCCATACTTTGTGTGTGTGCGATTACACACACATAGATTAAAAAAATGTTTTGCAGGAAGATGAGTGAGTGTACATAGAGAAAAATACTCAAATGTCAAGAAAACATGGTTCTACTAGAAACTGGATAGAACTGAGGCAGTGAGGGGAATTAGCACTTTTTAAGTCAGTCATTACATTATATGTTGTTGTTTTAAACTATCATATTTGATTCTTCTGAGGTATTTTGTGGAGATACACATTTTGCAAAAAAGGAATGTTGTCCTTAGTATGTGTTCTCACATTTGTGACTGTATTTTATTGATTAAATTATTTTCAGGAATACCATGAATTCTGAAATTGGAGAGCTCTTTAATTCTCTAGGTAATTAAAACTTTACACTAAAAAGAGTTTAACTTTTTTTATGAAATTCCCAAAGACTAACTTTTCATAAAGAACTGGATTGACATTCAAAACAACCTTCTTTAGTCAGAAATGGATCTCTTGTTTCAAATTTATCTTTGCCATTTTAGAGGTTTTCAAATCAAAGTGCTGTGTGCCCTGGACTAATGAAATGAAAAGGAGCTGCAGGTTTAGGAGAGATGATGATACAATTTCCATGTTAGGAAGAAGGATTATGGCCTTAAAGCAGTTGGAAACAACATCTATGCTATGTGAGTATTTAGGAAACACTTTAAGCATAAAAGCACATTTATATCTATGTTAAGTAATTTGCCCAAAATTTCATAGCAATTAAACTGTTGGAGAAAGGACTCAAATCTAATCATCCTGGCTTTAAACTAGGCACTAGAGTGGTTCATGTATTAACTAAGTACAAGTAGTTAATAGTTGATCAGAAAAAAATATTAATCTGAGCTTTACTTGTAATGTTGCTTTTAGACTCAGGCAAAAAAAAGTTCTCTGTACTGGCTCCCAAATTCCTAAAGGTCTACTTATGGCCCTCCTTTTCTTGTAATTTTCTCCATAGAGACAAAAAGTAGATAAAGGTGTTATACCACCTCGGAGCCCTTTCCTAACCTTTCTGAGCCCCTAAGCTTGTGCCTGAGCCTACAATGAATGTTCTGTACACAAAGCTCATGCCATCTTCTGCAGACTGCTCAACCCTCTTCCCGTGCTCCATCTCCCAGAAGTTGAACTCTGTATATTCAACTTCAGGCCCAAGAAAATGCCGAGGCTGGCTTTTGAAGGTATGCAAATTGAGCTTGTGTACATAGGCAGAGGAAACTACAAATGTTCCCTTAAAGCCATTCCTGGTAGGTGCTAGAACAGAGAGCTAGGAAGAAATGGATGGGCCGCAGTCTGGTAGCCTCAGCCAATGCTTCTTATATCACAGTGTCCCTGCAAAGAGGGCTATGGTTTCCAAAACTTCTAAATCAAAACGTGTACATTCTGGTCATTATGAAGTCATATTTGTTAAATAGAAGGAAATAACAATATTTTAGTTTTTACTTGTGGCCCGTACAATGGAAATACTGGGGATTGGCCTTTCTAGAAAAACACATTTCTTATGATATGTTATTTCTTTAGAAATGGTATAAAATGTATAGATGAAAATGGCAGAGCACATAAACTTAGTATTAATGTGGTAAAAGACAACAATTGCTTCTCTTTTCCCTTGAAGTATACTTTCTTCATATTTTATTGGACAGCCATCTCATAAATTAATGATAGGCAGCGGGGTCCTACAGCTGAGAAGGGAGATGCATGGTCATGATATAAACAATAATAAACAAACCTTGAATCATTGAGCTGGTAGTGCACCTAAAAACAGCACACCCAACTTGAATCAAACTTCTGGTTTCTCAGCTTACTGTCAGCAACTGCCACTTTCTCAAACTTTCTGTTAAATGCTAGAGAACGTATCGAATGTGAGTTTCTTTGTAAGTTCTGAGGTGTTGATTTTGAAATATTTGATTCTGAAAATCCTCTATGTATTTGGGTTTCATTATAGTTTATAAATGGAAGCAGAAGTTTTTCTCTGTGTGCCATCAGCTTAGCAACTCTCCTCATGTGTCTCACGGTGAAGAAACAGTGTATCATTTGATCCAAAAATGTTCCCAATGGCAAAATAAACACAACGTAAAGCATAAATATGACATTACGTTTTATGTGAGTAGGCAGACATAGAGAACAGAAAACTAATCCACTGTACTAAGACCGGGCAGAAAGAATAAGGGAAATAAAAAAATCATAAGAATATCATAATTTTTATCAAAATTAGAGCCTTTAATCTAAAAGGAAGAATTTTTTTAAGTTAAAGTGTCTTCATTTCAAAAATTAAGCTCTGAAAATCTAAGCATGCATGAGTATACACAATGCCAGTACAGAGCTGATCAGATAAATAGTAGATAAATTTTATATAAATAGATATAGATAGATAGTATGTACTACAGGGGAAAAAGTTAGATAAATATTATGTACTACAGGAAAGGAAAATATAGAATAGAATTTCAGAAACATTAGTTTGCTATGTTATCCTTTCTAATAGGTTTTTTCTTTTTCTTTTCTTTTTTTTTTTTTTTTTGAACCTTGGCTTTGGAAACAAAAAGAAGGTAAATAATTAACAGAACAACTTACAGAACAACAAACATCTCAGGAGAAAGGGGAAATAAAATCCTTCCTTCCAGGGATTTCTTAATTCAGTTCCCAGAATCAGAATGTTTAGATAAAATGAAAGACAATAAGCATTTTTCAGTTGTGTGTCGTGACAATCCTGGCAGAGGCGGAGGAGAACCACATATGGGATTCACCATCCACCAGAAAACTACTTTCTGTTGCTCAAAGAAATATTTCGAAAAACAGATGGTTGTAGAATTTTAGCATAGAGCTCTGAAAGCATCCTCATTTATATTGTTTTGTTATGTAAGCTGTGATTACACAGTGCCAGAAATATTTGAAAACTGAAACATTTCTCCCAGCTTCCGATTTGTTAGATACAACAGCTTGACTAATTCCTCGCCCCTACCACGTCCACGGAATGAAGGACTGTAGCAACTTATTAGTCTCATCACAACAACTTCAAAATTTATATGGCTAAATATTGATCAAAAGACCATTTTTCAAAAAGTTCACTCACTGGTCAAAATGGACTTTTCTTCTAGTGTGAGACCTTACACTTTGTAGTAGAATGAATGTATTTTGATACAACATTTAAAAGGCCTATTTATATCCTTGAAGAGAAGAGAACAGGTAACAGTATCAGAACGTTGTGCTCAGTCTGTCAAAATATCATTTTAAAGGCTTTTTAAAAAATCTTTCAACAAGACTTTGAGTTCATGTTGAGATTTGCTAAATGTAACTCTTAAAAGGGAAATGAAATAAGAGCGAAATTTGACATGTTTCAAAGAGCAATTTATTAGGAACAGAAATAGAAAGAAAAGAAACAGATGGGCAAAGCAACACATTTTAAGAGTCTGCGAATCTCTCCTACTTTCTGCTGCTATTTAGTCTTTCTTGGATATTGGTTGGGCTAATTCATGCTGGATGCATACTGATAAATGTTAATGCCTTATACGTGTCTCAACCATTTAAAAATAATAGCAGACGGAATATTTGATGTAAGTACTAACGAGTATTAGAATCTATAGTGCTGGATAGTGGGAATAAAACTTCCTCCTCTGGAGATGGAGCCCTGCCCGGCACTGCTTGAGGCAGAGCTTCAAAATTGCTTAATTTCCCAGTCCTTGCCTAGGTCAGGAAGTGTCCAAACTACCCTGAGCAAAATAGGATGACGGGGAGAAGCAGCGAAACCAGTTACAACCAAGATGGCACAGAAATCAGCTACCTTGCAGTTCGTTATATACCTCCTTACCGTTAAAGTTTCTAAGGAAACTTCCACTGCCACCCTGTACCTGATACCATAGCACTTTCTGTTTGGGCACGTTTAGTCAAAGGTAAGAAGGGACACTAAGAAAGGGACTTGAAAAAGGGTGGGAGGAAAATCTGTCCTGCCGAGGGCGGAATTCTGGGTGGCCAATAGGAATGTGGGTGTAGAGTAACCCGGGAAACCAATGACCAATTGAAAGAGACCATCAATGACCAATAGGAAAGCGGGAGGTCCAGGGAGGCCAATGAAAGGCTTGCAGCCAATTTCAAATGAACAGAGTACTTAATACCCCTGCAGGCCTTTGCATCTGGCTTTCACCTTTTCTCCTTTACAAGAGGGACCCCTTCCAACTCTTGTGGAAGTGTTCTAATCTTTCTCTTTGTTCTTCCTAAATAAAATCTCTCTTCGTTACCCTGAAACTTGTGCAGGTTACTTTTAATTTCTGTGCCCACTGCTTGTGCTGCTCCAGTTTTATTTTGTTTCCACCTTTTTTTTTGCTTTTGGTTACTGCAGTGCCTCTGTTGAACTTTCTAGCTCAGCGGAATAATCAAACCAGGTCATCTGGGTTTGGGGAAACTGAGACCCCCCAATCTCCAATAAAAGGAGGATGTCATCCTAATTCCCAGAAAACAACAGAAAATAATACTCATTATTTCCAAGAAATAATATGAATATTCCCCCTCTTACTCAGCCTATAATTAAGTTGTTGCTTAGAGGAATCCTTTACCTATGGAGTAGATTTTTTGTGTTTCCAAAATAAAACTTCCTTTTCATTTATTGTTGGATCACTTCTGAATATTTCTTGTGCAAAGCCAAGTATTTCATTTGGACTTCAAGAAATTCCCAAGATTGGAGTTCTGTTACTGTATCATTTTCTAGAAACTGACAGTTCATATCTTTGTAATGGTGCCTGCTTTGATAGACGAATATGGGACAGACGATATCACCATGAAATCACATGGGCTTTGTTGTTTAGGAAAAATTCAGATTATAGGTTAGAGAGTTATCTAACTATCTAACTCTCTAACTAAATTTCCATAAGTTTATGTCATTAGATTCTGCAAAATTAACAATTTTTATCATGGTTTCCCACTTCAGTGTACAAACTCAGATGACCTTCATCTGTTTTGGGTTTAGTCTGATGTTGCCATTTCATGATTAAAGAGGAGGAAAGTGAAACGTTATGATGCTGAAGATGAACGATTATTCTGAGGCAGGAGATGGAAGGAAAACGGAGGTCCGGTTTGTGCAATTAAAATGGCTTTATTCCACCTGGGTGCAGGTGGAGTAAGATTTCCAACCTGGCCAGGAAGAAATTCCCCACGCAGGTAATGGCTAACGGGGGGTTTTTAAAGGTCAGGAAGGTGGGGGTCAGGACATTCCCTTTTTTGGGTTGGATATCTGTCCTAAGGGTGGGGGTTGGGCATTTACCTTTCCCAGGTGTGCCATCCAGTGGGAGAGGGTAGGGGGGTGATTCTTTTAGGCGGGTCCACTCTCCTTGGGCGGGGTTTGACCCTCTCCTAAAGCAGGCTTTGATCTTCATGTTTTTCTTTTAGCTTCTAACATCATCTCACATCTTCATCCTCCAGTCCCAGGGTTTTTGAATCGAAATGGTCTTCTGGAATGATTTTTAATGTCCCATATTATTAATTTTGATGGGAATTTTGAAAAATTACATTTACAACATGTTTCCACTGCTCTCAGCATATTTCATATAATACCTTATTAAATCTTTATGAGCATTTTTTATACCATATAAGGTTGGTAGTGTAATTATTCCCTCACAGAATAGGTCTTTGTTTTTGAAGCAGTCAATACCTCCTTTATTAAACTGATTAATTAATTTAACAACTATTTATTGAATATCTGTTCTGTACGAGGCATTAAAATGGGCATAAGGGCACAGGAACCCCCAAACTCCTGTCTCGATCTTCATATTAATAATCTAGTAATGAAGCCATTAAAGTATCAAAACTACAATTAAATGGGCTCTAATAAATGTACGTAGAGACTGCCTTAAGGTCACAAAAGAGAGCCATCTATCTAAAAAGTCAGCAATGGACTTGGAAACTTTCTAGTATATGAAACTGTGATGGTTGATGTTGTATTTCAACTTGGCTGTCATGTGAGGCTCAGATTAAATATTATTTCTGCTAGTGTCTGTGAGGGTGTTTTGTGATCTGATTAGCATTAGAATCAGTGGAGTCAGTAAAAGAGATTACCCTGCACAATGTGAGTAGACATCCTGCAATCTACTGAGGGCATAAATAAAATGGAAAAGCTGAGGCAGGAGGAATTTGCCCCATCTCTTCCTGCCTGCCTGCTTGAGTGGAGGCATCAGTCTTCTGCTGCCCTTGAGATGGGATTTACGCCATTCATTCTCCTGCTTCACAGGACTTTGGAGTGTGACTGAATTACAACCTAAGATGTCCTGGATCTCCAGTTTGCAGATCATGGGACATCTCAGCTTTGATAATTCCGTAAGCCAATTTCCTGCAATAACTTTTCTTTTATATACAAAATAGAGTGGTTTAAATTGATATAATCTCTTCAAAAATGACAAAATACCAATATTGTCATGGGTCCTAGCATATACATGCTGTGTGTGTGCACATGTGTCCAAAACTTATATGATATTTTCTCATTAAAAAATCTATAAAAAGATAAATCAGTAATTTAATATTAATAGTAAACAACACAAATGCATAATATCAGGGAATGATATTAAATTATGAGATATCAATAAAGATAATTACAATAACCATTTATAATTTTGAAGTCCCCCCAGACACAGGAGAAATATATAATCATTTAATAACCAGCAATGTAACTGATGGCTGCAACTATGTAAATTTCATACCTATACACACATATGTGTCTGTTTTCTGTTGTTCCTATAACATCACCACAACTTAAGCCCCGTAAAACAACATGGGTTTATTCCATGTATGTATTTCCCATTTGTATGGACAACATGGAAATACAGGATCCTTAGCCAAGTAATAGGTGTATAGACAAAAAGTTTATGTCTATATAAGCAAGTCATTATGGACACAAGGAATTAACTTGGAAGATAAATTGATCCTTTTCAAGCATTATTTACATGTTCCATTTGTATTTTTGATGAACTAGAGATTTTAAGCATATGCTTTGCAAGAGTCAAGGAGTGTATCTTTAACCCTAGGTAAATGCCTAGCAGCCAAATTGAAAGAATTCTGCATCCTGTTTAATTCACAGCAAATCTCATCGTATGATAGAAACTATGCTCATTTAAATAACGTGAAAGTTAAGAATATGATTAAACGTGGGTGTGAGCATATCATTAGAAAATGAGACTTTTTGAAGGGAGGAAGAGGAAATGAGATCCTAAAGAAAACTGGAAACATTGTAACATTTCTCAATCATAAAGGTCTTGTAAAATACCAGTCTTGAAAGTTCCCTCAACTGTTAACTTTGTAGCTTAATCTAGATCTGCGTAAATATATGAACTATCCCCCCAAAGCTTCTTGCTACAAAAATTGGTACAGCTATGCTGCAATAGTTTAATAGGCATATATATTATTTTGGATAGAAATTTATGTAATTTATTTTTATACTTTAATCACGTCAGGACCTAAACATTTTTATTTTCATGCTCAATACTTCAAATAGGAAAGACAGCATTTCAGGCACTAACCCTTAGATGGGGCAGACCTTGTCTTCTGTTATGTTGGCAGTGCAGGTAATTCCAATACAACCACACTTTCCACAAACTACCACCAAAAGTCTCTCCTTCTAGGATTCTCAAGGCTGAAGATAGAATCAGTCACGTCTCAATTTCAATTTTTCAGATGTGTATCAGTTCTTCGTGAGTCTTGCTGTGGCAAAAATACTTTACATCTGATCACATGGACTCCTTTGAGTCTTCTCACTAAACTAGGGGACCCAAGGCAGCACATTTATGAGCTTCTCTGTACAGGGACTTACAGCAGAGAAGGAGCTTTCTGGATAAACCTGTCTCCCTCTATGCTTCTCTACTACCTTAATCCATTAGTATTGTAGAGTAGATGAAAGATTTCAAGTGGCATAAAATAGTTTTTCCTTCATTCTCTTTTAAAATATATTTGGGGTCATGGATGTATTCTGCTGTACTCTCAATTTTCTATTCTTAAAACACACAAAAATATGTCAAGAAAAATGCCTCTGTAATATCTTATTGTATGAGGGTTTGAAATTAAATTCAACACTATGAATTTTAACATTCCTACAGTAGTTCCCTCAAGATAGGAGTTTTATATGTAATTCACAGAATGGAGAAAGAAAAGCTTTGAACCCATGTTCAGAGACTTAAATTTGCTAAATTTGACACTAAACGGGGAAATTATATAGAAGTGAAATTTGAACCAACAATTTTGTGTGCCTCGCATGTTGACAGTGAGAGCCACATTCCCTGATGATATATGTAAACAAGACTACTCTTCCATACTCGCTTTTGTTTTTATTTTTTTAATTTCAGAATACTATAGGAGTATGAATATTTTGATTGCATAGATTGCTTTTGTACTCAGACATCAAAGTTTTAAGAGTGACAATCCCCCACAAAGTGTTTATTATATGCAGTAGGCGTGATTTCACCCAGTCTTCTCTCCTTCTACCAACTTCTACCTATGGCCTCTGCACTGAGTGCTGATCAATTAGATCAGTGGTTTTCAACCTTTCTAATGCCCGATGTATTTTCTTTGTTACAAAGGAGTCATGACCCACAGGTTAAGAACCGCTGAATTATATCCAATTTAATAGTGAGTGGTTTTGTTTTCTAATTCCTGCCATACTGCACTTAGGAGAATGGTCTCCACTCCATCCAGATTGTTCATTTTTAATGGCTGAGTAGTGCTCCCTGTTATACATATATCACATTAACTTAACCCATACATGTCTACATGAATAGACAGGCACTTATGTTGATTTCACATCTTCGCAATTGTAAACTGTGCTGTGATAAACCAGACCACAAGGTCTTTTGGATAAAATGACTTCTTTTCCTTTACATAGATAGATAGCCAGTAACGGGATTTCTGGATCAAATGGGAATAAACTAAAAACTATTTTTAGTTTTTTGAGGAAACTCCACACTGTTTCCCATAGAGGAAAGAAAGAGAAAAACTAAGTGATGAATATCAAGTATATCTTCGAGGTATTCTGTAATAAAATAACTGTTCCAAAACACAACATTGGTGAATCAAACACTAAGTATAAAATGAGGATCATATAGAATTACGCGTGACCACAAAACCATGGTGTTCAGGGCCCTATGACAAGATTCAACAAACTACAATCCATTGGTTAGCTTTAGCCCATGACCTGGTTTATTTTTGTCATTGTTCTTTTGATAGTCCATGAGATGAGTTTTCTTTTTTTTTTTCAATTTTTACATTTCAAAAGTTTGTGATAAAGAAAGTCAAGGCAGAGTATGGGACGGGACTGTATGTGGCTCTAAAAGCCTAAAATATTTACTATATGACCATTCACAGAAAAAGTTTTCTGATACCTTTTCTAAAACTGAGGTCTGATTCAAATCTCTGAGAAAACCTTGTTTACTGAAAGAAAGAAGAGCAGAAAATACTGTCTAGTAGCAAAATATAACTTCTACCTTCAACTCCTACTGGAATTTAAGTTGGACGGTAGGAAATATAAAATACTTTTATATATTATTTCCTTCTGAACATGATATAATGGTCAACCAAATACTATAAAAATATGTTGCCCATAATTTCTACAGTCTATTGTTCATTGCATTTCTGAAGGTATCACCTGGAATTCTTATTAAATATGCATTTTTAAATTCTATCCCAAGAAATTTCATATTTGTTATATATTGTGTAGGTTACAATAATCTGCATTATAAACATACTCCAGTTATTCTGAAGCAGGTAGTTCATTAACTGCAATTGGAGGCATACCCACAGCACAGAAAAATCATAAGTTTTAAATCTGAAAGATTTGGGTTCACTGGAATACTCACTAAATCAAAGAATACTTCAAGCACATTGAATGTCTTGTCTATTATGTTTCAGCCATTCTTTAAAGTTGGGAATAGAACAGTGACCAAAACAGAAAAAAAATCCCTATACTGGGCAGTGCCTGTGGCTCAAAGGAGTAGGGTGCTGGCCCCATATGCCAGAGGTCGTGGGTTCAAACCCAGCCCCAGCCAAAAACTGCTAAAAAAAAAAAAATCCCTACACTTATGTCACTTACATGTAAATGGGTATATAAAGATTAAAAACAAATAAGTAAAATAGGTAGAATACCAATGAGATGAGTACTCTGGAGGAAACTGAAGCAGAGAAATCTTGTAGATAGTGCCAGGGAGATCTCCCTAAATTGTCACTATGGTAAAGTCCTGAAGAAAGTGAGGGAAAACAAAGTCATGAATATATCTCGGACATAGGAGTTCAGAGGAGGGAAAGCATCTAATACAGAGTTTGGCACACTGTGAAAATAAAGCAGTAAAGAGCAGTGAGATCTGTATGCAGGATCATCTGACTGCTGTGTGAAGCACGGACTCTGAGGGACTCCACTAGGCAGAATAATGGCCTTCCCACCTATTACCCTCGATCACAAAAGGAATTTTGAAAATGTGGTTAAGTTAAAGGTCTTGAGATAGGAAGATAATACTGGAATATTCTGGTGGGTTCAATGTAACCATAATGGTCCTTGTAAAGGAAAGACAGAGGCAAGAGCATCAGAGTGAGAAATCGATCTGAAGATGCCAGGCAGCTGGCTTTGAAGATGGAGAGGTGCCACTATCTAGAAATACAAATGGTTTATAGAAATTGTCAAGGCAAGATAAAAGATTCCTCCCTAGAGCACCAAGAAGGAGTGTGGGGTCCGGCGATGCTCCAATTTTAGCCTGGGGAGACCTATTTTGACTTCTGATCTCCACAACTGTGACATAAAACATTTGTGTTAGTTTAAGTCATTGAGTGTGTGGCACTTTGTTATAGGACCCCTAGGAAAACTCCTACAGGGAGTAAAGGCATACCCATGGGGATACGGTGGGAGGTTACTGAAAAAAAATAATTCACAAAACGTGCTTTGAACTAAAGTGATAATAGTTAAATGGTAAGAAAGTATTAAATTATACTCTTTGATATTTTAAAGAAAGAATTATAATGATCTATAAATTGTGTGCTAGATGTAAGAAAAAGATCAAGGTCAAAGATGGCAACCAAGGTCAGACATGGGAAGAAAGCTGCGACCAATTATTGAGATGAAGGAGAAATGTGCAAGGAGCAGATGTGAGAAAGAAGTGCCTATTAGACAGCCCAGTGATTTCATCAAATAGCCATTCAAGTAACATTTCGGTGATTAAATTTGGACTCATGGGATGAATTTGTAGCCACTTTTAATTAAATGGCATTTAAAGCCATGACAGGGAGGAACATTTTCAAATGTAGCAAGTGAAGATATAAAAGAGATCCAAACCGTGAGCTCTGAGTCATTCCAAATTTGGGATATTGTAAAAGTAACAAGAAACCAGCAAAGCAACTATGAAGAAGCAATAAATGAAGTAGGAGGGATCAAGCCGGTGGCTGTGATAACAAGCAGAGTGAAAGGATCCCGGGGAGTATAACTGAACAGATGCACCAAATGTTGGTGAGGCATCTACCTGAAGACCATGCATTAAGCACTGGTGTTGGCAGTGTCTGCGTACGAAGGTCACTGGGACCTCAACAACAACAGTTTCAGTGACGTGTTAAGGGAAAAATAAATCTGACTAGAGTGGGTTTGAGTGGTTCCACTATTTGCTACTTTTTAAAATATGGACACTTTTTTAACCTCTATAAATGTCAATTTCCTCCTCCATAATGTAATTTTTCATATTGTATAACGTTCTTGTGAAGACTAACTGAAGTAGTGCTTATAAAGCATCTCTGAAAATTTCTGGCACCCAGCACTCAAAAAACGTGAGCTATCCCTCCATCCTTCTGTCTCCTCTACTATATTTCAGTGAAATAATTATCTTGTCTGTGACATAAATTGTACAATATGAATATAGAATGCACAGAAAATGTGAACAACCCAGATAAGAGGTAGACCTACTTTACGCATCAAGACGTCAATAAAATTAACTAATTTTCCATTTTGGGGGGTCATGGAAGGTCTGGTGGCCTCTGAGAAGTCTCTGCAAATTTCCACAAGTTCATATTCTCAGTTACCACTTTTCTGAACATTCCCCTGTTTCTTGATTGAGGCATGTCGTGGATAGTTATTCTCTGTATCATGTAAGGAATTGTTCAGCTGCAAGTACCTTCGTGTCCCCCAAATAATAAGATTAAGAAAAAGTTTATTTACTAAACTTGTAAGAAAACCAAAGGTGGTGACTCTGGTCTGGCAAAGAAGTCCGGTGTAGCCATAGGGAACCAAACAAGAGAGAACTTACCCAGTATGTTGAAATGAATGCACTGGATCTGTGTAAAGAAAAATAATTACACAGGCCCTTCTGAAAGCCTGGACTGAAGGTCTAGCTCAGCCATTCTCAGCAAGGGACAATCAAGCCCACTCCTACCACACCTACTAACTGGGGACATTTAACAATCTCTGGAGATATTTTTGGTTATAATAGCTGGTTGGTGGGGGGCAGGTACCACTGCCATCAAGGCCAGGGTTTCTGCTAACATCCCACAAAGTGAGGATGGACTCCATGACCAAGAGCTAACCTGCTGACATGCCAACAGTGAAGGATGAAAACTGCTCTAGATAGATGTGTTCTGGACATTGGTGCCTTCGTTCCTGGGACTGCTGCCTTTATGAGAGGCTGGTGTACATCAACTGCGTTCAGGTTTCTGGGAGCTTGGCCAATGAGATCCCCAAATGAAGATGGAATGAGTAAAGAGTAAGGTTAATACATTTCCCTCCCTAAATTCTAAGTCACATAACTGAGCCCTTTGTCTAAAGGTCATTAATCTTCATTACATGACTCTTTTTCCTGGAACTCATAACCACTTCCTCTCCTCCCATTTTAGAGGTAGATGTAATGCCCCTCTTCTGCTATACGGACAGGGTCACCAACCTTGGTCACTGAACACACTTTTGGGTATAATTGCCATGTAAATAAAACCTTCCGGAATTATGCTAATTTGAATGTGTCATTTCTTTCTTGGTAGAGATCTAATTCAGTTTTCAATTGTCTGCCTCTCTGTATACCTAGTACATAGTCTTACTTTTATATCAGGCCCGCCTAATGTTCTAACATAACCGTTACAAGTAGTCCCAAGGAGGAAAAAAATAAAAAATACAAAGGACAACGGTTTAAATACTACAGAACATGAAAAATGATAAATGGATGGAATGAGACGTGTACCTTGTGGAAACATACGTCTCAATTATCGTTGTCCTGTTGACATGTAAAGCATTGGTAATTTTTATCAAGCACGAACTACCAACATCCCTTTGTGGTGAAATTTAGCACGGTCAGGCCAGATTGTGCTTTTGCCCTGTCAAGAATTGCCATATGTCTCCCCAGACCTTACCTCCTGCAGCTGGAAAGATCAGTCGCCTCCTAATTCATGACCTAATCTTCAACATTTCTACATTATTACATTCAGCAACTAATTGCTGTTCAAAGACATCAGACTGATCATTTATCTTCCCAGCTCAAAAGCTTTTGTTTTTCTTTCCACATTTGCATACTTGATACTGTATTATCCTCAGTCTGATAAGCAAGGTCTTTTGCAACCTGACCTCAAACTGCTTTTCTAACTTGAGCTGACACGTGCAACTTTAGGAATCTGCTCTACCTAAGGTAGAAGTGACAAATTTACTTTATATCACTTTGAAAAATGCCCACTGAACATCTAATTCTAAAGAACAGCAGTTATCTCTGAATGATTTTTTTTAAGTAAACATATATGTTCTGAATCAGTATTTTCTTCATGGTCTGGTTTGTGTACTTCTTGTTATGTTGCACAACATATGTAAAAGATTAAGTAATTACCAAAATGTATGTTTTTACTGTATCTTAAGCAAAATTTAAGAAAAGAATGCCACATCTATTCTGAGAATCTGGTGCCACTGTTTTGATTCCAGCTGAAGCACCAGCAGTTGACTCAGTATTAGTTTTGCATCATAAATGCAAACAGAAAGATGTTATTAACATCTTCGCATTAAGGAAATGGATTTTACCTATTGACCCATTAACAATACTCAGGGGGTCATTAACCACACTTTTCTAACTCACACTGTAAATGCTGAATTTGAGGTATTAGTGTCCTCACACTGTTTGCTACTATTTCAGAAATCCTGGATGGTTGCTAACAAAAGACAAAAGCATCCCTATTTTGGAGAGATGACAGCTAGAACCATAAGCCTTACATTTTGGTCTTTCATCAAGTTTATCCAGGATTATTCTTGATTTCTTTTCCACTGTGTATGCAGATGTGAATGTGGGATTCGGTTGTTGGTGCTCTGTGAAGCTTTCCTTTAAGATTTCTATTTCTTTTCACAGTGCCTTCATGGCATAGGCAAGTTTCCATCATATCAATTAAAGCTGTTAATTTGCATTCCGTTCCCCTTTGATGGAAAGTGAGCCTGAGATGAGGTCAGTTTATTTGATCATCCCACTACCTAGAGTTGGCAGTAAGTAGATTTGCAAAAATAAATAAGAAAGTGAAAATGAAATGAAATAAGAAAGTGAAAATGAAAAATGAATGAAAGAATCCAGGAGCATTGGATTTTATGACGTATGTTCTTACTGTAATAACTACAGAATGAAATGATCATGGTAGAAATTGTTTATTGTGGGATTACTATGTTGCAGGCATGGTCCTAAGTTCTTTGCATAGATCTCATTTGATCCCTGCACAAACTCTTTACATTCATAATTTATTATTCCCAATTGTTCCCCAGCTACCTTTTCTACTAACAGACATTGTGCATTAAAAGGTCAAGTGATTTTCTCCCCTGCAGTCGCCCAATTAGCAAATGTGGCCGTCTATCAGTCATATGGTAACAGAATGTCACAAATTTCCAACGTTAGCAGACAGCATGCTGCTGGGACATTTGGGGTTGACTTTGTCGTTTGATGACATTATCCTGCATTTGTGTCTCAGCGCATCTGTCCAGAGCACATGATTTATTTCCCCCATGGAGGAAGGAGGAGATGCTAAATATTAGACAGCTGCAAGTTAGGGGTCGCAATTTTTCCATTTGCTTCCTTGTGATTTTTATTGAAATGTATGTCTGTAGGAAAACACTTTTCTCTTGATCTCGTTAGCCTTTTCTTGAAAAGCGTGTCTAAACTTGTGCCAGGTAGGCTGGCCTGTAGCATTTAGCTCAGGGAACTTACTGATTAACAGCCAGTGACTGAGCTTAGGAAGAGCAAAACACAACTTGAAGAGCAGAATCTTTGCTGATTATAGGGAAATAAAACTGGAATGAGCTTCTACCCCAAAGCTATGATGCTCTTATTCTCCACATACAATTAAATATCCTCTAGGTGTACGCTTCCCTCGTACTAAACTTCCTAGAGAAACAAGCCCGGATTCCATTTGTTGACACTTGCAGTGAGAAGTATTTTATTCTTAGTAAAGGGAATAGTTAAGTCCTGATGCATGATATACTTTTCCAACAAAAAAGTTTCATTAACCTAGGCAGACTTTCATTTAGTACCTCCAAATTGTAATAGTGTGAGAATAATATTTCCCTTAAGGTCAAAGAGAACTAGTTATCCCTTGATAAGGTAAAAGTATTTTTCTCTAGACTAGAGAAGGCTCAGCGTTTTTATTTTTTGTTTGTTTATGTGTATGGCTATTTCTTTTCTTTTGTTTTATTCCAAGTAGTGGTCTCTCCTATATAATATGAGATTCTAAGCAAATTGTCTTCTCTGAACACTACTTTTCTAAGAAGACCATTCCCCACCTCAGCTGAATCAATGCCATGATGATAATGTATGTTGTGAAGAATCTGCTTCAATAATAGCTTTTAAATCAGTGATTTTTAACTGGTGTGCTGTGCTGTGGCACACCGGTGTGCCATGAGAGGATCGTAGGTGTGCTGAGAAATGTTTGTTATTTTTAAAATAAAGTCAGAGCACAGTAAGTAGATTCTTCTTTATTAACTATTTTTTTTCTTTTGAGCAACATAATTTAAGGATGTCATGGAAGTTTAACTATAGGTTCAAGTGTACCATGAGATTAAAAATGTTGAAAACACTATTTTAAAGCATCTAGTGTTTTTTGACCAGGGCTCACAGTAGGATATGCATTATATACCATGAACCATCTACTAGAAGGCTTTCATAAAGGAAATTTTTCTCTTACTATGAGTAATGTACTCTAGCATTTTTGCGTCCACTAAATCGATGTTATATTCCACTAATAGATGATGACCCTGAATTTGAAAATGATAATCTATTCTAAGGTTTTGGTTCTCACGGTGTGGGGAAATTAAAAAAATATATTCTTGAATTAAAAAATACATATTTACTATAAGAAAATCAATAGTGACTTAGTTGTAAAATTTTCTCAAGCATCAGCTTATTGTAGTACAAATTACTGGCCTCTACCCCCAGAGTTCTGATTCAGGGTATCTGGCAAGCAACTCAGAATTTGTATTTTAAACAAGTTCTCAGGTGCTGTTAACACACCTGGTGCTGGAGATCTACTTTGGAAACCACTGGTCTAAAAGGGAACTCCTCGTTTTCCTCCCACGAAATGTTAATTTTAGGAAATCCTTCCTTAGAGTTCTAAGGATGCCCCCTTGTGGCGATCCGAGGTAAAAGTTTAGAAGACAACGCTTCCAAAATACCACTGAGTGTTAAAAGGCGAGAGATAAAATGCTGAAATTTAAGACATTCTTTTCACCTTACTAAGGAAGAGGAAGAATGATTGTATAAAATAATGATGAAACGTCAGCACATAAAGTAATATTAATCTAGGTTTCAAGCTACTGGTTTGGTGTATAATGTTGGGCAAATTACTTAATTCCCCTAACAAATCTTCTTTATCTGGAGAGCACTATAACAATAGCAGTTTATTTATCACATAATATAATCATGAGAATTAAGAACATTAAAACATGAATGAAGACTGAGTTATTATTTAGGGCATGAGTACCATCCTCTGTTTAATGTTCTGAAGTGTAATACTTGAACCCACTGATGCTCACACCCACAATGTTAGTTCTTGCATCTAACACGCCTTTCCCTAGAGTGTTCAGAGATAAGTGCACACCAAAGAAAATAATCTGGATTCAGAACTCACATATTCCCCTGAACTGTGCAAAATTTTAAAACTTCTGCCACCTGAAGTTGATGTCCAGGAAGAAGCCACTGTGCTATACAGGTCGTGGCTGGTGACAAAGGTGAAGACTGGGTGACACCAAGACATTTCAAGGGACCCTATTTTTGCATTCTTGGAAATATATCTAAAATATATGCTGAGAACCAAGTCCTGTGGTTAGACCTGCCCCTGCCACAGATGCGGGCACCTGCCCTGGGCTGCAAGGGTCATTTGCGATTTCAGATTAAAACAACGTTCCTCTCAGTGCTGTGATCAGCCACAGTTGTACACCAGCAGGACAGGCTTGAGTTCACAAAGCCTTGGGAATTTTTTCAGATGTGCTTAGTTAGTAATCTTTAGGGTCCATAAGCTCATGAACCAAATCTGATCATCTATAAAATTCAAAAGTGAAAGTCACTAAAGCTAAAGGCAAATCACTTGTTTTTTGATTTAAAAAAAGTGGGGGGCATACACACACCCTCTCACACACACATTCCACTTCTCATGATTTGCCCATTTTCTCACTATCTAAAAATAATGAAAGGAAATTAAAATCATCAATTCTTGCCCTCACTGAGCTCACTGTGGAGTTGAGGAGATAAACAGATATTGAATTCTTTTTGTCAAAAGATATTTTCCCCATGTTTTAATATTTCCAAAATCTAGATGTCATTTTCAATGTGGTAATGTTTTTCCTCGCAGAAAGTAAAATCTGTTAATAAATCAGTGCTGTGTTTACAATCTGTGGCATTTGAGAATCAAAACAAAGATAGTCAAAAAATAACTGTAACGAAGTCTGTGGGCTTATGTAAAGATCTAGCTGGACATTTTTAAATTATTAATCTAAAGGAAAACAATTTTGAATGATAGAGATACAGTGAATGAAAAATGTGTTATATAAACACATATAAAGATGCACATACACTTACAAGTGTGCCTCCATACACGTATCACATGCACACAACACCACTACCCACCACCACTGCCACTACCACCTTTCATAATGATAGGTCTTAAAGTGTTTTGATGTAAGTGGTATCAGTTCCTCATCTCTAATAACCAGAGTCTTTCAGAGCAATGTAAGAAACCTAGAATAACTCATCAAGTATTTCAAAATAATCATACAAAAATAAATTGCCTATTGGGTACAATGTGCGATATTCTGGCGATGGGTACACTGAAAGCCCTGAGTTTGGGATTGTGCAATTCAAACATGTAACAACAACAAAAAAACATTTGTACCCCCTAGATCTATTCAAATAATAATGATGATCGATAATGACAAAATTTAAAAATAATAAATCTCAGCAAAAATACCTATAAATTCTAACCTACCAGTTAAACATGTTAACAAAATACAAAACCTGCTTTTGTGTTCATCAATTAGAATATCTGTTTCTTGCTAAATTAAATAAATGCCGCTGATGTGTATGTAGAGTTTGAAAACTGAAGTTTGATATTGTAATTGGAAGATTAAGAATAAAAAACTTGGAGAGGGGAGGGGGGAGTGGGTGGAGGGAGGGGGATTGGAGGGATCACTTCTGAGGTTTATCTTACAAGGGTACAAGTGAATCTTTCTAAGAGTAAAATGTGAACACTTTAAAATAATAACTAAGAAAATGACATGAAGGCTATGTTAACCAGTTTGATGGAAGTGTTTCGGATTGTGTGTGGAAACCCCACACTGTACCCCCAAAGCGCATTTAGTGCATTAATGTACATAGTTACCATTCAATAAAAAAAAAAGAAGACTTGAAATGCAAACACAAACACATACACACACACATATACACACAGCTTTATGAAGAAGCGTACATTTGTGTAGGAAATGACAGTAGTAAATGAAAGATGCTAAGAAATACTCATTCATGAGCAAGGGTTGGCATCCGAACCTGCCTTCAATCAGGCAGCTCTAAACTGTGAAGTCAAACGACGGTCTTCTGTTGTGGTTCCAAATGTTCACTTCTAAATGCATATATAATGGATTAAATCCACCAGTTCTTAGAAATTGATGCAATTCTTTGAAGTAGATGTTCTGAATTTATCTGCACATTTGTAATCTGCGATATCTATCAACAACAAAAAAGTCTGTCAGTAGAACATTTTTCTCTTTAAGTTACCTTTTATTTCTGTTTCATTTAGTGATACCACAATCATGTGATGTTAAAAATGTTTATGAATGACACTCAGTTCTCTGTCAGGATAATTCATTCAATATACATCAGCAGATGCAGAATTCTTTAGATGTAGTTATAAAATTACAACAAAAATCAATTTGATGCAGCATGAGACTTTAGGTGTGGCATTAAAAGAGCTGGAAAGTTCTGTGACAATTACTTAGGAGACTGAGAAATCACTTAACCCACAAATCTTATTTTTATTTTCTATGTCTGTAGAGGAGATAATATCTACCACATTGATTGTTAAAAATATTAATTAATAATTTATTTATTTATTTATTTATTTATTTTTTGAGACGGAGCCTCAAGCTATCCCCCTGGGTAGAGTGCCATGGCATCATGCTCACAGCAACCTCCAACTCCTGGGCTCAAGCGAGTTTCCTGCCTCAGCCTCCCAAGTAGCTGGGACTACAAGTGCCCGCTACAATGCCTGGCTGTTTTTTGGTTGCAGCCATCATTGTTTGGCAGGCCCGGGCTGGGGATTCGAACCCACCACCTTAGGTGTATGTGGCTGGCGCCTTAGCCACTTGAGCCATAGGTGCCGAGCCTAATTAATAATTTATATAATATTTTGTCTCTAGGAGCTGTTAAAGCTCAACAAATTGCACCTCTATGGCTTTATCGTAGATATGTAAAGAATACTAAAAGATACACATAGTATCAATCATATTGTTTGCTTATTTAAAAAATTATGTACTTGAGGCTGGGCGTGGTGACTCACACTTATAATCACTGCAGGAGTCTGAGGCAGGTGGATCACCTGAGCTTGAGAGTTCAAGACCAGCCTGAGCAAGAATAAGACCCTGTCTCTACCAAAAATAGAAAAACTAGCTCAGCATTGTTTTGGGCGCCAGTAGTCCCAGTTACGTGAGAGACAGAAGTAAGATGATCATTTGAGTCCAGGAGTTTGAGGTTACTATGAGCTATGATGCCATGACACTCTACTCAGGGTGGCAGAGTGAGACTCTGTCTTAATAATAATGATAATAATAATAATGCCAGGAGTGATGGCTCATGCCTATAGTCCTAGCACTCTGGGAGGCTGAGGTGGGTGGTTTGTTTGAGCTCAGGATTTAGAGACCAGCCGGAGCAAGAGCAAGAGCCAGTTTCTAAAAATAGTAAAGCATTGTAGTGAGTGCCTGTAGTCCTAGGTACTCAGCAGACTTAGGCAGAGAATCACTTGATCCCAAGAGTTTGAGGTTGCTGTGAGCTATGACACCACAGCACTCTACCAAGGGTGTCATAGTAAGACTCTGTCTTAAAAAAATAATAAAAAGGAATAAGAATGAACGTGAAAATATCTATAAGTTAAAAATCACAATGGCCAAAGAAAGTATGTTAGACAATGAGTATTATACATTTACAGAGGAATTCACTATAAAATTTACTTATATATCATATTTCTTAAGTTCACTTTAAACCTGATTTATGAAATTTTGCTTTGTGTGGAACTTTGGCAGAGTATGCATCATATGAAGCATGGTGCATCTATATGTCTTTTAAAAATGTCAAAATTGGCTTGGCGCCTGTGGCTCAAGTGGCTAAGGTGCCAGCCACATACACCCAAGGTGGCGGGTTCGAATCCAGCCTGGGCCTGCCAAACAACAATGATGGCTGCAACCAAAAAATAGCTGGGCATTGTGGCAGGCACCTGTGGTCCTAGCTACTTGGGAGGCTGAGGCAGGAGACTCACTTGAGCCCAGGAGTTGGAGGTTGCTGTGAGCTGTGATGCCATGGCACTCTACCCAGGGTGACAGCTTGAGGCTCCCGTCTCAAAAAAAAAAAAAAAAAATTCAAAATTAATGTATGTTATAGACCTATAAACTAAAGCTATCGTCTTGTCTGAAAATTTCAATGTTTTATAAGAACTGTTCATTTTTTATAATGGAAATCTTACTGGAAACATCTACGAGATAAATGAAATCTAGCCAATGTCCAACCGTACAAAGTACATACATTTGATGTCATACATATACAATATTGACTGTGGCTGTGGACCTGTGAGAGGGGAAGGAGGAGGAGGAACCAGAAAGAAGAAATCTCTTTGTCTCCTACAAATTTCAATATATCATGATGTTTATAGAATTCTAGCTGATTGAATCTTCTGAGAATTTTATAGTAGAGTTTATCAAGGAGATACTCAGTAAAACAAAAATGGCTTTAATTTTAGCTTTGGCTAACACTGGAGTTGATGTGAGGGAAGAATATTATTTTTGAGTATTCAAGAGGATGTCTTGTTTTGATTCTTTTCTGGTTCTTCTGTCTTTCCTTTCCCCCATTTTCTTCATCCAAGAATGTATGTCAGTGAGATTTGTACAAAGAAGAGAAACAGAGGGGGTGGAACAAGAGAGCGCAGGGAAGGAAAGTGAGATAAATGACCTAAATTGTGTCATGACAACATGAACACACATAAAAACCTGTTGCCTTGGGAGTCTCCTACAGAGGCATCCGGGCCACATTCCTGGGCTTGCCTCCTGTAAGGGCTCAACACTTGCTTTATGGCTCTCTTGTTGCCATCTTTAAGTCCTTACTGTGTCTATCTTTGAACTTGTATTTTCTTCCCGAGTCTGCTGAAGCCATGTGACCTGCACGTAGGCAAAGAAAATCTGCGCCGTGCCTGTGAGCCCCGCCCACTCGCTTGCTGCTGCGCTTCTCATGTCACTCAGGATGCTCTGAGCCAGGATATGGGAGACGTAGCAGTTCTATAGTACCAGGAGTCAGCACAAGGTAACCGGTGTGATACTATGCAAGGAAAAGAGAGACTTGCTTCACACCCAGAAAACCAGTAGTCCTGTTCTAAGAGATGAGGATAACCAAGTAACCACATTATATCCTTTAACACTTACCTTAGTTTTCTGTATTAGTCAAGCCGTGATGGAAAAATGGTGACGGAACAAAAGTTCGTACGATTAAGTCCATGAACTCATTCTAGAAAAAGTGCTACAAATATCACTGGAGACGATCACTATGGTCGCCTTCGGAGCACTCCCCTTGGAGAGCTATGCTGCAATCCCAGGTCCTAGTCCACCACCCTTCAAAGCAATTTTGGTACTGCCTTTTCTGGAATGGCCATCAGAGCTGTTCTTATATGAGGTTTGGCGGTTAAGTTGGAGAACTCATCCTAGAAAACGTGCTTTGAAGGGTGAACTAGATGCTGGTGTTGGTCATACCTCCTCACAGTGGGTATTTCAAAGGTGACTGTGGAGATAGTCAGCACTTTTTCCTAGGATAAGTTTGTGAACTTAATTGTCAGACCTGGTAGAAAGAAAAGACAAAGATTGGACATATCACAGATGATTCTTCTTTTAGTATGTCATTATTTTTCAATAAGCTGAAATTAGAGAGCCTTGGTAAAATATACACATGCAAAAGTGAGATAAAAACAGCCAAATCAAGTTTGTGTGTGTCCACTATTCTGGTACAAAAAAACACATGCAAGCGATGTGATTCCAGTAGTTCTCTGTATGAGTTAAATGCTCTTATTTAAAATGAACATTTAATAGTTTTTAATGTTAAAAAATGTAAAATACAATTTAGAACACTTAAAATTAACATTGTATGATATAAAGCTTATGTTAAAATTCACAAATTATTTGGAACTTTCTTGGTACTTAGAATACTATTGAATACTAATTAAAAACTAAGGGGAGAGTTAAAAAGAGAGGGGCTGGAAGAGAGAGAGAGAGAGAAGTTGAAAAAAGGAAAAGTTTTAGATTTTAGTACCGTTAATCACATATTGTTTCTGCTTTGTGAACTTGGAGCTCTCCATTACCATCTTGCCCTGAACCCTACACTTACGTGACCACTCCTATATAGAGTTAATACAAAATATGGAGTAGAGAGAAGGCAGTTTTCTTACATCAGGAAAGAAAGGAGCATTGTGACAGACATGATAAGGAACAGTCTGGAGAAAGCTTCTCTTCTTATTCACTGTTTGAGGAAGTATTTGGCTGTTCTTATAGGTGGGTTCTCAATTATACTCCTGTTTGTCATGTAACCTCTTCTGCCTCTCATTGACCTTGAGCCTCACGTGTTTCCATATCTCACTTCAGGGTTATTTAGTTTTAAATGTAATGCTGGTTAGACCCCACGTCTGGGGAGACAAAGGTTATCCTACAGTAACAACTTCTTCATTCCACTCCACCTATTACTACTGGTTGCAGGTAACACTCTGCAGGGTTTCTGCTTGAAAGGGGCTGAGACGTCATCGAGAGGAGAGAGACACGGGGCTATTATCCATTTATCTCATCTAGCATCAGAGTGAGGTCAACAATAGCAGAATACAGATTCACTGTTTATTTGTTGTATGTTGCACCAGTGCTTTATCCATAATCATAGCCAGTAACTTTAAATGTGTGTTTTTGGTCATAGAAGGCAATGTAAAATTAACTTGAGTTTTGGGGGTTTCCATGGATTGGAATCAAGATTCTATCCCTTATATATTGAATAAATGAGCCACACTTGGAATCTATTTCCTCATAAGTGCTGAGTCAGTTACGTAAAATCATATATTCATATATGATTTAACATACAAAGACAGAAAATTATTATCAAATCAAATGATTAACAGTGAAGGAACAAAAAAAAAAAAAAAAGAAAGAAAAAAGGAAAAACAAAAAGATAAGTGGCTGCTATGTGGATATTTGTTGTTCATTCAACAAGCCAGAATCTGAATCACTTTGCAACAGTTAGGAAATCACCTTATAGATCAAAGGAGATATTTGATCCAAATAAAATTAGATATTTACTCTTTTGACTCTTGCAATAAGGCTAATTGGAATAACTCAAGGTCCTCTAATTACATGTATCTACTTAAGAACTGAATAATATTCTATGGATGCAAAGAATGAGGACTGTACAGAATCTGTCCCACTGAGCCAGGCATCAGCAGCCCTAGCTATATAGCAGGTTACAGAAGCAAAAGTTGTGGCCATTCCAAAGGCAGCACCATTACCCACACTGATGGAGTAAGCCCCCATTCCCACCCCCAGTGGTAGCCACAGTGGTGTTTAAACCCCAGCCGCACTGAACCCTGAGTTAGAACCTTGTTTCTCTGCTGCATGTGTCACTGCTTTGGTTTATGTTCTTCATAGAGACTCTGAAAGCTGCCTAATTACCTTTGAATAAATGTTCTACTCATTTTACCTAGAGTTGTTTTTGTTGCTTGAACCAATAACCCCAATGGATGCAGCAGTGAATGCATATAGTCAGATGTTCCAGGAGGTCTTGACAAAAGATGTAGAAATAATTAATAATTCATTTCTGAGAGCAGCTTTTATATTCTACTTTGGGGAGTCAAAACACATCTTATTGGTGACTACGCTCTGGAAAAATAAGATGGAAGTTTGTTTTGCTTTGTGCCTAAAAACAACTATTGAGTCTGAATATACAAAATCATTTTTAAAATTATTAATTATTACATGTACATAATAGTTGTATATCTTTATAGCATATTTGCGATGTTTGGGTACCATTGTATGAAGGGAATTAATCACATCATGGCAATTGGAGTATCCATCACCACTGGCATTTGTCATTTGTTTGTGTTAGAAACATTCCAATTCCACTCTTTTAGTTACTTTAAAATATATATTATCTTATTGTCGATTACAGGCATTTTATTGTGTTGTCAAATATTGTTTGTTCTAAGTATATTTTTGCAACAAAATTACTTTTAAAAGGGAAAAGAAAGCTCAAGGGAAAGAGTTTCTTTTGCTTTATGTCTATGTGGATTATACAAAACTACCCATACAATATGGCATTGTTATTCCTCAAAGATGATGACAAATCCAAGGATGGACGCTCAGGAAAGGTTTTTCAACTTAGCGCTTTCCAGCACAGTGACTTATTCCTCTTGGGCTGCTATAATGAAGTACCTCAGACTGGGTAATCTATGTGTATAAACAATGGAAATTTATTGCTTGCAATTTCGAAAACTGGGAAGTTTAAGATCAAGACCCCAGCACATTGGGTATCTGATCAGAGCCCATTCCTCACAGATGGCTTCTTCTATAGCAGAGAGGCTAATGGAATCATTAAGTCTCTCTTGTAAGGACTATTCAAATCCCATTCATGACTTAATCCACCCTCAGAATTTAATAACCTCATAAAGACTCCACCATTTAATTCTACCCCAAAGGCAATTAGATTTCTACATAAATTTAGCAAGGGACACAAACATTTCAGGCCATAGCACGTAGTATTTGGAAATGTTCTTTGTATATTCTTAGCATTTCATTTGCTGAACAGAAAGGCCTGGTTTGGATGATTAGCATAGAAAGTAAACCAGGAAATCACACATCTGGAGCTGTCAGTACCTCTGAACCCTTAACCTAAGACAAGATGATACATTTAGTATAAGACTCAGGCAAGGAGGAATAGAGAGGATGCTGGAATTTTGGAAAGATTTGGTCTGTATCTCTTAATGTCTGGTTTCAAGGCATATTACTCCAAAACACTAGCCTTGAGCACCATGGCCTTTTCATAAAATGTGTTTAAACTTCTGTCTTGATTTTTGCTCTAGCAGGTACTCTTCTTTCAGGAAGTTCTCTAAGATTCTTTGGTTCCCTTATTTTTAGCCTCAAGTATACCCTTGGGACTTTACTTAAGACATCATGCTCATTTTGCTTAAAATTCTGAGATTTGTATAATTTAAAATGATAATTACCTTCCATGATTTTTCTTTCTTTGGACTTTCACTTTCTTTTGACCCAGCACTGTCTCTTTAGCTAACCTGCATAGTACTTTCTACTATCAATTCACTGGCTAATGTTATTTTCCTTTTCAAAGTATAAAGGGGGACCCAGATACTATATTTATAAGTCAAAAACATTCAGCTCCAAAAATTACAATCTTCAATTAAAACAAGTATACAAAAGACCATTTATTATTGAATAATAAATATTTATGTAGACAGTTTCAAACTTTGTGCAGTCAGCCACAAATTTCATCAATGCCAACCATATATCATACCTACGCAGAGTGTGAAAATAATGTTGGGAATATCTCTCTTCCATGGTCCCAGTATTTCAATTATATCTGCAGGCATGACAGTCTCACAAAATAGTTTCCCAATTAGGAAGAAAGAGGACAGGGATTAAATGAGCTTCTCCTTGTATGACTATTCATTTATACTAGGAAGGAAAATCTTTTTTAGAATTCCTTGAGAAGACTTTTCCCCTTTTATCTCACTGGGTGCCCCACCCCTTCTAGAAAAATCAGTAAATACCTCAGGGCTGCTCCCTTAGCACTCTAACAAAACATGTATTCTTTTTAGCAAGAAAGTATTGATTACCTTCCGGATAGGGAGAGTGACTTCTTGTGAAGTAGAGACAATCAAATCTCCCTGAAAATGACTTAGTATCAATATCAGAAATTTTAAAACATAATGCAAAATACAGAAAACAAGTTATATTTATTCTGATGAATAGCATACATTTTAATATTCAGTCCTGAAGGTAGGAACCTTTAGTATCTGAGATCAATATCCTAGTTCCTGTTTCCTTTCATCCTATTCCATCCCTGATATAAGCAGGAGTGATCCCAGTCCCGAAGCAGAGCTGAGGCACCCCATGAAGGAGACTCATCACACGCAGACATTTTCCTTCAGGCTCTTGGATCACCACAGGTGAAGGGGTGGGCACCCATGTGGAGACTGGGGAGCCAAAGGCAGATGTAACTTTGCTTGGTCCGGCCACTCTGTACTCAAAAGCCTATGGAGATGTGGCCCAAGGTGATAACTATTAAAGAAGAAGAAGGAAGGATTTAGACAAAAACTATTCTGAGACATGGAAAATGCTGCTGATTTGCTGGGCGATCGCCAAAAACATAAAGCTTCAGGACAGACATTTAAAACAGAATTTATCACAGTGCAGAAAATCCTCAGTCGATATCTCCATACC
This sequence comes from Otolemur garnettii, assembly GCF_000181295.1. Lineage (NCBI taxonomy): Eukaryota > Metazoa > Chordata > Mammalia > Primates > Galagidae > Otolemur > Otolemur garnettii. Next base: position 52,299,627 of record NW_003852396.1, read on the forward strand.
CACAACATAGTTTTCAATTAATTACCAGTGCAAATGGAAGCAGTTGGATGGAAATAATTCTCAGAGTAAAAACTTCTTTGTGATCGTTACTCTTTTGTCATATTATCTGTTCCCCAAAATAATCTTGGACTTCAGTTACCAACCTTATGTTATCTTTAATAAGTGAATTTGAAAATTGTCAATGAACAATGACCCATCAATGTTTGTAGCAATGGGTTTTCAGGAAGAAGAACACAGCAGTACTAATAAAACATAAGGAAAGCTTTTTTTTTTTTTTTTTTGAGACAGAGCCTCCAGCTGTCCCCCTGGGTAGAGTGCCATGGCATTACAGCTCACAGCAACCTCCAACTCCTGGGCTCAAGCAAGTCTCCTGCCTCTGCCTCCCAAGTAGCTGGGACCACAGGCGCCCGCCACAACGCCTGGCTATTTTTTGGTTGCAGCCGTCATTGTTGTTTGGCGGGTCCGGGCTGGGGATTCGAACCCGCCACCTTAGGTGTACGTGGCTGGCGCCTTAGCCGGTTGAGCTATAGGCGCCGAGCCAAGGAAAGCTTTTATTGACATTTTCTTGTCTTGGGTAAAATAGCTAATAATAGTATTGATCATTTCTTTTTAAACTTATGGTAAGGACCTTACCTTCCATAAATTATCTTTAATAGCTATAAAAACCATCTAAAAAGTTGTTAAGTTGAGGCCTATTTTACTCAAGACTATGCAGCTAGTGAGAAATATAGCTGGTATTCAAATTTTGGTCTATCTTATTTCTAATTAATTTTTAAAAATATAGCGTGTCTTGCAATATCTATTCTATTTTGGGACATAACACATAGATTTGTGTTTCCTTTGAAACTCCAAGCATACAAAGGAGGAAAGGGAGAGAACTGCAAATAAAGAGTTATTGCTCCTTGCCAAATCCAGGGCAAAGATATCAAACATTGCATCCATAGCAAGTGCATTAGCCAGGGATCTCCAGAGGAAAAAAACTACAATCAATAGTACAGCCCTGTCCAACCATCTATATACTTAACTATGGAGAGAGAGAGAGAAAGAGAGAGATTTTAAGGAATTGGCTCATGTGATTGTGGAGCTGCCATGCCAAAATTTGCAAAGCAGGTGGGTATGCCGGAGATCCATGAAGAGTTGACCTTGAAGCTCCAGTTGGTAGGGAATCTGGAGGCAGAATTTCTTCTTCTTCAGGACCTCAGTCTTTTTCATTGAAGGCCTTCCACTGAGTGGAAGAGGTCACCAATATTACAGAAGATAATCTACTTTCCTCAAAGTCTACCAATGAATCACATCAGAAAAATACCTTCACTGCAGCATCTAGACATAGTTGATCAAAAATTGCATACCATGTGTATGAACTATGGCTGAGCCAAAGTGACACATAAAACTGTCATAGCAAGGAAGTGGCCGTTGAGAAATGCTGCACAAAACAATGGGAAAATATAAACTGAAAGAAATCAAATTATCACCTAATAGTTTCTTTTGCTGCTAGAACTTGATATTGGCAAACTTCACAATGCTAATCCTGATTAGATGAAATAATATAACTTTCCCTCAGTGAAGTTAATGCATTCAGAGATCTCAAGGATCTTCTTCTTAACATTTTGTATCCATTAGATATCTAATGTGGACCATGCAATCTGCCAAGCACATAGACCAAAAAGGAAAAAGACACATACTCTGTCCTTAAGAAGGTTATAGTCTGATGAGAGGAGCAGGGAAACAGAATGTTCCCGTGAAAATCAATTATATTTTCTTTTCACTACTAGCTTTAATATCAAAACCAGAGTTGCATAATAATTATTAAAACTAACTTGAGTCAGACTTGTCTGATAGGTTTATAAAGATGAGCTCTATATTTTCCAGGAATATATGTTTTGAGACAGATAATTTCCTAGAACAAAAAGGAATATTTTCAAAATTTTCCGATCAGAGATGATATCTTGTTGGGATTACAGTCCATACACATTGGGCATAAAGAAAATATAAACTGCATGGATTTAAGCAACTAGTTGCAGTGGAAGTTACAGTATTAACTAAAGGCTATATACCAAACTTTTTCACGTTGAAATGACACAAAAACATGAATAGGGTTTTGCACAGTGAATTCAATGAAGTTGGTTGTTCCCACGATCTGTGAAAAAGCAGGTACTTTTAATCTAAGTTCATATCTGTTGAAAGCTATTTAGGCTGATGAGTTCTAATCTGTTATTGATAATAATAGGTATGGGTTTTTAGAGTTGTTGAGATTAAATGGGATCACGCACTTGAAAATTCCAAGCCGCACCTGAGGGTAGTAGACACTCATTAAGGACTATGTTCTTACTCGTGTTAGATTTGAAACTTAGGAGAACACAAAGGAATAGCTCATCACTTTATGCTTTTATGAGACTGCCCATTACATTTTGCATAATTTGTATTCTTTACTTTGACATATAAATTATTAGTGCAATGTGAATAATAGTGTGTTTATCTTCCACCAGTAGAATTTCTGCTGACAAGCACAGACATGAATACAAAAACACACACATGCTTCTCTTGGTGAAATATGTCAGACATTACCATTGTTAGCAATTTCCACAATGACTTATTGCTCTGACTTAAAGTAATCTCATGTGATTTAAAGAGTAAAATATAATTGAAGTATATTGCTTTGTATGGGAATAACTAGTAGGCCTATAAAAACAATGCTACTAAAAATATAAGACTAAGAAGTTGAAGGGAGCAAATGGAGACACAAATTGTGAGCCTGACCTTTGTCTGAGTCATTCTCTGACGATTCCGTTTTTCTAGCTCAGGACTTTAGACATTTGCATCATTACGAAATATGATTGGAGAAAACTGTACCCTCGGAGGTATGCAGTAATGAATATCTGGTTCCTTCTGACAAGCAGAAATCAAAATTTGAACAATATTTCTTAGAATACTACATATGAATGATGAAAGAATAAAAGAATAAACATCAGTCTTGGAACTTCTTCATCAGAGGTTATACAACTTCAAAGCTGAAAGAGCCCTAGTAACCCAAGATCCCCTTTTTAAAAATATGAGATTCCAAATTCAGAAAACTTAAGCTATTTCTAAAATCATTTCAGAGCTCAAGGGTTTAAACCAAATCTCTCATCTCTAAGTCTGTTTTCTATTAATTAATATTTTAAAAAATTATAATGCATTATTTAGGAAAAATGTGGAAATAAGTTGTCAGGGAATAGAGACTTAAGAGTGTAAAAATAGAGCATGTTCGTTCTTGTATAAGATGCTATTTGTGCTTTCTAGAGGGTTTTTTTTTCCATTACCGGCACAAAAAAATATACAATGTTTAGGAATTAAGCTTGGCCTTAATCTAATGATACCGAAACATTGGCAATAATGATAAAGACAAAGTTCAATTAGATGCATATTTTTGAATCCCAGCATTGGAAACTTTCTAAGAAAACATATATTTCATTAAGTATTTCTTTATTATTGTAATGTGTGTGGATGCACATATCATTTTTGATCATGTTTTAGTTATATCTAGCTTGTTCCCTGTAATTATAAAATATTTCAGTGGAACAAAATAATCTATTTAAACATACATAGAGAATAAATCTCATCTATCACATATATGTAATGAACTAATACCCATGTATGAAGTAAATTACACCTAATTGTTACATACTATAATAAAATAAACACTCGTGAGCCCCAACCTAACTTAAGAAATAATATTCCTTCCATATGCCTCCTGATCCTGTATCATTCTCCTTACTCCGTTGAACAGTAACCATTTCTGTGAATGCATATTTTATTCCTTTATTATTCCTTTGTCTATTTAAAATAGATTTATCATTCACGTATGTATAGAAAAACAAAAGATCATTTAATTTTGCTTAAGTCTTCATCAAATTGGTTCTATAATATCCATAGTTACCTATCGCTTACCTTCTCTATGTAACATTATTCAGCAATACCATTTTAAAATTCCTCTGTGTGGCTCTGTTACTTGACACTACAATAAAACTTGATAACAGCAGCACTTACAGTACATTTCCTAACCAAGAACAAAAAATATTTTACAAATAATATTTTTACAAATAATATTTACAGATTATATGTTACAAATAATATTTTTCTATGAATGAAAAATATAAGTATTTTATAAATAATATTTTTCTATGAATGAAAACTATGAGTACATTCAAATAGTTATTTCTGATTTCCAGTTTCTCTGTCCATATATATTTTGTAGTCTAAAATTTATGGGAGTAAAAAAAAAAAAATCTAAACAGTAGTTTAGATTCCAGAGATGACACTCGTTTTTTCTCAGCCCCAACAGTAAAATATCATCATAATTTATCTCCAAGGTTTTCAGACAATCAATCTAACCATGATCTATCAGGAAAGTTGAATTTAAAACAAGAAAACATATGAATGTCCTCTGGCGGCAGGTGGAGTTAGGCTCCAGAGAGGGAATTCTAAAGATGCTTTTCAAACTTGAAAACATTATGATTTATTTCATGTCATCTGGGTCAATGATGTTATTTCTTCTAAATTTTAGAATAATTTTATTTTATCATATTCATACTGTACATGCATAGAAATGAAGATAAGAACTGAAGCAATTTCCAATTGATTTGATCCAAAGATGCTTTCTGTAAGAAACACAATTACGCATTTCAAAATCTGTTGTGCACTAATGGTCACAACCTTTTCTCTCTTTGTTTGCATGATGCTTTACTAACTAAATCACATTCCCAGTACACTTTATATTCTGACTGCCTTTTCTGTGCCAGGCACTATTAGTGGATCAGGGAATAAAAAATAATACAGAGTCATTGACTGCCTTTGCCCAAAACTAAGGAGATACTGGACTTCACAGGGACTAATAATTGTTATCCTTAAGTTTACCTCAAAGTTTCTAAAAGATACTTCAGAGTTAGATCTCTAACTAGGAAATATAAATATGAAAAGCAAACTACTAAGTCAGCATTCCTTAACATTATATTCTTGAAAATATGCAGATGGTTCATAAACAAAGGATTCCCTTGTTGGCATTTTCTGCAATGAAAATCTATTATTGCTGGTAAGATTTAACTACGCTTCCCTTGTCCCCTGGGAATTATTCCTTCCCTTCCATAAATCAGCTCAGATTACAAAATCGAATAAAAACAACCTAATTTTTAAAAATTGCAATTAATCAGGCTGACCCTACTTTGCTTTGTCTAATAATATTTAACTTCTTTATACAACTTATTAAGTTGAAATTTTGTTATTATTAAACACACAGTGCAGGGCTAACACAGGTAATTTTGAACCACGGCGCTGTGCTTTAACTGACAGTTTCCATTTGGAGTTCCTGTAATTTTTCCAATTTTTTTTTTTAGTAGAACATTCAAGTAGTCTCAGTGTCAGATACAAGCTATCTCTACTGCCCTAGACTGCCTTTTGCACCTTAAAAAAAAAAAAATGTGGTAGTGACATCAAGTGGAATTATAGGCCAAAAAAAGTAGATACTCTATATTGAAAGCTTGCCTTTGATAGGCTGGAAAAGGTTGGAGGTACTAGTAATCTAGGTTTCAATACTAAAGGTGGTTCTATAAGGCAAATTTTGATCAATAGAGCCAAGTAGATTCAGGATTTATAAGGACAACGTCATCACATCTGTAGCCCATCAGGTCAGCTTAGGGTGTGGGACATGATAAAGAAGGTAGGCGCATTTCTGTGGCCAGCAGGTATTTGTGACCTGCAGAGAAGCTATAACAGAAGATCACAGTTCTGAAAAACGATTCCATACAAACATTGTAATATGATAGAAACTGATGCACGTAGGGGTGGGAAACATTATCTGGTCCAATTTTGTAGATGTTACTTTCTTCCACCACATGTGTAAATATTTGTCATATCATTCTTTACATTCATGACAACTATCATTTCCTAAAATTATCTTTCAATTGCTCATTATCTTATTATCCCATAAGAATGTTTTCTCTTTGTAGGCAGAGAATTGTAGGGATACAGCATCCACGCTCAGATATGGCAGTTTAGCTTCATGTGCTCCCCACAGAAAATGGCTCTGAGAAGGAGTTCTCTGCATCACCCATCAGAGGGCCCCAGGGAACACTAACAGAGAATATATGTAATTATTTGTTTTTTAGAATAGACCTGTGGTGGTACTTTGTACTCAGGAAATATTTGGTGAATGAATGACAAGTATCATGAGTGATAAACTAGCAAGTGGCAGAACCAGGATAGGAGCAAACCTGGTTCTTACATGTTATTTGTACTATATTTCATAACTTCTTTTTTTTGCATTTTTTATTAAATCATAGCTGTGTACATTAATGCAATCATGGGGTAAAGTGTGCTGGTTTTATATACAATTTGAAATGTTTTCATCAAACTGGTTAACATAGCCTTCATGGCATTTTCTTAGTTATTATGTTAAGACATTTATATCCTACACCTACTAAATTTCCCATGTACCCTTGTAAGATGCACCGTAGGTGTGATCTCACCAATTACCCTCCCTCTACCCATTCTCCCCTCCCTTTCCCCCTTTCCACTTCTTCTTGGGTTATAATTGGGTTATAGCTTTCATAAGGAAGCTATAAATTAGTTTCATAGTAATACTGAGTATATTGAATACTTTTTCTTGCATTCTTGAGATACTTTGCTAAGCAGAATATGTTCCAGCTCCATCCATGTAAACATGTATGAGGTAAAGTCTCCATCTTTCTTTAAGGCCACGTAATAGTCCATGGTGTACCTATACCATGGCATCAAATACCCTAATTACTAAGAAACCTTATCTAATTAGGACAATTTGGCCCACTGTCCTCCAGGTGAGAGAGAATTTCTACTAGCGTTTGCATCTAAGTTACAGTTACATCTATCTAGGTGGTTTTGGCTTTTGGCAGGGATATATGCCCTCCCTGAGTTTCACTAGCTTGTAACCTAGATCAGGCAGTGCTAAAGACACAGGAAAGATACTAGTCTCTCCTTTGGCCCCCTAAACAGAATAATTCTTGAACACTCTTGATTTGGAGCTGAGTTCAATGCTAAGAAAGTATAACCTTAAGCAGAAATTTTAAAAGCACCATTGTGGTGCTCTAATTGATTATAAACTTAATGAAAACTGAGACAATTATGTATTAAAGTGACTATTATAAGGGTAGTAATACTGAAAAAAATAATTCTACACCTTAGAATATTTACAATTGACCATATTTGCAGGAAATATCTGGGTCACCAGATTCATTTTCATGAATTCTTTCATTTCACAAATATTTATGGAACAAATATGATACATTTTTTACAACACTGGAAACTATATCCAGTTACAAAGGCCACATGTCAGAGGAAATGCTGTTTAATAAATATTATAGATTTATGTTGATTTTCTGTACTGCATGGAATTATAACAACCACCAAGCTGTCTACATTTGTAGAGTACTTGCTTTGTGGAGGGATAAAGCAAGGGATAACTCATGTCTGACATGCTAATTCTGTTTAGTTATTCGTCCTATAACACTATTCAAAAGATTTACCAAAGTTTCTCCCCCTCTGATTTAATCTTCATTTAGTCACAAAGTGTAATTTAAGCATATCTGCCCATATCTATTCTCCAGGATTGGAGTTTTTCACTTAAATCTCCTTGTTCCGCTTCAGTAACAACTTTTCAATAGGATAGAATGAGGAGAAAGATCATCTGTCCTCACAGGTCTCCAAGGTCCTTCTCATTAACCTACCTCATTTGCTCTGTGGATGGATTCTCTGAGGTGCTGAATTAAAACACCACTATCAATTTGGGCTTGACCTCAACACCATTTTTCCTTCTACCTCTCCTGTAATCCCTACATCGAATTTATTACAAATCCTATCCTTTATTTCTCTCGTGAGTTCTAAATTAGTATTTGTGGAATTGACCTGAAGCAGAGGCTCTAAGGCACTCCAACAGAGTTGGAGTTTAGTTTCATTCTTTGTTACTTTCTTGTGATACTTTCATTTATTTATTTTTATTTCCAAATACTAAGGGAGTACTGATGTTTTTATTATGTTGATGCATTGTATAATGCTGAAGTCAGGGTTCTTAGTGGGTCTGTTGATCAAGATTGTTTGCAGATACTTTAAAATTAATACCACAGCCCCCAAGTACATGCACACACTCACATAGACATGCACACACACACATGTTCATGTTTTCCTTTAAATAGAATTCACTTTTATGTCTCTATAACTTTATTGTCATCATCCTTGCTTTGCATATCTAGTGATCTCCTGTTTGTGACTTGTGGCAATGTGTGCCTTTGTCTATCATAAAAGTTGGTACACTTATCATGTTTTTCTTTACATTTTCCCTTTTTAAGACATATACAATGTTTTTTTCTTCACTGTAACTCCATATTACTTAGAAGAGGACTGAGTGTATTTCAGATACTAAATGTCACTTGGCTTCATTAGATATTCATGTTAAGATGCCGTGATTCCTTTCATTAGACAGACTCTTGAATGTATTATATAGGAAGTACATTTTAATTTAACAGCTATCACAAAAAGAAAAGAATGCATGCTCTCATTTTATTATTTTTCTCATTTTTTTATTAGTAGCCAGAATGAAAATCTTTATTTTAGGAAGTATTGATATTACAGAAATATCTTTGTGTGAAACAATAATAAAACTTTACTTTCTTATAGATTCCATTTTTTAATTTAAAAAAGTGCTTTCTGAGTGCTTATGCTCAGGTGCAAGATTTGCTTTTAAAATCTCTGTGATAAATCTAAGAAGAAAAATCTACTTCCATGAAGGTGATATGAATCAAGTCAATGGATAGAACCATGCTGTATGCCATACCATTTTATGGGCTTAAATTTACATTTAAGATGTGAAAAATAATGTAAAAGTGTGAACTGACCAGTCACTCTAGATAAAGTTCCTAAGAAATTCAGAAGGATTTTGAACTCTAGACACGTTATAAATTTATATACCTGTATTTCTATGCATATATCTTACCAGAGAGATTAAATTGGTTTGACTACGCTGCTGTGCAAACACTCCAGACAAAGGGTGCTGGGAGCCTGAGGCTACTCTTTCCTACCCCTGAAATCCACTGCAAAACTATTTTTCTTCACATGAAAGTTTGTGACTTAAGTCTGGTACAGGTGTGACTGTCACTATCTTCATCTGAATTGCTCCGTATCTCTTCATCAACATAAAGACACATATGAAAACTCCTTAAGGTGGGGTAGGAGGTATTTCAAAAACTGGTTCTTCTAACTTGTCTAAAATCATAGTTAGTGTTATGCTTCAGCAATACATTCTGTCGCCTGTAGTGCCATAATTTGCTGTGACTTTAAACTTCCACCCTCTCATGCATGCTATTATGTCTCTGTGGCCTTGCTTGTCTTTCAGCAAATCAAGTATCATATGTATGTCCATCCCTAGACAAAGTTTTCCCTTTTGTATTTATCTATACATTTAATTATAACAACCGCGATTTTATATTTGTGTTAACAAGTGGTGAACACTGACCACTGCTAACCACTACACAAGAAGAAAGGGGTAAGGTAATAAACAAACATGCTCGTGTCCCCTAATCTCTAACCACTTACAGGTGAGTGGGTAAATCAGACAGGATGCAATTAATAATAAGTAATAGGACAGGGGAAAACATATGTGATTAAACAGCAGGGGCAAAAATACAAGGTAAAGGGAGGAAAGTCGTCTCTTTGAAATGATGTTTAAGTTGAGCTCTAAAGGGATAGCAAGAATAACTCGTATAGAGGCTTAAATAAACCAATAAAGGTCTCATTTCCCTTGATATATAATTCAATACCTTATCTTTGTGTGAAAGTATAGTATTTTGTAACTGATTTACTTTACTTACATTTAAAGAGAGAAATTATCTTTAATCTAAGAATTTATGGTCCTCTAATACTTGTAGGACCATTGTGTGCCACATTCTACCTCCACCACACTGGCTAGTAATTCCAGACGAATACTGATACAGGGTTCCATCCAGTCATGTCAGGTTTATGCTCGTTACTAAAAGAAACACTTCTTAGTGATTCTTTCTCACTTAATTCATAACATGAGAAAAATAAACTTTCATCTTACCCTGCAGAAGAGGTCATCACTTACAGTACCTACCTTATAAACATTAAACCCTGAACATCACTGGCCTGAAAAACAAATAAATCGGCTCGGCGCCTATAGC
>NW_003852396.1:52310083-52582772 GCF_000181295.1 Otolemur garnettii
AAATAAATCATGCTCTTCCTTTTAATCCTAAACTTGGCAGACATTCTTAAAGGTCCTTGTCAGAGATGACTATATTTTGTCTATCTATTTAGAAGAAAATGGAGCCAGTGTCAGTTTGAACAGCTAAGTTGGAAACATCGGAGGGCTTGGATCAAACATTTTAATATGACCACACTTTGCCTTATGTGTAGTCCAACTAAAACACTAACTCAGTAACAGCATGTAATCCATCAGGGGGGACCAAAAACACAATGATAAATGGAATTATCCACACGTTTGTAAAAATGAGCAGGAAGACGTGTCTGTTACATGTGGAAATTTTCACAAAGTATATCAAGCAACTTCCTGGAATTGTCAAAACAGACAACTTAAATAATTGATGTGTATTTGTTACTTTTCTTAGCTTAGCAACAGCCTTTGCTGAATTGTATTCTTCATCCCTAAATCACAGGGATAAAGCTACAATCCCTTACTTCAAGGCAAGACATAATTTATCGACCTAAAATAAAAAAAAAAAAAGATAATTAAAATGGTTTAGGTTTTAAAAATCCTAAATAAACCATTCTACTTTTAGTTTTATTCATAATCCAAATTCTTGATTATAGCACATCCTCCTAAAAGGCCCTTTGGAAAAAAATAAAATAAGAAAAGAATAAACTTGACTTTAATGTAAACCTTGCTTGTAGGGAACTATATTGGAGATGATCAGTACATGGGCCAAAATGCTGTGTCTGAGAGCCTGTGAATAAGAGAAAAGAAAGGTGTTGTGAGAAGATCTAGAAGGAAATTGCTATGCAAATACCTGCAGGTTTCAGTAGCAGCAGTGTACTCAGTGGACACACCAATTATGTGCTAGTATTGTGTACCATAAACTCTGAGCATGCAATTACTACCCTTTGTCTATTTTGAGAGAAATTTTCAGAAGATAGTATGTTCTGTGAGTCCAAAGTCCCAGGTAGCATATCCAAAATATGATAATACACACTTAAATTGATGACAATAACATTAATTTATATTTTATTACTTCCCACACCAAGTGTGCACTGCAATATCAAAACAGGGCAGGCATGGCTACCCCAGGAACAATAGCCCTATACATGGACAGAGACCAATGTTCAAGACCAAGGAGGCAGAGTGATGGTTTGCTCTGAATCTAGTCTTTTATCAGGAGTTAGCGCCATACAGCTTTGAGAGATTAATCTTTTTGTCTCAAAGCTTATGTTGAGAAGAATAGCACAAAATGGGCAGTAGAGAAAAGGTTCTGAGGTTAAGCAGTGGGAGCGTAATGCTCCTGTAACCTTGGGAACTCATGTAATTTGTCTGGGCCTTAATTTCGACCTCTATGAATGGGAACCATAATAACACTAATGGCACCTTGAATTATGGGGAGAATTAGATATGGTACATACTATGCAAAGTTATGGCATTGGTTAGCTTTATAAAATATCAAATTTCTTACCTTTATGCAACAAACCATGAGCAGAAAAGGAAATCATTTGAAAATATTAGGCATGTGAAAGGATTTGAATCAAATGAACAGCATCTTGTGAATGGACACATTAAGAGAATAGTTTTTACACATGAAATGTATGACAAACTTCCCTCAATCATAATCTCCAAAGAAAAGGCCTATTAATCCCAAGAGATTATTGAGGGTAAAAAACCTTTAGGGTACCTTAAAATATCGTGTTTTAAAATTGGAGAGGAGATGTAAAGAAAACAGCTTTGGGGAAAGAAGACGTTTGATTTTTCTTGTTAGAGAAAAAATATAACTCAAGAAAGACTGCATTTTGGATCTATTAAAAAAGGGAAACGACGAATAAGTTGAAGACAGTGAAATTTTTATTGTCCAATCTTTTTTTCATCTGCTTTTACTCTCCCAAAATTGAAAATGTTGCCTGAGTTAAAGCCAATCTTCTAAACTGAATTTTGTTGACTATTTTTAGACTGAATTATTCTATGCTTTCCATAACCATGAAACAAACTATACCATGAACTATATCCTGATGTGCCATTAGTTCAAATACATTTAATAAACTTTAAATCTTTAAGTATGTATAGTGTTATTATTTTGCCACTCTGCTAACGTTGTAGAGCTCCTAAATTTAATCATTCCTAAGGCATTTGAAACTGTCGTACATAATGGCTTTGAGCAAGCCTATTTGTGTTAGGATAAAACGTCTCAGTGACTTACAACCAAGCACATAATTATAACTCATTGACTTAACACCCAGAACACAGCACCCATGAGAAATTAGTTTTTGTTGTTGTTTGTTTGTTTTGTTTTTATTGTTGGAGATTCATCAAGGATATCAAGGACCAGGTTACACTGCTTGCATTTGTTAGATAAAGCTTCTTAGAATTGTGTCCAAAATTAGTTTGTTTAAAAATAATAATCTTTGTCAGGGTCTCCTGAAAAAGGCCAGGTGGGTTAAACGTCCATGAATAACCCCTGACTCTGCTTGCTACAAGCCCCTTTGTTCATTTCTTTTCATGATTTTTGACTAGTATGTATGAGATTCATAGGAGTTTTTACCACTTTCTTTCTCTACATTATATACACATAAAGTATATCTTAAAAATTATACCCTTCTTAAAAGACAGTGCAGTGTTTTCAGCCTATTTGTTCCTTAAAACAATTTGAGTCTCAAGAAAGTGTTAAGTCTAAATGAGTTTTTAGCATGGGCTTGTGATGTCATTGGCACTTCTAAGTATTCTTTTTTTTTTTCCTACTTTATATGCTTTTTTCTTCTTGCCTATTTATTTTGTACTTTTCACTTTATCTTAATTATCAGAGGTGTGTTTTAAGACTTTCTAACATGTATTGAATAGCTAGACCCTTAATTCAATCTTTCTCTTAGTACTTCTTGACTCTCAGTTCCCAGAGTTTCAGTTTTTTTTCTTGGTCATCTTTTAAGGGGCTGGTGAATGTCCTCAAGGAAGGTTGACCAACTCCTTCAAAACAAGGTAGCCAAGAGCTAAAACCAGAAGGTCCTATTACTTTGATAGCTTAGCTTTAGTCACACAACATTCTTTCTACTGTATTATAGTGGTCACGCAGAACTGCCCCTGATTTGATGTGAGATGATTCCATTAAATTGAATACTAGGAAACAAGGGTTATTGACAGCCATCACAAGGACTAATATTGTCTTGGGTAGAGGCCATTCCATGGCCACTGCAGTCATAGTCAAATTGGGAAAGTTGTTCTACTTTAGGAACATTTAGAATGGATAAGCTACAGTGAATTTGAATGCCAAGTATGAGCAGGACTGTGGTATCTGCAGAAACCTAAACTAGCATTTCACCTCATTATAAGGAAGCTCAGTGAAACATAAAAGAAAATAGAAAAACAACACCAAGTCACAAAACAAGGTAGGAAATAAATGGAAAATTCACTAAAGAAGTCAAATTATTAAACAAACAAACAAACAAACAAAAAATAGGCCAGGTGTAGTGGCTCATTCTGGTAATCCTAGCACTCTGGGAAGCTGAGGCAGGTGGATTGCCAGAGCTCATGAGGTTTTGACCAGCCTGAGCAAGAGCAAAAATAGCCAGGCACTTTAGCAGGCACGTGTAGTCCCAGATACTCAGGACTGAGGTAAAAGTATCACTTGAGTTTGAGATTACTATGAGCTATCAGGCTACAGTACTTTACTGAGGGCAACAAAGTGCAACTCTGTCTTGAACAAACAAACAAACAGACAAATAAACTAAGAAAAAACAGAAATTCTCAAAATAAAAAAAATTAATTCAAGAAAATATGAACTCAGTGGAAAGCCTTAAAAACAGTCTAGATCAGGCCAAAGAAAGTCTCAGAGCTCTCCAGCAGCACCTTTGAATGAAACAAGTCACTCAAAGAGAGAAAACATAGAAATAAGAGAAATGAACAAAGACCCCCCCCCAAATATGAGATTATTTAAAGAGGTTTAACATAAGAATCCTAGGTATCCTGAAGGTGAAGAAGAAAATACACAAGGGCTAGAAAACCTATTTTATGGAACACTTGAGGAGGAATACCTAGGTCTTGCCAGAAATCTAGACATCCAAGTATTAGAAGCTAAACAAAGCAATAAAGTTCTTTTCAACAGGATAAATAAAAATCTACCTACACTCATCGATTCTTTCAATAAATGTGAATGGCTTGAAAACCGCTCATGAGGGATTTGGATAGGCCAAATTGGAAAAAAAAAAAAGTACCAGTTAAGTATCTACTATTCCCAGGAAACTCATCTAACCCACAGGGACTCATTTAGACTCAAGGTAAAACAATATTCCATATAGGGTGGCGCCTGTGGCTCAAAGGAGTAGGGCTCTGGCCCCATATACTGGAGGTGGTAGGTTCAAACCCAGTCCCAGACAAAAACTGCTAACCCCTCCCCTCCCATATTCCATATAAACACAAACCAAAAGAAAGCTGGTATAGCCATTCTAACATCAGATAACAGAGACTTCAAAGCTACAAAAGTAAAGTAAGACAAAAATGGTCATTAAATCATGGTGAAGGGAAAAATTAAACAAGAAGACAACAATTTTAAGATTTCTAAACCTAACACAGGTGCACTCAGATTTATAAAGAAATCCATATTAGATATAAATGAAATGATTAACAGTAGCACCATAATAGCCAGTTACTTCTACACCCCACTGGCAGAACTGGACAAATCCTCTAAGCATATTACAAATAAACATGGGACTTATATGAAACTCTTGAGTAAATGGCCCTAACAAATATTTACAGAATGTTCTACCCCAGAATTACTGAATGTCTATTCTGCTCATCAGATCATGAAACATTATCTAAGAATAATCACATCTTAGGCTGAAAAATATATCTCAACAAATTAAAATATATGGAAATTATATTGCGTATCTTCTCAGACCACAGTGGAATAAAATTAAAAATCAATTCCAACGGAAACCCTTAATTCTACATAAAATCATGGAAATTATATAATCTACTGCTAAACAATTATTGGGTCAAAAAAATAGGATGGGAATCATAAGATTTTTCAAACAAATGACAAAGAGGACACAATTTATCAAAATTTATAGGATTGGACAAAAGCAGTCCTAAGAGAAAAATTAATGCCATTAAATGCCTATATCAAAAAGACAAAATGACCACAATTCAACAATTAAATGAATCATCTTAAGGAATTATGAAAGGAAGGACAAACCAATTCCCAACCTAGCACAGAAAAGAAGTACCTAAGATCAGAACAAGACTCAATGAAATTGATAAAAAAAGAATTATTCAGAAGATAATAAAACAGAAAATTAGTTCTATGAAAAGGTAAACAAAATTGATATATCTCTTGCCAGATTTATCAAAAACATAAAATAAATGATCCTAATAAGCCCCATCAGAAATTAAAAAGGATATATTATGACTGACATTACAGAAATACAAAATATCATCTCTGAATAACATAAAAATCTCCGTAGACATAAACTGGAAAATGTTGAGGAAATGGACAAATTCCAATTACTCAGAAACACACAATCTCCCTAGGCTTAATCAAGAAGAAATAGAATTCCTAAACAGACCAATATTAAGAATAAAATTGAAGCAGCAATAAATACTTTTCCAAAAAAGAATAATCCCTGACCAGATAGTTTCATTGTTTAATTTCACCAGACCAGCAAAGGTGAACTGGTCCCTACACTGCAGAAATTATTTCATAACATCAAGATGGAAGAAATTCTCCCCACCTCATTCTGCAAAGACTTGATTCCAAAGCAAGGAAAGGACACAATAACAACAAAAGAAATGTACAGGCCATTATCCCTTAAGAATACAGATGCAAAAATTCCCAATAAAACTCTAGCAAACCCGCAACCATGTGGGCTGCATTCCAGGGATGACATGATTTTAACATATGGAGATCTATAAATGTAATTCCCTACACACACACACAAAAAAATAGTAAAACCAAAGATCATATAATCATCTCAATACATACAGAGAAAGCATTTGACAAAATTCAGAACCCATTTATGATAAAAAACTCTTAACCAAATAGGCATAGTTGAAATATAACTCAAAATTATAAAAGCCATATATGACAAACCCACAGCCACCATCATACAGAATGGGTAAAAACTGAAAGCATTTCTTTTTATATCTGGAACTAGACAAGGTTCCCTACTATCGCTATTTGGCCTAGTGCTGAAAGTGCTAACCAGAGTAGTAAGACTAGAGAAGAAAGTCACGGGCATTGAAATGGGGGCAGAAGAGGTCAAACTATCATTCGTGGCTGATGATATGCTTAAATATCTAGAAACCCCAAAGATGCTGCTAAGACACTACTGGAATTGACACTTACATTCAAATTCTCAGATTATGAAAGAAAAATGCTCAAATCTTTAGCATTCCTGTATACCAACAATAGTCAAACTGACCGTCAAATCAGAGTCTTGATACCATTCACAATAGTAACAAAGAAATAAAAAATTAAGAATATATTTAACCAAAGCGGTAAAAGACCTCTCTACAGGGAGAATCATGTATCACCGAGAAAGGAAGTAACAGAGGACGTAAACAAATGGAGAATATATCATGTTTATGTATCAGCGGAATCAACATTGTTAAAATGTCTACACTACCCTTGGTGTGCTGGCACTTAAAGAGAACAGTGTAGGGGTGTATGGTACACCTTTTGGTTGTGGGACACAAGTGCAAGAGAAATTCTACCTAACAAATTCAAATATTGTGACCTGGTTGTTTGTACCCTAACAATAACCTGAAAAAAAAAAAAAAAAGAAAGGGAAAGAAGGAAGGAGAGATGGAAGGAAGGAAGGAAAAAGGAAGGGGAAGAGAGAGAGAGAAAGAAACAAAATTTACACTCCCCAAAGTGATCTACAGATTTGAAGCAATCCCCATTCAAATACCACTGTCATTTCTCACAGATCTAGAAAAAATAATTCTACGCTTTACATGGAACCAAAAAACATCCCAAATAGCCAAAGTAACCTTAAACAAAAAGGAAAAATTGAGATTCATCACTTTACTAGATTTCAAGCTGTTCTATAAAAATATAGTAACCAAAAGAGCATGGTTCTGGTTTGAAACAGAGACAGATCAATGGATCAGAACAGAAAACCCACATATAAAACCATCTTTATATTGTCACCTGATCTTTGAAAATGAGATAATAATGTATACTGGGGGGAGGGGGAGAATATCTATTCAACCAATGGTGCTTGGGAAACTATGCATGCGCCTCTGGAAGATTGAAATAGGATCTACACCTCTCCCCACTCACAAAAAGTAATTTGTAACAGAAAACAGATGTAAACATCAGCCATAAAACTATAAGAATTCTAGAAGAAAATGTTGGAAAAATCTTATAGGCATCAGCTTAGGCAAAGAATTTATAAAAAAGACCCTAAAGGCAATCACAGCAACAATTGACCTGATTAAACTTAAATGTGTGTGCACAGCCAAGGAAACAATTAATAGAGCAAACAGATAATGTATGGAATGGGAGAGAATATTTCCCAATATTTTTCGATTTCTAAAAAATATTACCCAATATTTTTAGATTTCTACAAATAGATTTCTAAATATTTTTGTTATTTGTCCAATTAAGGACAGATAAAAAAAATCTATAAAGAACTCAAGCAAATCAGCAGGAAAAATCAAACTACCTTATATAAAGTGGGCAAAACACATAAACAGAAGTTTTGCAAAAGAAGACAGATGTTTGAGCAATAAACATATGAAAAAATATTCAGTGCCTCTAATCATCAGGGAAATGCAAATCAAACAACAAGGAGGCATCACCCAACTCTAGTGTGAATGGATTTTGTCAAAACATTCCAGAATAACAGATGCTAGCATGGATGTAGAGAGAAAGGAGTGCTTTTACATTGTTGATGGAATTGTAAACTAGTATAGCCTCTTTGGAAATTAGAGTATGATGATACCTCAAAGAACTAAAAATAGACCCACTGTTTGATCCAGCAGTTCTAATAAGGTGT
Organism: Otolemur garnettii; assembly: GCF_000181295.1. Classification (NCBI taxonomy): domain Eukaryota; kingdom Metazoa; phylum Chordata; class Mammalia; order Primates; family Galagidae; genus Otolemur; species Otolemur garnettii. Next base: position 52,318,069 of record NW_003852396.1, read on the forward strand.
ATTATCTAAAGTGGAAAACAGTGACTTTATGAAAAAGAAAATTTCACTCTAATGTTTATTGTAGCACAATTCACAATTTCAAGATGTGGAATCAAGTGCCCATCAATACATGAGTGGATTAGTAAAATGTAGTATATGTATACTATGGAGTACTTAACCTATAAAAAATAGTGAACTAGAGCTTGGCACCTGTAGCTCAAGTGGCTAGGACACCAGCCACATACACTGGAGCTGGTGGGTTGGAATCCAGCCTGGACCTGCCAAACAACAATGACAACTACAATCAAAAAATAGCCAGGCATTGTGGTGAGCACCTGTAATCCCAGCTACTAAGGAAGCTGAGGCAAGAGAATCACTTAAGCCCAAGAGTTGGGGGTTGCTGTGAGCTGTGACACTATAGCACTCTACTCAGGCTGCTAGCTTGAGACTCTGTCTCAAAGAAAAAAAAAATAGCGAACTAATATTTTTGAAACAACCTGGATGGAATTGAACACCATTCTTCTAAGTAAAGTATCACAAGAATAGGAAAAACAAACACTACCCATCCTACTATTGAATTGGAACCAATCAATTAACACCTATATGCACATATGGTAGTGAAAGTCCAGGGGAAGCCAGCAGTTGGGAAGGGGAGAAAGGGTGGGGTAAATCTGCACTTATGGGGTACGATGCACATTATTCAAGTAATGAGCACACCCATCATTTTGATTCACACTATTCAAAAGCAATTCCTATAACCAAAATATTTGTACCCTTATGATATTGTGAAATAAAATAAATAAACTTTACGTAAAATACCAATTGAAGGCTAAATGTTATGTAATTTCTTATTTTTTAACTTTAAACTCAGTCAAATTTCGCTAGATAAGAGAATTTCTCTAGAATCAATTAGAAGCAAATAGCCTGAAGATAATTATTTGGAAACAATATTGCTTTTATAGCAAATAAAACATAATATTATAATATGGTGTGGTTGCTTGTAGTGAAAGTAAAAGTATATTTTGAAATTCCCAAATTTGGGAAATTTCTACTTATTTATTTATTTATTTTTTTATTGAGACAGAGGTTGCTGTGAGCTATGTATGACGCCACTCTACTTTGTGGCCTTCGGTAGAGTGCTGTAGTATCATAGCTCACAGCAACCTCCAGCTCTTGGGTTTAAGTGATTCTCTTGCCTCGGCTTCCCAAGTAGCTGGGCCTACAGGCACCCACTAAAATGCCTAGCTTTTCTTTTTGGTAGAGACAGGGCGGGGAGAAGGGTCTCACACTGGTTCAGGCTGGTCTCGAACCTGTGAGGTCAGGGCAGTCTACCCACCTTGGCCTCCCAGATTGCTAAGATTAAAGGTGTGACCCACCAAGTCTGGCCAAATTTAGGTAATTTCTAGAATACTTTCAAGATTCACCAAGAAATAGGACAGATATTTAGTGGAGGAGATAGAGTATGGAGTTCATGATATATGCCTCATATATCCAGTAGGAGTGTCATCAGTATGATATTAAAATCCAAAAATAATTACCTTTATATTGGTTTCATATAATTTTAAATAAAAACTAATATTATGTTTGAATGTTTTAAAATATACATGAAAATTGTAGTTCTCAGATAATGCAAAATACTATTTAAATCTCAACAAGCCAACGTTTGACAGTTACTTCTGCAGTAAAATAGAAGTGGTCCTTGTGTGGACTGGACAGAGAAAGTTGGACACTGTTATGTACGATGTGAAGTCATTTGCATGTTCATGAATGGAGTAGAAAATAAAGAATCCTAGACTCATGGATTTTATGTCACATCAAATTTTAAGCCTAAGGGGCTTACATTTTGGAGACAAGTGAGAGACAGCAGTGTATGAGACAGATGAAAGCACCAACAAATTCAAGGAATTGTTTATTGAAATTTAAAACTAGAAATACAATAGAACCTCTATAAGTTGAACACTCAAAGGATTGTAACAAACTGGTCAACATAAGGATCTAGGCCTACGGTATTGATACATACATATGGCGCATGTTTGGTTAATGAAAATTAGGTCAACCTAAGGAGATGGTCAGTGTAGAGAGGTGGTCAACTACGGAGATTCTGCAGTATTATCAAAATGTATTTTATTATGATTATACAGAAGGACATATTTGGTTTTATATTTATTGAGATGCAAGGCAGATGAGATGTGAATTTTTATTCCCAGACTGCTCTTTCGATTCCCTGAAGTAACTAACACATGCTATGACATTCTGTGTCACCATATTCCAAACACTAGTTTCAGAACACTCTCAAAAGTCACAAAAGATTTCAGAATTTTAGCTTTTGAAAGAAGTCATTTTTCACAATCATTTTTATGTTTTCATAGTATAGTTATTTGATTATATTTTATTTAGAATAGAAACTTTTTGAAGACTCCCGATATTTATACTATAGTGATCAGATAAGAGTGCCTATGTCTTATTCCCGTTAACTCTTGCTGCATCAAGAAATCTACTTCAAAAAAGTGGCTTATCAACATCATACACTTTCTGTGATCTGAATTTTTGGCTGTATTCAGTGGACACAGCTTATCCTTGCTCCATGTTGCATACTTTGAAGTGGTCCAACTGCTTAGATGATCCACTTTCAAGTTGATGCACTCACGTGGCTGGCCAACTGGAGTTCACTGTTGGTTCCATTCCAGCTTAACCTCTTCTAGGATTGATTTCCTTATGGTAGTTAAGATAATTTCCAAAAAAGAATATCTAAAAATGCCGGAAGAAGAAGCCACTAGTTTCTTAAGAACTTTACCTAAGTAAAAATCATTTTTACCATATTCTGTTGGCTAAGTAATCACAGAACATAGATTCTAGGGTAGGCGGTATAGCCTCACCTCAGAGGGAGAGTCTTGTCAAGGAATTTGGGGGCCATTGTGTAAAGCTGGTGCATTCATTACTCACTATGTTCATTATAACTTTCAATTACTTGAGTTTCTTTCTTTCTTTTTTTTTTTTTTTTTTTTCCAGTTTTTGGCTGGAGCTGGGCTTGAACCTGCCACCTCCAGCATATGGGGCTGGCGCCTCACCCCTTTGAGCCACAGGCGCTGCCCAATTAGTTGAATTTTTAAACATTACACAAATATCAACACTTTTTACTTCTGGAGTTGTGTTTTAAAATTAATCTGTTTTGGACCATTGATAAGACCTAGTGAGAAAAAATAAAGGCTACTATTGGTAGAACAAAATAATAAAAAATTTAGTAATAAAAATTTTGCAAATTTATGTCAGGATGATTCTATGAGTTTCTTATTGCTGCTGTACAAACTGCCACAAAGTTCTTGGCTATGAACAATTTTTCAATCCTCAAAGAAAGTAAGACTCAGTCTCACTGGACTAAACCATAGCAGGGCTCTATTCTATTTTAAAGAAATCTGGGAGGGAATCTGCTTCCACATCTTTTCCAAGTTTTGGAGAAGACGTTCCTTGGCCTCCTTCCTGCTTTTTTAAGCCAGTAGGGTAGCAGTCTCCTTTCAGTTACATCCTGTCCTTCTGAATACGACCCCTGCTGTTGTCATCTCCTCTCCTTTTCCAGCCCTTGTGATTACATTGGGTCCACCTGCATCTTTCCCCATGGCAAGGTCTTCAGCTCAAATCTATGAAGTCCATTTGCCATGTCAGTTAACACAGTCAGGTTCTAGTGTTATAACCTGGACATTTTGTGGGGGTGTTGGGAGAGGATACCGTACAGCATAAAGTTCTTACCTGAAAGCAGTCATTAAAGCAATCAGATAAAATTATTTTTATCATAACAAACATTCATATTTAAAGTAGAAAACACAGCAATTGCATTTAATTTAGCCTTTAAGCATTCTTAAATATGGAATTTTAATTTTTTTTCTTTTTGAGATGTTTTTATAAACAAAAGCCTGGTGTGGGGGAACAAAAAGCTGGGTGATTTCATCCATAAGAAGAAAAGCACACAAAATACTAGAGAAAATGGACTCGTTTGTTATTTTAACCATAATATTAATTTTTTTCAAACATAATCTAACGGAAGGCATTAAGGTCTATATTTTTTATCCAAAATTTTAATTATGCTAGAATTTTATAAGTCTTAGCTGCTCAGAAAAATTTTCATTATTAAATGACTTTTCACTAAATTTCTTTCTTAAGTCAACAAATGACCAAATCTATATAGGAAGTTCACAATACTACACATTTTAATTTTCACTGACTACCAATGTGCTCTTGAAAGGTAGATTTAGCACAAATCATAATGATATGATAAAATAAAATTTTCCTTTTACTTGTTTTTTTGTTTTGTTTTGCTCACTGGAAGCAAACTCTCTTAAAAGCAAACTCTCTTATATGTGACTTTTTTTTTTTTTACCTTAAGATATGCATGTTAAAATTGGTTTTCAGAAAAAGTCGTTAGGTGATTGTGGTAGAATAATCCTTCTTTATGGGGAATACATTACAAGACACCCAGGGAATGCCAAACCCTGTACAAACTGGGTTTTCTCCATTTCATCATAGGTATCTATGATAAAGTTTAATTTATATATTAAGCACAGTAAGAGATTAAGAGAAAGAGCCAATGATAAAATAGAAAATCATAACCGTATACTGTAATGAGAGTTATGTGAGTGTTTCCTCTTTCTCTCCCTGTCTATAGGTGTCTTACTGTACTGTCCACAACCTTCTTCTTGTAATCTGCCCATCTGATGAACCAGACGCCACTAAGTGGCTAATGGACCAGTAGCATCTGCAACACAGACAGGTTGGATAAAGGAATGATTCACATTCTGGGAAGGACAGAGCAGATGGCACGAAATTTATCACATTCCTCAGAATGGCACACAGTTTAGAACTTATAAACTTTTATTTCTAGAACTTTCTATTTAATTTTTTTGAGTCATTATTGCCCTTGGAAAATGAAACTGTTTATAAATGGGGACTATAGCATTCTCTGCCACGACAGCCTTAATACACTCCATTCTGGATTATTGTGTATGGATTTTTCTGTACCCCATTGGAATTTCCTGTGCATCTGAGTACTCAATATGTATGGAGACAGAATACACATTTCAATTAAGGCAAAATTACAATGTAGGCAGTTTGTCATGTGTGCTTGCCATCCTTGTTAAATTTTCTTCAGAGCCTTCTGCACCCTAACACAGAAATAAACTCAAATGTTTCCATTTACATTTCTCAGATATATTTGGGTTTTAAGATGAATCAAATGCTGTACTCAGTGGATCTTAGTAGGACAGGCAGGAACCAGCCCAGTGATGTGTTAGAACGTAAAAAGTGGGGATCAAGAAGCTTTGTGTGTGGGGAGAAGCTGAATCAAGATTCAGTGCTCTTGATTTATCTCAAAGGGATTAAAACTTCAGAAAAAGAACTCAGATGAGAGTAAATATAGTGGTTATTTCTTCCCACTTTTCTTTTTTTTTTGGCTTTCTGAAGGCAGGCCTAAATTATACAGTTATACAGCTGTGTGGGCAGCAAAATACTAATACAAAGCATGCCGTCCTCAGCAGTAAGTACAAAAAGGGGGTCCATTAAATGTGAAGATTGTGGGGGAAGTTTTAATAAAAGAAGAAGATGGAATAAAGAAACCCCCTAGTTCTGAGTGTCACCCAGCAAAAAAACTTAGCTTGTCCTTAGCCAGGTGTGTGGGGGACAGACTAAAGGCAGCCTTGCAAAAATCCTGGGCTTTAACCATCATGTAAACACTTTGCAGGTGTCAGAACAAATCCTGTGTAACAGATGTACAGATTTGTTCACTGTTAACCAAACAACAACAAAAAGAACAAAGCAAAACAACAGAAATATTGGCAGACTCCAAAAAATGAGAATACTGTAACAGACTTTGTCTTATAACAAAATATTTAAAATACTTAAGGTACAGTTCAAGATTACTAGCCATTAAAGAATGTGCTCAATTCTCAAAGGAATAGAAGATCAACATATGACTATTCTGGGATGATCTCATTGTAAGAAATAGGGATTGCAAAATCACATGGAGCCTGTCTGCACCAAAAAATATTTAAGAGCCCTTATAATAAACCTGTGAAGAGAAAAATGAAAAGAAATCAATAATTATGTTAAGTATTTAGGGAAAAATAACATTACGTGTAAGCAAATGATGATTCAAATAACTACTGATTTTTCATCAGAAACTATGAGGATTTGAGGCACAAGACAGTGTTAGTGCTCTCTTTAAAGTATATTTTAGTACAGCTTTAGTGTACTTAAAGTACATTCAATTCATGTTTCTATATGCAACAAAAATATTTTTCATTGGGCGGCGCCTGTGGCTCAAAGGAGTAGGGTGCCAGCCCCATATACCGGAGGTGGCAGGTTCAAACCCAGCCCTGGCCAAAAAAAAAAAAAAAAAAAATCATTAATTAAAGTGAATAAAGATGTTTTTGTTGAATAAAAAATAAGGGCATTCTTTATTACCAGATGCGCTATAAAGAAAATATTAAAAGTATTGATTCATACCAAAAGAGAATAATACCAGAGAGCCTCATATAGGCAGTGTGTAGTTGGAGCTTGTCTTTTTAATCCATTTGGCCACTTTATTAATTTTGATTGAAGAATTGAATTCATTTACACCAAAACTAACAACTGATCATATATGAGAACTTACTGCCATTTTTTCCCTTCCTCCCTTCCTTTCTTTCTTCTTTTAATTCTCTCCTCCCCATTCTTGTTTATCTTGGTGATTTAGTTATTTTTTGTAGTGCTATTTTGATTCCTCACTCCTTATCATTTGTGTAACTCATAGTTGTTTGTTTTGTGGTTACCAGAAGGGATATAAAGTGATAGATGAATTAAAAGTAAGAGAACAGGGAAATTATATACCATGTAATTACTGAACAAAGGAAAGCTTGAGTGTCTACATATCAGACAAAGTAAGCCACAAAAAAAAAAAAAAAAAGAAAGAAAGAAAGGAGATATCACCAGGAATTAAAAGGGCCATTATGTAATGACAAAACAGGCAATTCACAGAGGGCATTATTATTTCAAGTATGCACATATTTAACAACAGTTGTTCAGAATAGAAGAAACAGAACTGACAGAATTGGATGGAGAAGTAGACGTATCTGCCATATTATTTGTATACATCAACCTCTACTTTTCAAAGACAACAGCTAGTTTTCAAAAATAGATTTAACAATTAGAAGGATAATCAGCAAGCCTATAGAAAAAGTGAACAACACAATCCATCATCTTGACTTAACTGATATCTACAAAACATTCTGCCTTAAAAATAACACCAGGGTATACACAAACATTTCCTTCTCTCAAACCCACATTAATCATTCAACAAGTTAGAACAGTAGAGCAGACCTTAACAAAATCAGAACTATAACAGATATATTATTTGAACATAAAAAAACTAAATAAAAATTTATTAACAGGAAGATACCTGCAATACAACATTCTACTTGAAGTCCTACTAGAGGTAATAAAATAAGTAAATAAGTTGCAGCCATCAAGATTTTAAGTTAATAATAATAGAGGTGCTGAAGTCTGAGGATACAAGGCAGTCTATAAAAATCAATTAATTTCCTTTATATTTAGTAAAGATAAACAAATAGCCAGGTGTCATGGCCCGTGCCTAAAGTCCCAGCTACTTAGGAGGCTAAGGCAAGAATCGCTTAAGCCCAAGACTTAGAGGATGCTGTGAGCTGTGATACCACAGTACTCTACCCAGGGTGACAGATTGAGACTGTCTCAAAAAAATATATATCAAAAAGAAAAGGATGCTGTTTATAATATGATGGCAATGCATAGAATTCTGATATAAAATTTAAGAAAATATGTAAAGAATTATTTGGAAGAAAATTAGAAACAAGTTGAAATATAACTAAGGAGAATTAAATTAAGGGTGAGATGTACAGCTTTCAGTAACTAAAAGACTCAATATATCATTTAGATGCAATTCTCCCCAAAGTGATCTACCTATTCAACCCAATTAATACCAAATTCTCATCAGAAACTTATGTAGACATCAACAACATAAGACAAAATTTTCTGTTGAATAGCAACTTAAGTACAAGGTATAAGTTTGAAAAGGAAAACAATTGGAAGAACAATAGACCAGAGCATAGAGTTTACAAATAGAAGCAAACAAATGGGTTGAATTGATTTTTGACCTAGAGGCAAAGATATCTCAATGTTAAAGACTACTCTATTCAGCAATGGTGCTGGGACGGTGGACTATGTATATTCCGAAATAATGAACATCAATATTCAGCTTCCATATATTATACCTTATAATAAGATGCTAACTCGAAAGGATCAGAAACCTAACTGAAAAACCTACTTATTAAACCTCTAGGAGAAACCATGTGAAAAATCTTTGCAACCTTGACTTAGGCAAAAAGTTCTTAGATAAAATGATGAAATCCACTAAATAAAAAAAAAAAAACTGATAAATTCGACTTTAGTAAAATTAAAATTTTTGAGAGACACTTTAAGAAAAAAGGGGCATGCAATAGACTGAGAGAAATGTTTGCATCTTAAACATCCCTCAAAGTATTTGTATCTGGACTAATTAAAGAACGGTCAAAGCTCAATAACAAGAAAACAATCCAAAAAGGAGCAAGATATTTGAATGTATCACCAGGAAACTATACAAATGTCTAATAAACATGTGAAAAGTTAGCAGTAGAATGGCTAATAATTTAAATTAAAACAGAAGAAAAAATAACTGAAAGCAAATGTTGACAAGGATATGGGGCATCTGGAATGTTCCTACCTGTTAATTCCTGGAATGAAGCCTGGAACTACTCTTCTGGAAAACACTTGACTGTTTCTTATGCAGTTAAACACATACTTACTGTGGGAGGTCTGACAATGTTCATTCCAGAAGAAAGAAGCTCCAAAATTCCTTGGAAGGGTGTACTAGACACTGGGGTCTGTGCATAACGTCCTAAAAGGAGTACTTCAAATATAACTGTAGTGACATTCGTCAATGAGGTATGAGCATTTTTTTCTAGGATGAGTTTGTGAACTTAATTGTCAGACCTTATACTTCCAAGCAATCCCAATTTGAGGTATTTACTGAATAGAACTGAAAACTTCTATTCGCCAAAATAACATGCACATACAAGTTGCGTGATGTTTGTGGTCACTCTGTTCATAATAACCCCAAACTGGAAACAAACCAAGTGTTTGCTCACTAGGGAATAAACAGAATGAGGTCTATTGATTGAATGGAACATTTTTGAACTGTTTTAACTATTACTTATCAATCCAAAGAATAAATTTTGATTCCTACTTATGCAAGTATTGATATAGATGGATCTCAAATATATTGCTAAATAAAAGACAACAGATTGAATGGGTACAAGCTGTATATTTTCATTTTTATGAAACTTTGGAGAGGCAAATTATAAGAACAGAAAAATCCGTGGCTTTCTGTTTAGCTGTTATGGAGGGGCTTAGTTGACTAAGTGTTGTTTACATTCAAGAGATACTATTAATATATAATTTCCTTTGATAATAAGAAAATGATAACTCATATTTATGCAATCACTTTTATCTTTATCTAATCCAATGCAATCGCAGCCTAAAATGTAAGGGGTTGATTAATGCTTACTTTAGATAACAGAACCTTGGTGAAGAAAAACAAGGGAGGAGAATAAATAGAGATGGTCATCACATACTGAAAAGATAGTTCTACATATTAAAATCGGCTGTGAGAAACATACTGAGAAGGATCGGGTTCAAGCCTTTCTTAAATGGCATAGCTCTCTGGGGTTTGCTTATACCAGTGGTTCTCAACCTTCCTAATGCCGCAATGTATTTTCATTGTTAAAAAGGGGTCGTGACCCACAGGTTGAGAACCGCTGGCTTATACATATGTATCCTTCAAAGATTCTCAAACTTCGTCTCTTCACATGATCTTACCTCCCCTATGTTCAGATTACATTCTGACCCACATGTCAATCACTGCTTAGATTCTTGAAGGTCTATTCCATTTTAATTTTAGAGATCCAAATTTATCTTCAGTGATCTGACATTCTGAAGTTTTCGGATCCCATGTTTATGTGGATAGGTCCAGAAGCTCCATTTTAAACACAGGTTGCTTCTGCTTTTATTTGCCGGTCCTCAATCTGTTTGCAATGAAGTGTGGCCTCAGTGCTCTATTTCACTAAATCATTTTGTTCAGCATAGCAAAGCTTATGTGTGTATTTAATTCCCTAGAGGACCAAGGATGCATTTCACTAGCCTCAATCAGTCATTCTGTCATTATTCCAAACAACTGTCCTCCACTCTGAGTGGTAATTTTCATGCCCATGACTATCTTGAGACAAAGATGTTTTCAGGTGTGATCTGTGAGCATGATGGGCAGGAACTGAAGTCTTGCATCTCTCTTTTTCTTAATCACAGCAGACAGGGAATTTGGAAATTCTAACACCATCTACAACAGTCTCATTTGAGAAATACTGCTGCATAGCACGCCTGGTCCTGTGAAGAGTCAGAAAGAAAAATCAATAAGAAGATATGCTGTTGAATAAAGCAAATTAAACAACATCAAGTGTTCCTTTTTAATAAATTTAAAACTTTCTGACTAAATTAGATAGTGTTTTACTCACCTTTATTAAAGACAAAGGGACTTTTTTTAGCTTAGAAGGTAACAGAATATTAGAATTTATTTGTCTTTAAGTTGTAAGTAAAAGGGAATGTAACTACTCCATGTAACTTGCAGATTTAGAAGTATGGATACTTTCAGCATCAGTGTGACCCAGAACCCTCAATTGGTGACATCCAAAAAACCAGTTTCATTCTATCTACCTTTATGCCTTCTTCACTATTAGCTTGCTATCTTTAATTTCAATTGACATCAGCTCCAGACATGCTTCATTGTTGAGACTCAGTGAGTGTGCGAGAATCTCTTCTTTAAATATCCAAAGAAAACAATTGATTTCAACCCCTACTAAACAAACTGGGTGACTACTCCTGATTCAGTCATGTCACTGCTGATTGACATCAGCCAGGGTTATAAAGCCTTCCCTATATTGGTTTGAAATGGTACTGAGTAGATTGAATACTTGGATTTCCATTCTTGTGATACTTTGCTATGAAGAATGTGTTTCAACCCCATCAAGGTGAACACAAAAATGTTGTCTCCATCTTTTCTTATGACTAAATATCCATGCACCACAGTTCATTAATCTAATCACTGGATGATGGGCCAACTGCACACCCACATGAAAGGATAACACAATGGTGTTCTAGTAAGGGCGTGGGGTAAGGAGGGAAGCGGGAAAGGGGAGGAGGGAGGGTGCTTGTCTGGTTCTTATCTCACACAGCGTGCACAATGTGAAGGCTTCAGCACCCCCTACTGGGTGAAGGGCTCAGCTACAATGTGAACTTCACCTTAGAAATAAAAGCAATGCAACCTGAAGATTGGTACCCTCATATTAATCTGAAATAAAAATAAAATAAAATTTTCCCTAAAACACTAACAATAAAGGGAGAGATGAGTTGTCTACATGCTTTAGTTGTTGTACCCTTAATGAGCAGAAACTTTTTAGCTTGTTGTGAAATAAGTAAAAAAAAAATACGACGTTTATTAGCGAATCTCAAAAAAAAAAGTGTAGATGAGTTGACAACTAATTGTTTACAATATCAAAAAAAGCAGATAGTTAAGTAGTGGGAAAAATTTTTGATTGGATGAATAAATTAATCAATTAAAGATAATTCTAGGCTTGTCAGGGAGTAGCGTTATGGGGAAAACTCATTACTCAACTTTTATGTCCTCACATTTAAAGTGAATATATTAACTTCTACATAGAGTTGTTATGAGTATTTGTATAAGCAATACATGCAGAAGTATTTAACCAACCAAAACATAAGATTTACTTGTTTGTCATATATTATTATTATTATTAAAGATAAGGTTTCATTATGTTGCCTTGGCTGGCCTCTGTCTTCTGGGCTCAAGTCAGCTTTCTGCCTCAGCCTCTGGAGAAGCTGGTAATACACATGCGCCACTGAGCTGTAACGGACATGTGACACTAAGCCCACCCGAAAAGTATAATTTTGGGAAGTGATTTTTCTAAAGTATCTAGGTGTCATTTTAAAGAATCATTTGCAAAACAGCACAGCTACAGATTTTGTTAAAATTGCAATAGTTCCATTCAAACCAGAGCACTTCAAAAATAATGCAACAAAATAGAACAAAAAGTATAAACTAATTTTGAGAGGAAATGCTCTTGGTAAGTGCCTGGTGCACTTACAGAGAACTTGGATTCAAAACTTATATTTTCACGGCAATCACTGTACTTTTTCTTTTGGTGAGAAATAAGTAATTCTGGAGAAGCCCATAAGGATGACATAGATGATTGTTTCAAATAAATTGTAGAAACTTATATGAGTCCACTTAATTTTTAGGTGTTTCCATCTCCTTTTCTTTTCTTTTTTAGCTAACTTTATTTTTTAAATTATAGATATCTAATAAAAGTCGCAAAATGTAAGAAAAAATATCCCAGGGGGAGAAAGAACCCATATAGAGAATAGGCAAATCATGATTATAATAACTTTTTGAATAGCTTAAATAATTCTTAACTAAATATATACAACACAAAATAGATCAGGTGATATTTATCTCTCCATATAGGTTATATATATATGCGTGTGCATATACATCTATATATATCCATGTAATATGTGAGTTAATAGATACATACTTATGAAAATGCCTCATATTAATATATATTTTAGTTTTACATGTATTTGAGGGTGCATATCCATATATACAGAGAGAGTTAAATAATCAAGGAAACAGTTCTTCAATACTAACTTTTAAAATAATGTTGCTTAATTATCTGCTCTTTAAAAATGGTAAGAGACTGAAATATGCCACTCAAAAGTAGTTTGTTAGCACAAAATACAAAGAATTATCTAGCTGAAGGCAGTTTAGTAGAAGCAGATACCGTAAGGCTCCCTACACTTTCTTTACCTGAAAGAAAATAGTTTTAGGCAAAGCCACAGTTTACAAAGTCAAAAGTACCTTGTTTCCATCTATAATAGAGGTAGCAAAGGTGAGCCACTAAGGCAACATCAGCCTGGCAATGATGCTAGAAAGATCTATGCCAACGAGGTTTACTATCTACTCATTAACTTCCAGTTATCTATCTTTGCACAAATTCTTAACATTTACTTTTCTTTGTTCAAGAAACTATAAAAGTTGGCATTCAAAGCCACATCTCTGCAAAAAACTCATTCCCCTGGCTGTCGCCCAAGTACTGAATATATGAAACATGCATGTTAATAAATTTCTATTTTTCTCTTACCCGCCTTCTTGTTTTAGCAATGTGCTACAACCAACCCATGAAAGTGGAAGAAAAATCATTTCCCTTCCCCCATAGAGCCAAATATTCAAAACATAAGAATAAAGTTGTACTGCATATAAATAATAACAGTTTATTAGCTTGCTTATCCTGGTCGATTTTCCTTAAATCAAACCAAACTAACAAATAAGAGTGCATTGAACATACAATGATTAAAGGCATTCTCACTTTCCTTTCTCAGAATTACAATTCTAACTTAAATTTCACAGCAGCACTGATTTTTAATGACTTTCAAAGTAACCTGTATGAGAACAGGCAATTCTAGGAACAATCAAGGAGCTTGATTAACCAAAGAATGTGGAAGCATTAGTTCTTCCTTTGGCCTATGATTATACCATATCTGAGATACTTGAAACCACTAGGTACAGAAAGAAAAAAAAAAAAAACATGCTTTATGAATCCAGGAAACGATAGTCGGTGAAACTTAGGACAGATGCTCATAACTTAAAAAGTCAATACACTTGCCTTTTTTAAATTAAACTTGATTTAAAGTATTACTGATGCAATGCAGGAAGCATAACTGATAACCCTCCTATTGGCCATGATGATTGTTAGTGAATCATAAAGAAAGGGCTTGAATCCCACCCTTTAGTAACTAAGTGAAATTCAGAAAATATACTACTTAACCTACCCACATTTCTGTTTCCTCATCTAAAAATGAAAAATAACAATATCTACATTTAATTTTTATGAAAATTATATAGCATATGTAAATAATCTTCTAATTCAGGGCCTGGGATATCATGGGTACTGATTTAAATCAAGTTTATTGTTGTATTTAGATAGATTTAAGGGGGTAAAAGTGCAGTTTTCTTTAATGAGTATATTGTGTGATGGTGAAGTCTGGGCTTCTAGTGCACCTATTATTTGAATAGTGTATATTGTGCCCATTAGGTAATTCTTCATTCCTCACCCCCCTTCCATTCTTCAACCTTTGGGGTCCTTAGTGACTATTATTCCAGTCTGTACCAACACCACCATGCGTACCCATAGCTTAGTTCTCTCTTATAAGTGCTTTCATATAATACTTGAAATGCGCAAAGTTTTAATAAGTTATACTAGGTAAATAAGTAATAGAAACTCCATTGATAATCAAAACTTTTTGTACAGAAAAGAACAAGGAAAAAGACCTTGCATTAGCCGGGCATTGTAGTGGGTGCCCGTAGTCCCAGATACTTGGGAGGCTGAGGCAAATGAATCACTTAAGCCCCAGAGTTTTAGGTTGCTGTGAGCTGTGACGCCACAGCACTCTATCGAGGGTGACGTTGTGAGACACCGTCTCAAAAAACTAACAAACAAAAAAAGACTTTGCACATCTCTACCCCAATGCACTTTCCCTTAGTACATGGAAATTTTATATTTTTTGAACTATTATGCATTGAGGCGATATGCAGTAATAGGAGGTTTGAAAAGTGGTAATTTTTTTTTTTTAAACCTACCTCTTCAAGGAACTAAGTCGGACATGTGAACTAGATTTTTTTTTAACATAAATGCTCCAATTCACAATTGATAAGGAAAAATTAATTCTGATTGGACTATTCAGTATAAAAATGCTTTCACAAGACTTAACCAACTTATTTACTGAAAAAAATCAATATAAGCGGACCGGTGTACTTTTTTTTAAACTATTGTACAAGCTTCAGTTATCTTACTCTTTAATGAGGGTTATTTATGGTAGCTTTGACTGCATATCTCATTTAAAAGGGGAAAAGTACTGAAACACAGAAAACTGTTTGAATTTCACTGAGCCCAAGCATAATCTAGGTCTCATTCATATTACAATAAACATGATAAATTGATAACTCTAATTGCACTTTGAAGATTTCCCATGCAGAGATGTAGCTATTATACCAGTGCTGTTATGACTTATGCCACTAGTGCTAACACAAATTTGTAGCTGTTATTTGATATTCAGTAAAGTTTCAATACTCATATTTTTTTTATCTCAGAATATTAGAGGGAATATGTGTTTTGTTCACATACTTTTTTATTCTGCAGAAATTGATATTTCTTATTTTTTACAAATTGATATTTCAAATGTATAGGCTGCTGATTTCAGAAGCCATATATTATGATTTCTAAAATGAGCGAATGTTTTTAAATGATGTCAAGTAACACCCAGAGGATTAAGTAATAATTGCCATATGATAGGCGTATGTATGATATGTATGACATAATAACAGAATATATGTGAACGTTGACATTTTTATATATGTTAATATGAGGCACAATTCTAAGATTTATGATTAGTAACTGCTTTAAGTCATCATTCTTCAGCCATTTATGGCCTCAGACAAAGACTAATCTTTTTGTGCCTCAGGTACTCACCTCTAAATTAGAAAAAAGTTTTTCCCTGTATTCTTCCCTTATAAAAGTTTTGCAGAAATCAAAGATGTCTTGGCATTATATTAAGGTTGTCTATTACAGTGGCTGTGCTTATTTGAGTTCTATAAGCCCAAAGGAAAGTTATCCGGGGAGTGGAGTTACGAATTTTATTTATTTTTTCTTTATCTTTATGTATATTTCACCCAAATACCATCATCATTTTCACAAACATTTTCTTCAAAAATTTTAAAAGTGTTGTTTGACATATGTGGCTCATATAAGTTCTGGAATTTATTTATGATTGATGTGAACTAGAGATTTAATTTTTTATGTCCCTATTAATAAGCAATCTTATTACTATTGTTTATCAAAGTGCTTTCTTGCTGATTTGTAATGTTATCACTTTCCAATCCAAGGTTCAGTAGGCTGTAATCCTGGCCTCCCTCTTCATTTTCACCATTTAATTAATCTTTTTTTTTTTTTCCTATGTAACTTGCTTTATTCAGCTTCACTTTAAGGATAGTTTTATGGGGAACTGACATAATAGTCAATAGATGATTTTTTTTTCAAATCATTACTTACTTTAATCTCAGTGCTCTTAATACATAGAGATAACCATAGGGTCCATTACAATGGAAGAAAGCTTAAATCACCTGAAGTATGCCCATTCTAAGAGTACAAAGCAAAGCAGATAAAAAAAAAATTAAAACTTTATTTCTATTATTCTTGCTTGCTACATTTCATTTACGCAACCAGTTAAGTATATATAGCTTACTCACTGTGAGTAGTTGTATGCAAATATTTATCTTAACAAAAGAAACACATCTCCCTTAAGACTAACCTACAATAATAAAGTTGACTCTTACTTTTCAGTAAGAGTCTTACTTATATGATTCTTACCCAAAGTGGTAAGATAAATTATTCAAATTGGTAAATAAATATTTATTTATTTCTAAATGACTATCAGTGGTTTCAATTTTTATTAATATTTCTCACCTACACACATATGTTCATAGGTGGTCAATGCTTGGCCCTCTTCTTTATTTATTAATTTATATGAGTTTAGTGAATCTATCATTGATCTACTAATAATAATAAATCTAAATAAACTGAATTAATGCAAGGGAATTGTCTTTATACATTCCTGACATTCATCCATAGAGTCCATTCAAAAAAAGGAAGAGACTAATTAGGTTTTATGTTGGACCTCAGAGTTTCAGACACATATTATTCATCATTCATTCAATAGATGTTTTAAATGAAAACAAAACAGTTTACATTATGGCAAAACCAAATGTTTTTTCATTGCAGAAAAATATTTAAGGATAAGTGAAAAGGAAGATAGTGATCCATAATTGCATTCTCTGCTTGTTTGTTCCAAAGTGGAATGCATGAGCTATAAGTGGCTACCTAAATTAATTAAAATTAGACAAATAGTTCCTCTGATACTGCCACATTTTTAGAGCTCAACAACCACATGTGGCTAGTGACTACTGTTTTGAACAGGCAAACTGCAGAACATACTCACCTTATAGGAAGTTCTATTGGGTAACTCTGAAGGGGAGACTTACTTTTTTTTTTTTTTTTTTGCATATACATGTGTTTATTTGGTTTCCAATTTTTGCCTTCACAAAATTAAATAACAATAACAATGTTTAAGAAAGAACTAGAAACAAAAACCTCATAAAAAATGAATGAAGATAAATATATTCAGAAAAGAAATCAGATGATTGCTGCAACAAATTATTGAGCAATAATAATAATAATAATGCAAAAAAAGTGACATTCACATTGTCAAATAAGAGTATGTATATTATAGAATGCTTTGACTCTGAGGTTCAATATGGAATCATCAGTTAACTTCTCATTATTTTTTCCCCAAAGTCTCCAAAAATGATGACTAGGGCAGGGCCTGTGGCTCAAAGGAGTAGGGTCCTGGCCCTGTATTCTGGAAGTGGTGTGTTCAAACCCAGCCCAGGCCAAAAACTGCAAAAAAAAAAAAAAAAAAGATGATTAATATTTACAAATAAAAATAAAAGGTAATTTCAAAAAACAGATCATGCCAAATCTTATAGACAATAGAAAAAGAAGAAATACTTCAAAAGTATTCTACTTCATTTGGATATGCCTGATATTAAAATTGGAAAAATGTATTATTATAAAGGGAAATTATAAACATATAAATGAGGATGCAATATCCTAAACAATATATTAACAAGTTGAATTAAAAATTAATGTTTAAGTAATGTACTTTGGTCAAAATTAAATCCAATTTGTGTGAGAATTAGTCACTTTTTTTTTCTTTTTTTCTTCTTTTCCTTTCCCTCACCCCTCCCTCCTTCTCTCTCTGTCTGCTCTCTCCTTCCCTATGTCCCATCATGTCATTAATTGTCCTCCTATCAAAGTTGAATACCTAGGATTCATACTTCTCCATTCCTGTGATGCCTCATGAAGAATAATGGGTTCCACATCCATTCAGGTTAGGACAAATGCTGCAAAATCTCCATTTTTAATGGCTGAATAGTATTCCATGGTATACATATACCACAGCTTGCCAATCCACTCTTGGGTTGAAGGGCATTTGGGCTGTTTCCACATTTTAGCGATTCTAAATTGGGTTATGATAAACAGCCTAGTACAAGTATCTTTATAATAAAAGACTTTTTTCCTTCTGGATAAATACCCAGTATTGGGACTCAAGGATCGAATGGGAGGTCTAGGTTGAGTTCTTTGAGGTTTCTCCATACTTCCTTCTAAAAGGTTGTATTAGTTTGCAGTCCCGCCAGCAGTGTAAAAGTGTTCCTTTCTCTCCACATCCATGCCAGCATCTGCAGTTTTGAGATTTTGTGATCTTATATTTTGAGAACCCTAAAGACTAAACCACAAGACTCTTGGAAGTCATCAAAAAATACAGTAATGTTTCAGGATATAAAATCAATATCCACAAGTCAGTGGCCTTTGTATACACAATAACAGCCAAGATGAGAGGTTAATTAAGGACACAGCTCCCTTCACCATAGCCCCAGAGAAAGTGAAATACATAGGAATATACCTAACAAAAGAGGTGAGGGACCTCTATAAAGAAAATTATGAAATCCTAAGAAAGGAAATAGCAGAGGACTTTAACATACCATGCTTATGGCTGGGAAGAATCAACATTGTTAAAATGTCTATACTTCTCAAAGCAATCTACCAATTCAATGTCATTGCTATTAAAATACCAACATCCTATTTTCAAGACTTGGAAAAAATGATTCTGTGTTTTGTATAGAACCAGAAAAAAACCCGTGTAGCTAAGGCAGTTTTCAGTAATAAAAACAAAGCTGGGGGTATCACCATGCCAGATTTTAGGCTGTATTAGAAGGCCATAGTGGTCAAGACAGCATGGTACTGGCACAAAAATAGACATAGACATTTGGAATTGAATAGAAAACCAGGAAATGAAACCAACAAATTACAACCACCTAATCTTCGATAAACCAGACAAGAATATCCACTGAGGGAAAGACTCCCTATTCAATAAATGGTGCTAGGAGAACTGGATATCCACATGTAAAAAACTGAAACTGGACCTGCACCTTTCTCCACTCACAAAAATATATTCAAGACGGATAATGGACTTAAATTTAAGGCATGAAACAATAAAAATCCTCAAAGAAAGAACAAGAAAAACACTGGACAATATAGGCCTGGGGAAAACTTCATGAAGAAGACTTCCATCACAATAGTAACAACAGCAATAATAAACAAATGGGATTTAATTAAACTGAGAAGCTTCTGTATTGCCAAGGAGACGACCAAAGCAAGCAGACAACCTACCCAATGGGAAAGGATATTTGCATATTTTGAATTAGACAAAAGCTTAATAACTAGGATCTCTACAGAACTTAAATTAATCGACAAGAAAAAAAGCAACAATCCCATACAACAAAGGGGAAGAGAGATGCACAGGCCCTTCTCTAAATAAGACAGATGAATGGGTACCAAACACATGAAAAAATGCTCATCATCCTTAATTATTAGAGAAATGCAAATTAAAACCACCCTGAGATATCATCTAACCCCAGCGAGAGTGGCCCATATCACAAAAAGCATTTAATTAATCTATGTTTGTGCCCCCAACACAATTTTAACTTCTACCTTTCTAATTATTCTTAATGTTGAATAAGGAATTCTTTGTTATCTTCTTTAAAGATAAAACTTATTTAGTTGACAAATAGCTTATTTGTCATCTATTTTTGACTTTTAAGCTTTTCCTATGAATGCTAGAAGCAATTGAGTAGAAATTTTAGTTAGAATTGTGTTGCATTATTGATCAATTTGGATAAAATGAGTTTCTTTGCCACATTAAGTCATCACACCAGGATCTTTGCGCATTTTTCATTTATTCAAATCTTTTATTTTCTCTACTCATATTTTGTGCTTTTCCCCAATAAAGTCCTCTTACATTTTTTATTGGCAGAGACATATTAGTTTCTTGGATAACACGTTATAACACACAGGGCAACACCTTTTTCTGGATTTTGCTAGGATGTTCATTTTTCAGTAATGGTGATACTTATTTTGCAGTTGTGTCTGCTATTAATACATGTCAGAATTGCTGAGATTATATCATGAAGTTCAGCTTCTTCTTTTTTTAAGTGTTTTAAATAGATAATACCTACAAATACCTACAAATTGTAAAATAGCAAAAAAAAAAAAAAGGTAAAAAACATGTGGTAAGAAAGGTTTCCCTCTGATTTTATTTTACAATGTACGTTCTATAATTACTCAGTTATGGGGAGACAACAGATGGGGAGAAAACTGACATTGGAATGATAGTGTGTTTCTCACACTATCCAAAGGAGGACAGTGGCCACAGAGGGCCACACAGGAAAACTTCAGGGTAGGTCAGGAGACAGAGGAACAAGGGTGACACCTGAGTAAGAGCCTTTATTGCAGTTTCTGCAGCAAGGAGTCAGACTAAAGATAAGTAGGATTGGCTAGTTAAAATAATCTCAGGGATATCTGGGAATGGAGGGTTTCCCTTACTGCGTTGTACCTGGTCTTGTGTTATTTTTAGGACAGGGAAATAGTGGAAATTATGGCAAAGATGTGAGAACCCCATAAGGGATAGAATAGGGGGTTGGGGTTTGTGCCCTTGATTCATGGATTTGCTTTGGAAATTTGGGCGAACAAGTGAATTACCACTTCCAACGTTGGGATGAGCAGTCTTTTCAGGGTCAGTAAGGTTACACCTGTCAAAAAAGCAGAAATAACAAAAAAATGAAAAAGCCCGCTTAATATTCCATTTTTATTCTTTAACTACACAGCTTTCCTCTCTAGAAGTGAACTGTGTTAATTATTTTAATTTCGGAGATATTCTGTAGGTTTTAAATATAAGTAATTACACATCGCTTTTCGCAAAGAATCACACACTATAGATGTAACACATTTTGTCTTTCAGTGAACGATACATAGGGACTTTTCAAAATATTAGTACATCTAAATTTAGTTTTATTTATTTTGCCAGTTCTGCAAAATTCCATTACATTGATATATTATAGCTCACTTGACCTTTTTTTGATTTTGGATGAAGAACATTTACTTTATTTTAATATTTTGGTGGCGTGAATAATACTACAATAAATATATTTATTTGTATTTAATTAACACATGTGTAACTACTAGAAATTAGAAAAATGCTGATTTTAAAAGTCATGTATTTGATATTATGAGATATTTAGATAGATAGATAGATAACGGATAGATGGATAGGTTACAGTTTATAGAGAAAAATTGTTTCCCTCACTGCCAAGGTCACTACAAAGTATTTATCAAAGTGTTTCATCTTGGGATAAAGCATGCTCTGTGTGTATATGTATGCATATACATAAACAATGTATACATATTTATAATATATATATGTCTATGATAGATATGTTGGTTCTTGATATCATTATTTAGAATTTTTTGCAGCTATACCCAAAATATTTTCCTATAAACTTCCTTTCTCATAGTCTCTTTTTATGATTTTGATATCAGTATTCTCTCAGTTTCATGAATACTATTGGGAATCTATTTTTCTACACTTTTAAAACATATAATAATAAAAAAATAAAAAAAGAACATATAATAAGAATTATCTGTTTCCCAAATATGTGGTAAAACTTGATTTAAATTTTTTTTGTTTTGGCTGGTTTTCTTTAATGTCCAAGTCAAGATTCACCTGTAATTTTTTTTTTTTTTTTTTTTTTTTTTTTTTTTGCTAGGGCTGGGTTTGAACTCGCCACCTCCAACATATGGGGCCAGCACCCTACTCTTTTGAGCTACAGGCACCAACCACACCCATAATTTTTTGTCTATTTTAGAATTCTGTGGTTTAACTTCATGAAAAGTCTTAATAATGTGGAATGTAAAAATTTAGAATTAACTTAGTAGTCAATTTATTTTATTAAAAATTGAGAAATGAATTTAAGTTAGAGAACTGAGTTAAACAAATGGAAATCAATTGTGTTTATACTATTTTTTAATTAAAAGATACATCCCTCAAGTTTTCCAAAGATATTGAGATATTGACATTTCATATCTACTAGTGGTACTCATTACTTTTAAGCCTCTAAACGTGTTTTCCTTGGAGTTTTTGTTCATCTATTTGTCTTTCCTTTAATGTATGGTTCTTGGAGTGATAGATGACACAACTAGGGTAACTTTGCTCTGCCAAACATAGTTACAAGACCCCCAAGAACACGTTACTAGTGGGTATATTTTGTTAACACACTAGGATTAGGTTTCTGATCCTTCACCAGTTCTCTTTGAACTTGTCCCATTCTATGGAGGTAAATAAAAGGAACAACTTCCTTCCTGCACAGAGTATCGTCCTTATCTTCGTTCCTTTTTGTTCTTTAGCTTGAGCCCTAGATTTCATTATGAAGCCTCTTCACAGCTGACTGACAGCAAGAACAACTGATGTTTTCCCTCATATAACATGTTGTTGTCCAGCCTACATTGTCCTTCTCTTCAGCACAGAAGCGTTGACATAATAGCTTTAACCCAATACAACTGTCATCGAGTTTACAAAATATTTTATATTATATAAAAACAAGCAAGTTTTACCATACCTCATTGCACAAAGTGAAACAACAAATCTGTATAATAATAATTTTTAAAATGCCTGCAGTTGAACTCCTGGTATCTATCAGAAATAGTACAATGCTAGAACGATGACGGAAATTATTTGCTATTTTAAAATGTTGTTCTTCTGTCTGAGATAATAAAGCGATACTCCAAAAGGCTTGCCAAGATGCCATGTAGCGAAAGACTGTATGTGTTTTGGCCACCACAGCAGGCCTTCTTCTAAGCACCCCACAGTTACATTGTTCTTATTATTGAGGTTTTTTTTTTTTTTTCCCATGCATGTGAGTGCATAGGGCTTAGCTGCATTAATAATCAAACATCAGCTGGGAAAACTTTTCTCCTTTCTGACAGTTCCATCATGAATCTTGCTTCTGCATACCAAGACAAGCCAAAAGAATAGTGAGAATCTTTCAGATGTAATTAAGTTCTGTATCTGAGTACCTTCACTTCTCAAAACTCATTGCAGAGCATGACACTGTATTTGTGGAGAGTTAATAGATACAAATTTATATTTAATGTGACATGTCATAGTTTATTTATTTTTTGATCCTGAAATTATGTTCCCCAGTCAGTGTGAATTTAGTAAGTTAAGAAAGCAAATACTAGCCTTCTTTTGCAATTTCAATGGACTTTAATGTTTAGGAAAATAGAGAGTTTTATAAGTGTGCCAGAGATCATGACTGAATGTATTTTAGTGTGGGAATTTTTTAAAAAGAAAAGAAAAGGGCTGC
Organism: Otolemur garnettii; assembly: GCF_000181295.1. Classification (NCBI taxonomy): domain Eukaryota; kingdom Metazoa; phylum Chordata; class Mammalia; order Primates; family Galagidae; genus Otolemur; species Otolemur garnettii. The sequence continues at coordinate 52,341,581 of NW_003852396.1, forward strand.
ACCAGTGGCAGTCAAATTCATTCATATAGTTTGATTTTAAAAGCTAAGTTGCAAAAAAAGCTTGGCAATCAAATATGAGTACATTTTTTCTGTTTGCAATTATTTTCTGACGCCAAATTTAAGGGCCATTTGTGGGTCCAATTTAGGGAACAAGTACTTAATACTCAAATTAGTTAATTGCACCCATTATTACTCAGCAAATGAAATTACGTTAGTATACACAAACAAGAAAGCACCACTTAAAATGAGCCCTCCTCACTTTCTCCCGGGATTTGTATTACTCTATTATTATTTTAATAAGCGGGAATTAGAACACTCTTTTCTTTTCCCATTTCCATCAGCACAAAGCTTATTTATTTATTTATTTTTGCAGAGGTCGCAACTAAAAGGAACCATTTGGCTCAACTTCAGTACCAAAGGAGATCCCTTCAATGGCTTTTAAACACTTAATTGGTTAGACTAGAATGAGTGAAAATGTCCTAGGGCATTCAGACCCACTGAACCTTGAAGCCAAGTGCAGAGTCACTTTGCTATTATATTAGATTAGAAACAAATTCATACGTATTTGTCCTCCTTTTCTCATTTGATGATGACATCCTTGTGAATTATTTAATAGTTTAAGCAAACAAAAGCAAGTATTAACACCAGCCCACAGTTTCTTACCTAATTGCACTACAGAAAAATCTTCCAATTATGTTGTATTTGTAGAACTGAAAAGTATCTTCGTGATCATTGAGTCATACCCTTAGCTTTAGAGAAACAGAAGCTGAAGCTCAGAGACAGAAGACACTTGCCTATTGCCAAGCGATTGGAAGGAACCCTACGATCCTACCAAAGCCTGCTGTATCTTGTTGCCTGACCCTGCAAGACTTTTAATTCCTTCTGTAGCTGTGGCTTCCAGTTTCCTGTATCTAGAGCTCACTCTGTTCACTCTGTTCCTTCCACCACTGTTCCATCATCGAGAGCAATTCAAATATTCCTTTAAGGTGAGGCGTTTCTCTCACCTGCTCTCTAATCCCAGTAGAATATGAGCTTTCCTTTTCTATATCTGCATAATCCATCGTTATGGAATCTTTTTTATAATGGATATATTATATAGTATATACTTGTTTTACATGTTTTTGTTTTAACACTCATTAGGTCACAAGTTTTTGAAGACAGAAAACCATTTCACTTATCTCGGATATTTTCAACTGTATCTAACAGAGCACACTGACATTTGAAACAGTAGATAAATATGTTTTAGTTTTTCATTCCTGAGATACTTTAATTGGGAGCTGGATGATCAGCACACACAGGCACAAAGAAATGTAAAGGATATTGAAAATTCATTAGGGAGGAAGATAAAGAGGGTGAGAGCTAAAAGCCTACCCATTGGGTACAGTGAACGCTGTTCTGGGAAGGGCACACTAATGGTCTTAACTTAAGCATTATCCAAAGTATCCTTGTACAGAAGAAATTGTACCTGCTTAATATTTTTAAAAAATAAATAAATAGATAAATAAATCAATAAGTAAGTTTTGGAGAATATTTCTTTGTAGCCATATTTTAACTCAGGATCCTGACTCTCCCTGCAATGCATTTCTGTCTTTCCTTCTATTGTATTTATTGCCTTGATAGTGCACGTGAATCAGCAGATCATACATCTTCTCCTTGGCTAAAATGATAAACACAAATAGAAAGTGAAATCGTTTTGTATTTTTTAAATACTACTTGTCATACCATTGTCCAAAATACTGTGCTTCTCCACTGCCAAGGAAAAACTAGGCCAGACACGACAGACATTCAAAATAGAATTTATTCATGACTAATAGATTAACTCAACACTCTTGAAACAAAAGGTGAGAAATTTTTATTAAGTATTTAAGAAATTAAGTATTGGGATGAGCTAGCGGAGCAGGAGGAATTACGGGGAGATAGGTTAAGATGAGGTGGCCACCTATACTTGCCAAGAGGTTCTGACATAAATTAGGCTCCCATGCTCTGAAAGAGACTAAAAGATAAGGACCTTAATGTTCTTTCTACTTACATTTAAAAAACAGCATTTCCTGAGTCTTGAGAATCATGTTCCTGTTTTGTAAATCTGGCAAGAGGCATAGAGAAAATTTACATCTTAAAGGGAAAGAGAAATAATTTGCATTGTAACTTATCTAAAGTAAATGTCCCATAAAAGAAAGATCTGTAGTCTATCCTTAGGAGAATATTGTCTAAAGGTTAATCAAGCTGATGGGAACATCAGGGCTGTCATGATCACCATCTATAACCTAATGTATTATATTAACTGCAATACTATATCATTATTGATGCTGCTAGCTGCATATAATAGAAAATATGTTAAAATGAGTAATTGATAAGGACTTTTTTGTTTCTTTTTTACTTAAGTAGAATTTTCTAGGGAATGTGGTTACAGGGGTAATTAACAAGGATACCATTATTATCAATGACCTACTTTGCCTTTCACTCCATGCTGGTAAAACTGCTCACGGTCACAAAATTAGAAATACATTTTTTAGGTACTTCTTGCAACAAAATCAAACTGTCTCTTAGAAAAATTTGAATCAATTATAAGCTTTTAAGATAATTTTCTCACATATCACTGGCTAGAATTTTATTACACATTCTTTCCTAAGCTAGGCCTATAATATTATGATAATAAATCAGAATTTCTTGATTAGCTTAACACCAATAGGACTTTCTCCTGAATTCCTTGAGGAAAGATGACATAAAATATTTTTTCACACATGAAAAAGTAGAAATGATTATTGGGCAGATAACCAATAGTATAAGAACAAGATATTTTTTAAAAAGCAACTATGGGCTAGAACGTTTTGTTGTACTATTTACAATTTAGCATAATTAAATGATTGCATTATGGCAATATATAGAACAAGTTCTGTAAACATCTCAAAACATATCTTCTTCCTAAATTTAACAGACTTCCAACATGTGTGTCCAACAACAATCGAGTATCTACATTTACCAAGGAGAGACTAGGCAATAAGGAGTCTTAGTAGAAAAAAAATACTCAAAATATATATTTTCCCTTCTCTCACCCAACATTAATAAATATAGAACACTTCTGAGACCAAATGTGCTTAGATGTTGCCCCAACAAAAATCAAACCATCAATTCTGCAGTAGATGTCACCTGCAGGTCTTCTAGTTAAGTTATGGCAGGAGCTATGTGGAGCTGTGTATCAGACCCCACAGTGTAAGGGCTCTGTCCCACAAGTCCACCTCCACTGACCACTCCATTTGCAAGTCCCAGGTTGACTGTGTTTCTGACCAACTGACATAAATATTGACTCCCATTTTGATTTCTATTAATTTGCTAGAGCTGCTCATAGAACTCAAGGAGACACTGTCGTTTTTTAGTTTATTATCAGAGATAATAGCAGCAGGTTTAATGAAAAGTATACACATGAAGAAATGTATGAATATGTTCCAGCTCCATCCAGGTAAACATAAAGGATGTGAAGTATCTATCTTTTTTATGGCTGCGTAGTATTCCATGGAGTACATATACCACAATTTGTTAATCCAGTCATGGGTGGATGGGCAACAACTCATGGGTTGTTTCCATGTCTTGGCTACTATGAATTGGGATGCAATAAATACTTTGATGCAAATGTCTTTGTTGTAAAATAATTTTTGATTATCTGGATATATGCCTAATAGAGGAATTGCAGGATCAAATGATAGGTCTACTTTTAGTTTCTTGAGTGTTCTCCAAACTTCTTTCCAAAAGGTCATATTAGCTTGCATTCCCACTAGCAGTGTAGAAGTGTTCCCCTCTCTCCATATCCTCTCTTGCCAACATCTGTAGTTTTGGGATTTTGTGATGTGTGCTAAACTTACTGGAGTTAGATGACATCTCAAAGTGGTTTTGATTTGCATTCCTCTGATTATTAAGGATGATGAACATTTTTTCAAGTGTTTGTAGGCCATGTGGCTGTCTTCACCAGAGAAGTTTCAGTTCAAGTCTCTTGTCCATATAGAAATGGGGTTATTTATTCTTTTCTTATTGATTAGTTTGAGTTCTCTGTAGATTCTAGTTATCAGACATCTGGAAGCATAACCTGAAAAAATCTTCTTCCATTCTGAAGGTTGTCGGTTTGCTTTACTTACTGTGCTCTTGGCTGTGCAAAAGCTTTTTAGTTTGATCAGATCCTAGTAATGTATTTTTGGTGTTGTTTCAATTGCTGGAGAGGTCCTCCTCATAAAACATTCTTCTAGGCCAATTTCTTCAAGTGTTTTCCCTGCACTGTCTTCTAGTATTTGTATAGTTTCATGTCTTAAGTTTAAATCTTTTATCCAGTGAGAATCAATTTTGTTAAGGGTGAAAGGTGGGGGTCCAGGTTCAGTCTTCTATAGGTTGCCAGCCAGTACCCAGCACCCTTTGTTAAATAGGAAGTCTTTTCCCCATTGAATATTATTGATAGTCTTGTCGAAGATCAAATGATGAGTAGTTGGGTTCATCTCTTAGTTCTCTATTCTGTTCCATATATCTACTGCTCTGTTTTTTGTGCCAGTACCATGCTGTTTTGATCACTGTAGATTTATAGTATAGCCTGAAGTCTAATAATGTGATATCTCCTGATTTGTTATTATTTCTCAGTAATGTATTTGCTATTCAAGGTTTTTTTCTGATTCCATGTAAAACAAAGTACTATTTTTTCAAGTTCTTTAAAGGATGACAATGGGGCCTTAATAGGGATTGCATTAAATCTGTAGATTGCTTTGGGTAGTATGGACATTTTAACAATGTTGATTCTTCCCAGCCATGAGCATGGTATGTTTTTCCATTTGTTAACATCTTCAGCTATTTCTTTTCTTAGAGTTTCATAGTTCTCTTTATAGAGATCTTTCACATTCTTTGTTAGGTAAGTTCCCAGATATTTCATCTTCTTTGGCACAATTGTAAAAGGAATAGAGTTCTTGACTATATTTTCAGCTTGACTATTGTTGGCATATATAAAAACTACTGACTTGTAAGTATTGATTTTGTATCCTGAGATGCTGCTGTATTCCATGATTCCTTCTAAGAGTTTTTAAGTTGCATCCCTGGGATTATTCCAGGTATAGTATCATATGATCAGTGAAGAGTGAGAGTTTGATCTCCTCTGACCCTATTTGGATACACTTGATTGCCTTCTCTTGCTTGATTGTGATGGCTAAGACTTCCATTTCTATGCTGAATAGCAGTGGAGACAGTGGGCATCCTTGGCTTGTTTCTGATCTGAGTGGAAATGTTTTCAATTTCACACCATTCAATATGATATTGGCTGTGGGTTTGCTGGAGATGGCTGCTATCAGTTTAAGAAATGTCCCTTCTATGTCTATTTCCTTAAGTGTTCTGATCATGAAAGGATGCTAGATATTATCAAAGGCTTTTTCTGCATCAACTGAGAGAATCATATGGTCTTTTTTTATTTTATTGATGTGATGTATTATATTTATAGATTTGTGTATGTTGAACCAACCATGTAACCCTGGAAGGAAACCAACTTGATCATGGTGTATAATTTTTTGATGTGTTGTTGAATTATGTTTGCTAAGATCTTATTGAATATGTTTGCATTGATATTCATTCATGATATTGGTCTATAATTTTCTTCTTCAGTGGATCCTTTCCTGGTTTGGAGATCAGGGTGATATTTGCTTCATAGAATGTGTTGGGAAGTATTCCTTCTTTTTCTATGCTTTGGAAAACATTGTATAATATAGGTATTAGTTCTTCTTGAAAGGTTTGATAGGATTCGGATGTGAAGACATCTGGTTCTAAACTTTTCCTTTTTGGGAGATACTATATTGTTGATGCTATTTCAGTGATTGACATAGGTCTATTCAAGATTCTAATTCTTTTTGATTGAATCTAGGAAAGTGGCATGCTTCCAGGTATTGGTCCATTTCGTTCATATTTTCATATTTCTGGGAATAGAGAATTTTGTAGTAATCATTGAGGATTTTTTGAATTTCTGAAGTCTGCTGTCATTTCTCCTTTATCATTTCTGATAGACAATTTTAGAGATTTTACTTTTCTATTTCTGGTTAGGTTGGCCAAAGATTTATCAATTTTGTTAATCTTTTCAAAAAAAACAACTTTTTATTTCCTTGATCTTCTGAATGATTCTTTTGTTTTCAATTTCATTTAATTCTGCCTTAATTTTGCTTATTTATTTTCTTCTGCTGGGTGTTGGAAAGTTCTTCCCTTTTCCAGTTGCTTGAGATGATTCATTAAGTTGTTGTCTTCCTCTCTTTCTGTTTTCTTGATGAAAGCTTTCAATGCTATAAATTTCCATCTTAGGACTGCCTTTACATTATCCCACAGGTTTTGATAATTTGTGTCTTTGTGTTTATTAATTGCAAAACATTATGTGACATAACATTACATATGTTACATAATAAAATGTTATCTAACATAACATTTTACACTTCAGTAAAGAACTCTAAATCAAGAAAAAGGTCATCAACAATAGCCACAAATGAACCCCTTCCCTCTCTTTCAGTCACTTTGTATTCCCTTTCCCTCCCATTAAAAAAAAAAAAAAGAAAGAAAAGAAAAGAAAGAAGGAAAGAAAAAGAAAAGAAGACTACCATCATCTTCTAAAACCATAGATCAGTAATGCTTGTTTTTAACCTTTATGTAAATGGGAATACATTACAGGTACATTTTTTTTTCTTTAAGGCATCTTTGGCTCTAATTTCACTTATGACATACATGTTGTTACGTGAAGTTGTAGTTATTCCAGTACCATAGACAAATAATATTCAATACTAATATATACAAATATATAATACTATATATTTATCAATTTAAGTGCTGATGGACATATGTTTGTTCTGAGGTTTTTTGGTTCTGATTTTTATATATCATGAATAGTATTTCTCTAAATATTAATGTACTTAAGTTGTTAAGAACACATATACATTTTCATTGGGTACATTCCTAAGAAGGAAACTGTTGAAACATAAGGTGTGTATATGCTCAGCTTTGGTATATATTAGCAATCAATTTGTCAACGTGGTTTCACCTTCCTATTCATCTTTTTGCTGTTTGTAAGAGTAGAGATTGCTCTATATTTTCACAAAACGAAGTAACTACTTATATCTCTCTAAATTTCATTTTAGGCATTCTAATACCCCTCTTAGCAATCATGAATTGTAGTTTTAAACTGCAATTCTCTAATGACTAAGAGTTATTGCCAAGGTGTATATCATCATTTGTGAAGTAGCTATTCAAGATTTTAACCATTTTTCTTATGAGTTCTCTGTATCTTTATAATTGCTCTAATATCATTATATGTTCTATGCAAATCCTTTGATGGATAAATGTACTACAAAATATTTTCACAAAATCTGTACATTGTCTTCTATATTTTAATGGAATTTAAAAACTGAACTTAACGTACATATAGCCCAGTTTACTGTTTCTCTTTTTGTTAGAGATTTCCTTAGATGAGAGTTTAAGAAACTTTTGTCTACACTCAAATCTGGAAGGTATTCTTTTACCTTGCATTTGAATTTTTAAAATGTATTTTGACCTTTGACTTTAGATTTATATTTCTTCTATTGTTATTTTTTGTCTCTAATAGTTTTTTGTGACTATGGAAATAAATTGCCAAAAAGACAAATGTTATTTTATAATTGTGCAGGTCAGGAGTCTAACACAGATGAGAGTCTGTTTCTTTTCTGGCTTCTACAGTCAATCTTTATTCATTGGCTACTAACCCCTTTCCACCTTCAAAGCCAACAAAGGGGAATCCTCATACTATAGCACTCTGATCTTTTCTTTCTCCTTTTTTCACTTTAAGTACCTTGTGATAACATTGAGTCCATCTCTATAAAACAGGATAATTTTTTCTATTTTAAGCAACCTTAATTTCATCTACAACCTTAATTTCTATTTTCCATATAAAGTATTGTATTTACTTACACATTGCATGGAGTTGGACATGGGCACCTATGAAGGTCAAGTTTCTACTTCCCACAGGTATATCACAGAGTCTAAGATTTATGTTTCTTTCCATGTTGATATTGAATTGATCTCTATCATTTACTAAAGTTCACTACACTTTAATATCAAAAATCATGCATTTGGTTCTGTTTCTGAGCTTTCTTTCTGTTCTATTTATTCTTGAGGGGACACCATGCAATTTTAACTCTCACTTTAATATTTTCAATATGTGGTAATCCTGCAGCCAAATTTTTTTTTCAAGACTTCTTTGACTAATTTTGATCCTTTGAATTATTAGAAGTATTTTAGAATGGCATTGTCCATCTCTAAAAATAAATGATAGAATGTTTATTTATTGGTTCAAGTTTATTTGGATTTAAAGCTGATGATACTTATATATTTATATCTTCTTTATAATCTTTTAATTTAAATTTGTAGATTTAGAGTCCTGTAAGTTTGTACAGATTTATTTACAGCTATTTGATGTCTTAGAATGCTACCTTCAACTGAACCTTTGTTTTTCAAATTTTATTTTCTTTGTTGCCAATACATGGAATGCAATTGATTGTTTTACATTGCCTTTCTATTCAGTGGTCTTGTTCCATTACTTTATCAATTTGTAGCATATCTGTAGAAAGCAAAAAGCTGCTCTGCTTTTTAAAGTTTTCAGCTTAACATTGCGGGCTTTACTTAAGGAAGCACTACAATTCAGTAAATTTCATAACTGGGCACATGAGAAGTTACTCAATTCTCTAATGTTCTTACCAAAAGCTCTACAAAATTGTCTCTTCTCTACCAATGTCCTTATCCCTAAGTAACCCTAGAACTTTAGTCTCCTGTTTTAGCCCAGAATAAACATATTCTCAGGAGAAAAGTGGCTTTAGAAATTCAGTACATTTCTGTGGTACTTCTTTCTTTGTGGTCTCTCTTTTAAAACTTAGCAATTCAGCAGCTCTCTGATGCTTTTAAACAAAGGAGTTCAGCATTTCATCTGACTTTTCTCGCTGTTTCTGGTTTGCTTTTCATTTTACATGAGAGGGTATATGACATGTTAGATTTTATCCAATTATTTATGTAAATTATTTTTAAAAAGCATAGAATCTTCCTCCTTTATTTAGAGCTTCTAATATTAAAATATAATTTTATTACCTGAAAACCCATTTTAGTTATTATTTTTTTTGAATAAAATTTATTTTTATAATTTCATTTCTTCTAACTTTGTTGACCTTATCATTTAATTATCTCTTTAATATTAAATTTAGACTTGGCAATATATAGTTTTTCTTTGTTTCAAGTGCAAATGTTTATATTTATAAATTTAACTATAATCACATTCAGGTATACCTCAAAGGATTAAAATAAAGTATTTTAATTTTCTAGAGTGTTAAATATTTTAATACAAGGTTTGACAATTAAGGAGCCCTCATGGAACGCTGAGATTTAGACATAATAGAAGGTCCAAGGTAGTGCAATGGTAGACTGGGTTGAAATTTTAGCCTGAGTTTTATTATATAATGGCAATAGTCCTTACATGGGTTATTCCTACTAAATAAATTCATGAAAGATCTTGAAGTTTGACTATAAAACTGTTTGATCTCTCTCAGCAAAGTTTATCAGCCATTTCACTAGGTTTCCTTAACTCAAGTTAAAGTGTCTGAAATAAGATTTCTTAGACATGTATCAGTCTGTGAGTTGAAAAATTCCTGAGAGACATTAGATGTGATCTGACAAGTGTCCTTAGAGTGACTCCCTGGAGGATCAATGTTTCTTTCTAACTATCCATCTCTGTTAAATTTAGGGAAGTCTAAACTGAATAAGTAAGGAAGATGTCGTTCACTGGACTAAAAGAACTTTTATAACTTCAGATTTTTTCCGAATCCCTGGGATACTCATCCTTTTAACAACCATGAACAATGTTTAATATGAAAATTACAGTTTTGGATTGCCCTAAAGATCAGATGAAAGGAGGAAACCAGTTCTCATTTAAGATGATTCTCCAACAATGGGAATTTGCAATCTGAACTTCACATCAGCCCTTTTACTATTTCCTTCCATTCGCTAATGTTGAAAACGTGCTTAACATACTCAAATTTAAGCCTCAATTGCATCATCTCATAATAAGAATAGAGGAAGGACATTTGGTCTTATATATTCACTGTTGTGGGTTCAATGATAACAATGTGTATTGTATAAGATTTCAGAAATATGGATGGATGCGTGAATGAACTATCTTATTTTTGATTTTAGAACTGAATGAACCAATGAGTGTAAAGTTATCTTTAATTGGTAAAGATATCTTCAAATAAAAGGAAACAGCTAGAACAACTAGAAATTGCTAAAAACAAAGCAAAAGAAATAGAAAGCCAATTAATTGACAAATATATAAAATCTAGAGTACAAACAGCAGTAAATCTGGCTGTTAAGAATGTGAGGAACTTTGCACACAGAACTTTTAAAACCAAAATGCCTCTTCTATATCAGTTTTCTTTTTTTTTTAATTAAATCATAGCAGTGTACATTAATACTATCATGGGGTACACTGTAGTGTTTCTGTATACAATTTGAAATACTTTCATCCAACTGGTTAATATAGCCTTCATGTCTTTTTCTTAGCTATTGTGTTAAAACATTTGTATTCTACATTTAGAGAGATTCACATTGTACCCTTATAGGATGAACCATAGGCATGATCCCACCAATCTGACACACAGATTACAAGTATCTTTCAAGTTGCTCTCACCAGGCCCTCCTTTGCTAACTTTCCCCTTTGAGCCTTGATTACTAATCACACTTTTTTAGACCTTTCCAATGAGGAAAGGAAGAAGGGGACTACAAACAATAGGGACTGACATGCTACGGAATTATTTGAATAATTGGAATTTGGTGATTGGATGGTAGAAGTCACATAAGGACTTGGAAAATTTTTTCGTAAACTTGAGCATATACTAATTATGCAAAATCTATCCAATTGTGTGCATTTGACCCTCCACAACTACATTTTTCTAACAGAACCTGCATTTAAATATGGAAAACTCTTTTCCATAAACAAAGTTCTCTGTGATGTAGGAGAGTTGGCTGCCCAAGTCCAGACTGATCATTCACTGCTTCAGGAAGTGAAAGAAAAGAATTTTTCTCTACCAGTGCCAATAAATGTAAATGAAATCTACAAAAATGGTGAGAACAAAGTTTTGTTGTTGTTGTTGTTGTTTTCCTTTTCTTGAATACAATAAATAAAAGAAAATATCTGTTGGGGGAAGAACACTTGAAGCAACTCCCACCACATCAAATATTCTGTGCATGTTAGATTATATTATTATCTAAAGTTAGAAGTAGAAGCAATGTAATGGTGTGTTGATCTGGCAGTCAGAAAATGTAAATTTAAATTACAGATTTCATGGTAAAAAGGTGACCTCTAGTAAATTGATTTATCCTTCTGAGTCACAAAACTCATTATGACAAAGAATTTGTCACAAATTCTTTATGTATGAGATGAGTGTAGATGATAACTCTAGCTTCCTGGGATTTTCCTTGATAAAATGAGCTCAAATTTAGTTCTATTGCCTAACACTGAACCTGGGCCATGGTAGATAGTCAATAAATGCCAGTTCACTCTATATAGAATTGTGGTTCTCAGCTCAATTCGGATATCTGCTAGCAGAGTTTAGAGACTCACTAAACCTATCTTTGTCTCAGTCCCCTGTTCATTACCCACCCATCAAAGGTAACAGCTAATTTCTTCTGATTGAAACTATTGTTTGGAGGTGAAATAAAGTATCTCAAGTGATAACACTTTGTTATCTTACATTTAATTAGACCAGGCATGGTGGCTCACGCCTGTGACCCTAGCTATTTGGAAAGCTGAGGCAGGAGTTTGGCTTGAGCTCAGGAATTCAGGACCAGCCTGAACAAGAGTGAGACCCCATCTTTACTAAAAAAAATATAAAAAAATGAGGTACACTCAGGTTAGTCACTTGAAAAACAGCTACTAGTGAGGCTGAAGCAGGAGAATCCCTTAATCCAGGAGTTTGAGGTTGCTGTGAAGATGCCACTGCACTCTAACCTAGGCAACAGAGCAAGACTCTGTCTTAAAAAAAAAAAAAAAATGCAAGGAATTACACCTGATGCAAAAAATTACTTCTTCACTTTTAAAAAGCTAACAACTCACCACTGGCTGGAAACAGCAAACCTCAAAATATATTAAAATGTCTGATTATCTGTAAAGTTAACAACAAATTCTAATGCTATTATATAAGAATTTTTTGGTGTGTATAAGTCAGTGGTTATCAGGATAAAGCTATTTGGTGAAGAATAAAGATAACTTGAAATAAGTATGCCTTAAGGGGAACTGATGCTATTTTTGCTGGACTCAAGAAAATCTGTCTCCAAAGATGAGGTATGTTAGCAGGCTTTCAAGTAGAGTCAAGATCTTCATCCATTTCAATGTTCTATTTACATGGTAGATGCTTATTATTCCTTTTTCAAAAAAAAAAATTTACATGTGCAACCTTGTAGTGATAGACCTTCATGTAAAAAAGAAAGGAGAAACTTTTCACAAAAAAAGTGGGAGTAGCTCTGGAGCAGGATTAATTGAATAGAACCTGGGGTAGGGGAAAATTAAGGATTTTTGTCAAAAGGAAGATGGAATTGTACCTACAGGGACTGATACTCCCAGGTCCATAATATTTTTAAGATAAGTATTCAAGATTACATGCCATAAGTGTTATTTAGTAAGGTTGTCAGAGAAGAGTTGGTATTTAAAGAATTTTCTGGAAGGCAAAAGAGATGTAAAAGGCCTTCTACTATGAGCAATGAGATCTTGTAAAGGAACTGATACTTGACATTCAAATGTTATGCCCTGATTTTGTGCACCCCAACAGAAAAGCAAGCTACTTACTGTATTCTGAATAGTCTGATTTTACGATCTAATCCTCTAGTTAGGTGTTGCTCTTGCTGATCCACTAGCTCACACACATGCAGGAAGTGATGGGATCAATTTTGTCCTTATTAAGTTTTTATGGATAGTGAGGAAAAACTGCCCATGACTGTTTCATGCTGTATGTATCCCCGTTTCTCTGTGCTGGGCCATCACGTTCTTTTACTTGACACACATTTCACTCTCCTTCTCCTTTCCTTAAGTGATTTATCCTCTGATATTTTTATGAAGAAGTTTTCTTTCTGTGAGTTTTGAAGGACAGGAGATCTGTTCCCAACTGTCAGCAAGTTCATTCCATGCCTTTCTATAATACGTATATGGTAATTCCTGAGCCTTTGTGTGGTTTGTGGTACTTTTAGTGCTATTTATTTTTAATTAATCTTTTATCTGCTGTCAGTCTTGCCTTGCAGGGCACCAAGCAGTGCAATGTCTGCTAGAATATTTTACTACAGATAAGATTCTGCCGTTGCCCAGGATGGAATCCATTGGCATCATCATAGCTTACCCAGCCCTTACTTCTAGGCTCAAGCAAGCCTTCTGACTCAACCTCCTGAATAGCTGCACCTGGCTTATTTTTGTATGTTTTGTAGAGGTAAGGTCTTACTATGTTGTTCAGGCTGGTCTCAAACTGGCCTCAAATGATCCTCCCACTAATTGTAATGCTAGGCTGAAAAGAAATATAATCATTTAGTGGGAAGGCAAGTTCCCTCTTGCAAATTGGGGATTGCTTACCAAGAAAGAATAAAGGTAACAGATATTGAGCAGCAAATATTAGTCTCTGGATGAATTTTATAACAGGTTGGCCATCATCATGTTAAATACCCACTACTTGGACAATCCCAGTAGGTCTAAGCTACTGTGATGATGATGATGATGATGATGATGATGATGGTTTTACAGTTTTTGGCAGGGGCTGGGTTTTGAACCCACCACCTCTGGTATATAGGACCAGTGCTCTACTCCTCTGAGCTACAGGCATCACCCACTACTGTGAGTTATAAAAAATAAGCCAGTTAGAGACCTGCCTCTGCTGCCTCTGCTGCTCCTCAGCAGGAACAGGGCCAGGCAGTTTTCCTCAGACAAAGCCTGCAAGCAAAACAGGCATCATGACTTGCCTCCCTAAAACACTGAAGCTGAATAAAGGACAGGTCTGGATACAGTAAGCAGAGTAGTGACAAGGAATTGATGGGATCAATTTTGTCCTCATTAAGTTTTTATTGATGGTGAGGAAAAACTGCCCATAACTATTTCTTCAGGCTAAATAAAATTATTGCAAACTAGGCTGTAATAAATATTATAATAGTAACTTGGGGTCACTGCAATCATAGTCTGTTTCCCAAAGGGGACAGATGGCCTACTATAGTGTGTATAGACACGGAATTGCTCTCTTATTCCAGCCAGAGGCTTTTCCTGCACCTTCACCCCTGAAATCATGCTTAATGAGAGACCCACATTTACTTGCAAATGGAAAATGGTATTTTTATTCTGAAGGTTTTAGCCTTGTTGCTTTCCACTGCGTACTTCTGCTTCACAGATGAAGTGACAAGGGACAAGGCCAAGACTCACTGGCACCTTCAAATGAGCTAACAGGGAGAGTAAATTTCCTACAGTGGAATTCTTCTTTATCAAAGAGTTCCCATCAGAGAGAACAATAATCAAGGCAGCATGGAAAGGAACTTGTGTCTCTTAGCAGATTCTCTAAGAACGATATCTAAGCTGAAAACACCATCTCTAACAGGCGAGTTATGCTGGAGGGTGTACCCAGAAAGACACAGGAGCACTTAGAAGAGACATCAGGTTATTTTGGCATATTTATAGAGGATTTTTGTTTCGAATCTATCTTTTAAATGTATGTTTTTGTGTAACATACATACACAATTGTATATACATACTCATTATGCCTTCCAAACTCACACTTGTTCTAAAGATAAATTGTCCAGTGCTGTTGGAATTCCCCAGTGGTTATTTAACATGGTGACACCTCTGTACAGATGTTTAGTAAAACATATACATCAAACACACATCTTAGCCTGGAATGACCTTGTCCTAATTATCAGTCAACTCCAATTCTCCTAATCTCTTATATCCAAATGTCTACCTGTCAACCTTGATGACTTTGATTTGTTGCTATGTTAGTTTCTTTTTGGTATTCTCCCCTCTTTTTGTAAACTTTATATGACTTACATTTTTTTTTAAGCAGGCACATCCACACGTTGAGAATAGTGTTCAGCACAAAGGATGTTTTGAAGTGGGGAAGTGTTGGTTGCATAACACAATTAGAAGTGTCTTGAGGATAATTGCTCTACTTTTTGAATCATTCATTTATTCATTGGAAAATATTCCTTAGGCACCTACTTACTATGTGTCAACAGCTACACTACATGGGATAAGGCTTCCCAATCTTTACAATCTTCTGCGAAGAATAGAGAATATTAAATAGCAAAATGCATGACCCAAACTCTAACTCTAGATTACTCATGAATATTTACTTTCCATTTTATAATTGGCAAAGAAGTTATTAATTATCAAGACTGTAGAATACCCTGTACCTAGTGCTATAGGAAATTTAATAGAAATTTAAATCAAGCTTCACTATAAACAAAAGTAAAAAAAATTAACAAGAAAAGGCAGGGAAAATTGGTCTCTGACAAATA
The DNA here is from genome assembly GCF_000181295.1 of Otolemur garnettii. NCBI lineage: Eukaryota > Metazoa > Chordata > Mammalia > Primates > Galagidae > Otolemur > Otolemur garnettii. The sequence continues at coordinate 52,357,124 of NW_003852396.1, forward strand.
ACCTATACATTCTTAATGTCAGAGGCAGCAAAACTTATGATAGAAAAAGGGAACTGGAAATGAGCTTTGTGTTAAGACATTTATACTCTATACTTAATTGATCCTACAGGTACCCTTGCAATATGCACCATAGTTGTGGTCCCACCATTCACACTCCCTCCATCGGACCTCCTCCTTCCCCTCCCATTCCCCCTCCTCCCTTCTTATGATATATGTGTTTATGATTTAATAAAAAAAAGTTAAAAATAAAAACTTGAAATGAGCTTTGAAGGAGAAGTAGATGCTGAGCATTTTTCATATGTTTATTAGCCATTTGTCTATCTTTTTTGAAAAACATTTGTTTGTGTCTTTTGCCCAGTTTTTAATGGCACTGTTGGATTTTGTTCCTTTCTGATTTGCTTTAGTTCTTTATCGATTTTGTTATTAAGCCAGTTGATTTTCTCCCATTCTGTAGGTTGTTCCTTTGTTCTGTTGTTCTTGGCTGTGCAGGAGTTTTTAATTTAATTGAGCCCATTTATTTATTCATTTTTGTTTTTATGATTGCCATTGGAATATTATTTATAAATTGTTTATCGTGGTCATGTCTAGAAGAACGTTTCCAATATTTTCTTCTAGCATTCAAGAACTATAAGTAGACTGACTATTTGATAACAGCAATCTCACTACCAGGTATTTACCAAAGGAAAAGAAGTCATTTTTACCACAAAAAAAAAATCTGCACTCCAATGTTTATTGTAGCACAATTCATGATTGCAAAGATGTGGAATCAACCCAAATGTCCATCATTCATGGACACCATGGAATACTACTCAACCTTGTAGAAGGATGATTTAATGCCTTTTGCAACAATTTGGATTGACCTAGAGACCATTATCCTAAGTGAGGCATCTAAAGAATGAAAAAACAAACATCCGTATATATCCATTATTAAATCAGAACTCACCCATAAGCACAACCACCCATAAAGATAAGTAAAACTCAAAGGAAATGAAGCAAGATGGAGAGGGAAGAAGGGGCTAGGAGAAAATCTACCTAATGAGTACAGTGAAAACTAATTTGGTGACAGACACTTATAACCACAACTCAAGCATTATGAAAATGATCCATGTAACCGAAAACATTGTAACCCTGTACTATCTTGAAAAAAAAAATTGTAAAAAATGTATGTAGTGAAAGTGTGCAGTGTGATTTGATATACATAATGATTACCACAATTGAGTTCATTAACACACCATACTGATTCATAATTACTATTTAGTTTCATGTGTGTGCCTGTGCCTCTCTGTGTGTATGGTGAAGACACTTAAAAATATTTTCTTATCACATTTCAAATACACCATTCAGTATTGTTAATTATAGTCATCATGCTATAATTTAGATTTCTATGCGTTATATTATAACCAAGATTTGTACTTTTTTCCCCCCCAGATTTGAAGTTTTTAACCTATACCTTCTCAGGTCCTTCACCCCCAGCTCCTACCAATCACCATTCTACTCTCAGCATCCGTAGACTTGGATTATTAAATTTTCACACGCAAACGAGACCATACAGTATTTTCCTTTGTATGTCTTGCTTATTTCACATAGCACAATATCCTCCATGTTCTTTTATCTTGCTGCCAATGGCAAAACTTCCTGCTTTTTCATGACTAAATCGTATTCTATACCATATGTATGTGTTTAAACACGTATGTGTGCATATATGTGTGTGTGTATATATGTATATATAAAGCTCCATTCAACTTTTAGTATTTTTAACTTGTTTCTTTGGATTTTGATAGTAATTGTATTGATTCTATAGACTGGTTTGTGTGATATAGACATTTTAATAACATTAATCCATGAACATGGGGTATTTATCAATTTATTTCTATTTTAATTTTTCCCATCAGGGCTTGAAAATGTGCAAATCTTTTATCTCCTTAGATAAATGTCTTCTCAGGTATTTTAATCTTTTTTTGTTATTATAAAAAAGATTGTTTTTTATTTTCCATTTTGGGAAATTTGTTATTAGTATATAGAAATACAGGTGACTTTTGTTAAGTTTGTAGCCTATCGTTAAACCTGAATTTCTTTTTTTCATTCTTACACGTTTTTGCTGGAGTTTTGAAGGATTTCTACATATAAAATCATGTTATCTACAAGCAGAGCCAGTTTAACTTCTTCTTTTCCAATTCAGATGCCCCTTTTTTTCTTTTTATTGCCTAATTTCTCTGGCTAGAACTTCCAGTACTATGTTGAGAAACAGTGCTCAACATAGGCATTCTTGTTTTGCTTCTGAACTTAGAGGAATAGATTTCAGCTCTTCCTTGTTGAATATGATATCAGCTGCGGGCTTGTCAAATGCAATCTTTACTAGGTTGAGGTGCCTAATTTGTTGAGAGTTTTTATCATGAAGAATATTGAATTTTGTCAAAAGCTTTTCTGCATCTATTGAGATGAGCATATAAATTATATCCTGCATTCTGTTAATGTATTTTACCGCACATATTGATCTGCATATGTTGAAACATCCCTGTATGCCAGGGATAAATCCACCTTGATCATGGTTATTGATCCTTTAGTGTGAGGTTGAAGTTTCTTAAGAATCTTCACATTGACATTCAGCGGTGATAGTGGCCTGTAACACTATTTTCTTATAGTGTTCTTACCTGTATTTGTGTTAGTATAATGCTAATCTCATAAAATAAGTTTGGAAATATCTTCCCCTATTCAATTTTTGGAAAAGTTTGAGAAAGATTGGTGTAAATTTTTCTTCAAATCCTTGATGAAGTTTACCAGTAAAACCATCTAGTCTTTAGCTGTCTTTTATTGGGAGGATTTTAATTACAGAAAAGGTCTTCTTCCTCATTATTTGCCTGTTCAGATTTTCTCATTTTGGGGTCTTAGTAATTTGTATGTTTCTAGAAATTCATCCATTTCTTCCAGGTTATCAAATTTGTTGATTTAAGACTGACATTAGTCTCCCATCATCTTTTGTATTTGTCTTGTATCAGTTGCAATATATATTCTTTCATTTACAGTTTTACTGACTTGAATATTTCCCCTTTTCTTTGGTGGTGAGTCTAGTACTAGTCTAACTACTAGTAGTCTAGTAGTTAAATGTTGTCCCTTTCTTAATTTCTTAAAACAACTTTTAATCTTGTTCCATTTCCTATTTTCTTTCTAGTTCTAGTTCTAACTTTTCTGCTTTAATATTTATTATTTTCTTTATTCTTCCAACTTCAAGATCAATTTGTTCTTCAAATTCCCTGGAGTGTAAAGAAGCTTATTTAAAATCATTCTCTTTTTTTTTTTTTGTCTTTTATCTTTCCTAAATTTAGGTGTTCATGATTATAAAATTTTCTTAGAATATATTTTGCTGTATTCTGTGATTTGTTTTTCCAGGTGTGTTTCCAGTTTTGTTTGTCTCAAGATAATTTTTTATTTTCCTTTATTTTCTTTTGTCACCCACTGGTTGTTCAGAAGTGTGATGTTTATTTTTTGCACAATCTTGAATTTTCCAAAATTTCTCCTATGTTAATTTCTAATTTTATATCATTGTAGTCAGAAGATACATGAAGTGATTTCAATAGTCTTTGACTTGTTTTGAGTCTTTGACTCAAAAACTTGCTTTGTGGCCTCACCATATTCTATCCCCAAGAAGGTTCTATGTGCACTTGAGAAGAATACGTGTTCTGCTGCTGATGAATGAATGTTCTGAATATGTGGTCTGACAATTAAGTTCACAAACAGATCCTAGAAAAAGTGCTATGTACCTCATTGCTGAGTATCATTACAGTCACCTTCAAAGTACTCCCCTTGAGAAGCTATGCACTGATGCCGGTGTCCAGCCCACTCATCAATTTTGGAACTCTTTTGAAGGAATGGCCATCAATGCTGTCATCATTATCCTGGATATCTGAGAGTCATTAAAATGTCTTCCTTTCAATATGTTTTTCATCTTCAGGTAAAGAGAAAAGTCATTGGGGGCCAAATCAGGTGAGAAGGGTGGATGTTCCAATATAGTTATTTGTTTACTGGCTAAACCCTCCCTCACAAACAGTGCCATGTGAACCATGGGAAATGGCTCATTGCTGGGTGCAAGAACCATGAGTTACAGGAGAACCGTTTAGGTTGTTTTCATCTAACATTTTCATGCAGCCTTTTTAGAATTTTCAAATAGTAAACTTTGAAAACTATTTGTCTAGTTAGTATAAATTCATAATGAATAATGCCTCTGATATCAAAAAACATTAGCAACATCATTTTGACTCTTGATTGGCACTGGTGGAGCTGTTTTGGTATTGGAGAATCAGCTGACTTCAATTGTGCACATTGATGCTTTGTTTGGAGGTCATTTTTTGTTTTGGTTGCAGTCGTCATTGTTGTTTGGCGGGCCCAGACTGAAGTCGAACCTGCCACCTTAGATGTATGTGGCTGGTGCCTTAGCCATTTGAGCCACAGGCACCGAGCCACAGGGTCATTTCTGTATACTCATCTTTCACTGCCAGTGATAAAACAGCTCAAAACATCATCTTGCCTCTCCAAAAAGTCTTAGAAAACTCTTCTTTCATTTTGTTCATCCCTTTGGGACTATTTTTGCACATCCCTTTCTCATGTCAAGATTCTCAATGAAAATTTTTCTAAGTGTTTATCAATGTTTACTTGGCCTGCCATGCTTCTTATAGTCAGCCAACAACAATTTGATGCACGATTCAAAAAATTCTTCCAATTTTTCATCACTTCTTCTTGTTACTGTCCGCCCTGACCGCTCTTCATCAATGATGCTTTCTTTCACCTCTGAAAAACATTGATTCTGTTTATACACTGCCATTTTCTTCATGGCATTGTCCCCAGAAGTTGGACTAACATGTCCGGGATTTTACTTCCACCCCTGCCAAGTTTAACAAGAAATTTATGAATATTCTACTTCAAGGTATAATGTTCTAGCAACAACACACAAAAACACACAACAATAATAGACTGCCAACCAGCAAGACACTGACAGACATTGGCATGAGCACAATTGTGAGACATTGATATACCGATGTTATGAGTTGCTTGTACAGGGCTGCCAACATAAGGGTATAGTGGCAAGTTCATGAACTTAATTATTAGGCCTCGTATGTCTGCTAAATTCATTTGGTCTGTGCTGTTCTACAATTCTGCTGTTTTCATATTTATTTTTTCATTGGATGTCTATCCATTCTTGAATTGTTCCAACATCTATGCTTCATTTTTAACCTTCTCTACAATTATCTTTCGTTCCACTTACTAGAGCTAAGAGGTCCAGCCTGACCCTTCAATTTCACTCACCCATCTCTAACACATAAAAACTCTTATCTCTCCTCTCTGTGTTAAAAATCAGAATACCCAGCATGAAGAATGTATTTGGATGAGGTCTGCTAACTATAAGGGTTTAAGAATGTGGAGCGTTCTAATATATAGTCTTTCCCATCCAGATGCAAGGAAAGATCTTAGAAGGAGGTGTGAAGACGTGAAAGACAAGGTTGGAATTTATTTAGTCCACAATTGTTTTTGTAGTGTGTTCTATTTGTCATGCTTTTGAGAGTCTGTAACTCAGTGGATGTTTAATGTCAGTACTGCACATGTATAATGGTAGTGGCAGCTACCAAAGCTGCGAACTAGTTATTGAAAGTCATTGCTTTTAGGTTATATTCTGCCAGTGAATACTGCTATGACCTTGAGCAAATCAATTGTCTACTCAGGCACCCACCTGTCTCATCCATAAAATAAGAACATTGAGTTAGATGAAACCATATATCTCCTCTTCATCTACAATTCAGTAATACTCTTTTGTGTGACATTTTATTATTCATTTGCAAAATGAGAAGGTTTGCAGAGGTGGCTTACTTCATTGATGATAAAACTATGTTTTTTCAAATATATTGAGTGTTATATAAATGCAAAGCAGTTGCAGGCAGGATTAGATCATGTTAAAAACTTTGCTTGTAGCTTTCATAAAACTACTACATTAGAGCATCTGTTATACATTTTGCTTTACATTTATGTACTATCTTTTAAAAGAACCTGGTTTATGAGCATGTGTTTCCTAGAACAGGTCTACAGTATTTGTTTATTTATCCTGGAAACATTGAAAAATAGAAATGAACACTTGCTGCTGAGTTTCTGTGGGGGACTGGGGAAACATATTTTAGTAACTTTTCCTCTTTCATTTCCTGCTGCCTTACTGAAGTCTTGTGGTGACGTGAGATATTTGTTTACTTCATTGCAGGAGACTTCTTTACTGCTCACTTAGCTGTTACTCTTGAAGTGTGTTTGTTTGATTGTTTGTTTTTTAATGAAGGCCTGAGCTGTCCTTGCAAGAAATAATAGAAGTGGATGAAAATTCACGCTAAACTCACGAACTGAATTGGAAGGGTCTTTTACAATGTCCTTGGGTTCTGGCCTACAAATATTTGTTTTTTACTAAAACTTCCCCAACTCCATGACTGTGTGTTTAGATAATTTCTTAACATTTCTGAATCTCAAAGCTCTTATTTCAAAAACAATTTTGACATGTACTACTTCTTTTGTTTTTTTGTGAAGTTAAGAAATAGGACATACCTAGAAAATCACTTGTATTGTGTATGATTAATGAATGCAAGCTTGAATGCTGGTCCTATCATTCTGAGGCCCCTTGCACTGTCTCATTTTTCTTCTACTATTAATGAGGAAGCATGGTAAATAGGGAGGGTGCCAAAAATGTATACACATTTTATGAAAATAAACAAAAAACTGTACTTGAGTATTAAAAATTTAATACTTTTTTTCTATTTTAAAATGTGTATATTTTTTTCGGCACCATCTGTATGTATTACACACACATATGTTGACTTGTTGAGTGCTTGATTCTTTTGATAAGTTTCTAGGGATGTGAATTTGTCATTATGACATGTTCATTGATAACATTCTATCATTTAGGACAGTGACCAGAGAAGGGTAGACTCTAAGTATACATTTGTTAAATGAATATATTATCTATGATTATTTTATGGTTATGGTTGTTACAATGTTATCCCATAAACATATAGGAGTTAGAGTTTATGCTGACCTATATATAAAACAAATAATAAAAACTGGGAAGTGAAGATACTGGGTTTTTTTAAAATATTAGTGTCACATGCACACTGGTGTTATAATCATAGACCAGTTGTAGAATTGCCATGTGGAGAAGGACAACTAATTAAAAAGAATGAGGGAAGAGCAAGGCTATTTTTAGTTTTCCTTTGGTTATTCACAATCACTCTACTGATATGTAAAAGTATTGAACATCTAAATTTCATTCGTTCATTAAATATTAAATGTCCGATTTGAATCATAAGCTTACTTTATTATATTTCTGGGTATGAGTCTACACTATGGAAGTTGTTTTGCAATCTTAACAGTACCTTGTTCATGCCAGCAGTGAGGATGCCTAGATTTATTGAGAATTGAATATTTTTCCTTGAAGAAATTGCTCCAAAGTCTGGAAGAAGTGGTAGTCAGTTGGTGTATGTGGTCTGGTGAATACGATGGGTGAAGAGATTTTCCAAGTCTAATTTCTATAGTTTGAGCAGCGTTTTTGTTGCAATATGTGGTCCTGCATCTTCTTGTAAGAGGTTTGGTCTGTCTCTATTGACCTATCTCAACTGCTTGATCATATGCATCCTCATCATTTCATGCTGCAGTAGACACCTGCTACAATCAATTGACCAAGTTCTTTCAGGCTATAGAGGGTAATTCCAGTGCTGGACCACCAAACAGACACCATGAACTCTTGATGAATATTCACTTTTGGAGTGTGCTTTAGCCTTTCAACTTTATCCAAACAACCATTGTGCAAAATGCTTGTGATTGACCAATAGAATCCATTTTTCAACCCATGTAATAGTATGGTGTAGAAATGGTTCACCTTTACGTCATGACAACAACAACAAAAAAAAATAAAAGCAAGTTTCAAGATGATTTCTCTTCTGACGCATAGTTAATTCATGTGGAAACCAGCTTCTTTACTTGCCAATTTGATTCCTATGGACTAACATTGTTGGAATTGTAACATCAAACCTTGCTGTTAATTCATATGTGGATTGAGATGGATTCACTTTCACCACAACTTTATCCACCTTGCCCTCAAATCAGATATGTGGTTCATTTTTAAGATTAAAATCACCAGAAGAGAACATCTCAAACCATCAACATAGTGTTTGGTCATTAGCCACACATCCTTCCAAAATACTTATTGATATTTTGAGTTGCAAAATACACTGCATTGGTGAAACAGCAGAACCCATACTTGAAAATAACAATAATTTTTGATTCACCCATGGTTTCACAAAATTTGCTCTAAAAAAATTGGAAAAATAATCACAAGCTAAAAATGTGCATTTGAAAGAATGAGGATGTATGTTCACAGTAAATATAAAACAATAAGACTTAAAGTGAAATGTTAGAGATATCAACTATCAAACAGTACTTTACGAAATTGGAATTTAATACACAATAATATTGCTAGCACTTGCAGTAACTTAGCAATCACCAAACCACTATTAATTTTATCAATACCACGGACCATTCATATATTAATTGAGCACCTATATCTTGTAAAAAGAAGCTAGTCAGAAAGAAATTATCTCTTTCTCTTTGTCCTTTTAAAATTTGCACTATTATGATGGGTGTGTTTAAACATTTATTCCAGGTGCATTCATGATGTGGCTACAAGTTTTTCTAGGGTTAGATATCATGCTTTATTATTATTATTATTATTATTTTTGGCTGGGGCTGGGTTTGAACCCACCACCTATGGCATACGGGGCCAGCACATAGGTGCCACCCACAGGTGCCATCAATATCATGCTTTATTTTAAAACATAAAGATGAAATGAATTGTCCTTTAAAGAACTCACAGTCTGAAGAGAGGTCACACAAGTAAACAGCAACTGTTACACGAACTAATGTAAATGATAATGAAAATATATGCACAGAATAGGGATGAAGGAATAAAGAGTATGTTGGTTGGCAGTGGCATAGCCAAGATAAGTTATTATATGAACTTATATAAGTTCAATAGTAAAGTATAGGTAGATTTAATTAGGTATAAAAAGAAGAAAGCGTAATCAATCAGAATAACCAGAATATGTGAAGATAGGTTAGAGCAATCATGGTGTGTTTCATGATCTGCAGATAGTCCATAGGCATGAGAAGTAGTTCAGCTGTGAACACACAGGTCTGGAAGCTGGAAAAACATGATTAGCGTCAATAGTCTGAAGCATCTAGTGTGCCAGCCCGGATTCTAGTGTCGCATTTCAGGCTCTTAGGGCACATAGGGTTGTAATGTGGTAAAGCAGTGCAGGGGATAAAATGTAAAGGAGCAAGGCAAATTATTGAGCTAGTCTTCCAAAAGAATGAGCAGGTGATTAAAAAACTAAACCACAGGCAAAATAGCATTTAGAATTAGACATAAAACTTTAAGGACCACATCTTGGAAATAGAATAATAAACATGGTGGATGATATTTGATGTTTCCAAGACCCTCCTAAAAGAAAAAAACAAAACAAAAAAACCCAGATAATTTTGGCTTGTAATAGTATGTTGGCTGAAAGCACTTAGTTGTCAACTACCTTTGGGATTACTTCTATTTCTAATGTAAGTTCTACCTTCACCAAACTTCAACTCCTTACCCTAAATCTCTTGCATTCCAGGATTGATTGATGTGGAGGTACATAGCTTGGGCCTGCTTACTCCAATATTGGAAAAATCTCTGAAGAGTTTCGAAAGGTTATACTATCTTCAGAATTCCCTCAAGGTCCCACTGACTTTCAATACCGCTCTACTTCCCCCGCTGAACTCTGCTTACTGTCCTTTACTTTCACAATGTTAATTCTAATTGATTTTTTAAATCAATTTCCCACTCACCAACTTCCATTTCATGATTTGTACTTGGTTGTCATTTTCTTATTGCTTAGCATATACATCACCTAAATCCCATCTCTGTGTTTAGGAACACGAAGCTCTAAAGAATTATGCATCACAAGTTGAATGACCACTGAAATAAGGCCAGAAATAAAAGAGTTTATTGAAAAAATGTCACCAAAGATCTAGGTAACATATGTAGGTCTTCCCTAGTGCCCTAGTCACCTACTGGATGAGTATCCATTAGTTCTCTGAAATATTTCAATCATCAAAAGCTTCTAGTGGATGTGTATATACTGTATTCTGGTGTTCCTCCTATATACTAAGGGGAACTGGGCTAACAGTCCTTATACTTGGCTCGGAATGGAAACACTGTATAAATAAAGTCCTGCCATCTTAATTTCTTTGATTTGTTATTGTATTCCAATGTTAAATATCATTTATTTTTGTGTGATTTATGTGTGAGTGATTTAAGATAAATTAGAGTAATGCCAAGGCATAGTATAATAGCTTACTAGTATTACTTTCTGTATCCACTAAATTTAATTTGCTGAAAAGATTTAGAGAGTAGTTACAATTAGCTTCTGACATCTCCACAATTTTATAATAAAGTTTTTGTGTGGAATTTATTTACTTTCTTTGAAAAATATGGCTTTTATATATCAGAAAGCGTCCAGTTCTTGCGATGGGAACATCTAGTTTTGTGAGCAGCTGAGTGGTATCCATAAGTTATCTAATGGGTAGAAGCCCACGTATATACATTAAGGCTAGTAAATACTGATTTTAGTGACAGAGAAGGCCCTGTAGCTCTAAATACCCTATCCCAAAGTGCCTGATTTCATTATTTGAATTTAAATCCTGTTCCCTCCTTGGCTGAGGACTCACTTGGGAGGCTCTTCATGAGAGAAACTGATACTGGCCGTTACCATACAGAATCTTGACTTTTATACAAAACTGTGCAAACGTCTATCTTGAAAATAATGTTATTAATCCAAGACTGCCTGACCTTTGACAACTATGAGACACCATTAGGCTACATATAATAAAAAAATCTATAGTACAAAATTCTTATATGTGAAGTAGTTTTAATTACCTCATGTAAGCCTCACAACTTTATAAAATCCATGCTATTTTTATTCCTATTTTACAGGTGAAGTAACTAAAGCAAAGAAAGGAGGGTGAGGCATTCACTCAAGGTTGTGCAGCTAATGAGCCAGGGACTGACAGCAGTTGGTACCATATTGTTTGTTGTAAGCTGTGATTCTATGTTTATATTCAAAGTATAAAATAGTCTATAGTACAAAGTCTGTCATCATTACAGGTTATCTTTATACACTCGTGGCTTACACAGGTGCTTAGTACCAAGATTTCCCTTTGGAATTCCTACAAAGGGATAGGAATTCTACTCCCTAACTACACATAAAATCTAGAAAATTAAACATCTTGATTTTATTTTCTGTCATTAGATGTTTTGACCAAAAAGCTGCTTCAGGCTATTTTTTTCTCAACTAAATAATAGGAAATTAATGCATTTATTTATATGACATTTATTATCTAAGAATCTCAAAATATTCTGCAAGTGATATCTCATTAACCATCTCATCATCATTTTGTCCTATAATCTGTGTCAAAAGTAGGCGACAAATAATTCATGCTCCAAAGTATTAGGTGACTTTCTATAAGGTTACAGAAACAAGTCATTCTAAATTACAAAGAGATAGAATTTGAGCTATCTTCAGTTCTCTTGCTTCAGTATCATATACTGTATGAGATCCTTTCTCCATTATGGTCTTTGAGCCAGAGTTGTACCTTTCTTGTGATAGTTCCTAAACTAAAGCAGTTAGGTCTTGGTTTGTCATGACTCTCGTACGGTAATGATAGGAAAGTGTTTACTGTTTGTGTGGTGGTTACTAACAGTCTGTTATATTGCATCAAGTAAAAGCACAGAGATGTAGAATAATGACCATTAGTTTTATTGAGTGTTTACTATATGTAGAATAGTTTATAGATTATATTCCTTTTAATTAAGAAAATAAGAACCTTTCAAATATTAGGAACTAGTAGTATCCCCATTTACAAATGAGTAAACCATGACTCAATTTTAGTAGTTTGTTGTGATTTGCAAAAGTGCTGTATTCTCCAGTATCTTATATTTAAGATACCCATGCTCTATGACCTTAGGTCCTCAGATAGCGGTAAGTAAAGAGAACTTTGGATGTAGGCTTCAACACATCCAAAGAGGCATCTCTCTCTCTCATACACACACACATCACTATTATCCTCAAAATTAGTGTCTTATGTTAGAATTATTGAAACAAGACAATGAGCCAAAGTGTTGTATGCAGATTTATTGGGAAAGGGTAGACATGTTGGCTCACACCTGTAATCTTAGCACTCTGGGAGGCTGAGGAGGGCGGATCCCATGAGCTCATGAGTTTGAGACAAACTGAGCAAGAGCAAAACCCAGTCTCTAAAAAACAAACAAACAAAAAAAGCCTGGTGTTGTGGTGGATGCCTGTGGTCCTAGCTACTTTGGAGGCTGAGGCCAAACGATCACTTGATGGCAGGAGTTTGAGGTTGCTGTGAGCTATGACAACAACCACAGCACTCTACGCAGGATGACCAAGTGAGACTCTGTCTCAAACAAACAAAGAAACAAAAACCCCAAACCCAATTTATCGGGAAGAAAACTCGGGAGAGATACCTGAGAGGAAGTGAGGAAGGCAGGTTAGACAGGGTAGCAGCTGACCTGCAGTGCAGCCGCAGCTGAAATCTCGGCAGCTTCTTGAGATGGTTTCACTGCTGGGAGATGGCCCTATGAGGTTTTCCTAAATTGAGCAAGAAATTCGAGTCTTTATACCTCCACGTGAACCTGTCCTTGGGAAAAGTTAACCCCAGGAATAGGGAATAACAAGGCAATTCACTGAGGTAGAGGGGAGTTCTCCCTAAAGCAAATAGTTGTGAACCATTTGCAGCTGACATTTCCAGCAGAAAGGGTGGGCACATGTCTTGAAGAGGGATTCTGAGAAAAGCAGTTTAGCATCCAGTACAATTGGTAATGGATTCCCAGCCACACATCTAGTATGAGGCACTATACTTAGACCTTTCCACGCATCTGCCCGTTCAACTTTTAGAACTTTAGGAGGTGAGTATTACTATTATTTTCATTTCCTAGTCAATGAAGTTAAGACTCTTTGCCCAAGACCACATATGTCACTGTGTACCCTTAATTATAATGATGCCCTGGTTCTCTCTGTTCAAGTCCCTGTTCCCAAGATGAGTAAAGTTTTATAGGTGTACACTCATCGTAAAATTTGCTACAGAGCATATTAAATGAATTTAATTGCAATATCAAATACAGAGAATGTTACATACGCTCTGGCACACTGATAGTGCTCCATAAATAGTACTTTATTTTTATATCCGTCTACACCAGAAAGACTGGCTTTAAGTTGTGCCCTCTTAGGACATAGCACTTTTCATCTGAAAGATATGAAATGAAGGACTCTAACCATTTTAAACAAACCCCAAATGATACTCTATTAAATGAGTGACTGCGGGCGGACTTCCTGTTGCCTGGAGCTGCCGCATCACCTTTCAGGCCTGAGATGTAATTCAAGAAGAAGATTAAGGAACGGAAAATAGCCACCTTTTCTTTCCTACCTTATTAAAAAACTGAAGTTAGCTCAACCTGTCTGATAAGTGAACCAAAACTCATGTTTCCATCCACTCCCTATCCTGCTAAGGAGCTTTCATTGTCACCTTGAAAAAATAAATTTCTCTGTCATGATCAGAAGATTCTCAAATCCATTGCTCAAAAGATTCCAGTAATTCTCAAGTAGAAAAAGAAGAGGAGAGATCTTTAGGCTGACTTGGCAACCTCATTTTACATTTTTTTTGGAGGGGAGGGTGTGAGGTAGTATTTCATCCACGTTAAAATGAACAAAAGAAAGAATAGGAAGAGATTCTAGGGCCCACATAGTCCATGAGATGCTACATTTTATCAACCTCTGCATTCGTCCGTCACCTTACCTTCAGAATACTTAGCACAGCTGCTTTTCAATTTAAAATGATGAGAGAGCAGTAATGGTAATTACGACTGTAAACTGGTGTTTTTCTGTCCTTTATTAATAGTCCAAGGAAGCCTATTAGCGTCCAGGTTGACCTTGGATGTCATTTACCTCCCTCTGCTTCATTTTTCTATTCACTACTACCGTACTACTTGTTTTTATTTCCTGCATACTTCAAGAGCCTCCGAGTGCTATAAAGACCAAGTTTTATTATCCAATTACATTTTCATGCAATTTAACCAAAATCTTATGCAATCAGTTTCTTTCAAAGAGGTACATTCTCCTTTTGAATCTGATTGATTTTGCAGTGAATAACTGAGATCTCTGAATAAATCCGCGTGGTTGTTTAGTGGGCAGGCTGATTGCCATAGACACCGGGATGTAAGCTTAAGATGAATTATCAAATGAAAAGGAGAGACCTGAACTAAATACGGACTTCAAGAAGTGGATTTCACAGTTGCTTTCACATCCAGGAGCCAGAGCGCTAAAACACAAGGAAAGAAAACAGACCTCGGATAATTCCAACGAGGCTCACGTACAATAGAATTCTCCGTATTTCTAGCCTCAAAACTAAGAAGCGAGAAAGCATAAATGAAAGTTGAGGAGAAGAGTATGGGCAATCCACGCTTGGAGCTGTTGAACGTGGATGTAAACGAGATAGTCTATAAAAGACGTGTCACAACCAGTTGCTAACAGTGGAAGAAAACCAAAATAGAATTGGCAATAACCATCACTTCTGAATGTCACAAAAGCTATGAAAGTAAAGTAAAATGCAAAGTTTAAATGTGCTCTGAAAACTCTAAGACGCTAACATGACGTTCGCGGTGGGTTCGCAGTATAGATTTATGTGCATGGTTTCTTTGTGCATCTTTAAGCCAATATTGGGACCAAAGAACATGCTGGTTAGCAGTTGTGCGATGCACACTTACTTCTGAAACTAGGATATGGCTTCAGCCCCGCTCCTACTGCAACTAGGGGAAGACAGACGTGTTGCTCCAGTGGAAAACCAATGTTTATTTACAACAGCAAGAAAATAAAGATGCATTAGTCAGGCAAAGTAACAGATGAGCCCTAAGAGTGAAAATGATTCTGAACTTTGCATATGAATTTATATACATATATATTTGTACATGTATAGTAACTATTTTAAATGGTACATGAACTTTATGGCCACCTTGTATATGTGTATTTATACTGTATTACATGTATTATATGTTAATGCGTATAATACCATCATTCATTTATTTCCTAATCATATAAAGCAGGCATCCTCAAACTACGGCCCACAGGCCACATGCAGCCTGTCTAGGACATTTATCGGGCCTGCCGGGATTTTATGCTGCTGTTGCTGTCCTGCTTAGCAGCTAACTTATCCCAGGGCCCGCAGTCCGGTCCATCAACAGTTGAGGTACAGTGAAGTGGCCCCCTGTTTAAAAAGTATGAGGACCCCTGATATAAAGTATTGGAGCTACAAATATTTGGTGGTCTGGTATTTAGTATTTAATGTAGCTCTGGTATTTAGTATTTAATGTGTTTGTATAAAAATAACATATTTTGAAACAGTCAAAAAAGATCCTAGATGCTAAAATGTTTATGTGGTTTGCATTACTCCACATATCTAATCAAGTGTACAGATTAAGTAAAAGAAATTAGTATGCTTTTAGAGGAAGACTAATATAAAGAAAAAAACTTTTAGTAAGAATGAAAAAGAACCTTATTAAAAGGAGAAAACCTGAGCTCAAACTCTCCACTTTTATTAGTAAACTATTGACATTGGCCTAGTTACAGACTTCCAATTCCCCTCTCCTTGAAATAGATTTATTGACTTTTTAATAATGGCTAATCTGACAAGAGATACAGTGAAAAGGAAATGCTTATACAATATTGGTGGGATTATAAACTAGTTTAACCTCTACAGAAAAGTGTATAGGGATTCTTCAAAGAACAAAATGTAGACTGCCATTCGATCCAGCATCCCACTACTTGGCATCAATGCAACAAAGTCATTCCACAAAAAGTGGACATGCACCTGAATATTTATCAAGCACAATGTACACCTGTATACACACATATATGCACACATGCACACAATCATAAAAAGGAATGAAAAAATGTCATTTGCAGCAACTTGGATGGACCTGGAGCACTTTATCCTGAGTGAAGTTTCTCAAGAATGGATAAACAAATATCACACACTCTTCCTAATAAGTGGGATAGAAATGAAGATTGTATTGTCATACAGTGGAGTAATATACACTGAAAACTGAGAAGAGAGGGGCAGAAGTGGAGCAAAAGGATAAAAATCTACCTGTTGGTTACCAGGTATATTATTCTGGTGACTGATACACTACAGGTGCTGCCTTGAGCATTATACAGTTCATCTGTGTAACAACAACAAAGAAATCTACCACCTATATCTATTGAAATAAAAGATGTATTGAGCTCAAATATAGGCCCTGTTTCTTGTTAAGTACATGGGTGTGGGTAAGGCACATCATTTTCTGAGCTCAACTGGAGATAAGAATTGCTACACTAAACAATTGTGGGGAAGATTGAATGAATTTCTATTCTTAAAAAGCACCCTACAAAAATCAAAACATTACATAGAATTTAGCATTCAATGCTAAAAAAAATAAAGAAAAGAAATACTACTTGTCCTTGAAAAATCAACAAGTGGATCCTCAAAGTCTTTTACAGCTCTGAAATATGAAGAACTCAGTAGAGTTCAAAATATAAAAAAATAGGTTAACTTCTACACCAAACTTAGGTTAGAAGAAAGGTTTTAAACGCACATTGAGCAATGTCACACCCCTATTAGTTATTTATTGACGCATGAGAAATTAATGTAAAGAGTATCAGCATATAAAACCACACACTTTTCTTAGCTCGATCTTTTTGGTCAACAATCTAGGAGCAGTGAGGCAGGGTAATTATGGCTTACTTTGTCCCATGAATTTGCATTCAAATTGTTAGCTGGGGTACAATTATATCAAGGTTTGACTGGTGAAATACAGGATTTATTTCCAACATACAGAGGTAGTCATTGCAGACCTCAGTGCCCCATCTCTTGGTTCTATACATGGGAAAACATGGCAGTTGGATTTCCCTAGAGTAAGTAATTAAAGATAGAAAAAAAAAATGAAAGAGAGTATGCTCAAAACAAGTCAGTATCCCTTATAACCTAATCCTGGATGTGATATGCTGTTACTTTTTCAGTGTTCCATTGCTCCCACAAATACCCACCAAATTCTCTACTTGCGAGAAATCTACACAAGGTTTACCAGGAAGCAGAAATCAAGGGAGGCATCTTGTAATCTGCTAAACATCTGTATTTAAATATCTTTTAATGTCTATCAGCATCTCCAAAATAAAATTCAAGCTATCTACTTTAACAACCAAAGCTTACTATGATCCTGACTTTTCCTATCCCTCCACTCTTATTTCTCACACTCTTTCCCCCACTGAAACGCTTCCTTTTAACCATTACTACAGTATTCCTCACTCTGGGGCATAATGGCTTTCCAATTTTATAATTAAAATAATATAAGGAGAATATGATTACTACATTCTTATTATGGCCAACATTTTAAAGCACTTCTTATGTCTGTTAGTAAAGACAATTTGAATCTTCATAGTCATTCTGTGATATATGTACAATTATTTTCCAGAGAATCATGTTAAGATTTTAAGGTGTCCAGGTAATGGAAGAATAAACACAGAAGTTAGGATTACTCAGTCGCTACATGCTTCCACTGTGAACCAGCGTCGTGACTTACACTTGGTCAATGCCAATGAATAAGGTCCTATGTTAGTATTGTAACTGATGACATAATGTTTTACGCATTTGAAACACCAGGGCCTAACGCACCTGCTGGGCAGGACTGCTGAGTGATACGTGATGTACATCTGGCCTCTCTACAGGGTACTGAGTTTCAGTTGTCTAGGCTGGATGCATAATGGGAATGTGCCTGTGTACCAGCCCCCTGTCAAAGTTACAGCCCTTGAGACTCACTGTCCTTCAGCCATCAGGGGTATCTCGCCTGAGTCTAATAGAGAGAAATTGGGTCTTGGGGAAATCTGTTGGTACAAAATCAGAAGCTTTCACTTTGTCCTTCTTGACTTTGCCTAATAACTATTTTCTCCTGTTGCTATTACTTTTTATCTTTTACTGTCATAAATCTTAGGCATGAGTATATAATTCACATTGAGTTGTGTGTGCTGGAAAATCACTGAACTTTAAAGTAGTCATGGGACCCTCTTGACAATATTTCATCCTCTCAGTAATCCTATGATACAGGCACTATTGTCTTCCCAAGTTATTTCTCAAAGTCTAGAACTCGTGAGAGGTACTGTGTTATTCACATGGAAACTGTCTCTAGAACCAGAGCTCTTTTCTGCCCTTGAATTAACCATGAACAGGCTATTCCGCCTAGTAATCTCTTTCTTGTGCTCTTTTATTTATACAGGTGATATCTTCCCTTATTCCTTAAATGAAAACTGAATATTACATTTTACTGCCCTCTTCATAGTATTTATGTAATTATTTTGTAATTTCATATTTATGCTAATTAGAGTTACACTAGGACCCTTGTATCATTAGTGATGGATTGGTACTATTGACTGATGCTCTCAGGAAATACTGGCTGAATGAATAGATAGATGGATAGATTGACAGATAGACAGGTGGATGGTTTTCTAGGCAGTGTTTTATTTGATATAAATATGACTAGAATAATTCATCCTATTTTTATAAGTAACATTTATGTAAAGTGAAATATAATCACAGATCTTAAGTTTAAGATGTCATGATTTGTACCTTAATAAAGCTGTGAAATTAACTTTTTAAAAATGATGATATGGACAGATTTTAACATGTTTGTAATCAATACCCTAATTCAGACAAAACATTTTCAATGACCAAAAAAATCTCCTGTATGGTTCTATCCGGTAAACATTCCCCAGTGGTAACCTCTGTTCTTACTTTTAATACCATAGAGTAGTACAGGCTATTATTAAACTATAAAAGGAATTAATTAGTAAGCACTTTTTATATCTGGTGCTTCAATACTTGCTTTTTAGGTTAAAACATTGTGTTGTAACAGTGATTCCTTTTATTAAACATATTAGTGCACCTCAAATTTTTCACCTATCCTCCTATTGATAGATATCAGGAGTATCTACTAATTTTGACTAGTCTAAGTAGATCTGTTATAGATCTGTTATTAATATTTGCATAAAAGTGTTTTGATGGACATATGCTATCACATTTACTGAATGAATGACTAGTATTAAAATACCTGGGTCATTGTGTCTGCCAGTATTTATAAGAAGTAGCTAATGATTTTACTAGAATTTCATTTTAGCTCTTCTAGTAGATGATTTCTCATTTCTAATAGAGTCCTAATTGTTGAATTATTTTGCCTTTCTTTTATAACTAATGATGTTGAGCACTATTTTCTGTGTTTGATACTGTAAATTTTTCCTGACGTGCTTGTTCAAGTCTTTTGCTAAGCAAAAGGTTTGCATCTGGATCGCTGAACTGTCCATTCTAGAATATTTGTACAATTTCTTTGCCAAAACTGTGTCGCAATTATTTTTTCAAAATTCCTTTTTTAAAATGTTCTTAGTGGTTTCCTCATAGATAAAAAGTATTTCACTTTCAAGGCAGTGCCTGTGGCTCAAGGAGTAGGGCACCAGCCCCATATGCCAGAGGTGGCGGCTTCAAACCTGGCCCTGGCCCCCCCCAAAAGTATTTCACTTTCTGAAATACACTTTATTAATGTTTTTCTTTTACATTTTGCACTTTTGACCTCTCTGAGGAATATTTGCCTAATTTAACTCACAAAACTATTCTCTTCTATTTTCTCTTTTAATTTTAAAGTGATTGAAAACTTGCTTAATCCTTGCTTAATCCTCAATTGTATACAAAAGCAGGGTCAAACCACTGACTACCATAAACATCTTTCATAAACACCCATAGTCAGGATAATGATTTTCCTTCTATATTCTCAGTTTGATGTGAGATATTTTCATGAGTGGGGGCTGGATTTTGTCAAGTTATTTTTAAGCACTGATTGCAAAGATTACTTAATTTTCCCTTTTATTCTACCAATGTGGCAAAACTGTTGATTAATTTTCGAATGAAAAACAAACATCGGATTTCTGTAAAAACTTTCAATTAGAGGTAAGTTATTTTGCATATACTGCTGGATGAGAATTTGTAACATTTTCTGAAGGATTTTTCATATGTTTATACAACAAAATAATCTATAATTTGATTTCTATCTAATAAATGAGTCTGAGCGGTTACCAGGAAAATAATAATCATGACATGATCTTAAAATATAGAGAAGGGACGCTTCCTTAATTTCTAAAATAATTCGCCTAAGATTAATATCACTTTGGCTTTCAGCATTTAATAAAATTTGTCAATGAAACTATCTAGAAGTTCCCTTTCAGGAAAGTTTTAAATTATTAATTAAATTACTTTAGTAGATCTGTTTGCATTTTTTAATGCTTCTCATGTGATTCATGGTAAGTTATTCTTTATGATTTTTTAAATTTAAGCTGAGTTCCCAAAGATATTAACATGGATTGCTCTTACTGCCTACTTGACATCTGTAAGATTTATTACACTTACCCCATCTTCATTTATAATGTTGGTGCTATATATATTTTTTTCTGTTATTCATACACTTGTTTGGGGTTTATCAGTGTTGTTATGTTTTCCAACAAGCCCTTTCGGGCTGTATTTATTTTCTTTCTTTGTTACTATTTTCTGTATTATTAATTTATGATTTTGCACTTCATATTTTATTCCCTGACCTTACTTTGAGTATATTTTGCTCTTATTTCTCAGTTGCTGATGGTGAATATTACATCACTTTAAAAATATTCTTTCTATGAGAAACATTCATCTTCTAAGTAGTGTTCTAATGATACTGTGATGTTATTGATCTTTTGTGTTTTCATTATAATCTGATTAAAATTATTTCCTAATTTTTATGTAATTTCTTCTGCGATCCATTAGTTACTTAAAGTATCAGGCAACATTGGAATGGAAGTTTTAATATAATCTGCTATGGGCAGAGTACCCTGGAAGTCACAATTTTTTGAAGCATATAGAGTAACCATTGTATTGTAGCACAGCAAGATGTGTATTGAGGTTTAAAGTTCCACATGTACATAGGAAAATGTGTTTTCTGAATTTAGGGTGAGATATTTTATAAATGTTAATGAGGTCAGATTAGTTAATTTTTTAAAAACATTCTATATCCAAACTGATGATTTGCATAATTATCAATTATGAAAATGGCATGTTGAAATCTCCATCAATAATTATATTTGTTTTTGGCAATTTTTTCTCCATTGGATTCCCTCAGGCTTTTCTTTTAAAATATTAAGTGCATATATGTAAAGATTGTTATGTCTTTTTGGTGATTTAATGTTTTTAACTTTATGAAATATTCCTCTGTGTTAATAGTCCATGAAAGAAATGATTTTCTCTCTTATGCATTTAGCTATTTCAACTGTTTTATGCAAAGCTACCTTTCTTGTTTCTTTATTTAAAACATATTTCTCATAGATATCCTGGATCAATATGCAACATATAGGCTGATTGCATAAATATGCAATTTTTATCCTGATACTCTGTCGTCTACCTGGGCGCCTGAGGCAAGAGGATTGCTTGAGCCCAAGAGTTTGAGGTCACTGTGAGATATGACACCACAGCACTCAGCATTCTACCGAGGGCAACCGACTGAGACTGTCTCAAAAAAAAAAAAAAAGAAAAGAATAATAAAACAATATAAAAATATAGAAATACAAAAATAGCTGTATCCGTACCATTTGGGCAACTCTTCATTCTACCCTGTCAGTTTATGTTATCATATATTATCCTCCTTCAACCTGAACAACATCAACTATGCTAGCGTAGATTTTCTGTTATTAAATTTTTTCAGGTTTTCTTTATTGGGGAAATACCTTTATTTTGTCATTATTTTTGAAGAATGTTTTTGCTAAATATAAAACTCTGTATTTTAAAAATATGTCTGGTAATTCTGGCAATTTTTCTTTGTATAATTTATGTGTGATTAACCTTTTCCTTTTTTTTTTAGAGACAGAATGTCACTTTGTCACCCTGTGTAGAGTGATATGGGGTCATAGCTCACAGCAACCTTCAGCTCTTGGGCTTAGGTGATTCTCTTGCCTCAGCCTCTGGAGTAGCTGAGACTACAAGCCCCTGCCATAATGCCCGGGTATTTTTGTTGTTATTGTTACAGTTTTGGCCGTGGCCAGGTTTGACCCACCACCCTTGGTATATGGGGCTGGCACCCTACTCAGGGAGTCACAGGCGCCACCCTGATTAACCTTTTTCTAATATATCTTTGGAATTTAAATATACATTTATTGGACAACTTAATGTGATACCATGTTCACTAAATCCCTATCCATATATTTCCTTATATTTCCTCTTTCCTTCAGATAGGATTGTATATATTTATGTATCCTTAATTAACTAATTCTTCTTTCTTCAGTATTTAAAATACATGTTTTTTTTTATTTCAGATACAAACTTTCTTTTCTTGTAGCTGTTGCTTGTCATTTGGGGTTTTTAGTCCATGTTTGTAGATATAATTTTAATAGGAATGTACACTTTTTTTTATTTTTGTGGATTCATTGAGGGTACGAAGAACCAGGTTACACTGATTGCATTGGCTAGGTCAAGTCTCTCTTATAATTGTCATGCCCCAAAAGGTGTGTCACACACCATTACTTCCTGCTTCCCTCCCTCTACTCCCCCCCCATTCCCCAACCTCCACCATGTACGAGGTCATTAATTGTCCTCATATCAGAATTGAGAGTGTAGGCTTCTTGCTTCTCCGTTCTTGTGATGCTTTACCAAGAATAATGTGTTTGACTTCCATCCAAGTTAATACAAAAGATGTAAAGTCTCCATCTTTTTTAATGGCTTAATAGTACCATGGTATATGTATACCACAGCTTGTTACCATTCTTGGGTTAGTGGGCATTTAGGCTGTTTCCATGTTTTGGCAATTGTAAATTGAGTTATAATAAACAGTCTAGTGCTACTGTCCTTATGGTAAAAGGATTTTTTTTTCCTTCTGTGTAAATGCTTATTAATGGGATTGTGGAGATCATTCTCATGGTTAGGAAGAATCAACATTATTAAAATGTCTATACTTCCCAAAACAATCTATGGATTCAATGCCATCCCTATTAAAATATCAACATCATACTTTCAAGACTGGGAAAAAATAATTCTTTGTTTTGTATGGAACCAGAAATAACCCCATATAGCTAAGGCAATTCTTAGTAATAAAAACAAAGCTTGAGGCATGAGCATACTAGACTTTAGGCTGTACTACAAGGCCATAGTGATCAAAACAGCATGGTATTGGCACAATAATAGAGACATAGACATCTTGAACCAAATAGAAAACCAGGAGATGAAACTCACATCTTACAGCCATCTAATCTGTGATAAACCAAATAAGAACATACACTGGGGGAAAGAATCCCCATTCAATAAATGGTGCTGGGAGAACTGGACATCCACATGTAAAAGACTGAAACTGGACCCACACCTTTCTCCACTCACAAAAGTTGATTCAAGATGGATAAAAGACCTAAATTTAAGGCATGGAATGATAAAAATCCTCAAAGAAAGCATAGGAAAAACACTTGAAGATATCAACCTGGGGAAAGACGTTATGAAGAAGATTTTCATGGCAATTGCAACAACAAAAATAAACAAATTGGACTTGATTATACTGAAAAGCTACTGTACAGTTAAGGAGACAACAATCAAAGCAAATAGACAACCTACACAAAGGGAAAGGATATTTGCATATTTTAAATCAGATAAAAGCTTGATAACTAGGATCTATAGAGAGCTCAAATTAATCAACATAAAAAGTTAATCTATAGAGAACTCAAGTTAATCAACATAAAGAGTCCTTTATATCACTGGGGAAGAGAGATGACTAGAACTTTCTCTAAAGAAGACAGAGGAATGGCTAACAAACCTATGAAAAAATGCTCATCATTCCTAATTATTAGAGAAATGCAAATCAAAACCACCCTGAGATATCATCTAGCCCCAGTGAGAATGGCCCACATTACAAAGTCTCAAAACTACAGATGCTGACGTGGATGTGGAGACAAGGGAACACTTTTACACTGCTGGTGGGATTGCAAACTAACACAACTTTTTTGGAAGGAAGTGTGGAGAACCCTCAAAGAACTCATATCAGATACTAGTTTCTTCTTCTGGAATTTTCATTGGTTTCTTTTTTATAGTTTCAATTCCTTTCTGGTCCTTGTCTGTTATTACAAAACTGTGCATTGCTCTGGATTCTGTTGGCCTTCATTGTTTCCTTTTTTATTATTATAAGCACAATCCATGCTTCTTTAGGTGTCTAACACGTCAACTACATGCTTGGCATTATGTTGTACACACTACGACTCCAGATCATACAAGTACCTTTTGGTAGATGTTGAATTTTCCTCTGTAGGCAGTTAACATAAAGAAGCTCTTTTTGATACTGTTAGAGTTTTAAAAATTATTTTTATGATGAGTCTATGTAGGTTGTGCTCTTAGGTCTAAGATAAACCTCTAACACTAAAGCAGGGCTCTTACGCTAAAAGCCTGGCCTTTCTGGGGTTTCACCATAACACCTGAGATGTTTGCAAAGTGTTTTTCAGACTTCTGCACTCTAGCTGGATGAGAATTCCAATAGCTCACAGATTAGAGCAAGAATTCTGGTAGTTCTGTTCTACTCTCAGCCTTGTTTCAACTGAAGGTTAGCAGAACAAAGCTTCTCAAAGTCCTTTGCTAGGCTTCGGCAGCATGGTCTTTGGTCAAATGCCTATAGTGAATCCTCATGCAAGTTTTCAGGAGAGAGTGATTCTGTGATGTTTCTCCTTTTTTGGCAACCTGTCTCACAAATGTTAGGCACTTCTTCAGAGTAAACCTCCAACTTCTGCTTCCTCAGATCAGGAAGTCTATTGTTTTCTTTGGACTTTACCTTTCAGGCTCATGGTAATTGTATTGGTTCTCCTTTGGAAAGCTGATGTGAGCATGAACATTTTTTTTTTTAATTTGATCCTGTTGTTATTATTTCCAAATGCTTTGGAACGGGTACCTCAATTTTATTTTTCAATTTTATATTTGCTAATAGGAAGAAGGAAAATCTGGTAATAATTGTTTGTTCATGCCTTGAAGCAGAAATTTCACAACTAATTATATTTTGACAAGTACAGTGGTAGATGAAGTCTGTCTTGGAAAACATCAGGTACAGTGAGTAAGAAGCAGCAATGCACTAAAAAATTGAGATCAGCAGTGGTCCCATAATGAGAGATAGTTATAAAAAAAAGATTATATTGGCTCTTTCTGTGCTAAAAAATTCATTGATACATAGGCAAACACACATGGCAAAATAAAGCACATATTTAATCCCCCGAAAAGAATTTTAGTAATTTAAAAATTGAGTAGAATTTAATTGATCTAGCAAATGATCTATTGGCCAGATTAGATTCCTTTGTAAATGTATCACAAAATATATTTTTTAAAACTACTGAAAAAAAGAGGAAGGCTTAAAATTTATGAATTAAGGCATCTCTGTGCTCATTACAAAAGACTTCTTTATGTTATCAAAGAATTCACTGAGGTTTTAGTACCCTGGAGAATTTCCAATATTATTGCTTGCCAAAAGTAGATTTACAATGTAGCTCTTGCATTTGGATAAAGAGCATCAGAGAAATTTATTGAAATGTCAAGAATTAGGCAAATCCATAGAGACACTACTGTGTTTATCTGTTTCTTTCTTCAAGTCAGCAGATGTAGTCCCATGATAATTCACACAAGGTGATGTTAGCAAAGCGGAAACAAAACTGTTTTCAGAGCGACATACATAGGATAAAAGAGAGGCTTTAACCCCTTTTTCTTCTTAAGGAATTCACCTTTCAGGGCTGTTTAACACACTTTTAGCCAATCATGTAAACTAGCAAGATAGACTACCAAGAAGTCAGGGAATGTTGTGGGTCAAAGCCATTCAGTAACGATGTCTCTGTTTAAAAGAATTAGCAAGCTTCATTCTATTCACTACTTCCATCGGTTCACGTTTTGTGTCTCCCATATATGTGTGAGAATATATTCTGTTTGTATGTCTCGCTACTTGTTTTTAACATAATTCTCTACAGATCCATCTATATTGCTTCAACAGCTGAGCAATACTGCAGTGTGTATGTGTGTGTATGTGTATGTGTGTGTGTGTACTACATTTTCTTTATCCAGTCATCTGCTGATGGACACTTCAGTTGATTCCATATCCTTGGCTATTTTGAACAGTGCTGCAATAAACACAAGGGTGCACTTATCTCATCAATTTGGGAACAGATGGATGAAGAAGCATTGAAAAATAGGAAAAAAAATACAATTAAATAGATGGAATAAGTTACAGTACTTGATACCGCAATAAGACAAAGATAGTTAAGAATATTTTATCACATATTCCAAAATAGGTAAAAGAGGAGAGATGAGATTTTCCCAACATAAAGAAATGACAATATTTGAGGGGATGGATATCACTAATTACCCTTATTTGATCATAACAGATTGTATGGTTGCAAAAATTTCGCCTACAACCCATACATATGTGTACATATTATATATAAAAATATGATTAAAATAATTAGTTTTAGCTTATTTTGTTGTTTTCGTTTTTTTCTATATAAAGCACAGATGCTGATATTAGCCCTATATTTCTCTTCTTTCTTTCTGAAAGCAGTTGGCTTTTAAAAATAATAGATAATTATCTTTATGGGAGGAAATTACATTGCAGCTAGTTTTAATTAGCAATGATAAAGTGGTATATATAAAAAAAGAAAACAAATTTTTAATAAACCATGTAAATCATAACTTTTGTTTTTCAATGACCAGATCTGCAGACTTCTTGATGAGATTAATAATTATAAAGTATAATGGTACTTGAATGCAAGTATAATTTTGTATCATATCTTTACCTTCCTTATCACAAAGCAAAAATAGAGACCTCATCTCCCTTATTAACGTATTCACAGTATGGTGGGAAACAAAAATATAATTACAATATTATATTGCAAATGCAATATCAAGGCAATCTATCATATGTCATAAGACTCAGAAAAGGAAATTTTTGTGGCAAATGACCTAGAGAAATCATTATAGAAAAAAGTGATGGCCTTGATGAGTCCCAAATAATTAAGGTAGCCATTTAGATAAGTTGAGTGAGATAACACTTCACGAGGAATGCCTAACCAAAATCAATCAATCAATCAATTAATCAATAAACATATAAATAAATAAATAGACACAAAGGGAAACCTATTACCGTGTTTACAATGCGGAATGAAAGTTAAAGAAATAAAAGGAGGAAGCACGTATTAAGTATATTATTTGCAAGCAATTTCCCAGTAGCTTGACGGTAATAGAGATATTGAAGCTTTATGTAGATTATACAAGGTGAATAGATTTAAAGAAAATCTGACTGGGAATAAGGAAAAGACTTGAGAATGAAGAGTCTTAGAGTTCTAAATAGATCCCTGGTGTTAGCCATCGTATAGAGCAGTGGCAGAGTGTGCCAATAAATATTCAGGAAGTAAAATTTATAAGATTTGGTGGTTGTGGCAGAAGGGAGGGAAAAATAATGGACAGCTCTCAGGTTTAGAATTTGGGTGATTGTGTTCATAGAGGAATAAGGAAATTTGCAGAAGGAGGGTCAGACGGAGAATGAAGGATTCAATGTGATTAAATTTGACTTTGAGGAATCCACATGAAAGCCAGGTGATAGCTCAATACAGAAGTCTAAGCTGGAGCAGCGCCTGTGGCTCTAAAAAGTAGGGCCCTGGACCATATACTGGAGGTGGCAGGTTCAAACCTGGCCCTGGCCAAAAATTGCAAGAGAAAAAAAAAAAAGTCTAGGCTGGAGGTAAATTTTGAGATTTATAGTAATACTGAAGTTTGCCAAAATCATAAAAAATGATTTTTAACTGAGGAAAAATACAGAATTTTAAGAGTATCAAGGATGAAACTCTAGGAGATGTCAGAATTTAGTCCATGAAAATAGAAACAAAAATCCATAAAGATAAAAAGTATTACTGTAAGAGAGAAAAGATAGCATGGTTATTAAACTGGGGAAAAATAACTTTTTCAAAAATAATGCTAATAAAACTTTATACCAGTAGGCAAAGAAATGAATTTGAACCCCTACCTCACAAATATACAAAAATTGGAATAGAGACCTAACTCAAAGATATACCATAAGGAAAATCTTAGAAAAAAACATCGACATACATTTTCTTGACCTTGGGTGAAGCACGACATTCATAGATATAACATCAAGAGCATAGTCACAAAAGAAAAAAATAGGTAAGTTGGACTTATCAAAATTAAAACTTTATGTTGTAAATCATATCATACCATCAGGAAAGTGAAAGGACAAACCACGGTTTAGGAAACATTTGTAAGTCATGTTTCTAAAAGAGAATCACATCAAGTAAATATGTGGCACTCTTAAAATCTCAAAAATAAGACTTAAGCTGATTAAAATAGGCCAATAATTAATGACTATATATCAAAAACTGTATATGAATGACCAAGAAGCACTTGAAAAATGCTAAATATTATTAACTAACAGTCAAATACAAATCAAAATGACAATGAGATACTACTTTGCCTCACCCAGGATGATTATAATAATTGAAAATAACAAGTGTTATTAAGTTTGTAGAGAAACTGATACTGTCATATATTATTAATGGAAATGTAAAATGGTACAGCTAATTCAGAAAACAGTTTAGCAATTTCATTAAATATTAAACATAGAGTTGTCATGTGATGCCGGACTTCCACTTTTATGTATATATTCAAGAGAATTGAAACAGATGTTCACACAGCTTTTCTGCACATATATGAATATTCAAGGTAGAATTATTTATAATACCTAAATATGTGAACAACTGAATATCCATCAATTCATGAATGGATAAACAAAGTGGTATATCCATACAATGGAATATTATACAACAGTAAAAAAGTGAAGTGCTTATTATACTATAACATGGATGAACCTTGAGGAATGGATGTGAAAAAGGAAGTAATATAAAGCCACATATACTATGAATCAATGTATATAAAACCTCTAGAATTGAGTTGATTTATAAAGACAGAAATCAGATTAGTGTTCACCAAGTGTGGGGGAAAAGAGTACAGAGGAAGGGGCAAGTGGCTACTGGTGGGGAAACAGTTTCTTGGGGGACAATAAAAGGTTCTGAAATTATATAATGGGGATTATTTCAAAATATTTTGAATATACATAAAAATGCTGAATTATATTATTTACAATGGTACCGTTTTGGTAACAAAGAGTGTATAGTTTGGGTGACTGAAGTAAATCTCAGTAAATCCATTAAAAAAAATAGCTTCTGTGTCTCCCAATTTCAGAATTTCATGGAGATTCAGCACAACTGGATGGGCTTTATTTTTTTCTATTATACTCAGATATAGTTAACACAAACCATTTGCTGAGGTCAGTGTTGGGATTCAGCATAGAGCAAGTGGGTTCAGCTAAGTGAATCTGCGGTCTGTACTACTGTATCTTTAAAATTCATATAGAAACTCTTTAAAGCTCTAAAATCAATTCTGGATTTGAGTTTTACTGTGAGTGTAGACAGATGTCATGGGTAACGGAGACACATGGTCCTTTAATTCCCCAGGAAGAGCAGACCTCTGAAAGGCACATTTGTAATTCAATTCAGAGTAATACTTCAATTCTCTAAATCTACAGGAGTTTAAAAAAATCTCACTCATGCTCATCTTTTAAGATCTTGCTTCCCTAATGCTCTGTGTCCTTCTATGCTAGATATCTTTTTTTTTTTCTTGTAGAATAAGCACAAATGCTAACAAACCTTATTGTTCTTTAAAGGTATAAAACACAGAGGCACAACAGAACTCTGAGACACAGTCTAAAGGAAGTTCATTCTGATATTTCTTTTTCTTGATTGACAATCTAAAGTTTTATTTTTGTTTTATGTTTTGGTGGAGTAGAAAGTAAGGACGTTTAGGTTGGACAAAGTATTTTCCTCCATAGGTAAATATATTTTTTCTCAATAAAACATACATTGTGAATTGATACAGACTGAATTCAAACGTCGTCTCCACTGTACAAGTTTCTAGATGACCTTGAGCAAGTTTCCTGACCACATTGAGTTTGTTGCTAACACCACAAAAGGGAAAAAAAAAATCATAGAAGTGACCACCAGGCTTAGTTTCTATGATGAGGCCATCCGATAATGAATGCAAATTTGTCCTATAAACAAAAATGTGTTCTCCAAATCTGAATGTTAGTTCCTAGTATGCACATTTTTTATTACCACGTAGCCATATGCCTTTGTTGAATATACAGCTCAAATGCTCCCCTTCAAAGTGTGCAGGAAATCTATTGTTAGAAAACTCCAGCAGGAGCAAACCAGAGTTTACATTTTCCCTTGGACTCAGGGTTCTGTTTTAGCAAAGTGTGTTGTCATTTTTTCTCTGTAAATGCCAGGCAATTCACAAGTGAGTTGGTTTGTATACACCTAGTTAAATCTGTTGTGCGTTGTACTGTTCTATTGCTCTAGGGGCCGATACTCACTTTACAAAAGTTATTACACATCTATTTTAGGGGCCAGGGGTATGAATGTCATAACCCTACTCAAAACAAAACAAATCTGTACAAAGGGGAGATTTACTCTTTAAACTTATATTCTCTGAAGGTTTATAGTGAATGAATTTTTCCTATAAATAATGTCTTTGGAATGAGATTAAAACAGATTCCTCATCTAAATCTTATTACAAATGATTTTCCCCAGGGGGTAAAAAAAAAAAAAAGGAACATGACCCGAGCCCTCTGGACAGGAATTCTTGGACACCAGCTGTCCCTTGCCTTTCCAGTCCTTGGTGCTCCTCAGCCTTTCCTCAACATCAACTTTAGATCAAACACTGAGTAACATGTGCTGGGTGTGATGTTCACGGCAACACGAGGATTTACTTAGAAATTAATAGAATCAGTTCTTTGTTTAAAAAGAAGTCCAGCTCAGACCTTGATGGTCCTCTGTTCTATCTGTATTAATTTCTATTTCACCATGATAGCTTTTGTGAGGATAAGATCGAAGGTATGAAAAGTGA
The DNA here is from genome assembly GCF_000181295.1 of Otolemur garnettii. NCBI lineage: Eukaryota > Metazoa > Chordata > Mammalia > Primates > Galagidae > Otolemur > Otolemur garnettii. Next base: position 52,388,315 of record NW_003852396.1, read on the forward strand.
CAGGATTAATGTATGAAAAAGTGCTTCATACACAATTATTTAACGTACATGTGCACATTTATACATACATATATCTCCAACAGAATATCATGTTGTAAAGATCTTAGAACTGGCTCTCTCAGTAGACGAAGTAGTTCACTCTACCATAATTGAAAAACCGTATTTTGTATCACAGTCTTGCTATTTAATTTTTATAATTTAAATTTCTAAATAAAACATTGGATGTTCATTATAGACCACTTGGGAAAATACAGAAAACAAAATGGCACATAATATCTTCGGCTTTCCAACGTTATCATTCTTTGAATTAATTTTTCAGTTACGTCTTTGAAGAATCTCACCTGAGGAAAAGGACCCCTTCAGGTGCGTGAACTTGGACCACCAGCTCCAACCCCATTACCAGCTGCTTGTACAGACACTGAAATGGGAGGAAGATCCAAAATCTTCAACGCGCAGACCAGCAGACGTGTTAACGGTCCCGAAACGTCTTTGTAGTCGACATTTACCACCGACGGGTTAAGGAACTTGCGGCGGCATCGCGGGCTCAGGGTGCGTTTCTGGACGCTCCTTACTCCTGCTTCCTTTCTCTGTGTCGAGCAAATCGTTAAGCATTTCTAATTAAAACAATATTTTAAACACGACGTTCTTCCAAGCAGCGTTTCATCAGGTGAGAGACACCTGCCTGCGACTCTAAGCGTCTGATGGTCTGTCACAGTGAATTCGGTCTCACCTCCCGCCGAGGACGCAAGTTCAATTATTGGCAGATTAGATTTCTCCGCTGCGCGCCCCGCCCCTCGCGGTCCTCGGGAGAAGCGGGAATAAATGATCTGCTCCCGGCTGGTGCTCAGCCGGCGACCAGGGAGCAGCTCGGAGACCGCGGGGCGCAGGGCGAGCGCCGGGCACTCCCTCCCCTCTCCGCGCCGCCTCCAGCGCGGGGACCGCGCGCCCGCCGCGCTCCGGAGCGGCGGCTCCAAACAATCCCGGGCTGGGCTCGCCTCGCGTCGCCTGCCTCGCCTCTCCGGTGACATCACTCCTGAAGATACTCCACGCTCCCAGCTCCCGCCGTGGAGTAGCGTCCATCCGTTTATCCGTCTCTGTCTTTCTGCCGCTCATCAGGGTCTGGGAACAGAGCCGGGCGCCGAGAAGCCACAGGACCCCGAAGAGGCGAGAGAGCGAAGGCAGCGGGGGAAGGAGGACCCCGGCAGGCGGCAGCATGAAATTCAGCCCCGTGCACTATTTGCTGTCCCTGCTGCCGGCGCTGGTCCTCAGCACCAGGTGAGTCCAGGAGCGTGTGTGACCTGAGCCCAGGGGCTCTGCCAGGGCCAAGTTGGTCCTATGGTGGGTGGGTCACGGGGTTGGTGGGGGGGGGAGCGCATTTCAGCTGTTTGCACGTCCCGCCTAAGTAACGGGGTCCCTCTGTGATTTGGGCTCTGAAACCCTTTCTTCCCGGAGGGAAACCCTTTTCCGCCCGTTGGAGAAAGTCTCCAGATCACTCCCAGTGAGGAGACCAAGACCTTCCCTTTCAGAGGGGAGGAAAAGACACTTTGTCCAGCCCTGTAGCAAGGAACAGATAACACGCCGTAATAGAATAAAATAAAGAACAAGGAGGAAACTGCCAGCGGGCAGCGGATTACACTGGCGTTGTCTCAGTAACCACAGAGCTTCTCTCCTCCCCCAAGTGGGTCTGATTTTAAGGTAGAGGGAACCAGAGAAAACAGGTTAACCCTGGAAGATGCTAAGACTTGTCTAAAAGTTCGCAGACTTCCGCGATGACCTGCTTTAATGCCCTGCCTAGGCTCAGGGACAGGCGTGTTTATTATTATCTGGTCGTCTTGTGAAGGGGTCTAAATTCAGAGCCCAGAAGGGGATTAAAAGTTAGGGGACACCGTCAGAGTGCTGATGCAGAGACCTTAGTCAGAAACAATTAAGTACTGTACTCCATCACCGGCCACGGATGGGACTCTAAGCCCAGGACAGAGGAGCTATTTTTACTGGAGATTTAAAATGCAGTGATTGAGAAGAGTTTTGTGACGCCCCTCTGTTGATCAAATCCCAAAGTTGGTGATGGGTTTGCTTTCTTCTTCTACAAGTGCAGCACAAAGGTGGACTGTTTCCTTGCCCGGGACTGAGTCTTTATTCTGCATGTTCTTAGCATCATACTGGCAGCAACCTCTTTCCCTTGGCTGCTATAAAATAAAATAACCCACACAGGATGAGGATCTTTTCAAAGCTACATGAATGGAAACATTATTTTATTGTGCATTTGATGGAAAATGAAGTGGGAATATAGAGGGTTGTACCTAAATCTGAAACGGAAAAAGAAGAAGAAAACTCATTGTCTCTTAAAAATTAAGATTGTAAAATGTTTGATGCTATTTCTACTCTGCACACCCTCTTTCAGGCCTGTGAAACCAAACTTTCTCCTTAATATAGGATCTGTTTCATTTAGCTCCAATAACTCCTCTCCCTCCATAAGTAAATAAATGAATGAATAAATAAATACACAAATGCCAGGTGACTTTCCTAAATTAAAATAGAATGGGAGAATTATTCTTCCTTTCCTTAAAGGTTTGCTTGTCACTTCAGTTCACATTGTACAGATGGTTTTATTGAAAATCAGTCTGCTTCCCAGTGTTATAATAACTTCCTCCAAATACAGAAACCGTTTTAATATTTGTGGTTAGCTTTGAACATCTCAATACAAATTCCTCATCACAGTTATTCTTTAAATTCTTATCCCCTGCCATTAGGTTGTAATTCAATGATTACTTGTAGTCTTCTAGAGAAAGGAAAATGTCAAAGATCAGACACTTACCAAGATGCTTATCAACATATCATAAAATAGTAAATAATTAAACAGTAGAAACCCAGCCTAGAGTGATTTTAAAGACAGTGAAAGTCTCTGGAGTTCTAGAAGTGCATTTGCTTTTTAAGGATGCTATAATTTAATTGACTGGAAAAGGTCTGTAGTTTCTAGCTTCCAAAGTTTTAATGTAGGTTAGGTAATAGAAGGGCAGAGAGTCATCATTTTTTTCTTTTATCAAAGTTCTAATTGTATAAGGGGAAATTTCATTAAAAGTAGTTCACACATGTGTTATGACAAAAATGATAATAGCCATTCCCAGTTCTCTTAAGGTACAAAACTTCTGCAATATGGGTTGTATGTTTGAACTGTGACCGGACTTTAAATTGTATTAGAAAAGCATGTTGAGTGTGAAAAAGTGAAGCCTTCCTAATCAGGAACCTATCCTATTGGTTTGATTACTCTGTAGCTATTTACTCAATTAGATACTCAGGACACCTTCAGACAGTACACAAATCTGAAGATACATGTGGCACTATGAATGTGTCATTGTGCAAGACGAGAGTGTTTTAAAGAACGATAGCAGAAGGCTATTCTCTTTGCACTATTTAGCAGCTCTTCTAAGCACATGGTTAATGTGCAGGTTAGAACCTAAACTGACAGCTTTGCAAGAACAGTTGCATCAGTAGGGGGGAGCTTCTTGTCCTGCTGGGAAAAGCTGTGTAGCGCAGCTATGGCCACCTGTGACAGGGGCTTTTCTAGCCAAAGAATTCTGTTAACTTAGTTTCTTAGTCAGTGGTCCTGTATAGGAAGCAAATGTTATTTCACAGGCTTAGACCTCCTTGAATACATTAGCAGAAGGTGGCAATTGCTAGATTTCCTATAGCCTAGGGCTGATGTCACTGGTCTTTTTATTGTCAGACTCTTTTCTAAAGTGTGGAAAATACAGAGCTGAGACTTATGATGCAAAAATATACTTGTTCATCAGCTCTTTCCCTTCGTGGAACTCCTTAACACTTAGCTATTTTCTTCCCAACTTCCTAAAGTTTAGCTCCCTTTTAAAATAAAGGAATGTGCCGAGTGAAACGGTGATGCAGTTGGTCGTCACTATATAATATTCTTCTAACCACAGGGACGCGACCCTAAAATGGTCCTGCATTTTAAGTAGAGATTTTTGAATAGGTTTCCTTTTTCTTTTCCTTTTTGGTTTCCGCTTTTCCTATAACAACTTTAGATGCTTAAGCACAAAAGCCCTTAATTTCATCATAATGAACAATATCTGTTGCCCCCAAATTTGGGCAAATCTTGCTTGCCCTGAAAAAAAAAGCTAATTGTTCACCTTAAACTAGAGCCAATCATCTTTCTCTGTTTTGTTGGTAAACCCCATAGAATTAAAAGGAGCTGCTTAATTTCCTTACATACTGTCTTCTCTGTTTAGAAAGTGCATAAAAACTCCAAAAAAAAAAATCCAAGTTAATGATATGAATAATGTAGTTAATTCAGAAACCCATTTAAACTGCACACAATAAATGTGGTCAAAGAAAGTAAACACATGTTGGCTTAATAGCTTCAGAGTAAAATGAATGTACTTTTTAAATAGCTTCACTCTACACAAGTATTAAATTGCTATTCCAAGGTATCCAGTCATGCACTTCAGAAAGAAGTAGTGTGGGTATTGAAAGCAATGGTGGGGTGAAAAATTCTTTAGAAGTTCTTGGTGAAAAAAGACTCATGGAGTGCTGGAGAAAGCTTGTGCTTTAGTCTGCTGAACCTCTGTTCCTTTATGCTGTGGTTATGCTCTTGATGTCTTTGGATTGTTAACTTTTAAGTGGCTTAATAAGGAGAGAGACATGGCAGGGGAGGAGTGAAGGTCTACTGACTGCTGGTGGTTTTCCATAAAGTAAGGACTTTGAGCAGATGGTCGGTTATAGTCCTCCCAACAGGAGTCACCTTACAGGTCTCTCCTGGGCCCTCTGATCAGTAGTCACACCACATGTTTACTTTGGAATCATTTTCAGGAGGCCCCAGGCTCCTGTTTGTCCTATGCCTGAGTCTAACCTCAGGATCAACTGGATGTGTGTAAGATAGAGGAAAACACAGAAGTCGCAATAAACACACAATAACTTCCCCCAATCAAACCTACCTACAAATTCTAAACAAATAAATTTGACCTAGGAAGCAGTCCTATGTAACTTCCCTGAGTCTAAGGTATAACAGGCTTGTTTTTCCAATTCCTGCACACAGTGGGTCGACACACATGCCTCCTTTAATGATCCTTCCTTTACCACTTTATTTGTGATAAGGACTGTACCTTCTGTGTGAATGGGTCAGAGCAATGTCTTTTCTAGGAAGACATTAACAACCAAATATTTTGACTTCTCATGTTGCAATTGTGGACATTAGGTGCCTGTTTGCAATAGCAGTTTGGAAAAGGACTGACTTGGAGATTATCTCTGTGGGTTAAATTTTCTCTGTAACTAAGGATACAAGCACTTCAGAAATTTATGATTTGGGTATACAATCCTTTTTACCCAAATTCCATGTACTTGAAAGGAAGAACTTAACCTTCAACTAGGAATGAAAAATCACTGAAACCACTAAGAAGTGTGCGGTTCCCAGGAAATGCTGTTGTCTCATGGATGCTAAGAGAGATTGTGTGTGTGCCTGCTTTGGGGTGACTTATAGGATATTTATGAAAGTCTGCTTAATAAATGGGACTGAATCATTTAAGTAACCTGGTGAAACTGATACTGTTTAAAATTATGTTTTCTTTGCTGGAAAATCCAGGAAAAAAAAACCAAAATACTTTTTAAACTTACCTTCATCCCTTTAGAGATGTGCTTTATGTTATCATTGTTATGCATTCATGGTGTACTTGCAGCCTGGCCCAACAACTCAGGCCTATAATCGTAGTACTTTAGGAAACAGAGGGGGGAAGATTGCTAGGGGCCATGAACTGGAGGTTAGCCTGAGAAATATCAAGAGACGCTGTCTGGGGAAAAAAAAAGGAAGGAAGGAAGAAAGGAAGGAAGAAAGGAAAGAAAGAATTGGTTAGACATGGTGGCATGTGTCTGCTATAGCCTAGTTACTTGGGAGGCTGAGGCAGGCAGATTTCTTGAGCCCAGGAGTTTAAGGTTAGAGTGAGCTATGATGACGTTACTGCTGCCGCACTCCAGGCTGGACAACAGACTGAAACCTTATCTCAGAGAAGAGAAAAAGAAGAAGGAGGAGGAGGAGGAGGAAGAGGTGCTTGCAGTCGGTTACAATGCATCCAGGCAACAAAACAATAAATTAGTTAGACATATATATCAACATAATCTAGTCATAGGTCACTATGAAAGTTTTGAGACACACTGTTCTGGTCCCTTATTTCACGTCCAAGAAACAGTCCACGGCCTCTAAGTGTGAATGGAGAAAAGAGTAACTTCTGTTTTTTAAGGACAATAAGAAGAATGATATTTTTAATCAACTTCAATAACATACAATAACATGTGCTAGCTGCATGACGGTAGAGAAATTGCTTATCATTTCTATACAATTTTCTGATATAGGAAAAGAAATTCCCATAGAACCTACCCAGAAGGTTCTTGTAAGGACTGAAAGAGTTAATCCACAGAAAGAGTTTAGTGTATTCTCTGGAACACAGTATCTGCTCAACCAGAGCTAGCTTGTACAGCTCTTCCTATACAGTTCTAATTACTATCTTGAAATCTTTGTATTTATGATCTGTCTGGGTACAGCAGAAAAAGAGGAAACTAGATAAAATCAGCTGGATGATACCAAATAAAGAAGGTTAATCATCATCCAAAAGAAAGGAAATATCTGTACAGAAGAGAGGAAGGAGCATTCCTTGGTAACTGGTCTAACCTTTCTCAAAAGTGTTTTGGAGGCAAAGTGCCTGGATGATACTCTACTTTGGAGAACCCTGTAACAGTTTGGAATATTTAATCATACAGAATACTATTTAGCACAAAAGTATATATTTGGCTGTTTGTATGTACCTATTTAAAATATAATTGTATTGATAATGTATAAATCATAATAGGAAATCAAAGCCATGAGCATAGAAGACCAATATTGAGTCAAAAAGGATGCTTTCAAACTATGTATATCCAGTGAATGTAAATATTTTTATGACTCTTATTTTCTACTTCTTCATTGACTATATATTTATTAATCATCTCTAAAAGAATTTGTTAAATTCTTAGAAAAGTTAAATAAATAAAAGATAACATTGAAATTTTTTTTCCTACTATGGAGAACAATTTAAGGACCAGTGATAAAGAGTTCCAACTATTGGGCAGTGCCTGTGGCTCAGTGGGTAGGGTGCGGGCCCCATATGTGGAGGGTGGCAGGTTTGAACCAAGTTCTGGCCAAACTGCAAAAAAAATGACAAACAAAAAAAAGATTAAAAAAGAAAAAAAGTCCAACTATTATAGCCAGGCATTGTGGTGGGCGCCTGTTGTCCCAATTACTTGGGAAGCTGAGGCAAGAGAATTGCCTAAGCCCAGGAGTTGGAGGTTGCTGTGAGCTATGACACCACAGCAGTCTACCAAGGGTGACAAAATAAGACTCTTGTCTCTAAAAAAAAAGAAGAAATTCAACTATTACATGTCATAAACATTATCATATGAAGGAGGCTTTCTACTAAACCAATTTTGAAAATAGTCTAATTTATTATTCCATTTGAGGAGAGCCTATGTTGTCATAAACTCTTCACTATTATGCCATGAAGTTCTGACTATTACATAAAAACATACCTTTTTTGTCAAAGATCACTGTGTGAATGTGTACAACAATATCTGTTGACAAAATGGTGCATAGAACAGAGTGTGATCTGCTGCTAAGAGGAATTAAAAGGTATACATCATGTTAAGTATGCATCAGAGAAAGGGCACGTGTTTACTGAAACTTGTAACTCATGATTCATGGGTATAGAAGGCACAAGCGGAAGGTCAACCAAGTGAACAATGTGCTGGGAGAATGCTTCATAAACACTGGGAGACATAATTATCCCTTGGGTAGTGATTGCATTGCAATTATGTATGACTTGTTTGGTGTTGCTTTCCAGTATTTTAATCTCTTTAAATGTACTTTAAAGAGCCTGCTGTTGGGAAGCATGCTGTGAATACAAGGTTGTGTCTTAGTCCAAAGCACTACATTTTAGAGGCGAGCAAACTGCAACCCAGGGTGGTTGAGGCTTGCTCAAGGCCACAGAGGAAAATCAAAACTAGAACCCAGGACTTGCCACTATCCTCTTTGTGTTCTATTATGTGACTTTTTCTAGGACATGTCTCTTCTATAATCAAACACCATGTGAATAGTTTGTACTTATCATGTATCCAGACCTACTCTACTGATTGTGGAGGACGTAGTAACTATAAGATACATTCTCTGATCATATGCAATTTGATAGAACAACATCATTTGTTCCTTTCTTCTAAGACAAAGGAAATTAAAGTGATAAGGGGTTGAATATCATTTTCATCCTGTATTCAGTTGATGTTTGAAGAGTAAGTTGGCTTATATAAGATTCTAAGTCATCTCTAAAACCCAGAGTAGAGTCATTAATAAGTTATCATTGCCTGCAATTCACCTCCCAACAGATACACCTGCAATGGATTTTTTTGACCTTTTAGTTTTATTGTCAGGTGATATTTTCGGTGCCTTTGGGACGTTTTCATTGAAACTATTTTCTATAAGTGTAGTTCCCAGACATTTGCTCGTGTATTCTTCAATTGTTAAATCTAGACTGAAACTGTGTGGCACTGCTCGGTGGGAGGCATGCTTACTGTCTTGCAAAGATGATCTCTGAAGTATATTCACATCCAGCTTAAATGTATACTGGCCTTACATTTTGTTTGGTTTATATTTCTCTAGACCAGTGGTTCTCAACCTCTGTGTCGCGACCCCTTCAGACTATATTAAAGAGTTTTGGCCTTAGGAAGATTGAGAACTGCTGCTCTAGACTTTCATAATAGCTTATGTGCAGTTTATAGCTAAAAAATTACCTACAGGATCGGGTGGTTGTAGATTTTACTTCATCTTCAGTAGCTTTTTTCTTTTGGGTAGGTTCCTTAAATTTCTCATCTATGAGGTACAAAATAATAATATCTAACATTTAGGCTCATCAAGATCGAATACAATTTATGTGCGTCCTATCTCAGTTCATACCACATACTAGTACCTTATAGTCTCTCAGAAAATACTAGGACATGTTAGTTACTTTACGCAATCAACATGAAATTGGATACTTTTCTTAAAAATCAAAATAAATGAATTCCTTAAATTAATTTCAGAGTCTTAGACTGGCAATCAAAATTACAAAATCATGGTATATTTCCTGTTAAGAGTCTGCTGGGAAGGAAGGAACCAAGCGTGTGAATACCTTTCATAAAAGTGTGAAACATGATCCGTTTGTGTGGAACAACGCCCACTTTAAAGAGTACCTGAAAGGAAAATGCCATATTCTAAATTCTAATCTTTGCTAATAATTAAATAAGTGGAGGTTGTAGGCATTTGCCTTCTCATCTTTGGCTTCTTCTTTGTAATATTTTTTCTTGCTCGTTTAGAAAACAAATGCAACTAAACATTTGCAGTGACTTTCTGTCTTCTACCCTCGTCCTTGCAACTGAGTTAAGGTATTGGTAAGGAATGATACAGATTCTGGGATGGCATTTATCTCATGTGCCCTAGGGAAGATGTGACTGCCTATGACTTCCTCTCTCCTATTCACTGCAGGATTATAAGGGTCTCTGATTTCCTGCCATTCGGACTCTAACTAAACACATAATCCTATCATCTAGAAGCACTTCGTGAGTAGCTAATTAATGGAGTAGGAGGTGGAGGGGAAGGATAGAGGTGACCAAAGATGTTTACCCTATTGCATGGGCTTAAATCCAAAGACTGAAATCAAACAGACACTTTGGATCAGACTGACTTACTATATGAATTTAATAACAGCAGCTCAGAACTCCTAGCTACATGTTTCTGAGCAGCAAAATGGTGATAAAAGTACTTCTGTCAAAGATTTGTCACGAGGGTTCAATAAGCTAATGTATGTATGGAATAGTATTTAGTACACAGAAACAACTCATTATATTGCAATTTTTATATTATCTAACTGACAAAAACCTCACATCATGCTAAGACAAGTAAGTCAGATCTGTTCAAGTAGAGATTTTGGAGCTCATTTCTCTCTTCCCTTATTACAGATTAAAAAAAAAAATTGAATGGAAAAATATTTTTTTTTCTTCACGATTTTGAAAATAATTTGGGATCAATACAGAAGCCCATTCTTTACCATCTTAATTAATTCCAGTTAGTAATTCAGATTTAAATAAAATACCTGTAAAGTTTTCAGGTATTTCCTAAAAAAAAAAAAATTAGGAAAGCCATTATCACCTGACTTGGATTCTCTTTGGGGTCTCAAATTTCCAAATTATGTTGGAAATATTAAAAGTAGTTATTAAAAGTATATCCCCATAGTGTAACATTAAAGTCTTTAAGGAGGGTAGGTTCATTGTTCAAGTTTATGTAAAGATGGTAGGATTGAGGATACTTCTTAAACTAGCACAGTATAAACATTAACAAGTATTTCACAGGGTGAGGGGCTTGCCCTTTTATAATTCTAAGGTCCCATCGTGGGGCAAGGATGGTCGTGACCTGAACAGAACAGTCCAAGGAAGGGCTGGAACGGCGGAGGAACATGAGTAAGTTACGGCAAACTAAAGCTCTTTGAATGTATGTGCGGAAGGAGAGATGGGAAGTGTTGGGGTGGTGAAGCCTCTATCACCAGCTTTCCTGCATTTCTCTATATAATTTTCTCTTTTCCAACACTTGCAGTCTCTCACTGCTGGTCTTTGCAGTAAACTAAGCCCTTAGCATTGGACAGAAAAGGGGAGACAATCTATAAATTATAAAAGAAACAAGAAAATGCATGAAAAATGAAAGTGACATGCTGGCAAGAAGCAGATATGGCTGAAGAAGCTTTATATTGTCAAGAACGTATAGCTTTCCCCTTTAGATGCCATGGAGAGAAATGTAAGCTCATCTTACACACGAGAAGTCTACATAAAAAATTGGTTGGGGGCTATTCTTTTTCTGACAATACAATTTAGAAAAATAGTGAAGTACATTGAATGACCTTTGTGTGTTCTATGCATATCTTTATTTCAGTTGGTTGTTTTATAGAATCATAAATTACACATTCAGCCAGTATTTTGAAGATTAATCATGTTTCTGGAAAAGTGTTAGCTACTTACTTTCTGTTATTTAATCCTCACTTTCTGAAAACACATTACATTTATACAAGTTCTATCACTAGGGAGCCCTGAGTTCTTAACATATTAAGTGGCTAGCCCATATTCCCTTAGCTGGAAGTTTAGAACCTAAGTCATTATTCTGAGAATGGCTTTATGAATGAAACCATAGTGCTGCCTGTATAATCTGATCTATCTATAAAGGTAGTCTGAGGAAAAATAATAATCTGTATGACAAATAAGAATGTTACAACTAAAGCAGGCTAGCAAATGGCTGCATGTTTTTATGAGATGGCACAGACAACATTAAAAATACTCTTTAAATAAATCATCCAAAGAAGTTCATTAGTTTGACAATCAGCCAATTAAAGCCTTAATTATAAATTAAAAAGTCATTGGTTAATTTCATCATTGCTGTATAGAAAACATATATGTCCTCAGTTTAAAGTTCCTTAAAGTGTGCTTTTCAGTAAAATTCAATGAGAACAACCTGAGATGCTTCTTAAAAAGACAAGTTCAAGTTCATGTCCAGCATACATTAAATTAGATTATCTGAGGAAGAGGCCAAGGAATTTTCACTTTAATGTGGAACTCAAGGGCTTCCTATGCATATGAAAATTTGGAAGACACAGTTCTAGTATTTGATAATTGTGGAATCCCTAGTATTTGATCTCTGGAATTTACTCGACAAATTTGAAAATTGTAGCTGAAGTCAGGAGGATGGGAAGATGTTAATGTTTTGGCAAAAATCACACCTGTTTTTGCATATTTATAAATGCATTTAATAAGTGGGTATCTCATTGTGCACCAGGCTGTATTATTCAGTCAAGTTACATGAAAATAATTTTCTGCCTCATGTACCTTTCTGCAAAGTGCTGAGAAAATGCTCAAATAAACAAAATGATATAAAACTTTTTTACAAGGATTTATGAGGAAGCATAGCCTATTTAAAAAATACATGTGAACAAGGTGAAGTGTCTTAGATGAGTTGGAAAGAATGAAAATTTAAGTCTTTCTCCCTTCTAGCTTTCATCACCCAGAGTTGTCTAGGGAAGAGTCAATGAAAGCCAAGACCCACCTACACACAAGGCCATAGGAATGTTTGTTCTATTCTATTAGGGCATGAAATCTGAATTATCAGACTAAGGAACAGTGATATTTAGCTTGGTGAAAATGAAGAATTTGATCATCTCCCCCCTACTAAGCATACGTAAAATTTTATTTGATTAATGAATTTGCCTTCATTTACAGATGTGGAAACTAAGGCCCCTAGCACTTAGAATTCTTGCCCAACAGTATAACTGTTCAGTAGTGTAGCCTAATTTCATACCCAGACAGCACTTAGAGCCCACACACCCTTAATTATTTTAATAGAGTGAGTCCTAGAGTGTAAAGAAAATTACTGAAATAACCTTTCATGTTTGTGTCCACTTCATTGTGGTTTTTGGTTGCATGTCCTTCTTCCAATAACTAGGTTGCCAGGATTTTTATACAGCAGAAGGAGAAAGGTACGGTGTGAGTTTCTTTTAGGCATCCATTTAACTCACAACTGAAGATGAGAAGAGATCCTTTCCTTAAAGTTCTAGCTAATTTTTTTAATTTTTATTTAGTTTTTATTGTGAAAAATAATTATATTGGTATATATTGTCTTCCTTTGTGTATGTTACTTTCCAAAAATACCAGTAAACTACAGTTTCCTACCATCGGGCTCCAAGATGAGATTCAAATGTTGACTGTGACGCTTAGGAAAAAATACATAGGAATCAGGATGACATATGTTCTAATTGAAACTCAGCATCTTCTACCTGGATAATTCCAGGTTGCTCTCTCAACTGCTGGACTCATAATTTCATTTTTTAAAAAATAATTTATAATAGTAGGTAGAGTTTACTGCTTATTGTCTAAGCATTAGAATTTACTACAGATTTCTCTAGGGTTATTTTATTTAAAACTTTTCAGTATCTTATGAATGTACTTTGTTGATTAAAACATTGGGGATTAGAATAGTTAATATCTTTAAGGTTGCAATATTCATAACGGGTAGACATAGAATTTCAACTCATGTTTGAACAGACATAAGCCTTAAGGTCAGAATCCTGAGTTTAAGGTCTCCAGGAGTTGGGGAAGTAACTTAGAAACAAGGGAGCTGTTGGGAACCATATGAAGACCAAGGAAAAAAAGGACTTGTGTGGGACACACATGTGGGGGTGTGAGCTGAGGGAGGGTTCAGTGCTTAGTAGACATATGCGTGTTAACCCTCAAGACATTCTATGTGGTAATATGTGTAACATTTTGCTTAAAAATAGGAAACACAGTGGGCTAATCATTTGAACTCTATCTTGATAGCCTGTGGTCATCATCATCATCTTTATCCTCCTCCTCCCCCTCCTCATCACCATCATAGCCTGATTTTCCATAGGAAACTGATAGTGTTGTTTTGCTGAACTGCACTTCCACTAGTGATCAGAAGATGGCACTATGAAGTACAGTACAGTCACATCTGTGCTCCATAGAACACATTTGTAGACTATGGCACTATGAAGTACAGTACAGTCTCATCTGTGCTCCATAGAACACATTTGTAGACTTGCACATTTCTCTGGAAATTGTTATCAAAGGAACAGGCTTGTTTCATATTAAAACTATTAACACAGAAACACATACATGTATAAATACATATATGCGTGTAATATGTACTATATGGTAAAATTATATAGCATATATTATACTATACATAATTTTTTAAAAAAGATAGATAGGTGTGCAGTTTTCTGAAAACTTATGAACTGTTCTCTTGAAAGGAGAGTGTGGAAAAAAATGAAAAGAAAATAGACTTTGGTTGGTATCACACTACCATTAGCTTGATTACACTAACAACTACCGTGTTTCCTAGATGTGTACCTTTCTCCCAGGGGACTTGACCTGAAAATTTAATAATGTACACATTCCTCCTATGTATTCTTTTACTCAAAAGACATCACATTATAATAATTTTCAAAGAGCTTGCAGAGGAGTGGACGTCCTGTGAGTGAGATCCGCCATCTGGCATTTTTACAGTATTTTAATTTTAATTGTCATACTCACCCATGCATCTTCACAGCACCTCAGGTAGAAATCAGCAACAACTTCTTTCTAAAGACAATGAACTTGTTAGTCATGACAGTAAGGTGACCCAAACCAGGGCTCTGAGTTCCACGTTTACAATGCTAAAGTTGATTTGAGACCTGGAAAGTAGCGACAGAAAAGAGGCTGAGTCGTCTGCTGGTTATTTCTTGTGCCTTAAAGGAATAGAGGAAAGAACAGAGCACGGAGGCTAAAAGAAAGTTGGATTTATTGCAGCAGTCTTCATTTTTATATTTAGAAAATGGAACAAAAGCTGCAAGCCTGGCAGGAATTAAGGAAGTGGTGTTGATGCGATGCTTGACACGTTTTGTTACACGGTCTTGGTTCTATATTATTTGGATGCATTTCATAAGTCAATGTGAGCAACTCTCTGTAAGCCATACAATTAGCTAACATACAATTTTTTTTTGTCATATGTGAGAAAATTCCATACTACAGGGCCTTAAAGATTGAGATATAGAAGATCTAGGCAATCAAGGCAGGGGAGTTCTCCATGATCAGCAAATAGGCAAATACGGCTGCATTTTATCTTTCGTGGGACAGAGGTTACCTTCATCAACCCTTCCTTACCTGATACAGATGTGTATAAGTATATTAATTATAAATATGCATAATATGTATTGTTTTGTGACTGTGTGCCTTGAAGATGAATACATAACATATATACTTAAACCTTAAAGTTCATTTTTTAAAAATTGTGATTCCAAAAGAAATTCTGAAATATTTGTGGGCCCGTAAATGTACAATGTGCCCTGGGCACTGTGCTTACTGTGCCTAGTGTATTAATTGGCCCTGGCAGCAGGGACTCAGGTTCTTCCCACTCTCCACTCTTTAAGGCCTTTGTCCTCATAGTAAAGAAGGCTGCTTCCGTTCAAATTATCCTTTTGAAGAACAGCATGGAAGAAAAACACACTGATTTACTTTTATGAATACTTCTTGTTTGCAAGGCTGAGTAGAGCAGCTGTACTCATTTAAAAGGATATCTGGGACTTGTAGTCTTTTTTACCTGGGAAATATTTTCAGGTAAGAATGAGAATTTTTTTGGTAGGAGATGAAGTGAGAATGGATATTGCAAACTCTGTCTTACCACCTTTGCTTCCCCTTGTGTTTCTAGAAATGCTAAAAACAAATAAGTAGAAAGTAAAAAAAAAAAAAAAATCGCAAAACAGGTAATTTTCAAATTTTATGTTTGAGTTTATTGGGAAGTTAGAAGTTTGTATCAGTGGATTATTGGTGATGAGATGGGGACAAAACTTTACAATAATTCACACTAAAACATAGAAGTTATTTATGAATAACAATTATTCTTTTTCTACTTCTACATCATAATCAACAATAAAATGATATCAATGATTGGTCAGACCTTAAACTTAGTGCATGTTCTGTAGGTGACCACTTCAAAGACAAATTTCAAATGCATTTTTGATTTTTGCTGAATATGTGTTTAAATATTTACTAAATAATTATTACCCACTTTCTTCTTCATTATTTTTTCACAAACTTTTTTTTCTTTGAGACAGAGTCTCACTTTGTTACCCTTGGTAGAGTGCTATGGCAACATAGCTCACAGCAACCTCAAACTCTTGGGCTCAAGTGATCCTCTTGCCTCAGTCTGCTGAGGAGCTGGGACCACAGGCGTCCACTACACACAAAGCCTGGCTATTTTTAGAGACAAGGTCTTGCTCTGGCTTAGGCTGGTCTTGAACTCGTGAGCTCAGGCAATCTGCCTGCCTCGGCCTCCCGGAGTGCTAGGAGCCGTCATGAGCTTTTGTGGCAGGTGGAAAGCAAATACTCAGAGAATGTAGTATGGATGATTTTTAAAAACATTTAAGTAAATTATCCTAAGTTTTAAAGTGTTGGTCTATTATTTAGGTTAACCTCACAACCACACTGTGGTTATATTCACTAATATCCACTAGTATCATAGTTATCAACTATGTTTGGATCTTGTACTACCAGGAATTGATATTTCTCAAATTCCTTTCATAGGAATGAAATTTCCTTCAGGAGGTAAAGTGGAAAATTAAAGAAATGTCTCTGTACACTTCTGCACAACTTGGAGAGGAAGGGATGCTATGGTTATGGTGTGAGACTGATTAATAGATCATAGATATTAGGATGATGCAGGAAAAAAAAAAGCCGAGATGATGCTGGGAGCAAAGGAAGAAGCCAAGGGGCTGAAGGATGTGGTGGTGGTCATAGGCTGCAAAGCCAATTGGTGATGGTGATAAAATATTGGTAGTGTATACTTTAAGAATCATCTTAGAATTCTGAAATTCTGCTGTTAGTTCACCTTTAATATATACTACAACCCTTCATTTTATGAATATGTACATTGAGGGCCATAGATGTCAGCTAACTTATCAATATTAATAAAATTTAGTAGTACAACAAAAATAAAAAAGAAAGGCAAACAGAATAATATATTACATGTTTTATTGCTGATATAGCATCAGTATTTCATAAAAGTGAAAGAGCTTCATCACAACCATGAGCTTAAGCTTTTTGGAAAAATTACAAATGAGTAATTATGGTGATTTTCAATTCTAATGTCTAAGTTGTTCTTTAACATGAGTGTAAATGTTAAGGGAATGAGTGCCTTGTTGCTCCATTTATTTACAGCGTAACACAAAGTTCTACACTGTTTTATGTAGAGTAAATATAGGTTGGCTTGTCAAAAGAGGTATTTTACTTTCTGCCTCTAGGATTCAAGAAAGGCTTGATAATATTTCAGATAGAAACATCTATACCTGAAGGAATAGCTACAGAGTCATACCTAATAGGGTTACTCTTTGACTTTTTGTAATCATTGATAAAGTTGTGTTTTGTTTCTTAATTTTTATATTAAGCATAACAAGTAAGAGAAAGAAAAGGATGAGGTTTGTCCTGGGCCAATGACTTTGTCTTAAAATATTTTCAGATATTAAGAGAACATAAACTTATCAATAACTGCTTTTAAATTATGTTGTTCTTTATCTAATTAATTGAATAGAGATTTTTCTTTATCATGTTTTTGTTTACTGTTTTGATGCATATGCATGAAATTATATGTGAAAAAAGACAGTTTCCTATGCAAGTAATTAATATGAAAGGTTGATAGTACTATACATGAATATTATCTTGTATATGAAATTTTTTCAATTACTTTCAAATTCATTTTTATTTTTTCTATGACTAAATAATAACTCAGAAAATAGTAACTGCTTCATGAGGATATCTGTCACATAATGACATAGCTTTAATTCATTTGTGTCAATATCGACAATTTTTTAATTTATTTAAAGAGGTTGAATTATCAGATAGTTTAAGGTAGTTAAATGAGAATTAAATCTTGAATTATTGGAAAAGAGCTTTATGTATGTGGCTTCCCAGGGTTATTTTTATTCTGTGTCTGAAAAAAGAAAAATTCCTGTTTGTGTCTAACCCTTACTGTGGATGAGACTCTCTTTTTAATATCAGAAAAGTTCTGTCTTTTTATCACTGAGAAAATAATTTCCCTCTGTAAAATAACAATTTTATTCATCATTTGGTTTATAAAATATCATATTTGAGGTGGTATTTTTGAAACGTGGCATGTATATTTAATACTTTCTATCCATGAAGCTTCTACTGACTTAGAAAATACAGTGGAAATGTCATAGGGGGAGTTAATCTTTGAGATGGAAATAATTGTTAATGAATAAGAAATCAAAATAATTGGAAAGTACTTATGTGTTAGGTATCACTTCACTTAATTAAGTTAGTGAATTCATGTAGGTTAGACAATTTAACTTATTGAAGGCTTGGATAAGTTGAGAGACTTGCTTTACCAAGTCGGCCAGTCAATAATGGAATCAGAATTTAAACCCAGGGCTATCTAAACTTAATGTCTAGGTTCTTTGTCACTTCAATTGTAACCGCTAATGACTTTTGATTATTTTGAAGAAAAAATCTGATATGGATACTTTTCCCTTATAACATTCTAAATATACAATTTGGGATGACAAAATTAAGCAGCTATCTGAAGGTATATTGTTTCATTTTTTAAAATAAATTTTCAATGAGAAGTCTCTTCCTTCTTGAAACAAAGCTGAGTAAAACTGCTAAAAATTATTAAAAAGGGGTGCTTATTAAATGTCTTTAATATAGTCTTGAAAATGTTAAGTCAGTGACTGAAATGTCAGAAGATGATAGTGAGTTTTTACACACGTTTATTAGGGTGGTTGTGTTCTTGATCTTTCCACTATCTGTTCCTAGTTCAACTTTAGTCAATAAATAGAGAAATGGTTTTAGAAACTGGTTTGCTCTCACAGTCACATCGTGGCCTTTTCTGAGGTCTTCTTTCATATTTTGACTAGAGTTGTTTTTCGGATGCTTAGAATTACATTTAACAACCACTAACACTACCCCTCAAATACTTTAATACTTTATTCTGAATGAGTCTCGGGCTTTGGACTGTCCTGTACTTCACTGAAGAGTACAATCTGCCACATGGGAAGGTCTAATAGAGTGGATGTAGGTTTAGGGAGAAATGCAAAATTTGGAGAAAACAATTCTTTTATTGAGGTTTTATTACTTTTACATCTTTATACTGTTTCTGCTTAGTTCTATAAAAGATGGAAGAAGGGAAGGGTAAGATCTCTAGAACTGGGATTGGACTGTGAACAGATGAGAAGAGTGGATCTATTACTCCTGCCTCTAAAGCTTCTTGTTTGAAAATTCTTGGGAAAGAAGTTTTGCATTCATCTGGGACATGGTTTCAGTAGGGGCAGTCCTGCACACATATTGGTATTTTCTGTCTTTTTATGTTTCAGAAGACTTGAGATTTGATTTATTTCCTATTTTTAATGTGAGAAATTGCACTTTGGATTTTAGTAAATTCTTGCCATCTCAATATAGTTAACAATTAAATAACAATATGTATTTTTAGTAAATAATTAAAAAAAACAATAGTGCATTATTTTTCAAAAAAACATTTGGCTCATCTTTTAATTTGTGAGTGAAAATAATTGTCATGCAGTTTTTGGTTCATACAGTCTTTAGACATGAAGCTCGTCACAGCACAGGACTGGGGTATGTCTTTGCTCCTTATGAATAAAACAACAGCATCTACTGATGTCAGACACTATCATAAATGATTGACATTTGTTACAGAATTACCTGAGTTTTATTAGTTTCCCTATGATATTGTTATCTGATTTAAAAGCCACATGGTTACATGACTTTAAAGTGACATAACAATGAAGAAAATGGCTTATATCTAGGCTCTTTAATTTTGGAGAATTTGAATGGGAAGATTTTGGAGATTGGCTTGTGTACCATCAAAAGGGGAAGTCTGGTAGAAGGGCAGCTGTCAGGTTGCAGTGGAATTCCTACCAACAGAATTGAATGAATTACACTTTTTAAAAAAAGTTGCTATCTACTCTAAAACTCACTAGTCTGTGACCAAAAAGAAATGCCCAGAAATGTAACTGTTATCAACAGAAAAAAAGGAAGAGTTGAAAAATTATTGAAATGAACATTTTTGTCTATGATTGAGTTTGAAAACCATATTGAAGCAACCTAGCCATAGACATCAGGTGTTGTTTTCCGTGTTTTTCCATCTAGGGGAAGTACAGCTGAAGGAAGGATTACAAAACTATTGGACCTACACCAAAGGATCTTTGTGTGTAAATTCAGATTTCAATAAGTTGCTGAATAATAATTAAACTTTTACCAACTGAAGGGGAATTGGAAAATGTGGTCTTGACTCACACCACATTACCTGTTACTGTGTTATTCGTGTCTTCTAGGAGAAGGGGAAGTATAATGTAGCATGAGTCAGCATATGTTCCCTTTATACAAGAACCGATGCATAGGCCACACTAAGTTTTGGAAATTATATTGCTACATTTAGACAGATAATAACACCATAAACTTAATTTGTATCAGTGTAAAGTAGTTTCATTAATTACCAATCCACACAGAAGACTCCCACTTTCTAGAGAATATCAAAAATAATTATTGTCCTAACCACCATAAACAGGACTCCATATACCTATTCCCCATACTGAGTGGGAGTTCCTGAAGAAGGCATCATTGTGTCAATCAAGACACATGTGACTAAATCCCACATCCATTTATGTGGAGACCACCTAAATAGTAGCTTGTTATGCGGATTACATTTCTCTTTTGCCCAGTAAATTATTATTTTATTTTGGCATTTGCACTTAATATTTATATTTTCACACACACACACATATATATATATATACACGCATATATATGTATACATTCTCCTTGATATAATTAGGTCTCTTTGAAGAATGGTTATTTATTTACGCCCCACCTTCTTATTCACACATTCCCTTATCATAGTCCAAGTTAACTATTTATCTTCATCATAAGTTGACTTTACCAGACTATTTCAGAAGTAAGTATATTTGCTTTTTCTTAAGGGTATAACATCATCATTTCCCTTGTAGTTGGTTCATGTGGTTCTCATCATCAGAACCATAAAATCATCTGTTATGCTCAAGCCTTAAATGAGAGTGTTTCAAATTCAACTCTTTTGTATTCAAAGCAAACATGTTAATACATCAGCAATACCTCTACTCATTTTAGAGTAAATTAAGGATAATGGCTTTAAAATCCAAATTTTCCCAAATTCTTCGGAGAAAGAGCATCAAAGGATATATAGGTATGTAGAGTATGTGGAAATTTATATAACATATATCTATATATATATACACATATATATGATTTGACTTACATGGTTATGAAGGATAAGAAGTGCTATGAACTGCCATGTGCCAGCTGAACAACAGGGAAAACAGGTTGGTTCATGCCGTAAATTTGAAGGCTGGAGGATTGTAGGGTCAATAGAATTGTAGAGTCAATACTCTTATGGTCTGAGAACAAGGAGTGCTGATATCCAAGAACAGACAGACAGTTGTCTCAACTCAAGCAGAAAGTGTTGTCCTTCCCCGTCTTTGTGTTCTCATTGAGCCTAGAAGGGATTGGAAGATGCCACTCACACTGCAGAGAGCCAGATGCCTTACTCAGCTCACCAAGTCACATGCTAACCCTTTTCTGAAACAACTTTCCTGACACACCTAGAAATAATGTCTTACTAGCTATTGGAGCATTTGTTAGTCAAGTTGACATATAAAATTAACCATCACATATGCTAATTCTGATCAGGCAATTGAAGAGAAAAGCACTTGTCATATTGTCATAGTGACAGGATGTAAATCTCAGCTATAAGTACAGAATCCATGTGCAAATCTCCTCATCTGCCCCAGAGCACAACTTCCACCATCAGGCCAGAGTAAGACTTTTTTTGAGCCTCAATGACAAATTTAAAAAAAAAAAAAAAAAAGAGGAATGTATCAATATGAAAATTTATAGAAAATTTAAATAGAAATAGTTCACATATGCCTAAAAAAGAAAAAAAACCCTGAAATTTGTTGTGACATAAATATAGAATACCTTGAATTGACAATACCAAATGAAATTCTTACTTGCTTTTATACATTTTAAAGCTTCATGGTAGAAGTGATGATTTAAGAGGTAGCATTTTATAAATTGACTTTTACCTTAAATATTTTCTTAAGAGTTTTTAGGCTACACTAGTTTTTCATTAAACATTATTACACAAACAGGAGTTACTAAAAAAATTTATTTGTTTAAAGTAATGGGACATTGCTTCAGATTCACAGAGGACTGGGTATGGATTCTGCATCCTAAGAATGTATAATCCAAGAAAAGAAGAGTTTTGTTTTCTCTTCTAAAGATCCCAAATAAATAGTTAAAAGTAGAATATCCTATACAACTATGCACTTGTGTGTTATAGAAGTAACAAAAGAATAGAGATTACATTCTGCTGTGACGCAGAAGAAAGACTAATCAAGAACATAGTAAGAAGGATTAATCTTTTGAGCTACACATCTCAACTTTTGTTTCTGAAGTTATATTCTATGATTATTATTGAGTGTATTCTTCTCACAGTTTCTTGGAGTTCCAGGCCATTGAACTGGAAACCAGGCAACTTGGGTATTATGGCAAACACTCTATTAAGGATTAAGGTTGCAGTCAAGACAAGAGAGTCAAGATGCTGGCTTGGTCTACGCTATGGCTAGTTTAGAAGAAATCAGAATAGTGCTGAAAATAGACAATGTTTTTACTTCTTTAGATACATGTTTCTATACTTAAATATCTCTATAAATGGACCTAAGTATTTTGTGTAAACTTTTAAGAAAATAGTCTATTTTAAAGAGACATAATTGCATATCATATCCCCAGGGGATTAAAAAGAAGCTAGGCTAAGCATCCCAAAGACAACGTTTCTTATGGGGGAAAGTCAAAAAAAGCATAACATTTCAAGGAGAAGGAAGGAGAACTTGGTTATTAACTTTGTGGACTTACAGTATACCTACTTTATGAATTAATTTGTCATTGCCCACCTTACTTTTTCACTAAGTAATGAGGTAACTTTCATGTCAGTCACTATATTCAGTTTAATTAAGAGGAAATATATTTGGAATTACATGTTTAATAACTGGTCCCAGTGAAGCAGAGTGCAACGAAGGAGCAGCTGCTTTGCAAGTCAAAAACAGATGGTGCCTTTCTTTTTGCATTCAGATTTCCCTCTCTGAAAATTCACATTCATTGAATATCAGTGAAGCTGTAACTTTAAGTCTTCTGTATCATGAGACCAGAATAATGGTGTTAGAAATGTTTTGCATTGACCACGCATGTTTCCTTTCACCACTGATTTTTTATCACCACCAAGTGAACACTGGAAATATATTTTCACACACACACACAAAATAAAATAAAAAAAAATTGGCACTTTAGATAAATCTGTTTGTAATAGCTTAGTATTTGGCAATAATTAGCCAGGAGATTCCTCATTAAGTAAAAATAGGTGATTTTAGTTGGAGAGTGCCTTCCCTTTAGATCTGATCTCTGTGGATCAGACACCACGGCATCAGTCTCCCCTGAAGAACTGGTGGAACAGAAGAACATTTCCCTGATTTTCACCACAGAGGCATCTTCCTCTGTTGATAAGGGGTACAAGCTCTCCTGCTCATGTTTCAGGGCTTGAGCTATACACTTGATCTCTGCCCTGGCCATAATATAAATCCCCACAATGGATATTTGCTTTGGCTGTTGACTGGGCAGGGGACAGACTAGTTAAGGTTACTTGCCAGGCCTTGCCATAGCCTCCACTATGGCTATTGTCTTCTTCAGAGTAAATACTCTAAAGAAGTGTTTACAGAGTGTTTACAGACCCAAGAGGGGTGGGTGGCTCCTGTGGCTCAAAGGGCGCCTGCCCCATATATCAGAGGTGGTGGGTTCAAACCTAGCCCCAGCCAAAAAACAAAAACAAAACAAAAAAAAAAAACCTGCAAAACAAATTAACAAACAAAAACAATTGCAGACCCAACAGGGGTTTTTGCAAGCTGTGTCTCTTACAGTCTAGACTTCTAAGAAAACCAGGAACTGATCAGATAAGGATTTTAGCAGTTGGTTTAAAAGTTAACTAGTTAAACTATTTTTATTCCACCTTCTTAGCTTATTTCTTTGTTTTTCCCCTTTTCCAGAGGTCTTTTTCCCTTGCCAAGAATAAGGTCTTCAGTCCCCATTCAGCCTGCATATGCAACTTGATAAATTGTCAAGTTTTCTACATTTGAAGTGACCTTGAAATATTTTGCCCAATTCTGAAATATACTATGTTGACTTTTAAATCATCATCCAGGAAAGGGGGTGAGATTAAATGTATTTAATTATTGCTGTTACTTAGAATGACTACAATAGTTTAACATAAGATTGATAGAGTAAAGATACTTTATCTTTTGTAGAAGTCAATAATGTGCTTGAAACATTTGATTTCTCTGATCCCAAAATCTATACTCAAAAAATACACATATACATACATATACCACACTGTTGTGTCCACCTTATTCACTTTAGTCGTATAAAAATATGAATATGAAAAATCTTCCCTCAAATCATGCTCCCTGGGTGGCACCTGTGGCTCAAAAGGGTAGGATGCTGGCTCCATATGCTGGAGGTGGTGGGTTCAGGCCCAGTCTTGGCCAAAAACTGCCAAAAAAAAAAAAAACATTCTCCATGAATTTATATTTGATGTTTTAATGATCATTTCATTCAATGGTTTCTAATAAATTATCCTTGACAAGTTATCCCACAACAAACCTTCCCTGACCTGCTTTCTATCAGCATCTGACTATACGGTGAAAATCCTTCTGGAATTCACTTTTATTCTGTGTTGCCTTATCATTGCTTTTCGGATTAAGGTATCTACGTGTTCTTCTCATCTTTTGTCCTGACAGACTGTGCTTGATATTGCATTGTCTGCTTTAAGTTGGGGCTTGAACATATAATCATGAAAAATAATTTTTCACAATGTTTACTAAGTAAGTTAACTCATGTTAATTCACTTAAAATTTCAAGCTTCTTTGTTAAAAACATAATTAATTTGAGAAATCTTAGTTTACAAGTAAAAATATAGGATATTACTGTCACTGGTTCACATTTTATCAAGAGCAGATTTAGATTGACTACTTAGCTCTCAATTGGGATCCTAGTAAGGATACATAACAGGTAAATGAGCCATAGGAGATAATAATCTTACTTTAATTGAAGCTCTACCTAATCTCTCTGGATAGGTAAAGATTCAATAATCTTCACATTTATTACAAGCTGGAATCATTACTTTGTTGTGTATTAACTCTGACCCTAGTGAAGTATCTTTAATCTTAGGCCTTAGAGGCAGTGGGGCATGAAGCATAGATAGATGAAAGTGAAAAAAATTTTTTAATTTTGTAAATAATGAAAAATAAGGATTTCTTAATGTATTTTGTCTGAGTCTAACCTACTGAAAAAAAAAAGTGAAATGAGGAGAGACAAAAGGTCAGGGAAGGGTTAATGGATATCCCCATTCATTTATTTCATGAATGAGTCCAAATTTAATTTACCTTAAACAAGAATGTTGGATGGATGCTGGTATGAAATGAGAATTTATTTCTCAAATTAATTTTCTTGGATACTAGAATTGCTTCAGAAATTGAGCTGGCTAGTTGTATCATTTTCTGCCAAATAATAAAGATGTTAATTGATACATTTCATTATAAAATAATGTATTAACACATTTTCAAATAAAACAGTTTTTATTGCTTACACATTGGAATACAAGTCATGACTGCTAGTCTCTCACACTAGTCATCTTAAGGGATAGAACACAAACAAGGTAAAAATGCACAATCCAATTTCGAGGACATATCCTCAAGAGAAGTTAAGTTTTTAAGAAACATGCTTACTGCAAGGACTTTCCTTTATAGACAAGAGTTTGTCTGAAGGAGTCCAGTCTATTTACTTGGTGGCGTTTAGTTGAAAGTTACTTCTCTTCTTTCTAATTTGGAGTTCAAATCCCTAGATAATGTTTAGGTAATGACAAACAACCCTTTCCCTGAATCCACTGTAAGGCCCAGTAATTTTATGGAGTAAGAAGAATATTGTTTAGACTTTAATCTATTGATTCTTTCAGATTTCTTGACACATCTGTGGCCAAACAACCAACAGTACAATTCTAACAAAGTGAAATGATTCACTTAATTATGAGACGTTGAATAGTAATTTTTAAAAGTTGGAAAGAGTAGGCCAGTGAATATCGTGACCTTGAATCTCATGCCATTTACATCCATTCTATATAAATTTTTAAGGTCAAAGTCATTACTACTACTGCTTCTGCTAAATCATAACTGATGTTTAAGGAGATTATTATATTAAAGGTGAAATGACAGAACAATGGGACTTGTACAACCCCTTCTTCACACTCCCTTCTCTAAGACAGGCTAAGAATAGAAAATACAGTGAGAGGATTGCAAAAAGGATTAGGAAAACTAAGGAAAGCAGGCAAACATGTTTCCCCACTCTTGGCTTTCTTTCTCCCATCCATGTCTAAGGACCATTATTTTTCAAAAATTGTTCAGATCTCTTCCTTTCCTGGGGATAGCTCTGTCTGTTAAGTAACACTTGTCTCAACCAAAATGGAGCATTTTGCTTTTTATTTTTTGGGTTTTTTTTTCCCCAAACACTCATTTCCCATGTTTTCCTTGTTAGTTTTTGAAATAGAGCTAATGGGTAAAATACATAAGGAGTATTAGAAACTTCTGAAAATGGTGCCAATTTCTTTTGCCAAAAATAAAGAAATGATCTTCCTCACATAATCCTAGAAGGCATGGAGTGGGCTTGCTTGGTAAATTTAATGTCATAATAGTTTTGATATTATGTCTTTCCACAGGCATAACTTTAACCCAGAGAAATCTTCTTGTACACAATATTGGCTTTCATTTCTGGGATAAAATTAAGTTCCAGTGACGGTAGCATAAGAAATACAGATATCGTCATCTGTGGGATCAGGATAAAAGTCCTTTAACCCGATACAGGAAATTGGAATTTAGGTTGATACTTGTGGAAAAGAGGAAAGATAATAGTAATATATGCTATTGCCTTTTCTTATGATTTGCATCCAAGAGATTTTGATTTGCAAATTCCAGGATACATTGTACACACTCATATACACACACCTACGAACACACATACATACTCCTACAAAGGATCAAATATGTTTTTAAGAAGGGTATTTTGGAAATCCTATATGTGTTTTGTAACATATGTCAGTTGAGTATCTATAAAATGAAATTTTTGGATTTAAATGGGAAAGAACTGGATGAGATCCAGGCATAAAAGGAAGATGGTTAGAAACTAACAAAGGCAACCTTATTTACTCTTTAGTTTTGCATTGTGATAATATCCATTGAAGATGTTTTTCTTTCTATTCATTATTTCAATGAAGGCCCCAAACCAAAATAGCATACCTGTTCTGAATACCAGCAAGGCAATCTGATATTTTTCGATTAGAATCAATTTGTCTCCCTTCCTCTCTTCCTCCCTTCCTCTTCCCTCCTTCCTTCCCTCTCTCTAATCTCTCTCTCTCTCTTTTTTTTTTTTGGCAGAGGATTAATGTTATTTTAAGGAAATTTTAGTCACTGTTCTTGAGTTGATTTTTTTTCTTTGCCTTTCCTAAAACAATCATCCTGCTATCCTGCTATGACGGTTTCTCCTTCCTTCAGGGTTCTAAGGTTAATAAATCAATTAACACCAATTAATCATTTATATAACTCATGACACTATGTGGCATACAAAAAAAAAAAAAAAAGCATACGAGTGCATATTACCTCTAGTACTGACAATCCATTTCTAACTAAAACCTAATTGATTCATGGTTTATTCAGGTGTGATTCACTGACTGAAAAGCTATGGTTTTGGCAAAGTTGCCGATTAAAGTAAGGGATCAAATTTTGGATTCGTGTTGCAATTTTAAGCATATTGCCACCTTTTCTTATGACATAAAATGCTGAAAAGTAACTTAAGAGACACCAATTACAGTCCTTTGCTGAGTATTTTGTTCTTTTTAAATTTAATTTTAGTTAAAATCAAAACTATACATTTATGGGGTATAATATGAAAATTTGATATATAACGTGGAATGCTTAAATCAAACTGATTAATATTGCCATCACCTCATTTACTTGTTTTCTGTGGTGGGACATTTAAAATTTACTCTTATTTTGAAATACACCCTTGGATTGTGCTTAATATATACTCACGAAATTATACTTGCATTTGATCATGTTCCACATGACTTTATTAAAACATCTCACCCTTAAAGACCATGCAGCCAGATTATTTTAATGTGTGCTAGTGCTTGACAGTGACTACAATGTTAAAGCTCACGATTAGCCTGGATTTTATTTCTTTATAGGAACTTGTCAAAATTAAGTATTGTTTTCTCTCTTTCCGTGTAGGCCTTACTTTGATCTTTTTGGCCATACTGAGGCAAAAGTTTCAGGTCCACAAAGAAAACACACCAAACTGTCAGAGTTCCTCTGCCCAGTTGTTCTGAATCACAATGCAGCAAAATTCAGACAGTGCTATGCAAGACCCTGCTTTAGGCCTTGAAGGTAGCACTGCTCTAAATTGTCTTGGACAGGAACTGTCCAGGCTTACTTAAACAAAGGAGTTGTAATCCCATTTTTTGTCCATAGATAATCTCTTTAGGAAATGAAATTGTGATGCTTGTTATTATGTTTTTTGGAATAAAAACATTTAGTCAGTGGTGCTTCCCTGATCACAACCCATTACATTTGAGATTATGGAAATCACAATTCTTTCTGTAATAGAAACAGGGGAAGGACTAGTGTAATTGCCCTTAAAAGAAACCCTGAGAAGTAAATTCTGAAGATATTATTTTTTTATCTTGGTGGACTTTGATGAAAAACAACAGACATTAGTAGGGACTTTCTGATCATCTTCATAAAAATATAGACTGTAATGAATTTGTAAATGGAAGTCAAAAAGCATTGAGTTTGTTTAGTTATATAACACCTCAAAGCAATTTGTTTATTTAAACATTGCCATTCTTCCAAGATTCAAGGGTATAAAGATATGATCCCTTTCTTTGTGACTTAGTTTTATATCTGTATTTGTTTTCTTAATATTTCTGGTATAATAGGTTAATGCTGAATAGAAGGTAAGAGTCTTTTGCTGTTGCTAAAGAATTGCTTTCTTTCTCTCTTCCCCAATGTGTCTGTCTGTCTCTCTCTCTCTCTCTCTCTCTCTCTTGCTCACTCTATCACACCAACATACAATTTTTTTATTTCTTGGCATCTGGAAATTTCCTTCCTTTCTTGCAATGGCTTATTCTTTAGTTCTACCCCTACCATTCCCACGCAAGCCCCACTTAATCCAACCTTGAGAAAAATCAGACTTTACACTGAGCATGTTCTTCTTTTCTTATAAATTGGGTCACTCAACAGTCTGCTGCTGGATCATCGCCCCATTTTCTTTGCAAATGTTTCGCCCTCTTTTAAAGGTTTAAAAATTTCCCAGAGAAGAGTCTTAAAAATCTTTCAAACCCGAAGCTCAGCGTATAAACAGAGCTGAATAGAGTGCGATTTATAATTGGTAGTGCTACAGGATTTGGGTTTGTGACCATAGAGATCGGCATCCTAACAAGCCAGGAAATTGCAAATTCACAGGGCTGGACTTCCGTTTCTGGTGAGACATCTCTGCGGAGGTCTTTCTAAGCAACCGCTATTGAAAATATGGCTCAACCTTCCATTTGTAGTAGGTGCAGGCATTTTACTTTTGTTGATGAAGTACAAAAGTTTCCCTTTGTAAAATGTGAGGGCTAATTGAAAAAGCAAAAGGAAGTAAATAATTCTCTATCGTCAAAATAAAATCTTTCATCCTGTTACAAGGGACACTACTTTCAAAAGAAATTAATAGGCATTAAATGAACAAAATAATCCTCTTGGGGGAAGCAATGGCTTTTGAAAACTTAAGCAAGTTCTTTTCTGCAGGAAATTTTATAATATTTGATATAGCAACATACAAGAACCTCTAAAGATTGGCCAAATATACAGAAATTACCAAATTAATTTAGTGTCTAGAAGACCATTTCGTGGAAGCAGGGTTTTCATGGACATATTTTAGACATTGATGTTATGAATACTTGTGGCATAACTAATTTTTAAACACAGATTATTTTAAACACAAGAAGCATTCCTTTTTTTACTTACATACAATGGTGGGTTATAGGTAATCACCTGAATAATATGTATGGTACATAGTGCAGAATTTCTTTTCTATTTATATTCTTTTCTCTTTTTCTTTCTTTTTATTTATTTATTTGTAGACAGTTTCATTTTGTTATCCTAGGTAGAGTGCCATGGCATGGTAGCTCACAGCAACTTCAAACTCTTGGAGTCAAGTAATCCTATTGCCTCAACCTTCCTCGTCCATGGGCCTGCAGGCTCCTGCCACAGCACCTGGCTATTTTTACAGATGGGTTTTGTTCTAGCTCAGGCTGGTCTGGAACTCCTGAGTTCAGGCAATCCACCCACCTCAGCCTCCCAGAGTGCTAGGATTCCAGGCATGAGCCACCATCGCTAACCTTGGAATTTCTTATTTACCTTATATTCACCCTCCCTTACTCTCAAGTCTCCAAAGTCCATAATTCCACACTCTACAATCATGTGTAAACATTATTTAACTACCACTAACAAGTGAGACTATGCAGTATTTGTATTCCTGTGTCTGATACATTTCACTCAATAGCTTCCAGTTTCATCCACGTTGCTGCAAAATACAGGATTTCATTGACTTTTTATGACTGAATAAAATGCCATGTGTATTAACACCACATTTCACTATCCAGTCATCTGTGAATGGACACTTAGTTTCATTTCATGTCTATGTTATTATGAATAGTTCTTTTAGATACCCACCAGTGGGATTGCTAGATAGAGTGGTAGTTTTATTTCAGCTCTTTAAGAAATCGCCACACCGTTTTATATAGAGGTTATATTAATTTACATTCTCACCAACAAAGTATAAAGTTTTTCTTTTCTCCGCATTCTCACCAACATCTGTTATTTTCTGTCTTTTTAGCAGTAGCCATCTGACTGGGGTAAGATAATATCTTAATGTTGTTTTCAATTGAATTTCTTGGTCAATTATAGTGTTGAACATTTTTTCATTGTTGTTTCATATGCCTTTTTGTCATTTGTATGAGTTCTTTGTAAAATGTCTAGTCATGCTCTTTGATCCTTGTTAATGAGATTATTTGTGGCTGTAGAGTTGGGTTCCTTGTAAACTCTGGATATTAGTTCCTAAAACTTTCTGGATATTGGTATAGGCAGAGGATTCATGACTAAGCTCTAAAAGCCCAGGCAACTAAAATGGACAAATGGGACTTAGTAAAACTAAAAAGCTTCTACACAGTGAAAGAAGTATGTAGTTTTTACATAAATAAATACCTTACATTTACCTTATATTCCTGTGTAGCTAATACTCCCATTTCACAATACTCTATAAACCAATGGTTCTCAACCTTCCTAATGCCATGACTCTTTAATACTCATGTTGTGGTGACCCCCAACTATAAAATTATTTTCATTGCTACTTCATAACTGTAATTTTGCTACTGTTATAAATTGTAATATAAATATCTGATAAGTGGGATGTATTTTCATTGTTACAAAGGGGTCATGAGCCACAGGTTGAGAACCCCTGCTATAAACTATTTCTAAAAAGAAGAATCCATATTTGATCTTTTAACTCTTCTGTCTCCTTTGCTTTCCTACCAACTCCAGTCAATTATTTCCATTTTGCCTTCACTTTTGTGTCCCTCTTTGGTCTTCATATCTCCATGTATCTTAATATCGACTAATTTATTTTACTGATTCTTTTATTTTCTTTCTGTTTTATGCACGGGTTGGGACTGGACCTTCATGCCATTTTTAATAGAGTTTAGGTTGTTCATTTATTTCTTTACTTGTTGTCTTCTTTTTCTCTTCACTGAAGTGTGATTCTTTTTATAAAATTATTTTTTATTAAATCATAACTTTGTACATTGACACATTTATGGGATTCAGGTCACTGTTTTTCGATATACAATGTGAAATGCATACATTGAGCTAAGTAACACATCCATCACAATTCTACTCATTTCTTAATAGTTTTCAAGGTATTTCAGCTTTGTTTGTTCACAGCTGTAAACACTTCCCCTAATGATTCTTGGTACATACTAAATATTCAACAAGTACTTAGTAAGTTAGTTGACACATTTGCCCTGTCTATAAAATATTTAACATTCTAACACAGATTTTAGAGAGAAGACTCAGTAGTAAATGTTTTTAAACATATTTATACTTATTCTATTTAATTATTTATAAGAAGGTATTTATCACGTCCATCATTTAAATAAACTTTGAATCAATGAAACAAAGAACTCGGGTAATATTGAAAAACATTAGCCAAAAAAACTGCCCTATTATAGTGTAATATATTTTTAATTCCTAAATTTTAATTTATATTTGAAAGAAAATACACTTTTTATTCCTATATATTTTTCTCTTCTGTAATTATAGAGTTTATTATCAAAGCTATACTGAAATATTTCTTTCTTTCAAACTTATTTTTTTCTTCCTTTCTACAAAATATCTCAAATATCTCATAGACCATGAATCCCTTCCAAAACCATTGCTACAACTGGCAAGTCCACCTATTGTTCATTTATGTCATATTAGAAGTTGTTTGCTTACATAGCAAATTTCCTCAATATATTATAAACTACTTAGAAAACAATTTGGGTGGAGTCTTGGTACAACAGGGACTTTAAATGTAATAATTGATTTCCTAGTTCAGAGATAAAAAGTAGAACAATTGATTCTGTTTTAGAAATTAAAAAATATCGTAGTTTACTAATTATATAAAAACTCCAGATCATCTAGAATGCTTTAAATTTTACTGTAATTATAATACATGGTAAATTATATATTAAACCCTTCAGTCAAGCAGTAACATGGACCAAAATTTGATGAACATAAAATGTTATACAGCCTTAGTTATGCTAAAATCCTCCTTCCTTAATAAAATTAGATTCCCTGAAGGCTACGTCTATAGTCAATTTGTTGTATGTACCAGGCATCACTTTCATGAAAAGACAGTGCAGTGTAATCAGAGTTCATAAAATAAATTTCAGAGTTTATGCTGTGTATATATGACAAATATGTATTCAATTATTTTCTCCTGCCCATGGAATTCTATTAGCTACCCATCCCCCTACACATACCAAAAACAAGAATAATTGTCTTTTAGGAAGTTTCATTCAATTGTGCACATGAGAGTGCTCACATTTGTTTTTCTCTTATCTTCTCAGACATTGGTCAGCTATTCCAAAACTGATCTTTGAACTAAAAAGAGATCTCCTTTTCATTGAACATTATTGATATTGACATGAAATTATTATTTTTATATTCATTTGTCAAAGTGTCAAAGTGATACTTGCCTAGTTTTCTTATCCTTGATTTTTCTTAAGGTGAAATCCTAATAGTCCTAAATAATTTTATTTGCCTTTCAAACTGTTTTCTTAAAATCTTTCAAAAGAATGTGCTTGGAATTTAAAATATTTTGGTCTCCTGACATAGACTATATAAATGTAAAATTGTTCTTGCTGACTTCTGTTATATATCCAATTTATCTTTTTCTTCCTTTATTCTCTCAGGGATCCTCATAGGAGCCTCCTTGAATATTTTTATCAAGGTGGTAATAATTTGCTTTTATGAGTTTTGAAGCTTCCACTTACCAGCTATTTGTGGCAATTTATTTTAAATCATATGTCTGATTCTTGGCATGTACATATATAAATTCCAGCATAATGATAGGTACTTTGCTATTAGGAATATAAGAACAATAGATGTAATACATGGGCACTCAATACATCTGTGTTGTCTCCTCTACTGCTCCAAATTGAATCCTGTGACTTTCTGGAGCACTGTGTTGGGAAAAGCATAAGAACAGTCATCACTCCTTCGGATCCTTTAAAAACCAGACCTTATTCACATAAAATAGAGCAAACAAACCTTCTCTACATTTAAACCAACCAGCTGTTGGAGATGATAAATTTGTTGCTTTTCCCTTTTATTTTCCAATTATTAGTTGAATCCAGAACTCCACATCTTTAAAATGTCTTAATGCCAGGGTAGTGTTGGAGTTTTAAGGTGTTTTATCAAGTTGATCTTGAGAGTAAATATTTTTCCATAATTCTACCACTTTCTTAAGCACCACTGAAATGAAATACAGATTGAAATATGTATACATGTGCACAAATATAAACGTAGATATAGATAGATAGATAGATAGACAGGGCATGTCTACATATATGTGTATGTGTGTATATATATATATTTCCATAGATATATAAAGAGAGAAAACAATACTCTGTTTCTACATACACGTGTTTATTGAGCTACATAATGGTATTTGCTTTCTTTCTGTGTGTATATACACAGATGTATGTGTGTGTTTGTGTGTGTGTGTGTATACATAGCAAAAAAAAAATAAGGGTTTTAAAAAGGAAGTAGAAAATAATCATCCCTGGGAAGATTATTTAATACTAAACATGTTCCTGAACTTCCTTGCATATAGGAAAGATAGGAATTCCCATGAATTATCAAAAAGAGGTACATATAAATCTCTGAAGACGAAGAGCAAGAAAATTGTCTATAACATTTAATTAGAAAATCAATTACCATAAAAGACCTTCGGTGGTTTTGAACTATGCTCTAGCCAGTGTCTCCAATGAAAACATGAGTATTTTATGGTACTTGGAAATGCAGATTATTGAAACTCTTAAAACCTAGATTTCCAAAACCATTTTAAAGACTGTGAATTCAATTCCCGACCACCTCAATAAAGTTAATATTGCAATAAAATGAATGACATGACGTTTTTGTTCTCCCAAATATATAAAAGTTATATTGACACTAAACTATATGGTATAGTATTAAGTATAGCAATGTATATAAAAACAATCTATATACTTTTATTAATTCTACTTTATTGCTAAAAACGCCGATAATCACCTAGATTTCAGCAAAATATACTCTGTCTTCTGATGAAGGGTTTTGCCTTGATGTTGATGGCTTCTTACTCATCAGGGTAGTGGTTGCTAAAGGTTGGGGCAACAGTGGCGTTGTCTGAAAATAAAGTAAAAATGCAATTTGCCACATTTAAGGAAGGAATTAACTCATTAAATATTTCTCTGAAGCATGAGATGCTATTTGATATTATTTTACTCACAGTAGAACTTCTTTCAAAAGTGCAGCCAATTTTCTCAAACCCTACTTTGTGGACTAAGTTTACATAGTACACTAAATCCTTTGTTGTCACTTAAATGATATTTGTAGGCTTTTCTGCAGAAGGAGAGTCCATCTCGAGAAACCACTCTCATTGTTTATGCATAAAATGCAACTATTCATCTGCTCACGTTTTATTATAAAATTGCAAAGTTCTGTGACATCTTCAGGCTCTACTTCTAACTTTAGTTCTCATGCCATTTGAGTCACATCTGCAGTTAAATCTTCCACTGACGTCTTCAACCCTTCGAAGACATCCATGAGGGTTGGAATCTTTTTTCTTCTAAACTCCTGTTAATGGTGATACTTTGATCTCCTCCCCTGAATCATGAATGTTGTTACTGGCCATATGAATGGTGACTCTTTTAGAGAAGATTTTTAATTTTCTTTTCCCATCTCCATTAACAGAATCACTGTCTATGGCAACTATGACAAATTTAGCATTGCTTTACTTGAGCCTTGAAAGTCAAAAACACTCCTTGATCTATGGGTTGCAGAAATGATGTGTTAGCAGGCAGGAAAATAACAATGATCTCCTTGTACCCCTCCATCAAAACTTTTGAGTGAAGAGGTACCTTGTCAACAATCAGTCATTTAAAAAATATTTTTATTTTTAATTATTTTGTGTATATAATAGTAATAGATATTTATAGGGTGCATGTCATGTTTTAATATAATCATACATTGTGTACTAATGAAATCAAAGTAATTGAGGTATCCATTACCTCAAAAATTTATTATTTCTTTCATGTTAGGACCATTCTTGTTTTATTATTTTAGTCATTTTAAAGTCAATCACAATGTATTACTGCCTATAATCAGGATATTTTGAAAGGAATCTGGTTCTGTGTGGCAGGTCTCAAAAATGGGCTTAAAATCGTTGATAACGCATGCTGTAAACAGATGTGGTGTCATCTAATCTTTGTTTTTCTATTGCTAGGGCAAAGGCACAGCAAGTTGAGAATACTTTTTAAAAACCCCGGGATTTTTGTAAGGATCAATGAATATTGGCTCTAAATTATAGTCACCAGCAGCACCACACCTATGGTGCATCTTATAAGGGTACATGTGAAACTTAACTAAATGTAGAATATAAATATCTTAACAAAATAACTAAGAAAATGCCACAAAGGTTATGTTAACCAGTTTGATGAAAATATTTCAAATTGTATATGGAAACAAAACATTGAACTCCATGACTGCATTGATGTACACAGTGATGATTTAATAATAATAATAATACAAAAATCCCTAGTAAGAGATCTAGCCTGTCTTTCGAAGCTTTGAAGGCAGACATTGACTTCTCCTCTCTAGCTATGAAAGCTCTAGATTACTTCTTCTTCCAATATAAGGTGATTTTATCTACATTGGGAATCTGTGTAATGTAGCCACCTTCAGTGGTTATCTTACCTAGATCCGGATGACATGCTGTAGCTTCCTCAGCAGCACTGCTACTTAACTGGCACTTTTAAGTTATAGAGATTGCTTTTTTTTTTTTTTAAATCTCATGAATCCACATCTGTTTGCTTTCAACTCGCCTTCTGCAATTTTCTTACCTCCCTCAGCTTTCATAGACTTGAAGCAAGCTTGGCCCTTGCTTTTGATTACGCTTTAGTTTGAGAAAATGTTGTAAATGGTCTATTCTTCACTTTCTTATCATTCACGGGTTTCTTAGAGTAGCACTTTAAAACTTTAAAATTATGCTGAGAACCTTTCTTTTGCATTTGTAAGTTGACTACATATTTGACACAAGTGATTTAGAGTTAGTCTGTCTCAATTTTGTACGTGCCTTCCTCACTAAGCTTAACTATCTCTAGTTTCTGATTTAAAGTGACAAACATTAGATTGGTCCTTTCATTTTGATAATAATAACACCACAGATCACAGAAACAGATAATTTTATTATTTAATAAGGAAAATGTCTGAAATATTTTATGCTTTTCAAAAAGTAACATAGAGCATTAAAGTGGGTAGTTGCTGGCAGAAAATGGCACTGATGGACTTGATCAATTCATGGTTGACACAGCTTTTAATTTGTAAAAAAGACATTTGTGAAGTATAGTAAATCAAAGAGCAATGAATACATGAGGATGAATATTCTCCCTGTACCAAGCTTTTTAAAGCAAGTTAACGTCATTAACCTAGAGAAGTTTATTAATCTTACTAGATAAAACTCTTGAATCATGAAAGGTTACATAGAATAAAGTCATGCCATTGATTACTTAAAGATAGTTCTACTTTCTAAAATTCAAGCAGGTGTTATTAACTATTCTTGACTATTCTTTGACCATTCTTGCATAATTTTGTTTCTTAATTCTGGCATTCTAAGTTCATTTCTTGTAATATTTCTCTAAATAATCTTAAAATAATATAATTTATTTAATACAAATTTTCTGTGTAAAAAGATCTAGATAAAATACATATATATTCAAGTCAAATATTCTTTTATTTTTAAGACATATAGAGTGGAGACTGTTAGTAGAGACCCTGTATTTTTCTAACTGCTTTACATAACTTCTGACACAAAATGTGCTTTAAATTTTTCCAAGGTATACTTTAGAAGTTAGTTTCATTCTAGTTTGTAAGGCTGAAATGAGAAGGCTTTTGCAAATTTTTACAAATACTTTATGTATACATTATGTATCATTGCATTTTAATTCAAAAGTCTAGATATCTTTAAAAATGCAAAAATAGAGCTTTATCCTTAAATGAATAAGATGTATTATTTTATGTATATGTCATGTATTCAAAGATGTTGATTTAATTTAAACAATTAAATTAGCCAAACTCTGTTAGCTGACAGATATATGGCATGTGTCTCTTCGTGTGCTAGTTTTTCTCAAGTTTAATTACTTAAAATCAATGCCATTTCTAGGTACACTTCTTCCCCCAAAATTAGTGCATTGTCTTCATGAATGAAAAAAATTACACACACATATACACACAAACCCTCCACAACACATGAGTAGGTGATTCACAAATAAAAAGTTGAAACTGAAATTAAACCTATACATAATATCACTCGGCCTATATTGAAAAAAGTGAAAGGAATATGGACATAAATCTCAATGGCTACGTGTTAAAATGGCAAAGTTAAAATACCAATATTGAAAAAGTGGACATACACACAGAGAGGAATGATTACATCATAGCATGTTAAAAATTAACTACAAACGGGTAATAGCCTTAAATATAAATTATCATGAACAGGTCATGGTTTCCCAGATATGATATATAAAGTATGAGTGGGAGGGAAATCTATTGGCCATGTGATTGATTTGGGGGATAATAAAAGTGATTCTACTAAAAGTCACTGAATTGTACATTTCAGCAATGCAAATTTTATGGTATGTAAATTTTACCTTAATGAGGTTGTTTTTCTAAAAAGTGTCTGATGACCTCTGATGACTGGTAGGTAGGCTAAGGAGAACTCTTCTACAGAAGTGTTTAGTACCATAAGTAAATATAACATGGAGGGGATTTGTCAATTGTTGATAATGTATCATTTATGTTTTATAAATATGTATATATGTAAAATGAAACAAGTCTATTTCTAGAAATTTATTTTATACAAATATTTGTGAGGAAGCAAAATCACATAAGTAAACTATTCCACAGCAGTCTTTGTCATAGCAAAAAGTAGATGTAATAATTTAAATATCCATTAGTGAAAATTGATTAAATACATTCCCCTGTGCACATTCAAAGGACATGACATAGCAATTAAAAAAAGATTCTGGCTCAGCACCTGTAACACAGTGGTTATGATGTCAGCCACATATACTGAGGGTGGTGGGTTCGAACCCGGCCCGAGTAAGCTAAACAACTGTAAACAAAAAATAGCTGGACATTACTGGTGGGCACCTGTAGTCCCAGGGGCTTGGGAGGCTGAGGCAAGAGAATTGCTTACTCTCAGGAGTTGGAGGTTTCTGTGAGCTGTGACTCCACAGCACTCTACCAAGGGGCAACACAGTAAGACTATGTTTCAAAAGAAAAAAAAATTAGTAATTCTTTAGGTTCTCCCTTGGAGAATATACGTTCTCAGTTGGACAATGTCCATGATACATTTTAAAGAAAGCAAACATGTGGGAGCCTACATATATATATATATATATATATTTTTTTTTTTTTTTTTTTTTTTTGCAGTTTTTGGCCAGGGCTGGCTTTGAACCCACCACCTCCTGCATATGGGGCCTGCGCCCTACTCCTTTGAGCCACAAGTGCCACCCTACATATTTTTTTTCATTCAAAAGAGAAAAGTATAGAAGAGACCCCACAAACACATATTTATCCAGAAAATCCAGGAGAATATTTATGGATTGTTAAAAAATTTTAACCATTGTGGTACAATTGGTTTTGTAAAGAAAAAGCATTTTACTTTTCATTTTGCATTTAATAAATTTATTAAAATAGATTTGCATAAATGTATATATATGTTTTTCTTTAATTTAAAAAATATAAATCTGAGACAAGGAAAGCACATTCTTGCCTTATCGGAAGAAAACTCTTTTGTTTTCTCAAACTGATAATTTAGGTCTACCTATAAGTCTTGTATTCCAACTCTGTGAGATAACAAAGAAGACCTTGAATATAGGGTGCTAATAAGTACTTTTTGGCACAGACACTCTGAATATCTATGGAATATCTGCTGGAATTGTTACTAGCTCTCTCTTTAGCTCTCAAAAGTGTTGAGAGCCCAACCCCTCCCTAGACCCATTGAAATAGTATATAGAGATGGGACATTTGGAAGGTAATTAAGGTCAGATGAAGTCCTGAGTGTGGGTCCCTTGTGATGGGAATAGTAC
This sequence comes from Otolemur garnettii, assembly GCF_000181295.1. Lineage (NCBI taxonomy): Eukaryota > Metazoa > Chordata > Mammalia > Primates > Galagidae > Otolemur > Otolemur garnettii. The sequence continues at coordinate 52,428,057 of NW_003852396.1, forward strand.
CCTAATAAGAAGAGAGATCAGAGATGAGTTGCTTTCTATCTGCTATCTGTGGACCACAGGAATGAGGCCTTGACAAACAGGGGCTCTTGCCTGGAACCAAATATGTCCTCATCTTGGTCTCTGGTCTCCCAGCCATCAGAACTGTGGTCAAATACATTTTTGTGGTTTAAGCCACTCAGTCTATGATATTGCATTACGGTAGCCTAGTCAGACTAATACAGAGTCCTAATTGTGCCTTATAATTATCTAAAGTAACTTTAGATATTTACTATAGATATATTTATCTAAAGTAACCTTGATACCAGGCTTCAAGTCTGGAAGGCTACAGAAAGTATCTTTAAAAACAAAATTTCTCAGCCTCCAGCAATATCTTTTGTGTGATGATAGTTATGGAATGACAATTATGGATAATGGATGCAGTTATAACAGGGTTTTAAAAGAATCTCAGGCCAAAATGACATAAAGTTATAAAACCACTGAAACAAAACAGAATAAACTTAATTTAAATTATTACTTAGCTATTTGAAAGAAGTCAACATGGCACTTTAAGCAGGGAGGTGACGGCATCCACCTACAGCTTTTTCTGCCCAGAAAGTTACTTATCTGATCACTGGTGACTGCTTGAGGAAGGAATATTAAATCCAGTACATCTTAGTCATAATGTGGCATAATGTCTCTGACAGTTAACCTGGTGCGTGTTAGTGTTCTGTTCCACTAATAATATAATTTAGATCCACAGGGACAAAATTATTGGGTGGGAAAATTAAGAAATAATCACTTTCTCATATTTTACCATCTTTATTTTTTTAGCCTAACCTTTATGTCCCACAGAGTACTATCTTTAGCTTTCACCTAGAGATTTACAAATGCTCATATATTTGTTCACAAAAAATTGATTACTTAGGACAGGGAAATTATGCTTCTGTATGAGGGGATCTTTGGTAACTGTAAGATTAAGAGCAGAACAAATCATCATTTAAATGCTCCTTATGCCATGTGATCTTGGGTGTGTAGAGTAACTTGACACAGCCAAGTGATAAAAATAATAACAGTCTATGCTTTCAGAGCACAAAGATAGCTACAACTCCCAATTTTAAATTATCATTAAGTAGCATCACCACCCAAGGCTTATTACTTCCAAAACAAATACGTATTACATTATATCACCATCATCAGGAATTCTGCTTTTTATACCACTCATTGCTAATAGATACAATGGACTTATGGTTTAGGAAAATAATGATATATCATATAGATTTATGCTTATTGAATTTAGTGATGAAAAGAGGAAAAGAGTAATGACATGAAAAATTAAATAGGATATACAACAAAGGAACTAGAGTATTAGTTTCTGCACACCCCTCCCCCCATACACTGCACATGGTTTCCTAGAGGAGAAATGCTTTGAGTTGAATTCTAGTATCATGGAGAATCCCAGCACATAGCAGGAGAATAGAGTTGCATGAGAATCTCTTCTAGATTTCAAGTCATGAGGCTATGTTTCCAACCAATGCTTTAGACAGAATCAGCCCTTGAAAGCAAAGTAGAATAGCTCTAAGTATTGAAATTTAGTTTTTATATGACATTTACCAAACAGATAATCCTTTGATTAAAACAAAAGTTTTTTTTTTTTTTTCTTGGCAGTATGATAGGTTGCTAGCTTAAAAATTAATGATAATCACTTTTATTCACAAAAATAGATGGTTCACTATTTTTTTGATTTTAAAAAAGTTTTTTGCTTGGCAGTATGCTAGTTTGTAGCTTAAAAATTAATGATAATCAATTTTATTCATAAAAATAGATACTTTATGAGGTAAATTTTTAGCTAAATAAAGATTACTCCAAAGGATTATAGAGTTTCTTCCTTTCCTGTCAAATAACAAAACAGTGACAGCACGAACATCACACAAATAAACACAGACATAAAACTAGAAAAATTTGGAATGGAATTCAAGGTGAAATGAGGGCATGTAAAACACCAAGGTTTAGTACAAGCAAAGGAAAATGAGTAAAAGAGGAAATCCTTACTACCTGTCTTTACATAACATTCTGAGAGGATAAGGCAATACGTTAAGTGCTATATTATATTAGTGCCTTATCACACCAACATCAGAGAAAATGTGTCCTAAAAAGCATTAAAGGACGTTTGTCTCGTTTATTTTCATATATTTCATTATAAGTGATTATAGTAGATGGTTTAATTTGTGTATAAGGAAACGAATACATGTATTTTGGGAAGAACCAGAAAACATATTTAATTTATTTAAAATTTAAGTAATGCATCTATAAAAACTATAGCGTGACTTACTTTACATACCTTACCGACATTGTGATATTTATATGGAGGCACTTTTGAGCATGTACATGGAAGAATTCAGCAAAATATAAAGAAACTAAACTTCTGCTATTTAGAATGGAGGAAATTCTTGAGGTATATTCAGACTCCAGTTACCTTGTTTTGGTTATTGTTGTATGCCTGTAACAAAACATGACATGTGCCCTGTAAATATATAACTATTTCACACCCATAAAAATTAAAAATAAAAATACATAAACTCTAAAAAAATATGACTAAGAAAGGGGTAAAAACAAGAAGAAGAATAGGCCATCCTGACACAGACTGGAAAAACCGTATCCCAAATTACAGGAAGGAGAAAATCTGCCCTCTTATGAAATGTCTGAATTCTGAAAGTGTATCCTGAGTGACTATTCTTAGAAATATTCCTACAATTATGTAAAATATTTAAATGTCTTGGGGTTTGAGAATATTTATGAATCTATTTTACTTTTGTACAGAGTAACACGTCAGTCTCATTATGATGAGTCAGACATGCTGGCTCTTCTCATCCTAATTTCTACAAATGACAGTGTGCTGAAATATTTTAAAATAGAACTTATGTATATTTATGTATTAGAAACCTAAATCTAAGGCAAAATTTAAAGAATAATTTTGAATTTTCATTTTAACTTACTATTAAAATTTCATTTTGATTTACTCAAACCCTCAATTAGATAACAAATCATTTTCACACATTACTTCACATTGGCCTAACATAATTATAGAAAAGGAACTGATTCTGTCACCTAAATGTATTGTTAGAACTACTTAAGAAAATATTAAATCTAGAGTTGAAAGAGAATTTGGATATTATATAGACCTAATTTCTACCTAAATATAAGGCTACTGAATGTGTACCAGGTAGCAAGGTGGCCGGATCAGAGGCAGGGTCGTCATTATTGTTTGGCTGGCCCAGGCTGGGTCTGAACCCACCAGCCTTGGTGCATATGGCACTGTGCTACGAGCGCCAAGCCACAACTGTGTACTTTAAAGTAATGAATATCATGGTAAAACAAAAATACTTCAATGAATTTGTAAAAAAAAAAAAAAAAAACTGAATGACAAAAACACCATGCCAAAATTTGACACAAACACAGTAGTGTACAATTAGAATTCTACACCTTTAACTACACTCAAACCTATGAATATATTTTAAAATGAAGCATTTAACTCAATAAATTGGGTTATGAGCAATATAATGAAATGGAATGAACAAGGTTAAAAACAGATTTAAAAAGTAGGGAAGAAATAAATAGAAAACGGCAATGGAAAATATAATTATTTTTAATGCTAATTGTTAGATAATTATATAATACTAAAATTAACTCAAGAATAAAATAAGTAAAAATCTTGAAAAATATATTTCTAAAAATTGAAAATGTAAATAAAATGTGTCACCTCCCACATGCATGTAAACACACATACTCACACTCATGCATGTAGGTGCGCACACACCCATAACAGCTACAATACAAACAAAACTCAACAATCCAGATTATCTGGTTTTCCACATAAATTTTATAATACTATCCAAAAAAATTTAATTTTTATATTCATGAGTCCCTTCAGAAAATAGGATATGCATAAAAGCTAATTAGCATATTTTATAAGGCTGGTGAAATATGGTGGATGAAACATGATAGAGAAATGTGAAGAAAGAAAAAACTATAGGCCCATTCTCCTTCCAAAGGCAGTTTCAGCATCTTAAATAATATGTCAGCTAAACTTACTTTAAAATGTGGCATTAATGTATTACAATGGCGCTAATGCTTAATTTGAAATTGTGAAGCTATTTCAACATGTAATTATAAATATGTCATTCAATAAAATAGTTTGAAACTTAAACACCTTATAATGATAAAAATTCTTAACAAATTAAGAATACAGGAACACTTCCTTACCTTGATAAAGCTTTGTCAAAACACTAAAGGAAACATTATATGAGCAAATATCTAAGCCCACTGTCATAGCTGTTGTTTAACATAGCTAAGGAGGATATGGAAAGCTATACATAAATAATATGTATTTTTCAGTATTTTACGAGAGAAAATACATTGTAATTATCTGTAGATGAAAAGGCAATCTATCTGTAATTTCAAATCCACAAATTATAAGAACTACAAAATTCTTCAGAGAATTTTACAGGATACAAGATGAGTTGGATACAAGAGATATTCTCTTTAACAGCAACCATAAAATGCAATAAAAATATATTACTCTTAAGAGAAACATAAGGAGCTGAACTGAACAATCACATAAAGAAACTGAGCAATCACATAAAATAAACAAATCAAATAAAATAAATAGTCACATAAAAATAACATAAAGTAGAAAAACCAAAAAACAAAGCCCTGTGGGTAAACATTTAAATCTCTGACAAAGATTATAGGTGATAGTAATACTCTCAGGAAACATGACCAATGGAAGTGTCATGTATACTAATAATCTATAAATTATATAAAATCTCATTCTATTTTTTGATTTTTTAAATTGACATTTTACTTTATAAAGTTATAAGTGAATATAAAAATAAAGCAAACTTTCTTTAAGTTATATATGGAGAAAAATATCTACCTGAATCAACTCTAAAAAGCTACAGTAAAGAAAAGAACTAACAACCCTTTAAAAACTGAGCAAGAGACGAGAATGGAAATGCTTCCTATGAGAACAGATTAATAGCCAACAAAGACATGAAAAATTCTTCATCGTCCCTAATCATCAGAGAATCACAAATCAAAATCATCTTGAGATATCATTTAACACCAGTGAGAACGGCCTACATCACAAGTTGCCAAAGTAACAGATGCTGGACTGCAATCTAGTTCAGGGTTATGAAAACAAGTAAAGAGATTCCTCAAAGAATTAAAAGTAGACCTACCATTTGATCCTGGAATACTGTTATTAAGTATCTACCCAAAAGAAAAATAAATGATTGAGTAGTGCCTGTGGCTCAAAGGAGTAGGGCACCAGCCCCATATGCCGGAGGTGGTGGGTTCAAACCCAGCCCTGGCCAAAAACTGTAAAATAAATAAATAAATAAGAAAGAGAAATGATCATAAGGACATTTGCATTTGATTGTTTATAGCAGCACAATTTACAATTGCAAAGATGTGAAAACAGCCCAAGGGCACTTCACCACATGAATGGCTTAATAAATGTGGTATATGTATACCATAGAATATTATTAAGCTAGAAAAAAATGGAGATTTTGCCTCTTTTCTAACAACCTGGATGGATTTAGAGAATATTGTCCTAAGAAAACCATCACAAGAATGGAAAAGTGAGCAACACGTGTACACAGTACCAACTTCAAATTAATGCTTTAGCAAATACATGCTCACACAAAAGAAAAACTAAAATAAATTCAAATAGGAGAGCAGGGGGAAGGGGTTGGGTAAGGCACCACCCAATGGGTACATTGCACAAGTTTATGGTGCACAAGCTGATGAAGAACAAAACCGCGACATGGACTTTTAACCTTGCAAAGCAATCTATGTAACCTAACTGTATGTACTTTTATATTAACCTAAAACTAAAGAAAAAAAGATAGTGGTCCTATCAGAAAGGATACATACCATAAACCTATGGTCATAATTATTACTTTTGCAAAAATAAACCAATGAGCCAAAAAAAAAAGTAAGAGAGAGCTCAGACATAGTCCTATGTATGTGGAAGAATTAAATATATGAGAAAGGGAGCAAAAAAATGTGAAAATTGTGCATTATTTAGCAATCACTTTGGAAAAAATGTGTTTAATATAAGAAGGGAAATATAATTGAATTTGTTTCTAATGCTCCATAATAATTTAGACTTTAGATAGATTAAAAACTAATCGGTTAATGGCTTGGTGTCCATAGCACAGTGGTTACTGCGCTGGCCACATACACTGAGGCTAGGGGGTTCAAACCTGGCCTGTGCCAGCTAAACAACAATAACAACCACAACCACAACAACAACAAAATAAATAGCCAGGCATTGTGGCAGGTGCCTATAGTCTCAGCTACTTGAGAGGCTGAGGCAAGAGAATCACTTATGCCCAAGAGTTTGAAGTTGCTGTGAGCTGTGATGCCACAGCACTCTACCCAGGGTGACATAGTGAAATTATGTCTCAAAACAAACAAACAAACAAACAACAAAACTAATGGGTTAAAAATTAAACTATAAATTTAAAAAATTACAGAGGATATTTTGTGACATAGAGCATAAAGTATTTCTTAAAAAAAAACTACAAAAAGTTCAAATAAATTATGAGTAGGATTAGCTAGTATTAAAGGCATCCTGATTAGGAAGGTGAATTGAGAAGAGGTATTTGCAATGTTTAAAACAATAGCAATTTATATATAAAATAGAAAGGTATATACTGAATCCATATTAAGCAAATTAGATGGTGGTAGCCACAGGCTCTGTGAGCAAGTCTCTTGTATAGTCACTTCTCAAATAATAAGCTGATAATTAAAATAAGATATCTCTCTCTCTCCCCCTGCCCTCTCTATTTTGTGGTTCAATTTTCCCTTGGAGGGAGTTTTGTCACAGGCCAGGGACACAGGAAGAGAAAAATCATACTGTTGAGCCAAGCTATAGTATGCATCTGTGCCCACATCCTCTTTGGTATGTGTCTCTCCTTTAAATTTTGAAAATTAAGAATCTATTTTTATATATGCTTTACTTGGGCAGGCCATTCTCTCAGCAGCAACTTCTCTCTGTGAGAAGAGATGAGCGAAACTTCCATTTCAAGAGTGTCCTCCAGCTCTCGTGGGGCTAAAAAGACCTTGAAAGTGTTTCTCTCGAGAGTTCTAAGAAAGAGTACCTTTGTGCAAGCTATGTGAGGGCTGGGAAATGGTTTTTCCTCCTGGCACATTTGCTCTGCAGTGCACAGAAGAATCTGAGTTTGATGTTTGCTTTTCTTTGTAAATTTGAAGCTAAAGCGCTGATGGCTGACTTTTAGCTCTCATCTCCAGTCAGAGGGAAAACTTAGTTTGAAAATTGCAACTTCAGAAAACTAGAATCTTACGGGTAGACACATTCTTTTTTTTCTAATGAGCTGCTTTCCCCTCATTATAAGCATATGTATGATGTGGTTTTAAACAGACCTGGTGGAGTATAGGTTCATCAAACTAAACACTGTTTTCTGCATTCATATAACCTGTTTTGTCAAATACCCTTTAATATTAAAGTAATGAAACATTAGTTTGCAGCTATATTTATACACGGTAATAGTTAAAATAGCTTTCTGAAATGCAATAGTGGAAAACGTACCCACAATTATAAACATACATTTAATACTTATGACATAATTAAAAGAAATTTTTTGATGATTTTCCCTCGCTTTCCATGTAGCCTGTTGTAAAATAATTTGAAAATTAAATGTGATCCCTAGAAGCTCTAACAAATGAGAAAATTCCCAGAATTTTTGTTAAAAAATCTCATCAATAAATAATTGTTAATGATTAAATATATGAAACCCAGGTGATGTAATGGGGAATCCAGTCCCATAGTCACACATCACAGATGTGATGATTTAATACTCTCAAAGCCTTGTGTCCAGACAGATAGACTCCTCTGCCAAACTAAGGAGGCAGAAGAAAAGAGATATTTCATCTCCTTATGTGGTCTGGAGCAAATCTTTTTGTGTTGAACTATTCCCCAGAAAGCACTTTCCTGGAGCATAGAACCCAGCCTTGGCAGAGAATGGCCTCAAAGTCTGCAGCCTGAGGCTGCAGCAGCTGTGGAGCAAGAGGGGATAGTCAACAGGCAGGGCTTCAGAATATTCAAGTTACAAAGTCTCACGCTTGCGCTCAAAGCCAGGAATTTTATTCTGAAAACACCTATTATTGTTTTCCCTTTTGTCCATACTCTGCAATCCTATTCCTAATAAAATTTCTGATGTAATTATAACTAATAATTGAATATTGGTTTAAGCTCATAAAATCATTATTACTAGTAATGCAAGCACATCAAGATATGACTCTTCCCTGAAGTATTACCACATGCACACCTCAAGGTATGATGTCTATGGTTATATGACACTAGGAACTAGAATCAGGCTTCCTCAAACTATGGCCCATGGGCCACGCGCAGCCAGCCTAGGACATTTATCTGGCCTGCCGGGTGTTTTTGCTGCCCCTGCCTGTACTGCTTGGCAGCTGACTTGTCCAAGAGCCCGCAGTCTGGCCCTCCAACGGTCTGAGGGACAATGAACTGGCCCCCTGTTTGAAAAGTTTGAGGACCCCTGAACTAGATTATCCACAGCTATTCAAAGTTTTGCTTCTTTTCAGTTACCGTTTATCAAATTAAGAATCTAGAAATTGCATAACAGACTATATTGAAAATGGGTCAATTCCAAAGTTATCCCTTAGTTCATTTCATTCAAGTACTTTAATTGCAATGTAAATATCAGTAACCCAATTACAAAACTGAAAATATGAAGCTTTGCACATGACAAGTTAGGAAACGATTTTTATAATTTTAGCAAAACTGTAGTACTATATTGATGCAATTTTCCCCCCAAACTATTATGGTGTTAAGAGGCAGGAAATAATGTGTTCAAGGCCAAGAAAATGCGGCTCCTATTCCTACTTTCCTGGACAAATTATCATTGTTGTGCTGTGTGGATCTGGTTGCTTCCTAGTAAGAACGAAACCCAAACTGAACTTAGTCAAGACATTGTGACAATTTTAAACATGTCATCTTGTGATGAAATAGCTGAACAAACTGAGAATGGTCAACCTACAATATAAAAGATTTAAAAGAGACATGGAAGAAAGTCCCAACCATTAGAAAATAGTATGTCAAAAAGGGCTTTGCTCATCTGCAAAAGTGGCTCAGTAAGGACTGATATCTCAGGATATTTTATGTAATTAAAAAGCAATTACATAAAAACTTGTAGGAAATTCTCAATAAGTATCCTGATTGTTCCTGTGTATACTACTTTTACCACAAACTTATAACTTTGCAAAAAGGAAAAACCCTTACTTGCCAAAACCCTCAACCAAGTGTTCAATGGTACTATTTCAACTGAAAAAGGTCTGAATTTTAGTTTCAAAGGCATCAGTTAAACTAACACAAAGAATTTTAATTAGCAAATACTATCACGGATACACTTTCACCCTTGCTTTCTCACCCAGGATTAACAATTTGCTCATGATTAAGGATCTTAATAAGCATGTTTGATTTAGTACCATCTACAAATATACTGAGTTTCTTTATGTATACGTTGTTAGTACGTCTTAAAAGAGTTTTGAAGATCTTTTGTTTTTTTAATTTGCCATTGTGACCTATACAATGCTCTTCAACATAACAATTTATCAAATTGTATTCTAATGGTTTCTAAAATGATTTCCTACTACCTTTCCTCAGAGATCTAGTCTGTAGGAAAAGGTAGATTTACAAATATCTGTATGTCAAGAAAAAATTTGGCATATCAGAAAAAATACCAGGTTGAGAAATGGAAAATATATTCCCTTAGTGGTGCACAGAAAGACTTCATGAAGGATGTAGCCCGAGAGTATCTCAGTAATGTTGAAGGTTATTATGGAACATTCTTACCAAATTCTTCCTTGACCAGAGTATAGGCATCTGGCAGGGGTGGGGGAGGGGCATTTCCTGGAAAACTAAATAACATAGTGGTAATTATCAGATTTCAATACTGAAATAGATCATGTTCATCGTATCCTAAACATGGTTTATAAGGCCGTACAAGATCTTTCTTCAACCTAATCTTTTGCAACTCTCTTGTTTCCCTGTCCCCTAAACACTAACATACTTAGAAATACTCAAGAACAATAATACACATATAGACATTCTGGCCATATGGTACTAATTTCACTTCCGCAAATATTTAAAGACCTTTCTGGCCTCAGATCCTTTCCAATGGCCAATCTCTGTGCCTGGAATATTTAATGTTTTCATCCTGACCTTGTACTCTACTTTTCCCAAATTAATTTTTATGTCTTGGCCACCACTTCCACTAGAAAAGTTTCCTTCACGTCCCTTCTAATGAACCTTTCATGTGCCCCTGTAGTATCCTGCAATTCCATACTAACACACTGATCCCACTGTGTTATTTACCACTGTGTACTTATCTTTATTCACTCTGAGGCTGCAGGTGCTGTGACAACAGACGTCCCGTCTCATTTGTCTCCAGAATCCAGCACTGTGGTTGCTAGCAAAAAGAAATAATAATACATATTACTGAATCAGTGAATGGATGAATTAACATGGAGTGGGGCTGTTACCATCATGCTACAGCATGAGTTAATAAAATGTAAATCTCCCCTGTTCCAGCCAGCGGTATAGGAATAGCATGATTACTGTTCTGAGAAAAATGACTTGCATATCTGAAGTACTTTCTTGGTTGTGATTATCCATACAGTGTGACTAGACAGAAATCTTTTTCAGATTTCATTCAAACAGAAACATATAGAAGGCATAAATGAGTGGGGAAATATTAGTAAGTAACGTAACTTGAAGGAAAAGAGCTATTTTGTAGTAAGTAATGGAAAAGGGATAATAAAATTTCAAATCTTAACCTACCAAACATCAAAATCAAAACCTGAGAAGAAAAATCAAGATTCTTACTTTATTTTTAAGGTATATATCAAATTGAGTGGTATGTTGTGTCTATTACTGATATGTGAATTTTCAAATAAATCTATTGCACTTATCAAGGTAGCTTCTATTAAAGATTTAGATAGTTTGGTGGTGTCAACCTTATGGAATGAGAGATAATAAGAGATACCAAGAGATGGTAAAGCATTATTTCTTCTCAGTACTTCATTAGGCAGCGAGTCTACTTCTCTTTTGCTATAAGGAAAACCCAGGTGGTTTGACATTTGATTTGAATGAATAAGCTTCCCCAAGTGAATCTGTCAGGGTGTTTCTGGAGGAAATTGGTATTTGAGTTGGTGAAGGGAGAGGAGAAGATCTTCCCTCTGGGTACGTGAGCACCGTGCCATCAGCCAGGGCCCAGATGGAATGGAGAGGCTGCAGTGGAAGGGCAACACCTGGCCTGCGGACTTGAACTGAGACCTGCTACCGGCCTCCTCGTTCTCCTGATTGCAGGTCTATCGCACTTCCCAGCCTCCATAGTCAATTAAGCCAGTTCTCCCCCAAAATCTTTTAAGGTATCTCTGCCATGGCCTATCAGTTCTGATTCCCTAAAGGACTCTGGCTAAAATAGTAATTAAACATCTGTGAAAGAAATCATGCTCATTATATTTGTAGATGGTACTAAATTAAACATGCTTACTAATATTCTTAATCATGAGCAAAAAAAATGTCAAGAGGCAGTCTTGAGAATAAGAAAAGCAGTCATTCTTCTGGCCAAATGTTTGTATCCATTTCGAAATTCATGTTGAAAAGTAATCTGCAGAGCTGTAGTACTGAGAACTGGGACTTGAGAAGGTGAGAACATTGGGAAAGCAGAGCCCTCATGGACAGTATTAGTGCCCTTGTGATGGGGGTGAGGAATTGGCTTTGCTCTCTTTTACTCTCAGATGTTCGGCCACATGAGGACATGGTCTGTGTCCCTATTTCTCTCTGCCATGTAAGGACACAGGACAAGGCATCACCTTGGAAGCAGACACCAGCCCTCACCAGACACTGAATCTGATGGTGCTTTGATCTTGAATGACCCAGCTTCCAGAAATGTAATAAGTAAATTTTTATTGTTTATAAATTACACAGTCTCTGGTATTTTGCTATAACAGCACAAATGGATTAAGACACTTTTTATCTGGATAATACATTTTGAAAAGAACATGGACATAATAATAGATTTCAGAATAAGCAATGTGGCAATGGCATTGTAAATAACTGGATAAGAATATAGATCAAGAAATCCCTGTAGGCCATAGTTGACCATAATTCAAATCAAAATGCATAGAACTGAAATGTTGTATTATAACGCTTGAATTGGACTTTCTTTGAAAGAGTATTTTTTCTTAATAGAACTAAGAAACAAGAAAAAAAAATTAGGTACTTTTGCTAGCAGTAGGTATTAAATTATAAAATCCTAAAAAACCTATTAAGAATAAAAAAGGGAAAAAATAATACCCCAAACCTAAGTGGTAAAATTGATGTTCACTCACAATGGAGAATAAGATGACTGGGGTAAATTTAGCTGTCAGATAAGACCTTTCACCCACTTCAGTGACTAAGAGATCATCAGAGATTTAAAGAGTTTGAAAGCATTAACCTTGTTCATAAATATTTGCCCTTTTATCACTACAAGTATAGAAGGCAGGTTTCATGCTTACCGTTATAACTAGATAGGAAACAGAAAACAAGCTCACATCTTTCTCATGCCAAGTTAGCAGCAAGCAGTTAAACTTTCTGATGGCAAAGTTCTGTGATATCTGAAATTCATTAAGTAGCTTCGAATAAGTGACAGAAACCACAGTATGTAATTATCTTGGGACTTTCTTCAAAAATGAAGGAAGGAAGTTAAGAGAAGAGAATAAATAAAACCAGAGTTAAAATGTGTTAGATAATAGTTGAATTTAGTGCAGGTAATGTTATACCTCTGACCTTGAAGAAGGGATTAATTTGAATTCTACTCTGTCAAAGTAACTGAGCAAAGTGCTTGGGAAGCAATGCCGAATGAGACGGGAATTGTTTCCTCACTGAGGCAGACCCTAGACCCAGTAGGGAGGCGCAGATGCTCACAGTGCAATGCGGTGAGCGCTATGACGGACGCTCTGAAGGAGGCCCTGCCACACCACATAGAAGCCACTAATGTGACCTTGGATGATCCCCACAGTCAAGGATGGTGCAGCAGTCAGTCAAAACACAGTTCCTGCGTGGCGGCGTTCTGACAGATGAACATGTGGAACCGTTCAAACAAGTGGGGCAATAAAATGAGCAAATTGCTGATTGGCGTTCTATTTTTAAAATATATTTTATAAAGTAAATACAAACAACACTTGATCTGGAGTGTTAAGCAGAAGCCAAATAATTCAATATGCGCTATGTCAGGATTTATGCTCCTTTACAGAAAACTCACTATGATTTTGTAATATATATATATTTCAAAGACAAGAAAAACAGAGTGCAATAAGTCAGACTCAACTCTAGGTGTACGGGAAAATCACATAGGTTGTTTTAAAAAATGTGGAAGCCCCAGGAACATGACAAAACATTTTCTCCTACATACTTTGGTGTAGGGCTCCTGAATGGGTATTTTTAAAAGCCTTCCGTGTGATTCTCAAGTACAGCCAGAGTGGAAAAGCATTCTTTTAAGGGGGGTATTTCCACAACCCAGTTGAAATATCATGATGGTGTGGATAAGATAATTGTAGTAGAGCTGGAGAGAAGAGATAATCTGAAGAAGAATTCAGACATCATACTCACAGATTAATTTGATGTTGAGGAGGCATAGGAACAGAGTCCAGTATGCTACTTTGGGTCCTGTATAGCTGGTAATGATGTTCACTCAGTCACAAGAAATACAGGAGAAGTGATAGTCAGGCTATGAGCTTATTAGAACTATTTATATTAGAGGCATCATTCATAAGGGGGGCGGCAGAGCTCTAAAAGGAATACTTTAACTTCAAATGGGACAAAGTTTTATAGAAAAGTACTCAAAGAGACAGACTTCATTATGTCAACGGGAGTCTTTGTTCTCTAAAGCAAGCCCTGGAGAAAGAAAATAAGAAAACTATGGATAAGAGAGTTGTAAATGAGTTTTGTTGTTGTTTTGTTTTGTTTGAGACAGAGTCTCAAGCTGTCACCCTGGGTAGATTGCTGTGGGATCATATTTCACAGAAACCTCCAACTCTTGGGATCAAGCAATCCTCTTGCCTCAGTTTTTCTGTCTTTAGTAAAGATGGGGGTCTTGCTTTCGCTCAGGTCGGTCTTGAGCTCATAAGCTCAAGCCATCTACCCACCTCAGCCTTCTAGAGTGCTAGGGTTATAGACATAAACCACTGCATCTGGGTATTTTAAACGAGTTTTGAGAGCATGGTAATCTTACCAAGGTGAGTACCACATCAACATAGACCAGTAAATAAGGATTAGACCTGAAAACTGAGTCAGGAGGTGAGGAATAAAGAAAGGATGCTGTGATAGGGCCAAGGAAGAAAGTTAAGAAACCAGTTCTTAAAGCAAAGTTACTGTATTCTTGCAGCTTAGTGGCAAAAAATGCTTGAACATAAGGTAAATATACTGACTGTAGTTGATTAATCACCTTTTGATAAAATACTTGACTTGGAAAGTGAAATGTAACAACAGAACACAGGCAAACTAACTCCGTTCACTTATGCACGGGACAAGGCATGTGAAGCTCGGAACAAGAATGGGTCTGACAATTTGCCCTTCTTGTTTGAAATTGTGAAAGAACTATTAGGAAGTCAGGGTAACAAATGAAGAATGAAAAGAGAACATCAAAATTTAATTTATAAAATATGCTTTATATTAAAGATCAAGCAGTTTCTTTCCATCAAAGAAAACAAAGTGCTCACTTACATTTTATGACATTGAAAGGTTTCATGAAAAATTAAGTTATTAATCATATATATATTAATTGATCATTTACAGCATGCAGGTGCCTTTGTAAATTCTAGAGGTACAAAAGTGAACTTAAGGGCTCCTGTTCTTACATATTAGTATGTCTCAAGTCTCCTGTTATGAAGAATAATTTCACTATTTGTTGGAACTATTAAGTATGATTGTCAAATGTGCCATAATTTTAGTTACTTTATATTTTTCTTATATTATAATTCTTGCTATTCTTCTGTTTGTCATACAGCCTTATGGCAAAATAAATTCCTCTAGCAGTTCTTTGGCTTTAACCCTAATTGCATTGAAACCAACTCATGTTTATTAGCATAAGAACTGAGGGGGAGATGAAAGTATAAAGGCCATGTAATAAAAGGAAGATTAAAAATAAACCGAAAAAACTAGTATAGTAATAAAAGGTGATATATCCTGCTTTAAAATTTTACTCTATATTTATATCCTTATTTTATTTTATAATCAATGAATTGTGCATTTTATAACTACATTGTAATAAAAGTTTTGAAGAAGAATAATGATTATTATTAATTTTATTATTAATAAAGATTATGAATATGTATTAATCTGAATCAATTCTTTCATTATTTCCTTAGAAGAAGAAATGAAAATCTATGGAAGGAAACTTTTTTTTTTTGAGACAGAGCCTCAAGCTGTCCCTCCTGGGTAGAGTGCTGTGGCATCACAGCTCATAGCAACCTCCAACTCCTGGGCTCAAGCGAATCTCCTGCCTCAGCCTCCCAAGTAGCTGGGACCACAGGCATCCACCACAACGCCTGACTATTTTTTTGGTTGTAGACGTCATTGTTGTTTGGCAGGCCTGGGGGCTGGATTCAAACCTGCCACCTTAGGTGTATGTGGCTGGTGCCTTAGCCACTTGAGCCACAGGCTCAAGGAAGGAAACTTAACTGCCCAAGTTCAGAGTCAATGTTAATTCCAGGAAACATTTCAGTTAACTTGACCCAGGAAACACTTCAGTTAACTTGACTCTTAGACCTCTGAATTGCCCCATCACCTCATTGTCTTTCTTGGTTATTCTTTCACGGTTGGAAAATAGGAAGGTCTTGATGTTGTTTGAATAGATAATTTTGCTTCTCAAACACAATTACTGAAATAAAAAAAAAAGAACAAGCAAAAACAAGCTTTGTATTCTAGCTGTGAACCTATTCAGTGCACTCTGCAGTCTTTCATATGCAAATGTTTAAATTCTAAAAGTGTTTCTCTCTCCCCTTTCAAAGAGTAAAACTAGTAGTATAACATCTAGCTACCTGGTTTTAGGATTTTAGCACAAATTTCATTAGTAGTAAAATGAAGTTTATCATTAATATAAGTTGAATTAAGATTTAGGCTTACAAAATAAGACGAATTATTACCACAAAGAATAGTATTCTGTTTGAACTGTCAAAATCATACAAACATAATCTCAATAGAGCATAAAAATAATTTCTTTATTGAGGTTATATTTTCAGGCACATTTTGATATGAACGTCTCACTCTATCCTATAAAAGCTACCAGAAAGAGCAGCATATTTTCATGCTACAAACCAGAAGCATGGGTATCATTAGAACAATCTTTCCTAGCTTATCAGTTTCATTACTTGAGAAGCTGGAGTTGGTAGAGCATCTCAGAGGCACCAAGGCCTTTACTTTTAGGTACAAGTAAATCAATAATTATCTCTGTATGGGGGGATGGGGGGAGTGGCGTTTCTCATGAGTATTTTTTTTTTAAGACTGTAGAACATTGATCTATTTAGTTAATATTATCATCTAAGGACGAGTAATCAAGAATCACTTTCCTTATTTTGGTTACCATGAATAAATTTTCATTAATTTATTCTGACTTGGCAAATGAATGTATTTAAAATAAATTAGGTCTAGTGATCCAAACAGAAGCAGATTCACTAGAGCAGTGGGTGGCTTTAGGTAGTCAGTGAAATAATTCAAAAGAGCAAGTTAAGTTTTAGCAAGGAAAAGAACGTTTATTAACAGCCTGCACAGAAAGCCAGGCCCCATCCTACTGACTACAGATTCCATTATGAGTTGCTAAGAAGATCTTTTTCTTTTTTTTAATGACAACAAAAGTCACCCCAACCACAAAACCAGGATTGGTAGTGAAGTAGAAGGCAAACAATGATGAACGAAGCTAGATAATAGTAGTCTTCCTCTAAACTTTGTGTATAGGACCAGCTAACTAGGAGTCTTACTGTATAGGCTGGCTCCCAAGATCTAAACAGAAGAAATGGCATGGGGATGATAACTGTTGGAATTATTTTTGAAGCTTAAGACTGAAAACATATTCAAAATAAGCCATATAAATAAAGCAGCTAAGGAGATTCTACTCACTATCCTTGTGAACTTGGACTTGAAGATAGAGAATAGCCATGATGAGGAATGTGAGAATATGAGAAGGAATACTTGTTTACTATGAACCAATAAAGCATCGTTATGATCACTTATTCTTGGCAGGGTCCTAAAACAAATGAAATGGAAAATATCATCACATATTTAGTTACTTCTAATTTTATTGAGTTAAAGCTATAAGTCTGTATGTCTCAATGGTTGCTGATAAATATTTTTAAGTGTTTCCAAATGATCAAACTGATAATACACATAGAAAAGTTTTAACTTTAAGAATTAATAGTATTATATGTACATATGTAGAAAAAAATCTATGAGCAAATTCATGTAAGTAAAAACTACTGCATTAAAAATAAAAACAGACAAAAAAAGTAAACCTATTAATCTTCCGTAAGTAAAGAAATATTGAAATAATAATAGTCTTCTTCTCTAGAGTATCAAAACTAAGAAGATTTGTAAATTATGGTTTTTAAGGGGAAGAGTTTTCGAAAACAGTAATTCTATAGCTGATGGTAGTCAATTACATTTGAAAGTAAGGAATGAAAATTAAATTATCAGGATTCAGCAATGAAGTACAAAAGAATTACTTCATAAGTTATATCAAATATTCAGTTTTCAATAATAATATTGAATAAATTAAAAGGCATTTAAATATTTGAAAAATGTGGTTAGTGTACAGGAAAATATAGCAAGCAACAGAAAATGGTTCTCAGTGGGTTAGATACTAGGCACAGAAGACAAAACTTAAAAAAAAAAAACTATTAGAAATATGTTGAAAGAACCAAAAATAAATATATTGAAAGAATATATTACTGTAATTATTATGATATTATTGTAAAGATATGATTATAGTATCTCAATCAAGAGAGAGAAATTATATTTTAAAAAAGACAAATGGAAGTTCTAGAGTTGAAAGGCACACTGGTTTAATGAAAAATTGATTATAACAGTTCAACAGTAGGTTTGAGAAAATAATCAGCAAACATGAATATAAACAAATAGAGATTATCTAATCTTAATACCAAAGAGGAAAAAAGGATAGAGAAAAATAAACTGAGCCTCAAAGTAATTTGAAATATCAGTAAGTAATCAATGTACACATAATGTGAGTGCCAGAGAGAAGAAAAAAGAAAAGTAGAAAATATACCATAACCTTCCCAAAATTGATGAAAATACTAATCTACACATTTACTAAAGTCAGTGAATTTCAAGTAGGGCATACAAACAAATCCATACCCTGAGATTCCACAGCCAAAATCTTGAATGCCAAGTTTAAAGAGACAAACATAAAAGCAGAAAGAGAAGAAAGAGTCATCATATAGAAGCTCATCCCAATCACAGTAACAAAAGACTTCTTATTAGATGCAACGGAGACCAGAGATATATGCAAGACATTCAAATTGTTGAAAAAGGAGAAAAAAGTACTATAAGAATTCTACTAGATGCTTATAACTAGCAAAACTGTGCTTTCAAAATGAAGATGAATTTAAAAGCATTTTATTTATTTGTTTAGCATTTAAACAAAAATAAAAAAGTTTGTGGCTGAAAGACCTGTCTTAAAACAGACCCTAAAGGAAGTACCTCAGACTGAAAGAAAGTAACACAATGCAGAAATTATAACTCATGCCCAAAAAGGAAAAAAAAAAAAAAAAGAAAAAAGAAAAAAGGAGATTGCTAGTTAGAAGGTGAATAAAATAACTTTTCTAATTACATATTTTCTTTTTCTCCTCATTTACTAAGAAAAAAATTGCGAAAAATGCAGTCTATAAAATTGTATCATTGTATATATAACACGTAGAAATGTGAGATATATGCAATAACAACAAAAATGAAGGAGAGAGGAATAAACTGCCAATGCATCAGAGGGAGAAAATGGAAGCAAATGATACATTGACTCCAAAGTAGAAACAATGAGAAACAAAGAGAGTAAATAAGAAGGTTAAAAATACATAAACATATTTGTACTTTCCTCTTAGTTTCTTTAAAAGATATAAGATTATACAATGCAACAGTTAACTATAAACCATAGTTTATAGGTTGTAACTACGTAGGCAAATTATATGTGACAACAGTAGCACACAGGTGTATGTATGAGGGGACTGTGGGAGAGAGATTGAGCCATATAGGAGTTTTTATACCTCTCTGTAATTAGGTGTATAAATCTAAAGTAGATCATGATATTTATAGTGTGAACTTTAGATGTATATTGTAAGGAGATAACTTAAAATAAGCTAATAGTCATTAAAGGAGTTTAAAAGTTACACCGGACAAATAAGATTTAAGGTAATAACTCTTACAAGAGATGAAGAGGAATATTTGGTGATAATAATAAGATGAATTTACTAAGAAGACATGTCAATGAAAAGCATGTATGCACTTAATAACAGCACCTTAAAATTTATGAGGCAAAACTGGCAGAATGGAAGGGAGAAATTTACAATGTAACAAGATACTCAAATGGGCAAAACAAAATATTCAAGAATGGGGATTAAATATAATATGTATTACAATTATTTTAGCAGGACCTAAAGTACTACTCCAACATTTACCAAAGGGTTTTTTCAGTTATTATTAGAATTTTTCTGAAACTAATTCTTGATAATGTAAATTTATAGTATAATGTTTTGATTGTCCAAAACATAAACCTGTATGAAATCAGGTTGATGGGTACAGTGAGTTTAAAGTCATTAATTTATTTTCTTCAATGGAAAGTCTATAGACTTTTCTTTGAAATTTTGACCTTAGAAAAATGGTATTTTATAAGTTTTATTTTTAAATTAATGACAGCCATTGTCAGAATTAATAGAAAGTTTACAGAAATAATAAATAAAATCAAATACATATTTACATTTGACCTTTAAAAAAGCAAACAAAACAGAACTCAGAATTCTCAAAATCAATAAGGAAGATGACAGAAAAATTATCACTATTATAACAAAAACAAAATAGTTAAATGTCATATTGAAAGACTTCCTTTTTCAAATTTGGTTTAAAATATTAAAATCAACCATATACTTTGTTAAAGGGAGACTGACAAAGCACAATTTACATTAAATACAATAGGAAAAATATCTCTATGTCTATATATCTATTTTTATTTCAGATTAATATTAATGTATAAACAATTAGGTTACAATGTTTTCACTTGTTAAGTAGAGTATATATCTAATCTATACAAATATGCTCTGGCATACAAAACAAAAATAAATCAATCAAATATTTAGTAGAATCAAGCAGGAGTTCAAAATAAAAAATGATACATTGACTAAATATCTTTTATTTGTTTCATAAAATTTAATATAGAGAGAAATCACCTGGATGTCTTTTTAAAATGGAAGCCTCTTGCCTGCAGGGCTCTGTTGGGCCTGAGATAGGATGTTTCCAACAAGTTTCCAGGAAATGCTGGGGCTGCTGTTGAGACCACACTGCGTGCAGAGCAAGCATATATTCAATTATTTGCCCCTTGAGAAAATTAATTTCCCTACAGTTCAATGAAAATAGCAAAGTATGTAAAATAACATCTTACATAATATGAAATGTATCAGAAGAAAATGGCTGCTTGCAATATGAATAAAATATTTATTTTCTTCTTCTAATTTGACATTCAAAATCCAGGATATTGATTGCATACATATGCTGAAACATATTAAAATTCTAAACCATCAATAGAGGCTGAAGGAGTACCTAGATTGCTAACATAGTTTCTTTTCTTGGAAAGAGAAAATGGGTTAGTATATAGGATTCATATCAAGAATGAAGCTTTTAATTTAGCATTCGTACTAGTAATTATTTTTAAGTTTTTGGAAGAAATCAAAGTAATCACTTTATTTCATCCACAAATAAGGCATTCTACAACATATTTAAATCAATATTCAAAAGTTTTGTCCTCTCATTACACACTGGCAGTGTATTAAAGCACAATTAAATTGCCTCTCTGATACAATTGTACCTTGAGACTATTATAAGTCTTACCAATGAGCAGAATATGATTTTTGCATTATTTACTCTTTATTCCAATGTCTTAAAACATAACAGAGGGTGAGAAAATAAAGTAGGGTGACATTCCATGTTTATATTTTTCATAGCCTAAAAGATGTTTGTCAATGGTACATGGCTCGTTCAATAACATGGGAAGATCTACTGAGAAATGCATTGCAAGAGAATTTCAGAGATTTCAGAAGAAAGTACAATTTAAGACGTCATCTTTATGCACAGGAATAGATTTTTGGATAAGTCCAACACCCGCCATTTGCATCATTTATAGTTCAGTCAATTGAACATCTAGTGTTTAACTGTATTAGGAAAGGTTAACCATATTTAGGTTTCTTTAGGTTTTTATTATTTTTGTAACAAAATATTAAAAGATGTTTTGTGGTAAAATAGCTTGCATATTTTGATTCCAATTGTGTAGCTGGCTGACTATTAAAATGGAAAATATATTGAAGATTAATCTTCCATTTCAATGAAGCTGGCTACATCCAGAAGAGAGGGAGCAGGATTAAAGCCATCTTCAGCAATGGTGGCAATAAATAGATACTTCTCTTTAAGAAAAAAGCACAAAAATTTATAATTATATGAATATTCATCATCTCTCTTTTATGAAGCACTCAGCTTTCACAGATGTATATACCCAGGGAAGCCTAGGTGGGGCATCAAACTTCCCACTTCTGTTTCACATATGAAATATTCAATGAAGGCAGTGCCTGTGGCTCAGTGAGTAGGACACAAGCCCCATATACCAAGGGTGGCAAGTTCAAACCTGACCCTGGCCAAACTGCACCCCCAGAATAGCCAGGCATTGTGGGGGGAACCTGTAGTCCCAACTACTTGGGAGGCTGAGACAAGAGAATTGCCTAAGCCCAAGAGTTGGAGGTTGCTGTGAGCTGTGACACTATAGCCACTTTACCAAGGATGACAAAATGAGACTGTCTCTAATATAAATATATATATTCAATGAATAGAGGTTTTAAAACCTTCATTTTTTTCTGAATTAGAAAACTTAAAGCCAGATAGGAAAGGTTTTTTCTGAAATCACATAACTAGAGAAGTCACAGGTAATATGGAAGGTAAAAATTTATGTTCCAATATTGAAAAAATTAACACGTGAAAGTGAAAAATACACTCAAGGGTCCCCATAGGACAGCGATAGTATGAGTGAATAGAAGATGAAAGTTACAGAAAAATAGAATATTATTCTATTCTATTCAACTTACGCTGCCTCAAGATTAGATAGGCTACCCTAGGGAGTAGTGATTTCCCCAGGTATGGAGATGCTGAGAAAGAATCTGGAATTGCAATCTTGGTGGTGACATAGAGAAGATGAAAGCATTTGATCAAAGGATGGATGAGGTGTAAATTTCAGCTGTATGAGTTTGTAATTTATTATGTATGCGTGAAAGTTGCCTCCTTTATTTTTTGCTTTCCAGGCTATGATAGATTTTTCTGTAAGCAAATTTATAAGTGGCTTAGTGCTCCTGGTCTGAACAGAATCTTAAGGTTTTCCTCTGACGAATACTTTGTATTTCTCCCATTATCTCCCAGGAAATGTATGCACATATCATAAAAATACTTATCTTTACATTTTCCCTGTCCAAATCTTGTGGCTATCATAGCAACTAAATTTAACTCAAATGCTAGCTTCAAATTAGAGTTAGTGGTTACCTAAAGGTTGTATTAAATATAATTCTGAAATGTAGTCTGGGTAGAAAAATGAGAGTAAAATCTTTTAAGACAGTAATCAGGTATCTCTGCTGTTAAGTCAATAAATTAAGGGCTACTTTGGTGTGTTAAGAAAGCAACATGGTCAAAATTTCGATGGATTAAAAATACACAAAACTGCCTTAGAAATGTATTTGTGTTAACTCTTCAGCTACGATTTTTGAAGTTCAAAAATTCTTGTTTGAATTTTTAGAGAAGTAATCACTTTTAAGCCTTTTTGCATCTTCTGATTTCACCAGGCTTATGAAGACTTTATCCATGTATTCATACACAGAGATCATAAGATGGGATTACTACAATATTTTCATAAACCCAAACTTTTTTCTTAAAAAGAATGTATTTCTATGTGCTCTATTTGTGTTTCTCTTCCTATATTTCTCTATAAAAAATTGTATATATAATTCACTATTCTATGGAATTACATTTTACAATTAACATGATATCTCATATTAAAAACTAGGAACAATTATATGTATTTTCACACTGGATTCTGTACATGTGGAGGATAAAAGAGTCATCGGATGAAACACAGGAACCATCATTAAGAATGGGTGTGTGTAGGGCATGGGAAAAGCATACATAGTGGTGTGATAGTATAGGGTGTATTCTGCTTAGGATATATATATTACAAGGTTTATGGTACAATCACAACTATTTTAAATCAATTTTTCAAGCTTTAAAATATTAAAAAAACTCTTACTTTTATTCTTATTAATACCATCAAAATACAATCTGTGGCTTATATTTTTTAATTTAAATGTTACCAAGCATCATGCTATATATAAATAGTGAAGGCAATACAGGTCACAGAAAATTATTTGTATACACTTTTTCCTTGAACACAGAAGAGATTTTACTATCAAGACTCATTACATTCCTGGTTTGCCATGTCTCAGTATATGGAATTTGTTATTCTTTGTGTAAACATAGCACTGCTCAATGCAAAATGGAAAGGGAGAATTGTGTTTGTAATCTGACTGCACTAACTGTTGATAGCCAATTTTCTTTTCATAAGTTATGACCATATATGCAACCCTCCTCTGTGTGCTAAAATGGTGGCATACAGAAGCTGAAAACAAAACTCAAGGGTAAAGCATGGAAATGGTGAGGAAGCTTCATGTCTGTTTTGCATCAGAGATCTTGGATGAAAATATCCTTGGTAACTAATCAATCAGAATGTAGACTGGTGGTTCTCAAAAAGGTTTAATAAATAATATTGTCACATTATCTAAAGACAAAGGTATTCTGTTTTCAAAAACTCAGGCAGAAAAAAATTCATTTTTTTATCTGAAAAGAGAAGAAAGATCTGATTTTTTTTTTAAACATAGGATTGCAACTGAACTTAAAAAGATTCAAACTTAGATATCAGATGGAATTTTTAAAAGCACTCAAGCCCAAGAGAAAAGTTTATAATATTCTTTAGTCACTTTCTAGTTGATACATAGAAGAAAGCAGCATCAGGCTGTGATAGGTGGGTAAGAAAGGAATAAGGGAATAAAGTTATTACAAATAAAAATTAAATGGCTTTTGGAGATTAGTATTTAAAAGCAGGGGGAAGGGTCCAAGATGGTGCACTAGAAGGAATCCTGTTTGTGAGAGGACCAAAAACTGCTAGTAGATGCCCACCTACGGACAGAGCCTCCTGAAGAGAGCAGAGTGATCATCCGAGAACTGACAGGAGATGCTCAGAGGGAAGGAAATGGGATAGGAAGCTTCACTGACCAAGATGGGAAGGTACCTTGTGGAGACTGCTACAGGTGGGGAAGTGATAAAAAAAGAGAGTCCCAGGGCCCCACAGTCCCTGTAGGACACTATAACGCAAACTATGAGGGGCTTCCCCCCCCCCCACAGGCTTCCATGTTGAGGGGAACTGCTTGGAGGTTGTATAGTGAAGTTGCATCAGAGAGTAACAAAAGATTTCAAAAGATTTCCACTGGTCTCAGTTCTAGGTTGCCACAGTGGACGCCACTCTGAGATCTCGGGTCCAGAGTTCCCAGTCTACTTAGGGATGGACTTCAGTGAGGCTGCCCTCACATCAGCCCTTACCAGGCTGAGGAGGAAGAAGAGAGATCAGGTGCACTCTCATGCTTAGGACTGGGAACTGAGGGTCCCTCCACCAGGGAACACCAGCAGAGTTCAAAGGGTCCTACAATAGCTGTCTTGGTGGGACATGGATGAGGAGAGAGCCCAGCCATCTAGTGGCACAGCCCTTCTGGTCCTGAACATCAAACCTCCCCAGCCATAGCAAAGGCTCACATCCCCCAAGACCTGTGTGTCAACTGGCAGGCCACACCCCCATGGTCCCATGTGCTGACAAGAAGAAACCCCCCAGTACTGTGAGCCACATGAAGGCGCATCTCCCTGCAGACCTAAGCTCCATGCAGCCCCCATGGCCATGAGGATCAACCAGTAATACAAGCTTCCCAGTCTTGCTTTCTTGTTGGAGTGGACCACACCCCACAGCACTGCAAAGAGACACAATGAATGATATCATGGATATGCAAAATATTGTCTGCGAATATTGTAAAAATTGATATAAAAACAAACAAACTTTAAAGCCCAGAGGAAATGAATAAATTTCTAGAAACACACAATCTCCGAAAATTGAATACAGAAGAAGTAGAACTTCTGAACAGTCTAATAACAAAAAGTGAGATTTAGGAAGACAAAAACTTTTCCTAGACTCCCTCCCAGTGACTCCAAAAGCCTTTGAACAGACATAGTGACAGCCAAATTTTATCAGACCTACAAAGAAGAACTTGTACCTATCCTACAGAAATTATTTTATAACATTGAGAAGGAAGGAGTGCTCCCTAACTCAGTCTATGAAATCAGTATCACCAAAGCCAAGAAAGGAAACAAAAAAGGAAAACTACAGAGCGATAACTGTTATGAACAAGATGCAAAAATCCTCAAAAACAAAACAAAACAAGTAACACTAGCACACTGAATTAAACAACACATCAGAAAGATAATTCATCATGATGAAGTAGGTTTCATCCCAGGGATGTAAGTCTAGTTCAACATATACAAATCAATAAAAGTAATTCACTATATAAACAGAAGCAAAAACAGAGACCACAGGATGATCTCAATAGATGCAGAAAAAGCAATTGTTAAAATCCAGTATGTTTTCGTGTTTAAACCCCTCAACAAATTTGGCATAGAAGGAAAATACTTCAAAATTACAAAAGCCATTTCTAACAAACCCATGGCCAACTCTAAACTCACCGGGGAAAAGTTGAAAGTGTTCCTACTAAGAACTGAAACGAGATGCCCACTGTCATCACTTCTATTTGACACGGTATTGGAAATACTAGCCAGAGCAATCAGACAAGAGAAAAAAATGAAGAGGCATCACACCAGAAATAAGAAGTAAAACTATCCCTGTTTGCTGATGATATGATCTTGTATCTAGAAAACAAAAAGGCTCTGGCAAAAACTTCCTGGAATTGATAAATATATTCAGCAATGTCACAGTTTGCAAAATCAATGTAAACAAATCAGTATCATTTCTATATGCTAATAGAAATCAAGCAGAGAGTCAAATTAAGGACTTGATTCCATTCACAATAGCTACAAAGAAAATAAAATAATCAGGGAGGAATTTATTTGCACAAGGAGGTAAAATATTTCTGCAAGGGAAAGTACAAAATACTAATGAAAGAAATCACAGATGATACAAACAAATGGAAAAACAGTCTTGTTCATGGATTGACAAAATCAACATTGTTAAAATGTCCATGTTGCCCAAAGTGATTCACAGATTAAAAGCAATTTTCATCAAAATACCAGTGTATTATTTTATACATCTAGAAAAAAAATCATAAACGTGGAACTAAAAATAAACCTGAATAGCCCGAGTAAACCTAAGCCAAAGTACAAATCTGTAGGTATCATATTAACTAACTTCAAATGGTACTACAAAGTTTTATTAACCAAACAGCAAGGTACTGGCATGTAAGAGTGGACACAATGACCAGTGGAACAGAATACAGAACCAGAAATAAAACCATTTGCCTCTCATCAGTGATTTTCAATAAAGAAGACAATATACACTTGGAAAAAGAAGGCCTGTTCAATAAATAGGGCTAGAAAAACTGGATTAGCCACATGCAGAAGAATGAAGCAAGACACCTAACTTGCCAAATACAAGAATTGATTCAAAATGGATAAAATAATGAAATGTAAGGCACAAAACCATATCAATTCTAGAAGAAAGTTTGGACTTTGGCCTGAACAAGATCCCAAAGGCAAATATAACACAACAAAACTAAGGAAATGTGAATTAATTAAATTAAAAACATTTTGCACAGCAAAGGAAGTGCTCAACAGAATGAATAGGACCTACAGAATGGGAGAAAATGTTTGCAGTGTGTACATTTAATAAATGATTAATATTCAGAATCTACAAAGAACTCAAACAAATCAGCAAGAAAAAAAAAAGACAATCTGAAAGTGGGAAAAATACACGAACAGAAGTTTTTCAAAAGAAGATAGAGAAACATCACTAACCATCAACATCACTAACCATCAGGGAAATTCAAATTAAAACTACAAAGAGCTACGACTGTACTCATATACCCTCTACAAGAAAGCAATGGATCTTGACTTGTATGCACAGAGATAGGAATCCTTATATACTATTAGTGAGGTTTCAGACTAGTACAACCTCTATGGAGATTCCTCAAAGAATTGGAAGCAAACCTACCATCTGGTCCAGCAATCCCACTATGTGTGTCTACCCAAATGAAGTTATTTAATCCAAAATACACCCGCATACAAACATTTATTCCAGCACAATTCACAATTGCAATGATGTGGAAACAACCGAAAACCCCATCAATTCTTGAGTGGATAAAAAGAAATGTGGTATGGCTCATTCCTGTAATCTTAGCACTCTGGGGGCCAAGGTCGGTGTACTGCTTGAACTTACAGGTTCAAGACCAGCCTGAACAAGAGCAGGACACCGTCTTTAAAAATAGCCAGGCATAGTAGTGGGCTCCAGTAGTCCATAGATACCTGGGAGGCTGAGGCAAGAGAATCACTTGAGCCCTAGAGTTTAAGGTCGCTGTGAGCTATGTCACCAGGACACTTTACAGAGGGTGACAAAGTGAGTCTCTGTCTAAAAAAAAAAAAAAAAAGTGTCGTGTGTGTGTGTATATATAGGGTATCCATAAAGTTTTTCTGCAATATAAAATAGAAAACTATTATATATATAATATATACACACACACATATACACATTCATACGTACATATACACATATATACATACATACACACACCGTGGAGTACAACTCAGGCCTATAAAGGAATGGAATTATGTTGTTTCCAGCTCATTGGATGGAATTAACACCACTATGCTAAGTATAGTATCTCAGGAATGGAAAACCAAACACCATATGTTCTTATTTATAAGCGTGAGCTAAACATGGACACAAGAAATATAAAGTACATTGGAACCAAGAAGGCAGCAGGGAGAGGAAGTGTGCAATTATAACTTAACTATGGAGCACATGAACAATATTCTCGTGATGGACATGGTAACTCCAACTTAAGCATTATATAAGGTATCTATGTAACAAAAAGCATTTGTAGCCCCTTAATACTTAGGGTACAAATGTTTTAGGGAAAAGAAAATTTCTCTACTATTAGGGAAAAAGTTTAAAAAATCAATTATTTGAAAGTCTACTTTGTTCATTCAAACAAGTAAAGGGAGGAAAAATTAAAAAATAAAAAAGAAGGCTCCTACATGTAAGTATCACATGAAAAAAATAAATTAAAATTGTGCATCAGATATTGTAAGAAGTAGTTTACTGATGTTTATTTATTTATTTATTTTTGTTTAGTCCACCCCTCAAAAAAACTATGAAGCAATCATTGCTGTTATATCTACAGTATGTATGAAACAACTGCCTTTCAGATATATTTAATTCATGGTTTTGCCTGTGATATATAGTTACTCTGTCAGTTACAAAATGCATTCAGTTGCAAGTAAATTTAGAAAATTGTGGCTTCATCAAAAGAGGGGTATTATTTTGTGCTTGTGATGTGAATTCTGGAGAAAGTCATTTCAGGCCTTGGATGATGACTCTGTGATGCCACCTGGGTTCTCGACTTCTTTCTAAGAATTAAGCTATTCTCAGCATGATTTTTTCATCCTTTTCCTAAAATCCTCAATACGGTACTTTCTTTCTAGCTGGGAAGAATGAATATGGAAAAAATCCAAATGCAAATGCTACTATTTTAGTCCACTTGAAAGAGCTTTCTCAGAAAGCTCAGCCACATTTTCATCGTCCAGAATTATGTCATGAGTCGTAATATACTCTTTGTATCCTCACTTTGCTATATTATTAACACTATCATGATAGGCAATAATAAAGAAAAAAATGAAAGTGTATTTTTCAGGTAGTCAGAAATCTTATCTCTAGTTATTAAGAGGCAGAGCTGCAATTTGAAACTTAACTTGTATAATTCAAAATTAGGGGTTTAACATCTATTTTTATAGACCATATTTTTATTTTCCTGGTATACAGCAACATTTACAAAGTTGGATATACTATAGTGCTATGTTAGTGCCATATTAAATGTTTGATTACATGAATTTGAACAGCACGTGTATTCATCAAATCAATGGGATTTGGAGGGACCTTGGAAAGCTGTATAAGTGTGTTGACATACAAAGTGTATGTGAATATTTTCATTTTCATTTTTTTTTATTTTATACAAAGAACCCATAAAGTCTTTATCATTTGCCAGAAGGCTCTTTCGCAAGTGAATGGAAATTGTTTTTTATTTGTATTAGAATATTAGGGGGTACACGTTTTGTTTATAGACTTTGTTTTTGTACAGATTGAGCTACATTTGTGTGTATGCCTTTCACTCAGATGGTGTGCGTTGTACCCAATAGGTGAATTTTAATTTAAATATCAGTTATCCATTTCAAAACTGCAAGAATGAGAGATATGCATTCTGCAAGTATGACAAGATTAGATTGCCTTCAGATATTAACTAGTGTTAAATACTGCCACATCTGTTTTGATTTACTGTAATTTCCACCTCTTATGTTTGCAGAATTGCAAAGGGCAAGGTTATTATAAAAGCTCAAACTACTGTTCCTCTGGTTTCAACTTTTCTTCTTTGGTCTCCAACTCCATGTTTTACAAACCCATTGAATTAACTGCTCTATTATAACGGAAATGAAATAATTTTGTGATCATGATCATATGCATGGCTGTTCCTAATTCTTGGTTAGAAATGAAGTAGTTCAGATAACATATGGATTATGTATATTGAGTTGCAGTTACAGGCCACTTGGAAATGACTTGGTAATTTCCACCAAGTACAAAGATAAATACATCGAACAGAAAATCACTGTTTGGAACTTGATGGTGTAGAAAATCAATATAGCATTTTTATGTCTTTAGAAAAAGAAGTAGGAAAATATTTTCACCATATTAGTTTTTAAAGCTTTTTGTTTAAGTAAAAATTCTCAAATTACACATTGTGTTTTATTTATTAATGTCACAAATAATGAGTATATATTCTATACTAGGTAGTAGTAGTCTTTTAATCTGATAAAGACTTTTTTTATCCCAGAAATTGCTGAAGTTAGTTTCAAGAGATTTACAGGGCTCAGCGCCTATAGCTCAACCGGCTAAGGCACCAGCCATGTACACCTAAGGTGGTGGGTTGGAATCCCCAGCCCGGACCCGCCAAACAACAATGACAGCTGCAACCAAAAAATAGCCAGGCGTTGTGGCCGGCGCCTGTGGTCCCAGCTACTTGGGAGGCGGAGGCAGGAGACTCGCTTGAGCCCAGGAGTTGGAGGTTGCTGTGAGCTGTAATGCCATGGTACTCTACCCAGGGGGCCAGCTTGAGGCTCTGTCTCAAAAGAAAAAAAAAAAGAGATTTACAGGCCAGATCTATGTTTATTATACTTTAAATACACACACACACACACACACACATTTTTTTTAAAGAGACAGTGTCTTACTTGGTCACCCAGGCTAAAGTGGTCTGACCATAGCTCATGGCAGCCTAGAACTTCTAGATTCAAGCAATCCTCATGCCTTCAGAGTAGTTGGGACTACAGACACAAAGCACAGGTTAACTTTTAATTTCTTTTTTAAAGTCTTTCTGTGTTGTCTACAATGGTCTCAAACTTCTGGTTTCAAGTCATTCTCCAGCTTTGGCCTCCCAAAGCCCTGGGATTACTGGCCTAGGACACGGCACCCAGAGGATGTTCATTACATAATATTTATGTTCACAGAATTCTGTATAGTGGGCAGCATGAGACAGAGATATAATATATGCAGATAAATTAATGCATGAAAATTATTGAAAGGAATTTGTAAAATAATATTCACATCTCTAGTTTTTCCAGATTCTTAAATGAAATACAAGATATTGATAGCTTAGTTGTTTTCTGTTTAGTTAGATTTAAGATTTTCAAAGTTCCCTGATGTTTAAGGCTGTTACAGTATAATTCAGAGAGGTCTGCACTCACATCGGCAGGTCCTTTTTTCTTTCATTCGGTTCTAGGAACAAACTATAGATTTTATTGCATTCTGGTGCTGCTTAAGGACAACATTGTTTAAATCCTTTCTAATTGTTTCAAGAGTTGTAGATCAGGCAATTAGAAGTAAAACGTCTGTGTATCTTTTGCACACAACAATGGAAAGATTTGTTTTCTTTCTCTATTGCTATCATATCACATAAAGAGGCTGAGAATTTACCTATGATAAACGTGCTCTATTTAATGCAATGGGACAGTCCTTTAATTTGAGCACCTCGCGTAGTGTCAGCCTAAATCTTCTCCTGATTTAATTAGCAAAAGCTCCATGTTAATCACTTTGCAATTAAACTTTTGGAGTCTCACTTAGAAAAAATATAATCCTTTCACAAAACAAAAAAAAAATTAAAAAGAGCTCAGTAATAAAAGTAATTTGCATTTTTTTGAAAATGTGTTAAACAGCCGATGAATTATTCAACACTTGGTGTAGGTTCTGCCAATTTAATGAGCCTCTCTAATTTGACTTCCATACCACATTATAGATTTTGTTCCGTGTTTATGAATTTTTCAATTCGTTAGCAGAGTACATTCATCAATGTACTCTGTGTTGTTAATACAGAAAGCTTTAATAGAAAACTGGCAAGAAATTTTGTTCCAGTATTATAAGCAGAGTTCCTTCTGCCAATAAAAAGTAGTTTTATTACTATTATTCACTTTACTGCCATACATACTATGAACAAAATGCAGGTAAAAATCTACTCAT
The DNA here is from genome assembly GCF_000181295.1 of Otolemur garnettii. Taxonomy (NCBI): domain Eukaryota; kingdom Metazoa; phylum Chordata; class Mammalia; order Primates; family Galagidae; genus Otolemur; species Otolemur garnettii. The sequence goes on from NW_003852396.1 coordinate 52,460,261, forward strand.
TTTTGTTAAAACGATTTTTCCCCATAGATGGTATGTATTGAACAACCCCATAGAAACCAATTATACATCTCTCTTAAAATCCTGAGGCAGTTTTGGTGCACCACAATCTTGAGTGGCACAGTTCAAAAAGTTCTGGCAAGCTGGACTCCTGCATACACAAAGCCTATCATCATATTTAAAAAAAAAAAGAAAGAAAGAAAGAAAGAAAAAAACAAAGAAAGAAAGAAAGAAAACATCCATCTCTGGACAGTGCTTGTGGTTCAAAGGAGTAGGGTGCCAGCCCCATATACCAGAGGTGGCGGGTTCAAACCCAGCCCCCCTACCAAAAAAGAAAACATCTCTTAATACTTGGATATATACTCTTTCACTGAAAAAATAACACTTCTAACCATTTTTTACTAAATAAAATTCTATCAGTAAAACCCAAATACCAGTCAAAACAAGTGATCCTGATTTGTGCATTTTATTTTCCATTTTTTTTAAGTTTACATAATTTATATCGGCAGTATCGTTAATGATGCAAAGATGAAATACATAGCATAGAAAATCGTAAAAAAAAATAATGACAATTTAAAACGGTGAGAAAACTAAAATATTGGAAAAAATTAGCATACGAAATGTATTATAAGGATAGATTATGGAAATTGCATGGAGGCGGTCCATACGAGCTGACTTTCATGATCATTAAGACTATTTCATAGAGGCTGAGTGCAGTAATTCACACCTGCCGTCATAGCACTCTGAGAGCAATTTGTGAATTTTAAGAAGTCAAAATTTTATGTAAATCACAACAGATGTGCTAATAATCTAGAAATAAAAATACACAAACAGTTGTTAACCCTTATTGAGCATTTATAGGTACCTGACTTTATTTGCTTTATGCTTACTTCTTGTGGAATTCTTACAAAAACAAACAAATAAACAGAAAACAGCATTGGGAGTTTGGTGCTAGTATATTATCTCATTAAGAGAAAAGTGAGGCCGAAGGGCTGGATCATTCCGTACAGTAGTTACCAGGTCCTTGAGGGAGCAGATCTTAGAGCTCAGGTTGGTTTGACTCCAATGGCCATGCTGTTTAACACCTAAGTACTACCACTCTCTATAAACCATAGTAGACATGCTTTCTTCTGAGGTGCTCTTTCTTGGATGATTAATTTTGTAGATGCAAATTTTGTGCTCTTGTAACACATATTAATAAAAATGGCTCATAAAAGCATTAAGCCAGTTCGGCATACGTGTAATCTAATTATGGCTTATTTGTAGGTAATAAAGACCATTTTAAAAAATTGTCTAGACATTTTGTCAAGTGTATCTTAGGCAAGCATTTCACATAGTTTGTTAATCCTTAACCGTTTTTCTTCCAAGGGAGAGATTTGTGAGATGGATGGGAATGCAAATTTCTAGAGCCACAGACCCAGGAGGATCTATGTCCCACATTTCACTCTAAACTTTAGATTTGGGGTTTTCTAAAATGTATTCCACAAAAAATCTCTCCTTCTACCTTTATCAACTAGTGTTTTATGTAAAATCAAATTTCTTAACTAACTCTTAAAAATATATCCCAAGTCTTTGTAATGGTTCTACAAATGTCCATTTATGGATCAACTTGATACCTTATCAAGGGTGTTCGGCGGCCATGTATGCAATTAGCACTATGGTTTTCTATAAAATGCACAGTTATCATGCTTCACATAAGTCTAGAAAAATAATGTGTTCCTGATTCCAACATTTTTGGCTAGATTGGTATTTGATAATGTTTTTTAAAAAATATTTTCATATATTTGCCTTTTCTTGTATGAAAACTCATCTTATAATTTAGAAAATAAAGCTAATTTTCTCTTGTATCATAAGAGAATACAAAGTAATATGTAACACTTGGCCAAATACTCCAAGTGGATTTTTATTTTGGACAGGGATATATGTGAAAGAAAGAGTATCTAATATGATTGACAATATGCAGCCATTTTGCGCATTGGTTATTAACAAGGTGTTTTCATAGATTATTCTTCAGCCAAATTTTGGATACCCTCTCTTCTTGTTTCTTTGAGTGTCATGGAGTGTTTTGTAATCATTCAAATGTTTCTTGTATGTGTGTGTATATATATAAAAATAAATGTGGAACAAAGTGATTCACAGTCATTTATATATATAATTATAGAGGCCTATGTTTAAATCCCTTCAGGGTTAAAACGAGCTGGTGAACTATATGATTTCCTAACCAGGTGCCAGGAACTGGGTTAGGCTTTGCTCCCTGATTCTTTGATCTGCCAGCAGTCTCTCCTCTTTTGATACAGGGGGTCTGCGCTTTCATTAGAATGAAGAGAGGCATTATAAGGTACTAGTTAAAGCACTGGAAGGTGGCTGGATTGAATTAAGAACCTATCAGGAGATACTGTCACCTGTTATATTATAAATATTTTATGTCACTTTTTAATTTTACAGATAAACAAAAAGCAAAGTAGTTGGTACCCTATGCCTAGTACATCCAAATCCTAATTCTATTCTAGATTTTATTTCTCTAGCCATAGAAACTATTTCTATCTTGAGACTTTTTAATAAGAAAAATACAGCAGCTTATAACTTTAGCCAGAGTGACCAGGGAAAGTCAAAGAGTGTCCAGCTTTTAAATTCTAATGATGCTATTTTGTTCTTTCATTAATTCAAGCAGATAGATATCTAAGTTATTTAATAATGTGATCATAGAGTAGAACCTCTGCAAGTTGACCACCCAAGGCACTGTAACAAACTGATCAATGCATAGAGGTGGTCAGCACAAGGAATGAGGCCTGCTGTACTGATACATACACATGGAGCCATCCAGTCTGTGAAGATTAGGTCATCATAAGGAGGGGGTCAGTGTAGAGAGGTGCGTAATTCCCCTTTCTCTGTCATGTGTCCAGGCAATAGCAATAGGTTCAGGACCTCTTTTGGTCCATAAGCTGGGGGTACCTGGAGGTGCCTGGGGCATGGCTTAGAAAAAAGGAAGCTAAAGTTTTGGCTGGACATAGACACTTTACCCTCTGGACTTTTAATCTTATGTGGAGAAACTATATACTGAGATGATCTGGGGTAGGGTTCTATAAGGTGTGGGGAGCAGGGAAGGAGCTCTCTCTCGCCAAGGTCTAAGGACATTTACCAGGCATACTTCAAAATGCTACAGCATAGGACTAAAACAAACAAAACTCCTTAGCTACCTGGACTTAAATTCAAATAGGAAGTTATCCAGGAAATCACATAAGTAGTTATAATACAAACTATGTTAGATAGTATACATTCTAAGGTGAAAAATACAGTGGGTTTTAATTTTAGATACAGTAACTGTGGAAGGTCGGAGGATACTTTTTGAAATTATTATTAATTACACTTTATTTCTTCATTAATTCAAATACATATATATGTAGGTATATACACACATATCTATCTATATCTATATATCTATATCTCTATCTATCATCTATCTATATATATATAGTGAAAGAGAAAGAGAGAGAGAGATTGAGAGAGAGTGCCTACCGTAGACCCTCTAAAGAGAGGTGGAGGTAAGTTAGTGAGAAAAAAAAAAAAGTCCTGCTGTTGCATTAACCCTCATCTTAATACCAACTTATGAACTTGTTTGCATAGAACAAATAACGTCTTCTTTAAACCTTCCCTTGCCTCTTCCATAAACATCATATTTTTGTGGCCTTATCTTTACCCCCACCTGAATCACTTAGTAGCCTAAATTTTGAGGTCACGTCCAACTAACTCCAGTATTTGAGATGTTTCAAAGTTGTTCTTTGCATTAAACTCCCAATTCTTGTGCTGAAATTGATGACCATTTATTTCTGTTGACTAAAGAAGAAAACAGCTGGATCCTTTCCATTCTGTAATTATACATCTGATCTATTGCTTCCCTGAGCGGTCTGGTAGAGAGAAATTATTTAATACCTCACGGTTCAAGAGAGAGCCCTCAGTTCTGTTCTGTTGCACTAGGCTTTTTGCATAGGGGTTTAGAAGTCCCCAAAGAAACTCCCCAATTCAAATTATTTTCATATGATAATGTAACGGAACTGTGCTCTGGGGTGTGTTTGTGTGCGTGTACCTGTGTGTATATGTGTGAGTGTGTGTGTCAGTTACATAGCAGTATCTGTAGTACCTTATCCACTGCCTCCAATGTCACCAAAGTTAAAATGGCTTGGAAACAAACCAAACATTTGATGACAGCTTAGAGGATTTGAAACTACTATTGAGAAGACAAAGAAAGGACATAAACACCTGATGCTAACTGGTCAGGGACTTCACAACCATATTCAGACTTCCAGTTAGAAAAACAGATGCTGCTGGCAGAGAATGAAAAGGAGCTGAGCACTTACATGCACCCCACGTACACTACGTGTGATTTAATTTCAGTCTTCTGCCAACTCTGTGCAGTGGATGCTATCATTCCATGTACCAGAAGGACTGATAAATGGAAGGTCATCCACCTGCCTTCCTGGTCCCTATCCACATGTGACACTTAGATGCTCTCTTTGGATGATCTGAATGCTGAAAAAATACCAGCAGAATATCCACATGAGTAAATTTGGTGACAAATAGGAACAACGTGCAGACCCCTTCCCTGCCTCATTTGTAGTCAGGGCTTATTAAATTAACCCATATAGACCGAAACACACTAAGACTTCACTCGTATTATTTTTAATGAAAAAGTTCCTCTCCACACATCCAGTGAACTGTATATTGGACTGAATTTGTCCAGCTGCCATCAGCCTGAATCCAAGACTGAGACTTGCTTGGTGAATCAATAGCCAGTGTCAGGTCCAAATTGAATTTTGTGTCTGTTAGTTTCTTGAGTCATCACTTTATGTTTCACTGCATTGCTTCAACTAACTGAAAGGATTTTTTCCAGCTTAGCTTTTTTTTCCCCTAAAATTCTCATCACTGCACTTTAAAGTTGTTTTATTTATCATGCTCCTTTTAAAATAAGTGGCATATATCTTTCTCTTTTTAAAGGGAGACTATTGAAAAAAGAACATCTATACTTTTGAATTCCCTGACCTCTGATGAAAAAGTATTTCTTACTTTCTTACATGCATTTTCGGCTGCTGAACACAGCAGTGACACGTGGGTAAGGGGCGATCAAAGCTATGAATGCGCTGCCTCAGAATTTTTTGCCTGTGTTGGTCAAGGTTTTTTCTTAACTGTTACAAGACACTGAATCATTATATTATGATTTCAGAATAACATTCCTAACAATAAATATCGAATAGTTAATGAAGAAAAAAATCAGCCAATGGATAAGGAGTCAGGTTCAAGGGGAGAGAAATGAGCCACAGAGAATTTTTAAATGCCCCTTTGCTACATTGACCCTTTCCCTTTCCTTTGCTGACCTTTCCTTTATTTTTCCCCAATATGCCTGCCTACCCACGCTACAATATTAGCTCTCCTCTCTTCTTCGCTCTCAAATGGCTTTTGGGGAGATGGAAGAGTGACTACCACCCAGTTAATTAATGTCAGAGAGGAGGCAATGTTTCAACAGGAGTTCTCTGCACTTTCTGTAGAAACGGAAAAGTCCATCAGCAGAAGATTTGTGCTCAATCACAGTCTGGAGGAACATTTGTATTTTTTTTCCCCCGGCTTCAAACACAATAATTTCTCATCACATTACCTTCTCTCACTTCTGCTATCTGCTCTTAAAGCCATTATGCTTCTATTTTTTATTTGGTTTTATTTGGTTTTTGTTTTTAGAATTGCCTTATCTATGGACTCACATAGATATTTGCTTTCTCTTCAAGCTAACAAGTAACAATTTCTTAACAAAAATCTAAGAAAATTGTAAGTGTTCAGACATAACAGGGATATTTTTAAGCTGGATTCACATTCCTTTCCACTCAGCTTATTATCTTAGTTTTGGTGACCTGAATTTCAAAGAAGCAATAACGATTAGAAAGCCATCTATTGTCATAAAATAAATCTTGATCTCGTTTCATGCTTTATAAAAGTTAAGTGAACTTCATTTATTATTACATTGATTCCACATTCCATTTTACATTAGAAAAATATGAATGGACCAAGCATGTTGTTAGTGTTTAAATTCAAATGTCTGAAATGTACAGAGAATAATTCATCTTCGATAGAGAACCCAATTCTGTATTGCCTATATAGAAGGACTAAAGTGACAATAATTCTTTGGGGGACTATGATTTTTGCACACATTTGCTGGAATGTTACTAATATCAGAATAAGTTCAAACTAGTTTTAATTCACTGCACTCATTTAAAGGCCAATTATATGCTGTATTTGAGTGATCAAAAGATTCTACTGTTAGGTAGACAGTACAAATAGAAAGAATCACATTATTTTATGAAGAGCCTTTAATATTTTTTTAAATGAGTGGGCAAATTTTCCTCTGTTAGGAGACACATTTGTATTATAACTATTTTCCTGTAGATGGTCAGCTAAAGGGGCAACAAATACATAAATCTTAACTTTTCATTTTTGTCTTATAATTCAATTAATGTAAACATGGACCTATCTGGGATCTCTTTTCAGTCTCATATGTATTTGACCATGACCTTGTCCTTGGTGTGAGATTCAGTGGGAGAGTAGGAGGGATAATTTAGGATTGTACAATGGAGAACCAGGTGATGGCTCCATGCAAATATTCCATTTCAGACTTTCATGTCTGAAATTATTTTTACTATCAGTAACTACTTTTGCAAGATGGGGTTGGGGAGAGAGAGAGAGGTGGATAGAAGACTTCCTTTCTAGACTTCTGTTTGTAAGACAAACTTGGTGATCAGCCTAATCCATGGGGTTTCCCCAGCTATAATTCCTGGCGCTGGAGGGTTATGTTCTCTTTCAAGTTAATTAAGCCAAAATGCAAACTGAAACAGTATTAAGGGTACTGAAAAATAATTAGAATATTTTTGGAAACTCAAACCATCTTGTGATGACTAAATATTCAATAACTATTTATTGAGTCCTAGTCAGGCACTGTGTTTAGTGGTGGAGACATAAAAAATTATGACACAATTTCTGCCTTTATGCCTAGACTATTTTTTTAAATAAGTGAAATATATGTGATCAATGCAAAAAGCCACGGGCAGAGAGGGGAAAATGTATATCATACAGGCATTTTGGAGGGAGTTTTCTACGATATTCCATAGATGCTGGATATCAGGTTCATCCAGATTTTCCTTTCAGAAACTGAAGAAGGAGAGGTCATTTGGTACAGCTGACCACTCAGATAAGTTCTGACATGTAAAGAAACACAGACTTTTGTGTGGTGGGATAAAGTGTATCTTTTGATTTTAATTTCTTAGATTTTTTTTTCTTTTGGCTTGTTTTCAATAAATCTATTTATAACTCTGTTGTTTTTCTTTCTTGCCTTTATTTTTAATGTATTTTTGTTCCAAGCACTTCCTTTACCTTGAAGAAAGAAACCTTCCCTTATTAGATGACTCAACATTTATCCTTTAGTCTTCTGAGTCATCTTTGATCCGTGAATCATAGCACGTACATGGACCAGAAGGTGAGGCATAAAAGAAGTAAATGCCAGAGCCTCTAGTTTTTTTCTTAAATTAGAAATCTCACCAGTGGCAGTGGTAGAATATTCCTGAAACTGAGATTAGCAGTAATGCATGGTCTGAGAGATGACTTGTGACATCATTTAAGTAGCCATTTACAAACGTCAACAACACTGGAATTTTTGTTAATTAAAGAAGGTGCAAGGAACTGTGGATAGGTAAGGGTAAAAGTCTGGCTGTAGAAGAAAGAACCTGACATTGCAGTGTGTCCCTAATGACCTTGGGGATGGCATTTAAGACATCAGGGAAATAGCCTATCCTATTAGCCTTTCTCTAAATCCCAGGTTTAAGCTCACTTAAAAAAATAATCAGCTAATATTTCTTAAACAAAAGATGATATTTTAAAAAATGTTTTTAGTAATAGTAACACTAATAATAATAGCTCTGTTTTGAGCATTTATGAGTCCTTTTTAAATTACATTTTACGTGGCTTTTTTTCATTTAATTCTATCAACTCTGAGAGAGCTACTATTATAGTAGGAAAACTGAGGCCTAAAGAGGTAAAGAAGTTAAGTAATTTTTTTCTGAAGTCACAAAAAAAAAAAAAAAAAAAAAAAGAAGAAGAAGAAGAAGATCCTGGTCTCATATCCATCTTCTTTTTGCTTCTGTTAGGTGTGGGACCAGGTGTCATGTCCTCGTGCTCCTAGGTTCTTGGTTCCCAGTACCAAACAATGGTACTGAACCGAGATGACAGAGTAAATGAGCAAAGCAAGCAGGTGCAAGCAGGCAAAGAGCCCAGGTTGATAAGAGCATGGTATATTCCTGAGAATGAATGGGTCAGCCCGTGAGTGGAGGACACCCTGAGTTTAACAAGATTTCTCCTTTACACTGATTCCCTAATTTTATGTTAAGTGGGGGTGGAATATTCATGGGTTTTTGTGGAAAAGGGCAGAGAATTCCTGGAATTAGGAGCTCTCCCCTTTTCTCTCCCTGCAATGTAATTTTCAAGGGGTGCCATGGTATTTGTAAACTGTCATGGTGCTAGTAGATGTGATTACTACTATGTTGATAAAAGTAGATGATCTAGGGACACTGTGACCTTGCTGTGGGAAAGTTCCACAGACCCTCTATCGAGGCCTTAATCACACCTCTACTGTGTGGACTCTCTGCCTCTTTCTGGTTGTCAGTCCTTGAATACCCTCTGTTGTAGACCAAACATCTAGTTAGTACTTGAGGGCTTCCTTGACATGCCATCGGTTCTTCCTAGGGAACTCCCTCTGTCTGACAAAGCATTTCCTTGTGTCATCTGTCTCTCACTGGACACCCCGAGACAAAGCCCCTATTCCCTTCCTCCTATCCCTACCTAATAGTTCCAGATACACATACGCATTATTTTGCAGCCACCATAGGCATCAACTGAAGTTGAATTAGGGAATAGCTCTGCTTACCTTATTCTTTGTGGGGCATATTTCTGGGCTAATTTGGACATCAGTTATTAATTTGGTAATTTACCCATCTGGTTCTTCTATCCTACTTCATTTAAATAAACTTCTGCCCAGAGACATTTCAGAGATCCTAATGTCATAGCCCGTGGACATGCCATCTGATTGCCTTCGGGTGTGTTCTCTAGCTTCCTGGTCCTTTCTAGGTCTCTAACACATCACCACAATCCCTGTACTTCACGTGCACATCTGTAAGATCTCATTGTCCCCAGGTTTTCTGTTTTCTCCGGTGACATATCACAAGATACTCTCTCTGTCATGTTTCCCTCGGTGTCTCCTCCCTACTGCACAAAAGTTACTGTGAGAATAAGAGAGATGATGTGTGGAAAAGTACTTTTAAAATTTTAATACCCTTAACTTCCTTCTTACTAAAATAAGAAGGATTAAATTAGATACTCTCTAAAGTTCCTTCCGCTCTGTGATTCCATTATTTGTGATTTATTAACTTGCAATTCAAGTGAGGTATTTTAGTTTATTGCAGAGGCAGATTCCAGCAGGCATTTTATAAACTGAAGGGAGAATAGAACATCTGAAAAGGATTCCAAAAGACTCCTTACATTAAGTTATTCCCAGAATGGTGCTTGCATTACAATTTTTTAAAAAGAATTCTTTTAATTCTCCTCAAACCATGTGCAATAGATAATATAATTGTAGATTGCTATTAAAGAAATCAGAATACGGCTTGAAATTATATATGAAAGAGAAATTCTTTCTTCTCACTATGACCTTGACCTATTACCTCAATTATTTTTCCAGTTTGGCTTATAATTGGATGTTGAATTAGGGCCTTTTCAGCACATCTGATCTCAAACTGAAAATTTTCTATTCAAACACTGAATCTTGAGCATGAAATAACAGCAACTACCTTCATAACTGTAGTAATTGGGATTTGAAAAACATGTTGAACTATTCTCCTGAAGATTGGTATTTGAGTTAGGGTTTAAACATATGGACTATTTTAGTTTGATGTACATTCACTTAAAATTATTCTATTTTCTGTGTTGACTCACATGTATAAAGACTTATATTTTTAGTATATGCACTTGGCATTCCACTTTTCATTAATTAATGTGAATGTTGTATAAAATATCATTGGAATAGCATCATCTTCATAATCCTCGAACTCAATACTTAATTGTGTACAAGAGTGGACAAAAACACTATTAGAGTAGAAATATCTCCTTACTCCTCCAAATCAATTCTTAAGTGCATACAACCATGTAGGACTCTGTAAGCTATACTTTGTCATTCTTATCATGGTAATATAGATACTACTTGCATAAACATCTCTATTTCTTCCTAGTTAGTAATGTTTGTTATTTATTTTTTAAAATTATACATTGTAACTAGACACACTAATAGTGTCTAATTACACTATTGATGCCTCCATACATGTCAATGTCCTATAATGATCTGGTCAATGGAGGAAACCCATCATCTGGTGTATTCACTATGGCTTTGTGGTGAGAATATTTGAAAGCCTCTTTTCTAGGTATTGTGTTGTGTATCCTCAATTAGAATAAGGATGGTTATTTTTTATTAATAGTTATAATTAAATTTTATAAGAATGACAATTATCAACTTTACAATGTGATGCAGATAAAATAAAAAGTAATAGTATTTTTAAAATAATCTATGAAGATTGATCCTCTTTCTCTTTGTAACATGTCATTTAAAGAATGTCTACAGCAAGGGTCCTCAAAGTTTTTAAATAGTGGGCCAGTTCACTGTCCCTCAGACCTTTGGAGGGGCGGACTGTGGGCCCTGGGTCAAGTCAACTGCTAAGCAGGACAGGCAGCGGCGGCAAAAACACCTGGCAGGCCAGATAAATGTCCTAGGCAGGCTGCATGTTGCCCATGGTCTGTAGTTTGAGGGCTCCTGGTCTACAGTGTCATTAAAATTGTGTGTGTTACCTTATTGCTAAATGTAAGTATCATTAAGGAAATAAACAAAAAAATAGCACCAAATCCAGAATAGGGAAGACAGTAATCATTTCCATTTCTTCTAAAATCGATAGCAAGATGTATAGGTGTTTGTTTTTGTTTTGTTTTTTTCTCCCAGGAGTATCTAAGGTACAGTCTTGCTCTGTTTTGTTTGTTTGTTTGTTTTTGAGACAGAGTCTTACTTTGTCACCCTCATTAGAGTGCAGTGGCATCAATTTCACAGCAACCTCAAACACCTGGGCTGAAGCCAAGCTCCTGCCTCAGTTTTTCCATTTTTAATAGTGACTGGGTCTTGCTCTTGCTCAGGCTGGTTTCCAACTTCAGAGCTCAGGCAGTGCACCTGCCCCAGCCTCCTGAAACACTCTGATTGGGCTGAGTACAGCAGTGAGTCACCGCATCCAACCCATTTTCTCTGTTTGTAATGTGAACTATACATGTAGAACTTGTGGGAACATTTCTTTTTTGATTTATGTACAGTTTTCATCTGGAAAAAATAATAACTTTTTTTGAATATTTATAACATGTGTTTACAATATTCTAAGTTTTTCAAAATAAACAATTACACAAATTTGAATGTGAAGAACTCAAAGTGAAGAATACACAAGTACATTACCAAGGTCTCCCTCCTAATGAAGGGCAGAGCTATCTTCAGACCCAGATCAACCCAGATTCAAAGCTCAAATTCTTTCTATATTCTACACTAAATGCCTTTCTGATTTCAAGGATTGTGATTGATAGTTTGGGGTATCAGTAGATTCAATTACCTTCCATTTCTCTAACTTTTGAAGTTGTGATGTCTTAGTTATAATTGAGTTTCTCTGCATTCCTTTGGGCTTACAAATACAAATAAATTGTTGTAGTGGAAAATTACAGTGAGCGTGGACTTCTGAATCAACTTCACTCAAGTTCTAACTTTCCTTTTTAATTTGCTCCCAGAAGCTGGATAAATGAGAAGTCTCTGAGACCCACAGCATGGCCACAGTTTCCAATCAATTTTACGACCTTGACCAAGTCATGTCACTTTTCAGTATTACTGTTTTGCCATCTGAAAACTTATGACACTAATAGATAATATCTGAACACCATTATGCAAAGCTGAATCACCTGCACGAGGCAGGCTGTGCTCTGAGAAAGACAGTTACGGCATTCAGTAAAATGAAAATTGTCAATTACTTTTAAAAGTATTTCTTTCTCAGATATTCATTAAACATATGCTAAACAATTATTGTTCAAGGCATATTGCCTGTTAAATAAAATTTATTTTTTAAGTACAGTCCATTTCAGCCACTGGTGACTACATGTAATATACCAGTGACATTTTGTACAGATTAATGAAGAATGATTGGGGAAAGTGTACTGTGCCGTGAAGATGGGGGAACGCACCAGGGCACACTCTGTGTGCACGTACCTTTCAGTTGATATCACTTTTCACTGTGAATTGTATTGGTTATACTCTAAGTAAGCATTGACTACCTTAATTGGAATATTGTGCCAAGACCTTTAGATTCGTCTCTGCCTGACAGAGGCAGTCTCAATGTTCTATGCTGCATTTCTCTTGGTGTGTCAATCAGTTACCTCTACTCTTTCCATGAATCTTGATAATTACAATTTGAGCAACATTTTATATTTGATTTGAGCTTTTTGTTTTTTCAACAGACTTTTAGCAGAGTATCGTCAGCATTAACGTATTTTTTTCTACTTTTTACAATTGCTCATTTAAGAGACAGAACCAAGACCATACGAGCAAAAGTCAGTGACAAGCTGATTAAGGGAAGTTGCCTGTTTTATATTTTTCTCGTTATATTTCCTCCGTTCTCCTTGTCTCAGTGTGGCTGTCGACATTACAAATGACCTAATATCTGTCTAGAAGACTTTGCCCAGCCACCTCAATAGTCTTCTGAATGCTGACCCACAACAAAAGACACATTTGCAGCACAATCTGTATAATTCTAATGATCCAATGGGAGTGTGTGGGGAGAGAAACTTTGCCTGAGTGTCACTCTCCTCAACGAAAGACAGCACACTAGAAATAGCTTTCTAAGTCTGTTGCCAGTGAAGGCATTATCTGGTATAAGAAGAAGTAGTAAAATATTCCATTTAAAAGTCAAGTCCTATCATAACAGGGATAGGCAAGGAGAACTAAAATTACAGAGAAAAGAGGCCAGTCTTTCAGCAGAATGCTCTGTACCTCTAAGAATAAAATCCATTACAGCTATCACTGATGTGCATGAATCAAACAATAACTATTCTTTGGTGTTCCTCTGCCCCAAGTGAACTTTCATTTTTTTGTAGTAGGAAGTAAAAAAAAAAATGAATATGAAACTGCCTTTAGGGGTTAGCTTTCTTAATTTCAAAATTTAATGGAAAAGATGGTGAGATTAACTCTACGTGGGGGAGTTGGCCGGTTCAGAGTTACAGAGAATAGCTCACATTCAGTAGGCCTCAGGGAGACGTAGCTGTGATGTCCCAGTAGGACTTTTTGTTTCTCCCTGGGTTCCCAGGCCTACTAAACAACACGGTTAACTTGTCTATCTCCCAGTTATTTTCTAAACAAGGCCAAAAAAGGTCTTGCACTTTGTGAAGTACAAATTAATTTACAGCCCTTTTCACTTTATGCTTAACATAAAGCATATGTTTCTTATTCCAAGATCAATGCTGAGCACTGCTGAGTATGTTTACTTTCATACTTCTATCCTTTATTCTCAATGTCTTGTTTTCTTTCTTTTCCCTTCCTACACTAAGGTGACCAGATTTTAACATAGGTAAAGCGGGACGCCATTGAGGTGGGGGCAGGGCCTGACAACAATGCAAACTTTGATAAGCCATTCTTGACAATCAGTTCTCAACAATTACTTGTTATAATTAAAGTTTAACATTATAAAATTAACAAAAATAATATAAAACGCATATCCTGACGAAATAGCCACATGGCAGCCAAAAACCATATATTCCCTTCCTGTTCTCTGGTGTTCCCTAGCTTGTTGTGCATTCTTTCCAAAAATCGGGGCTTTTTTAAAATGCTGCAGGATGCAGAACAAATTGTTAAAAATTGGGACTGTCCCGCCAAAAGCGGGACGTCTGGTCACCTTATCCTACATGGCTAGGTCTTTGGAAGAGTATTACTGCTATCAAAAGCTTAGACAGTCCATTTTTATTCTTTAAAGAAAACCAACTTTCCTCTATTCAGAACAACCATAACATTGCATTTCAATCTCTCCTATACCATTTTATCATTCTCTATCACACAGTGTAGTGCCTTGCCATATAAATGTTTTCAATTACAAATTTTCATCATTATATACCATTATTCTTTTTGTCGTTTGCTGAGTCACAAACCCAGCAATAATTTATTATTACTTCTGATGACTGAGCTGGCTGGGTAATTCTTCCCATGGTCTTTTGTGAAATTTTAGTCAGATCTCATTTGAAAGCAATTCAGGACAGCTACAGCTCATTCCCATGTCCATCAGTTGGTGGGGAACTCAGCTGAGCCCCAGTGTCTACAATTGGCTTTTCCTTTGGGGTGACTAGTTTGTCCTGGTTTGCCCAGAACATTCCCAAAATTAGCACTGAAAAAATCCCATGTTCTGGGAACTCTCACAGTTTTGGGCAAAATGAGATGATTAGTCACCCATGGCAGCTTAGGCTTCCCACAGAGGCTGGGTTCCTTAGGACAGTATTCCAAGCACAGGTGTTCCTAGAGCTTCTATAAGAAGCTATAGACTTTGTATCAGCTAACTTTAGTACATGATATATCATACCTTCTGCCTCATTTTATTAGTGAAGCAGGTCACCAAGGCCAGCCTCCACTTAAGTGAAGAAGAATTAAAACCCACCTTGAGGAAGTGGCAAGAACACATTGCAGGAGAGACACTGGAATGGGTGGTATTGTTGCAGTTGCTATCTTTGGAAAATATACTCTCCCCATCACATATTACATAATCTTCCTGAGGGCAAGCTTTAATTCACGTTGCCTCTTTCTATATATATCTTCCAGAGTAACTTGCACTTAATATATGCTTTTGTCAAATGTTGAAAAATTAAGATGAGAAAATATATGTATCCTAAATTTATTCTAAATTTGTCCTAAATTCTTCTTTGGATAAAAAATAAAATCCATTTATTTTTATTTGTGTAGGACTGCATTCTAATTTACGTTGTTGAAAGTAACAAATTTGGATCGGGACCAAGACAAGAAAAAAGAGAAAATGTCTTAGAGAAAGTCTATGTTTCTTATTCCAAGATCAATGCTGAGCACTGTCAGGAGTCTATTAATGATTTCAGACCTTTGGCAGTGTTTTGCTAAAGTCATAGGCAGTGTTTGGAAGGGCAGTAACTAATAGCACTCTCGAGAAGCTCATGTGGTATGTTTTGTGTCTATTGCTATAGGAGTCAATAAAAATAAACTAACAAGGATCACCATTTTGTGTTAGCAGTTACCTTCACTCTTTTGGTGTCCTGTGAGAAAATCACATTCTCAAGTTATTCAGGGATCCATACCTTGATGTCCCAGCAAGACATGTCAGCCCTATAGATGAATAAACTTACTCTTGTTTGCTTGTCTTATACATGATCCTATTTGTTTTCTCCAGATGAACAGTAATAAATCCAAGGCTGAGCAAAATTATATTTAGTTCTCAATGACTAAAATGATACCACATGTAACTTCTCTTAAGTAAAGCATTTGTACCTAAACATTAGTCTTAATATTTTAACATAGCAACTTAGCATTTATAATAGAGATTTTTGGACACCCTTACACATCATTAGAAGAGTTTTTTTCAGGAATGAAAAATGCATTTCTGCAATTTTTCATAGCACTGATTTTATTCCCTGCCAATATGTGGTACCAACTCTATTAGATTCTCAAAAAAGTGGAGGCCACACTTTAACAGCTCCGGTAGTAGTCTTCAATTACATGGACTGAAGCGCAGGAGTTCAGCTCTGTTGAGTATCAACACAGATGCATTTTGAAGACCCACACATGCTCTAATTGCTTTAAAATGTCAGGTGTTCCAAGTAAAAGCAACAGAGCAGAGATATTGGAGAACTAATTGGTACTGGGACATGAAGCATTTCCAAGTCACTGGTTTACATTAGTCTCAGGTCAGTAGTAGCTAAAATTCATTCTCTTCAATAACACCACGCTTCATAAGAAATCGGGCCTGGATACAGTACAGTTTCTGCTGCCTGGTGTGTGCACCCCCAAAATAAAAGTGCAATTGTCAACTGAGTTGATATTAAAGGTTATTCATCTTTGAGATATTTAACTTCAATATTATAACTATGCATTTTAGGAAATGAGTCTCTGAGCTATGCTTCACACAGCCCGGGAGGAAGGCAAGTCATGGCTAGAGAGGAGGTCAGCATCAGAGCATTCACAGATTTCGACAAAGAGAATGTAGTGCTGTCAAACATATTACTGCTTTTTCTACTGCAATGGAGAGATGGCAAGTGAGCTTGACGATGGAATTTAAACCAGTCAGTACTTCCTGCTGTGGCTTTCAGGAAGCTCATGGTCAACATAGGATAAGTTCTTATGTGTGTCCTGCTTCTGGGGTGAGTTTAGCTCCAGAGACCTGGAGTTACTTTGCAATTTTGATTGTTGAACTTGTTAAAAACTTTGAGACATTTTGTCCAAGTGCAGTGGCTCACACCTATAATCCTGGCACTCTGAGAGGCGAAGGTGGGGATCATCCCTTCAGCACAGGAGTTTGGGACCAGCATTAGCAAGAATGAGACCATGTCTCTACTAAAAATAGAAAAATTAGGTGGACATTGTGGTGGGTGCCTGTAATCCCAGCTACTTAGGAGGCTGAGGCAGCTCCTGAGGAGGATTGCTTAAACTCAGAAGGTTGAAGTTGCTGTGGGCTACACTGATGCCATGGCACTCTAGTCTGGGCAACAGAGTAAGACTTTGTTTCAAATGATAATAATAATTCTTTGAGAAATTTTTAGCAAAACATTTAACTCAGTTTTTCTAAGACAATAAGCTCCATGTGCAGTTTGCATGACAAAGTGGCTCAAGTTTATCTTTATAACGGAGATTTCAAAAACTGCAGTAGTATAATTTTATGGGGTACCTGGAAACATCTCCTTTATATCCACTGTGGCTTCATACATTACAACAGACATGACCATGATGCCAAGGCATCAGTTTTTGTTTCTGGAGGCGTCTGTTCAGTAACCTCACATCTATCTTGCACCTAACTTCTACTCTATATCAAATGGCATGTTGCCTTTAAAGGTTTTCCTAATGCTACAAATAAGCATGTATAATATGACAGAATAAGGTGTAAAAATCAGATTTGGTGGGTATCTTACAGGTGGAAAAGATTAGATAAGATTCAACCCAGAGAGTGACTCATTTGAGATGGGCTAATGAGTTTCTTTTTGCCACTAATAGGAGGGTATTTCCATTTTTTGCCACTAATAGGAGGGTATTTCCATTTTAGGGAACAGCAGCATCAGAGTCAATGGTGACATAATATAGTGAATATATTTAGGTAAAAAGAGCATTTCTTATTGGGACCAAGGAGTTCATTGGCAAGTTAATTGGAAATTGTCTAAAGTATCCCATGCCTTATCACAGAGCACTTAAAATGACAGTCAGAAAATTTAGTTTAGACTCCATTAAGACAGTAGCTATAAATAATAGATTCCGATTCTGTCTTTGTTAATCAAAAAAGGAGACTTTTTGAAGGATCTTTTTTGCTCAGAGATTGTAAAAAAGGCTAAAATTCTAGATTCAGGAATTATCAAGAACCAAGTGATCTCTATGGCCTGAGGACTTTAAGGTTTAGAAGCAGCCACTGTGATGAAATTTTCAAAGACCTATTGAAAGGACTTTCTCATTGATGTCCCTCCATTAGGACTGGGAGGCCAGTCACATAGGAGGCAGAGTATGCAGGCAGAATCTGTACATCTGAGGAATTTCCTGGGAGGGCTTTGAAAGCAGAAAATCAGAATCTGTTGCTTGGCCTTAAGGTCACCAGGAACCTTTACTCCCCAAACTTGGCATCTTGTTTTTTTTAGTATTATTAATTTTCACTTCATAGTTAGAAAATCTTATTCATGTATTTGTTAGACTTATTGATGCCAGATGGCATTCTTGAGAAGTCAGTAGATTATAGATTAACTATTTGTACATGCTGTGTGGCAATAAAGATCCCTCATACAAGCATGAAAGAAATAAAGGTTTTTGCTACTTGCCTGAGTGAGCAGTAGCCACCCTACTCTTCAGAGACATTCTGACTACTAGATTATCTCTGTGATTCCAGCCCAAATAATTTACAGCAACAGATCTCCAAAGAATAGAGTATAGGAATGAAAATTGCAGAAACAGTAACATCACGAATTGTCAGCTATTGTTGTTATAATATGCTACCAAAATTTAAGATACTCCTGCCCTGAAGAAGTGGAATTCTGACAATTTTTAATCTGTTTTTTAGGCAAAAATGTCAAAATTTGAGAAGGGTATGTCCAGTTGGTATAACTGATCCTACTATGTTGTGATTAGAGGGGAATGTGACCACTGTTAACGGCCTTCAGTGCTGAAGAGGTGATTTCAATAAAAGATTTCCATTCTGAGTGCTATCAGAAAGAAATGGTGGGATCAAGGACAGTGCAAAAGCATTACCAAGGAGCTATTAAAGGTAGATATAAAGTTCAAAAATATTAAATATTTACTGTTCACATATACATAGATAGTTTTTTGAACAGTGTCTCACTCTGTTGTCCCAGGCTAGAGTGCTGGGCCATCAGCCTAACTTATAGCAATCTCAAATTCTTGAGCTCAAATGATCCTCCCCATTAGGCCTCCACAAGTGCTAGGATTACAGGGATGACGCACCATACCCAGCCCATAGCTAGATCTTCAGATTTTACTGTTTTAAAATGTATTACTTATCAGCATTTTGTTCAATAGCTTATTTGTAAACTCTTCATTTTTGCATTTAATTTTGTTATTCTATGTATAGGGAAACCTCCTGTATAGAAATAAATATGATTGCTACAGCAAATCTGTCAAATTAGCTTCACATAGGTTAAGACACTTTAACTTTCATTAGTAAAAATTCTTAGTCCAGAGGTTACTTATATTAAGATATTCAGTGCTTCCCAAAGTATGTTGGGTGCTATAGGGGTTTAAAGAATCTTGAGTGCAAATAAAGTTAACCATGCAAATATAATCAGATTAGAAGAGAGAATAAAAAACTGATACACTTCCAAAAGAGACTAATTACCTTATTTGACAAAAATGTGCAGAATATCAAATTCTAGATTAGTGTTAGGATTTCCTTGCATTTCACGGCTTAAAGTACGATGTGAGGTAAGGCAATAAAATAGCATTTTTCTTTCTTCCTTTTCTTAAGCATTTTTTTGAAGTAGGCTTTTTGTTAATTTCCATCCTCCTTCATCCTCGGTCTTCAGTCTTATACAGCTTCATAGTAGAAATTAGTTTAGACTATAAGGAGAAATACACATTTTATTTTTTAATCATGTGATATTTACAAGCCTCTGGTTTGTGCCTTACAGACACAGAATGGTTGAACCATGCCCAGGGGATGTGAGAAGGAAAGTGTAAGTTTTTTTCCCTCAGAAATAATCTTATAAGATATAATTTACACAAAGGGGAGCCATTAGTAAAATATAAGCCGTGGAATCATTTTTGCACAAAGTTCTTTATACTATGCATTAACAAAAGAGCCTTGTTTTGCCTGAAACTTTTATCTGTGGAAGCTCCCTAAATATAGGAGAGTTTTCTAAAAGTAGAGTGGACAAAGTGAATGGCATAGTTGATGGTTTCTAAAAGAAGTGGCTTCATGATTTATATCTTTAAGTTAGATGGATGAAAAACATAAACATATTGATGAAAAATGTCAACGTAGTGTCCATCCATACATCCCAGTCAGGATGGAGAGAGACTAACGTGCAAAAATCTGCATCTCTCTGTGTTCAGAGACAACACAAATGATGCTCCTACTATCCCTGAAAATAAGCTAATGATATTTGCAGAAAAAGGATTTTATTAATAAAGATGACTCCAAGGCAGATTATTAGGCTGTCTTCAAAAAATAGAGCCATGCAATAATCAGAAATCAGCCTGGTTTTGTGTCTATCGAAAGTGAATCTTTATGGCACATGGAAAAGCTGCAGCTGTTGACAGCACAATGGGGTGTCTTTGCCTCCAGAGAAGCAATTCCAAAGATAGGCTTGGTGCCAACACCATGAGCCTGTTAACACCAGAAAGTCAGGGACAAATGAGAGGTTGGTATAGTAATTATAGTGAGATCTCTGAGTCTGTTGAAAAGGCTTTTTTTTTTTTTTTTTTTTTTTTTTTTGTTATTCCCCAAGCCATTCAGTACACTTTGGAAACTTTTTGTAAATCAGTAATCTAGGTAGATGACAGATGGCAGTGCTTCTTTGCTGTTGTGCTAATTGGATTATTCACTCTCTGCTTAGCTGTCAAACGCTGGGCTTCCCTTGGTGCTAGAAAATGTGTTGGGTTTTTTTCCATCTATAAAGTGATGAAGAGATGAAGACAGTCATGTTTTAGTTCCTGAGGCGCATGCATTTTGGAAAAGATACTAACAAATAGATTGTAAAGGGAAACTGTTATTCTAGTGTCTAACTAAGAAATTGACCGATGATGTTATAGGTGCTGAAAAGTGGGGTGTGTCAGCACCCCAGAACTCATTCATAAGTGAATTCTCACCACATGATCACTGCTCAAGGATCATCTGACCACCATTTGTTATAGTTTACTTTTCAATTCTGTAAAATCCGTTCATATTTGGGCCAATGTAGCTGTTAGAAAAACCTTTATTTTTAATATTTTGTCTGGAATATTGGCATCTCTTGAACTTACCTTTCACCTGTCCACCCATTGGCTAATGGCTGTTTTGTATCTTTCATGATTCAAATACAGCAGGTGTGGACCAGCAACCCGCACCTGTCCAGGCTAAGCAGCTGCTGATCCCTTGACCCCATTCACACCTGTAGTCTTTTTGCTTATTGCCTTTTCTCTCCCCGAAGTTACCATATTCTACAATTTTTCTCTGTTGTTCTTAAAATACAGGAACATCCAGAGGGTTCCTAAATGCTGAGATGCACTGAGATATTTGTCAATCATATGCTTAGTATTTTGGTGAAAATATTAAATTTGAGAAATATATGAAGATAAGTGATTGTGTTCATTTGCGTTGCTTGTCATACTCCTTTATAAGTCAAAACCCTTTTCACATGTAAATATTGACTACATTTTGTTGGCAGGGAGAACTCTAAATTTCAATGATTTTCTTCTTAAAAAAAAACCAGATAAGTGATCCAGATAAAGACACACACCAATGGGAAAATATCACGTGAAGACACAGATATGGAGCGGGAAGGGAGCACAGTGAGGACATAGGCGGGGATCCAAATTTATGCAGCTGTAAGACAAGAAACACCAAGAACTGCCAGCAACCATGAAACGCTGAGAGAGAGAGAGAGTGGCCTTGCTGACACCTGGATTTCAAATTCATTGCCTCTAGAACTCAGAAAGAATAGTTTTTTTATTGTCTTAAGTCAGTGGTTCATGGTACCTTATTATGGAAACACTAGAAAACTACCATAGGGGAATTGAAACTTTACAGACTTAGAAAACTTTTGTGTTAAGATTACGGTTAAATAGAATTTTTCAGGCTCCAGATACCTGAATTCAACTCCTACTAGTTTCATTTGGAAGCTGTGTCCTTTTCAGCAAGTTATTAACCTTAAAGTTTCAGTAACTGAAGTAGGTCACTTGAAGATAAGATAATCGTCAACTAATGGCATTTTTGGAACTAAATCAGATTCGTGTTTATCTAAAAGTAGATCTACTGTCATTTAACCCTGAAATTCCACCACTGGGCATTTGCTCAAATAAAAAAAAAAAAGACATTTTATGACAGGGACATTTGTACTTGAATGTTCATAGTAGCTCAGTTCACAATTGGAAAGATGTGGAAACTACCTAAGTGCCCATCAACACCTGAATAGATTAATAAACTGTGGTATATGTATGCCATAGAACACGATTCTGCTATAAAAAAGATGGAGATTTTGTATCCTTTGTAACAACCTGGATGAATGTGGAGAACATTCTCCTAAGTATCACAGCATTAAACACAAGCATCACATATACTCAGTACTAATTTGAAATCCGGAAATTAATAATCACAGACCCACACAAGAGAAAATCTCAATTAAATCCAAGAAGGAGGAAGGTGAGGAGGGGATTAGTAGTTTCCTACCCAACGGGTACAATGAATGTATACATGACACACTCCCTGGGTGTGGGACACAGCTGCATCTCTGACTTTAACGTTTCATGTGCAATTTATATGTATATAACCTGAGGTTTGTACCCCCATATTAATGTGGATTAAAAATAATAAAAAAATAAAAAGGCTAGTACTTTGGCGGGGTCTAAGGAAAGGCTCTAGAATGAAAGCACAGGAGCAAGGCGAGGGATGTGTTAACAATATCCGCATTCATATTGTATATTAAAAACAAGTCAGACTTTCTAGACGCAATAAAAAATTAAGAACCAGAAGGAGAAATATCTTGACTAAGATTCTACAATGTTGTTGACAAGATTTTCACCCCCTTGACTTTCAAACCCGGTGTTACTCCTATAAATATCTTACAAGAAATGGTAAAAGGAACTTCAGATGTGTAATTAAAATTACTGGTCGGCTGACCTGAAAAGATAGAGATTATCCTAGATCATCTTGCTGGGCCTAAAGTTATCAAAGAAGCTTTTTAAAAAGCAGAGCTTCTGCCTTGGGAGAAGGCTAAAAGGAAATTTCAATAGGTTTTACAGATGAGAGAGAGTGAACCTGTCGCTGCTGACTTCAGTATGGGCAGGTGAGCACGTCAAGGAAATAGAGACCTCAGTCCTGCAAACCTGAGAAGCTGAATTCCTCCAACAAACGGAATGAACTTGGAAATAGATTTTTCTCTGATTACTCTTATTCTACTACCTTAGTATTTATCTTGTGAGATTCCAGTGGTGTGATGCTCTGTTTCTGATCTATAGAACTGTGTAGATAATAAATGGATGTTGTTTTAAGCCACTAAGTTGGTGTTAATTTGTTAAGCAGAAATAAAAATACTAATGCGTGTAACTCTACAAGGTTAAAATGAAGATTATAATTCTGATTGCCTGTACTGGTTTCTTTTTCACTTTAATTGTTTTTCTGAATAGATTAAATCTAATTGTTGTGTTGACTTTTTATGTGTTAATTAAAAATGTATATTTCTAGCAAAGCCAAATATGAAAAATCATATATGAATTTAGCAGGCAATATTTCCAAATTGCTTTTATGTTTTTCTGTCCAATAAATTTTATGGAACCACTATTTCAATTTTAAATTATTTCAATGTATCATGGGGCAAAAATCAAATGCATTCCATTTATTGCCAGCAATTACAAGTGATAAATACAGAACAATTTAGAATCTCTTGAAATCTCTATGACTTAGCCAGATCTATCGATTCTGCCCATGGCAGCAATATAACACTGTTTATAGTTGTTCACAAATAAACACAGATAAAAAATATGTCCCTACAAATATGGGGAAAAGAAAATAAAGAAACTATTGGTACAGGTCATTTTTCTTTTTCTTTTTTTCCTTTTTTTTGTAGTTTTTGTCTGGGGCCAGATTTGAACCCACCACCTCTGGCATATGGGGCCAGCGCCCTACACCTTTGAGCCACAGGCACCGCCCATACCCCAATTTTTCAATAAAGTTAATATTGGACTTAATATGAATATAATGAAATTCTATGTGAGTATTTCCCTATAAGGAGATACAGATTTAAAATCCAATAAGAAGATTTGCCTTTAAAATTCTTTATTTCAGATTTTGTGTGTTTAATCTGAGGGTAAAAATTATTCACATTCTTTCAACCTAGAATCTATGTAAAAACACAAGTAGGAGGCAACCACTGTGGCTTACTTTTACAATCCCAGTAATTTGGAAGGCTCAAGCAGGAGAATTGCTTGAACTCAAGAGTTGGAGACCAACCCAGTCAACATAAGAAGACAATATCTCCACAAAAATTGAAAAAAAAAAAATTGGTCAATTATGGTGGCAGGTGCCTAATGTCCTGGGTACTCAGAAGACTGAGATGGGAGAATTGCTTGAGGACAGGAGTTAGAGGCTTCAGTGAGCTGTGAGAGTGCCATGGCACTCGAGACTACTGAGTGATAGAGTTAAGACACCCTGTCTCAAAATATGAAATAAGATAAAATGAAATGAAATAAATAAATAAACAAAAGAAATGAAAAGAAAAAATACAAGTAGAAAATGAAACTATGATAATACTGCACCAAACTGAAATGTGACTGGGATTATGGAAACACGCAGCATCTCTTATGCTTCTCTGATGTCAAACTTGGCCACTGAAAAAGCTACCCCTTCAATCATTCTCTCTTCGTTCCTAGGGAGAGAAATAAAGTAAGATTAGGGGAATGTGGAATTTTATTTCCACTTTTTCAGATATGATAAAGATTACTACTTTATGGTTTAACAACTATCCAGGTAGACCAATATAAATGTATTTCTATTAAATCTATAACATTGACAGACTATCTAGGTGTCATGATGCTTACATATTATTGTGAATTCTTAATATCTAAAAGGAAATTAAGTTTTTATCATTTTTGTATTGCTGCTATGCATATATACATATATATATATATATATATATACACACACAGCTGTTCATTTGCAAATAGTCCATAAAAAGCAGAATATTTGCTTTCAAATGGTGTGAGAGGTAGCCTCTTTTAGGAAAGTGCAGAGCCTGAGACTTTCAATGTAAAATCCTAATGAAGTAGAGAAGCTATCTGACTTTCCTGGGGTAAGATGTTCCATGGTGCCATGATATCCAACACCCCAATATTTGATTCTAAAACTTATTTCTGAGTAGCCCCAAGACTCTGAGCCTGACTCTAATTATTCTGAATAAAAGACAATTTTCTAGAAGAAGATTTAATTAATAGTTTCCATGTCAGTAGAATTTTTATCTAAACTTCCAGATGTTAATTTTTTTTGGAATATTTGAATATTATCCAAGTGAGAGCCAGAATGTGACATAGAAATGACAGTACCATGAATCAGGAGAAAGTTTATGTATCTGGAAGTAAAAGAATATGATTTTTTTACTCTCATGCTTTTTCAAAGAAATATTTTTTATAAATTTAGAGAGAAAAGGGAATTATTCAAATATGTAGATACATGTGGATATATACATATGTAAGTATATAGCCTGTATATAAACAGACATTATTTTTTTCTTTTTCTGTCAACATTAGTCTAACAAATGAAGTCTAATAAAAGATCTAATGGACAGAATACTTTCTTATCAGAAAATGTGGATAAGTATCTCTTAAATTATTGAAGTGATAAATCTAATTCAGATCCAACTTGCATATTTTCTATAAAACCTTTTCGTGAGGTAATGAAAAGTGAAAAATAAAAAAAAAAAAAAAATTTGGTTCAACTTCTGTGGCTCAAAGGAGGAGGGCGCCAGCCCCATATGCTAGAGATAGCAGGATCAAATCCAGCTCCGGCCAAAATTTGAAAAAAAAAAAAAACAACAACAGTAGTACAGGGTTTATAATCACACAAAAAACCTGGTTTACTGTTCTATTATTACTATTTGTTTTTAATTTTGTGATATTATCTATATTGCTATAATACATGATTTCTCCAGGCCGAAGTTTTAAATATTTTAAGGTAATATTTAAATGACATTATTTATAATATATCCCTCTATAGCCACAGATTAGTATTATGTTAGATAAAATCCTGTGCAAATGATAATGCAGTACTTGAATATTAAGTTAGCTTTCCTTGCAACTTGACATCAAATAAAATGAATGAGACATTTCACTCTTAATCTTACCCACCATGCTATATTCTGTAATATTTGGCATTTTCTACAATTTTTTAAAAGTGTCTCCTCTTTCTACTGGAGTATGGGTACAAGGCATAATTTATTTGATTTATATGTTGTCTTTCATTGCTGTCTCCATATGTTGTCCCACATGAACATTACAGGGTGGTGAATAAGTTAATTCATTCAATAGACAATTTGTGAAAGTATGAGAGAATCCATGTTGTGGTATGTGCTAATAATAAAGCAATGTTAAGCAACACAGAAGGGGTTCCTATCATTCCTGAAATGAGAGTGTAAATATATTGTAACTAAACAAACATAAAGAAAACTACCAATAACATTAAAACAATTCTTAGCTTTCTTATCTAATATGCATTTTTTTTGTCTCCTTTAGACATTACAGAGATGGGAAATACCTGATATTCTGTTGAATAGGAAAGACATTCAACATAAAGAAAGTGCTGACCTAGAGGAGTGTAGAGGATGATAGGATGTTCTCTAGCACTAACTGCCTGGGTTTCCATTTTGGTTCTGTCAAATTTCACCATTTGCTTGATTCTGGCAAACATATTTAATCTTATAGTCTTTTAGTTTTCGTAAAATAATAAAAATTAATGTAAATAAGTAATAATTTTGCAGATTTCTCAGATTATCAGCCTTGAGAATGTTCATTTATTTGACGTCTTCCTTTAAGAAGTCTATACACTAATCTTGTAGCCCCATATATCTGAATATCTTCTCCAGATATTTACTATGATTTGGTAGACGTAGTAGCCAGTTGTTGTGCTATGTCTAATATTCAAAACAGCTCTTGATATTTTATGGAATTTTTTAAAAATCCATAGTTATATTTTGAGTTTTTTAAATTCAATTGGGGTTTGCTTGTTGAATTTCCATCATGATCAAGATACAGAGAAAAAGATCTTCCAAGAAAGGCTAAATGTATAGTATTAATATAAACTATATGATGATAATAATTAATAAATATTATTTTATTATTAAGCTTCCCAAAACCCAGACTATAAATTTAATATGGGTACAAATCAGAAATGAGACTTCTCCTCTGTAAGCATTCCCCAATGTGTTCTATTAAATAATAGGGACTTTGATATTATATGTCATATGGAGTGGTATCAATTTTCAGGGATATGCTGAGTTTTAGAGATTCATCATGTAGATATTAATCTGAGATCTTTTACAGAAAAATAATTCCTGTCTATAATAAATATTTTCTCTAATTTAGCTCAAGTGATTAAATAAAACTAAAACAGTCAATTATTTCTGAAAGTATTAACTTTATTATAACAAACTTTTAAGAAAAATTTTTTGGGATATTGTAAGGCCTTTAGTCTGAGCTCTTTAAAAACAAAAACTTGTTTCATCTTTTTAAAATAATTGATACTGAGTTTCTATAAAACAGTGAAGATAATATCCTGATAACCTTTTTATTTTTTTAAATGTATTTTAGCAATTAGGGTATGAAATAAATGTAATTATTCTACTGAATGGATGTTGATAGTTTTGTCATAGTTTATCATAGCTTTATTGAGGTATAATTGACAAATAATAATATAATATATACAAAGTGTACAAAGTGAAATCTTGATTTGTGAATATAGTGTGAAAAAATTTACAACATCAAGCTCATTAACAAATCTATATCCTACTCTCTTAGCCAATTTTAAGTATGAATTACATTATTATTAACTATAGTGATCATGTTATGTAACTCCAGAACTTCTTTGTTTTACAATTGCAATTTTGTATCCTTTGACCAACATCTTTCTATTTTACCCACCCACTGACTCCTGGTAAGGAAGAGTACATGTGGGAATACGTAAAGGAAGAGTCATATCTTGATGTACTTGCATTATTAGTGATAAATGATTTTCTTTTTTTTTTTTTTTTTTTTTTTTGAGACAGAGTCTCAAGCTGTTGCCCTGGGCAGAGTGCTTATGGCATCAAAGCTCACAGCAACCTCCAACTCAGGCTCAAGTGATCCTCTTGCCTCAGTTTTTCTGTTTTTTTTTTTTATTTTTAGTGAAGATCTAGTAATAATGATTTTATAAGCTTGAAACCAATATTCAATTATTAGTTGTAAGTAGATTAGAAATTAGATTAGGAACAGGATTGCAAAGAATGGACAAGGGGAAAATAGTAAAAAGAGGAATTGATTTGGAAGAAATTTCATGGCTTTGAGTGCAAAGCATGAGACCTCATCATTTTGGTTTTCTGAAGCCTGGCTTGTTGAATATCCCGCCCACCCCCCATTGCTCCTGTGCGGCCACAGGCTCATTCTCTGCATGGGCAGGGCTGGTCCTCTGGGAGACTGCTTTTTGGGAAGTTAAGAATGTAAACCTTAAAACCTTGTTAAACACAGTAAGAATTGCTCCCGTCCAGATAAAGAGATGAAATATCTTTTCTTCTGTCACCTTAGTTTGGCCAGAGGAGTCCATCTGTCTGGAGACAAGGCTTTCAGAGTATTAAAAAAATCACATATGTGATTTATGACTGTGGGTCGGCTAAGGTTTTCTCCTTGACATCAAGCTCCTAACCATTTACCTTTTCTTTTAGACTGTGTTTATGTTAAGATCACAAATACCTTAAAACAATAAAAAGTAGCAAGTAAATCCATACAATTAACGTGGTTAGTTAAAGAATGAGTGTAGTTAATAGAAATGCAAGCACAGTGAGAACCATGACTGGATTGTCTGCCACTGTCAGGATTGTGACACTGATGTATGAAATAAATCCAGAGCTGGCCTGATACTTGAGATGGCATACTGGAAGCCTCATGAAAAAGGGTGTGGCTCCTCCAGAATTCTCACTGATCTTCAAACTATCTCTTTATCTTTGTTGATTATTCTCTATAACTTTCCTAATAATTTTCCATAGATGTTGCCCACCCCACCAGGCCACTAGGAAGGATTCCTGTAGCATGTTGAGGCAAGTTCCCCCATATCCCCCTTTCTGCTCTGTTTTTTTATAAGTTAAGTTTTTGTGATTCCACATATAAATGAAGTCATGCTGTATTTGTCTTTCTATGTCTGACTCATTTCACTCTGCATAAAGTCCTCCAGTTTTATCATGTCACAAATGGGGGGATTTATTTCTTTTTAAAGGCTGCATCCTGCTACATTATGTGTGTTATGTATGTGCACGTGTATATGTTATGCCCAGATTGTCCCCACAGACCACCAGGGAGCCAAGTCCATGCAACAGCAAAAAAGCCTTTATTCAAGCTCCAGCCTGGACTCTCAGGGATCCCAACCAAGCAGGTCTGAGCTGAGAGGCCCGAGCTGGAGTTGCAGGGATTTTTATTGTGGTTACAAGAGGGGTCGGGGGTGGGGGTTCCGCTCTCAGAGGCATGGGGGTGGTTGACCTACTTCTTGTACTAGTCTATTGGCTAAGCCGGGGCTGGATGGTTTGCTGGGGAGTTGGGGTTTTTCCTGCCAGGACCTCATTGGCTATAGCTATGAGTGCAGGTATTTGTAGTTTTGTGGGTTTGGAACATTTGGGGCCTGGAGCAGCTGGGGGCTGGGAGTGGGGCAGAATTTACTGCAGGTCTCAAAGTGGAGTTATTCTTGTCCTCTCATTCCCCTCTTTGACTTGTCACTCTTAGGACCCAATCATGGGGCCAAAGTCAACTCTATTTCATTGGTTGATAGGGGGCTTCTTAGGACTAGTAGCTGCACTGCTCCTATCCGTTTTCTCCTAAAGGAGAGGAGCCTGTTGACAACATAGGGACCATTGGTTATGAGCAAAAGGAGTATTATTAAAGGTCCAGCTAGGGCAGATATCAAGGTTGTTAGCCATGGGGACCAGCTAAAGAGGGACTCATACCAGATTTGTGATCAGTCTCTTTCTAGCCTCTGTTTCCATAGCCCTTCTCTGACCAGTGCCATTGACTCTTTGACTACCTCGGAATGATCAACATAGGAACAGCATTCTTCTCCTAAGGCTGTGCACAATCCCCCTTGTTGCAAGAATAATAAGTCTAGTCCTCTCTTATTTTGAAATACTATTTCTGACAGGGAAGTTAGAGACTCATGGAGATGAGAGATAGATCTTTCAATTCTTTCTATGTCCAGATCTATGGCAGATCCCAGAGCTTGGTAGTTTTTGTCTTGCAGGACGAGAGCTGAGACCTCCATCCCTGTGCCAGCAAAGCCTAGTCCTAAGATCACTAACAGGTTGATGGCTGTAACTGGCTCCCTGCGGGCCTGGGAGTGTCTCATCCTCTGGTACATGGTTTCTTCTTAATGGTAACTGAGTCTGGGGATCAACTGCACTAATACACAGAAATCTCGGGTTAAGTTTAGGACCACAGTGTGCAAACAGGGAGCTAATCCAGTGGAGCAATCCCACCACCTGTGGCTGGGAGGGATAAGGTAGCCTGTCCCACTCCACTGGTGGGTCTCTTTACAAAGATGTTTGTGAGAGGAGGCTACCTATCCCACACACATCCTGTGCGACTGATTGGAGGGTGAGGAGGGGGCCTCTGTGCTGTTGCCAGCAGCAAGATGTTACCTCTGTGGCTAGGGTGAGATTATCAGGAAGGGCTACTCCTTCATAGTAGGGGAGTTTCACATCTAGACACAGCCAGCAGGACTCAGTGAGGTCTGGCCTGGAGTTATTCAATACCTGGTAAGTTTTGGTGAGGAGGTCCCAGAGTAGGGGGTTGGGGTCAGTTGAATCTGGGTTTTCAGGGTTGGTGGTGTTATTATCTAGACCTGATTGTGATATTGGGTTAGGTCCCAGAGCCAAGGGCAGGAGGTTCTGCAGGTTGGAGTGAATCACTTTGATTATGAATCAACCTCCAGGATCTATAGAGCCGAGGCCAGGTTCATATAGTCTAGTACCCCAGGCTTTTCCCACCTCCCATCTAGAGGATTGCTTTCCTTCATTAGAGAAAGTGATTTTTACTGGATTGCAAAGGGGCCTATCTTTGCTGTTGCAGTGGGCGCAGCTCAGACCTTTTAGTCTGGTCATGATTATGAGGTCTCCTTTGCGTGAGGGGTCCCACCAGATATACCCTGTGGATACACAACTCCAGGAGGCACAGTAGTATGATTTAGGGCTCCCACTTTGGTCCCTTCTGTGCCCAGGGTAAGTATAGAAGGCATACGTTTGCAGGTGCCAGAGGTCCCAACCTGTGGGGACTAGTAAGTCTAGGTCCACCAGGAGATCTGCCAAGTAATGTTGACTGTCTTATGGGGACTGGGGAGGGCAGTCCATACAGTTAGTAGCATCAAACTTGCGGTAAGGAGCACTTGAGTTTTAGATTTAGGGGATTGTCTTTGTCCTGTTGGATTTTCCACTGTGAAAGGTAGTCTTCTTGGATGGCAAAAGGATCTGCGAGCCAGGCATGGGTATGATGTATCCAGGAGGCAATACCGTCTACTTTTATGGTAAGGATCACGATGTAGGGCCCTTTCTACCGGGGTTCTAGGGTCTCACAACAATGGCGTTTTACATACACCCAATTGCCTGGGCAATATGCATGAGGATTGGGAGTGGGGCTGGCCTCGTACAGGGCTTTGAGACTGTCCCAGTTCTCTTTCTGCATGCGTTGATAGCATTGTAGGGAGAGAAGGGAGTCAGAGTTAATTTCAGATTCTAATAGGTCAGCTTTCAGGTTGAGAATAATGGGGGGAGGTGTGTCCAAACATGATCTTGAAAGAAGTCAATCAGCTCATGTAGAGGAAATTTCTAACCCTGTATAGGGTGTAGGGGAGAAGAGACACCCAGTCACCGCCAGTCTCTGGGGTTAATTTAGTTAAGGTCTCCTTTAAGGTTCAGTTCATTCTTTTTACCT
The DNA here is from genome assembly GCF_000181295.1 of Otolemur garnettii. Lineage (NCBI taxonomy): Eukaryota > Metazoa > Chordata > Mammalia > Primates > Galagidae > Otolemur > Otolemur garnettii. The sequence goes on from NW_003852396.1 coordinate 52,491,960, forward strand.
GTCCTGAACTCAGGCCTATATGCACAATGCAGTTTCCAATTAGCCCCTAGGGTTTCTGATAGGCCCTGCACTATCTGAGAAGTAAAAGCGTGTCCATTATCTGACCTTATACTGCATGGGAGGCCAAACCTGGACATTATATCTTCTAGGAGCTTTTTGGCTACTACCTGGGCTGTTTCATGCTTGGTGGGAAAGGCCTCTACCCATGGAGAAGGTGTCAGTGAACACTAATAAGTGTTTATATCCATATTTACATAGTTTGACCTCAGTAAAGTCTATTTCCCAGTGCACACCTGGCTTGGTCCCTCTCTGATGTGACCCTGGATTTTTAGGGTGTGGGACACTGTTAGTTAATTGGCAGGTTTTACAGGCAGCTACTACTTCATCAGTGTTGGCATTCTGATTTCCTATTATAATTTTAGCATGATGGATTAAGTCTTTCATTTTCTGGGTGCCCATGTGGGTGGAGCGGTGCGTTTGCTGCAAAACTTGGAGACCTGGGAAAGATGACCTTTCCATCATAGATGCACCACCACCCATTGTACTTGGCCGGAGTGTGGGCCTTTGGGATCTGCTTGGCCCATCTGAGATCTTCTGGTATGTAGGTCAGAGTTTCAGGTAGGCTTGGGGGTCCAGGGTCAGGAATCTGGATGAGCAGCGTTGGTTCTACTGCCCGAGCCATATCTTTGGCTACCCTGTCAGCCTGCCTATTTCCCCTGGCCACCAGGGTATCCTGCTATTGGTGCCCCAGGCAGTGTATTATTGCCACTTCCTGTGGGAACCAAAGAGCTGCCAAGAGATTTAATATCTCTTCTTTGTTTTTGACTGTCTTACCCTCTGCTGTGAGGAGCCCTTGTTCTTGGTAGATGGCTCCATGAACATGTGCCATGGCAAAGGCATACCAGCTATCAGTGTAGATGTTGAGCTTCAGCTGTTTCCCTAAGTTTAGAGCCTTAGTGAAAGCTATCAGTTCAGCCTTTTGGGCTGAGGTGCCTGCCAGAAGAGGTTCTGCCCCAACAGTTTCAGTTTCAGTCACGACCATCACCCCTGCATACCTACACCCATCTCTGATGGAGCTGCTGCCATCCATATACCAGGCAGCGTATGCATCCAGCAGTGGCTGATTGGTCAGGCCCTGGCGAATGCAGTGGACTTGAGCCAGGATCTCAGCACATTCATGGAGCGGGGCTTCTATTTCTGGGTCCAGCAGGACGGTGGCAGGGTTGAGGGACGTCCTGGGCAGGAACTGGATCCTGGGAGGATTTAATAAAAGACTCTGGTAATGGGTGAGGTGGACATTACTTATCCATCGATCAGGTGACTGTTTCAGGACTCCTCCTATAGTGTGGGGGGCTGTAACTAGTAGTTCTTGTCCCAGTGTGAGTTTGTCTGCATCATTGATGAGCAAAGCGGTGGCTTCAATTATGAACAGGCACTGGGTCCAGTTTCTTAGACAGATAGGCTACTAGTCGATTCCAAGTTCCTATTGTCTGGGTCAGCACTACCTTGGTTATCCCTTTGTGCTTATCTACATGTAGTTGGAAGGGTTTTGTAATTTCTGGGAACCCTAGTGCAGGGGAGGACAGTAATGTCACTTTGAGTGCCTAGAAGGCATCCTCTCTCTCCTCTGTCCAGTGGAAGGGCTGCCCTTCTTTGGTTGCTTCATATAGTGGTTTGGCAATTTTTGCAAACCCTAGAATCTAAAGTCTACAGAAGCCAGTGGCTCCAAGGAATTCCTGGACCTCCCAGGGCAAGGTGGGGTAGGTATTTTCAGCACAGTGTCTTTTCTGGCCTGCAGGAGTCCATCTTTTAGCATGTACCCCAAGTAACTTACAGTTTGTTGACAGATTTGGGCCTTCTTGGCTGAGGCATGGTACCCCAGAGCTCCTAGGGTGGTCAGCAATTCCTGGGTTTCCTCTCAGCAACTGCTTTCATTATCAGCAGCCAGCAGGATGTCATCTACATACTGAGCTGTCTCGGCTCCTGGCTTGAGTTCTATAATCACTGGTGGCTGCTGGGCCGAGAACCACCTCTCTCTGTCTCCGCCCATGTGGATGGGAAGGAGCATAGCCACTCGGACATCCCTGGTGGCATCACGGGTGAGGGGTGCTGGTGTAGCCATACTCATCTTCCAGGCGTAAGGTCAGCACCTGGATAGGACATCCATGCCCATCTGTAACCTGGGGCCCTGTCCTTTTGAAAGTAATCTGAGCTCCTATCTTGTTTAGGAGATTATGCCCTAAGAGTGGGTATGGACAGTCTGGAATGATCATGAATGCATGGGATACCCGGCCGCGCCTAAGTCCACTGTTCTTCCAGTAGTCCATGAGTATTGTTTTATTCCTGTAGATCCCTGTAACCAGGATTTCAGGGTATCTAGTGTCCCTTGCTCTTTGATCACAACAGAATGTTGTGCTTCTGTGTCCACTAGGAACTCTATTGGAGTCCCCTCCACCTTGAGAGTTACCCTGGGCTTGGGGATGGGGTCAGAACCCTGACCCCTCTAATTGTTCAGTTCTCTGAGCTCTACATTGTGAGTCTTTTGATGAGGGGTGTTGCCCCCCTTTCTGGGGGCACTCTCTTGCCTCCTTATAGTAGGCACACTGATTTTTGCGCAGCCTAGGCTGGGTCCCCATTTCTTGGGTTAGCTCCTTACTTTCACTGGTAGTAGCAATCCTATGCAGCCTGCTCTCTCTTCTGCCACGTCAGCCATAGATGCAAGGAGAATTTTAACTAATTCTTGTGTCTACTTCCTGGCAGTCCACGACTGCTCTTCCTCTGCGGTTTTTCTATTATTATACACCCATTTGGCCACTGCAAGCAGGTCCTGTAAGGACTTTTCAGCTAACTTGTCTACTTTCTGGAGTTTCTGCTTAATGATTGGGGCTGATTGATTAACTGAGGCTGTGGTAACGGCAGCTTTGCGCTGTTGGGCATTCCTTACCTTGGCCAAATTAGTCGACTTTTAGTCTTTTAAGCCGCTTTCTGGAGGCCCCCCCCATAAGAGTATGGTGGTAGACCAGGAGCCTCTCCTTACCTTCAGTAGTGTTAAAGTCCCATATAGGGAGAGTTAATAGGAAAGCAGCATCTATTTGCCATCCTCGCCCAGGATGACCTCTTCTAGGTTTCCGACTGGATTTTTCTTTGATGGATAACACCTGTAACAGATGCTGACTGATGGGTGAAGGGATAGAATCTAAAAGATTAATCAGGAGAGTGTGAGGTTTTGTATTTTCTAATTACATGTTTTACTAGTGGCAAAAGGGTAGGGAGGTATTCATGATGAGTCTTCTATTTACTTCTTTTGCTTAAGTTTCCCACTACCTCTGCTTCCCCTGGGGAAAGTGGCGTCAGGAGGGATCCTTGATTTGTGTCTTCCTGAAAAACAAAATGAAGTGGCACAGAGGGTCTGAGTAGTTTTGGCAAAGTGCTCCTCGCAGACTGCGAGCACCACATCTGGTCTCACCAGTGGTGCCAGCAGTGTTGCCTTAAGCCACCCTGCTTGCAGCCATGATGGGGGGCTTTCCTCCAGGTCCTGCCAAGTGGCTGTATAAGGGACTTGATCTAGAGGACCAGTATGTGGCCAGAACACAATGTCTTTAACCCTTAAGATGGTGGGGAGGTGAAAGGTTCTTTCTGTAGGCCATCCGACGTTGAAGGTTGGCCACTCATTTCTGCAAAAAATGATTAGTTTATCTTTTCTGACTATGAGGCTTAAGCTCTGAGCTCTAGTTTATCTTTTCTGACTATGAGGCTTAAGCTCTGAGCTCTATCTTCAACCTCTTTGAAGTGATTGAGAAAGAGGGAAAGGTGGGTTGTCTGAGTTTGTCCCATGTTGTTCATCAGAGTGGCCCTGTACTAGTTAATCAAATTAACACAAACACGAAACACAAAGCACACACTACACTGAACACACACCACACTGACAATCCATGAAGACAAAACTGAAAGTAGGATGATGGCTACCTGTCGTTTCTCAGGAACGACCCACCATGTCCACTCAAAAACACCAGAGGGATTGAGTCAGCATGGAGCCCTGGGGATTCCAGGTCCCAGTCCAGAGGGGTCACATCCCTTACAGAAGGGAGGGATTGAGTCCGCACAGAGCCCTGGGGATTCCAGGTCCCAGTCCAGAGGGGTCAAGTCCCTTACAGAAGGGGCTGGAACATCTTTTGCTACCCCTGGTTGGCAAGCCCCCAATGAGTCCACCTTGACTTCACTCAGTCTAGTCAGATTAACCAGATTCCCCTAGGTGTCCACACAAACACATATATACATACACATCGGTACCATACACTTACCCTCGTTAGGTCTCTGGAGTGGGTCTTGGGGCCTTGGGGATCCTGGACGAGCCCCCCAAATATTATGACCAGATGACGAAGTCCCCACAGACCACCAGGGAGCCAAGTCTGATGCAATAGCAAAAGAGCCTTTATTCAAGCTCCAGCCTGGACTCTCAGGGGTCCTGACCAAGCTGGTCCGAGCTGAGAGCCCTGAGCCTGGAGTTGCAGGGGTTTTTATTGTGGTTACAAGAGGGATGGGGGATTTCCACTCTCGGAGGCCTGGGGTTGGCTGACCTACTTCTTGTACTAGTCTATTGGCAAAGCTGGGGCTGGCCGGTTTGCTGGGGAGTTGGGGTTTTTCTTTCCAGGACCTCATTGGCTGTAGGTAGGGGTGCAGGTGTTTGTGGTTTTGTGGGTTTGGGGATGGTTGGGGCCGGGAGCGGCTGGAGGCTGGGAGTGGGGCAGAATTGACTGCAGGTCTCAAAATGGAGTTACCCTTGTCCTCTCATATACATAGAGACATATATTTATATATGTGTACACCCACACACATATACATACATAAAAAGAGAGAGAGAGGGGTAGAAAGAGACAATCCTTGCCTTACAATAGATCAACAGACCATTTTTGACTCTATCATGGCCTGAAAGAAATATGGATTCAGAAAAACACATACCTCAGTATAGTATTAAATACATTACGTGATATACTCAACACTGTATTATAAAATTGGCTTTGTGTTAGATCATTTTTCCCAACTATAGGCCAATTGATATGTTTTGAGCACATTTAAGGTGAGCTAAACCAAGCTATAAAGTTTACTAGGTTAAGTGTATTAAATGCATTGTTAACTTAGAGAATTTTCAACTTAAGCTGTATGAGGCAGGATGATTAAGTTCCTGACCTGGTCCTAAAAAAAGAGCTGGGTCACTGATTATCATGACAGTCACCTTCAAAATATTCCTCTTGGCCTTTTACTGACTGTACTTAATCAACTGCTATCTTCACTATCTCTTCTACCACAGTACAAAATATCACTATCTTTCTTGGACTGCTCCAGTATTTTAAGCAATCCTTTGATTTTCACTCTGAGTCACCCACAAGCTTTATACATTTTTTTAATTTTCCAAATGTATCACTTAAAAAAAAGGAATTTTAAAAGCTTCATCCTAACTACTAGTGCAATTTAGATTCTGGAAAATAGGCCTCTACATGCTGAGTGCTGGCTTATCCCTCACATGTCACCTTCTAACATTTTTTTCTTTATTATTTTTTGTATAACTGCATTAACTTTTCTATTCCTTAAATGTATGAAAATTGTTACTGATTTAAGTCTTTTTGCCACATTTTCTCTGTGCTGGGAAAAATACCCCCACACACACCCCACGCACACCAATGTATACCTCTGTCCTTTGTATTTCCAGAGAAACATTACTTGATGACCCACATTAAAGTATTAAATGCCTGTTCCTATCCATTACTCTTACAACATATTATTTTACTTTATTTCTGTAATCATTATTAATTTATTTTATTTTATTTCTTTTTTGTGTGTGTTTTTCTTCTCATTCTGTCACCCAGGCTGGGTAGACAGCTGTGGCATCATCACAGCTCATGGTATCCTTGAAGCCTTGGGTTTAGGCAACCTCTCACCTGAGCCTCCCAAGTAGCTAGGACCACAGGTGTACACCACCAAACCCCATTATTTAATTTATTTATTTGTTCATGTTTTATCCAGGTGGGAGTCTCACTGTGTTACTAAACTGGTCTTAACTCCCAGGTTCAAGTACTCCTCCTGCCTTGACCTTTCAAAGTGCTATTGTTACAGGCATGAATTACAATGCAACCCCCATTATTATTTAAAACCACCTTCTTGATTTGATTACTTCTTTATAATTTCTACCTTGTCTTAGGTGTCATGTCTTGGCATGACAGACTTTATCTGCCTGCCTTTCTATCATAAGCATAGGTATTATAATACCTAATGTATTATAATAACAGTCAAAACATATGTGTTAAATGAATAGCTAAATAATGAATGGACTATCAAGTCCTCTTCCAGGTTCAAGAACTAAAGTAACAACCTGTCATTAAGAAAAGACCTTGAAATTTCAATGTTGGAATCACAGGTAATCTTGCTATTAATTTCAAGGTATATTTTATGAACCTAATTAAATGTTTTAAAAAAATTTGAAATAATTGTATGTCTATCAGCAGAAGTAATACAAAGGAATACTTTGTAGCTTTACCCAGTTTCTCCATTGATAACATATCACAAAACTAAGGTATAACAAGAATGTTCACATTGAGTCTGTCAAGGTATAGATTAGTTCCATCATTGTTATGACCCCTTGGAGCTCGAAGTTGCCCTTTTTTAGTCACATCCACTTAACTTATCCATGCCCTCCAGTTTTAGTCCTTTGTAACCTCTAATCTCTTCTTTTCTAAGTTGTGGTTATTTTAAAAAAATTGTATAAAAAGAATGATACAGAACATGAGCTTTGGCTTTTTTTCTTTTCTTTTTTACACTCAGTATAATTCTCTGGAGATTCATCCAAATTGTTCCTTGAATTAAATATTTTTTCTTTTGATTTTCTGAGAATTTGGATGCAGTAAGTTGATTTAACTATTTATCTGTTGAAAGGTATGTGTGCTTTTTTATTTTCTTTTTTAGCTTGGGAGTTATTTCCAATACAGATGCTGTGAACACTTGTGAATAGGTTTTTATGTTAACATTATTTTTCATTTATTTGGGATGTGCCCAGAAGTGCAATTGCTGGGTTATATGACAACAGCACAATTAGTTTTCAGCAGAATTGTCAAACAGTTTTTCAGAGAAGCTGTCCCATTTTCCCTCCCCACTAACAATGTATTAATGATCTGGTTTCTCCACATCCTTGCCCATATTTTGTGTTTCCACATGCAGTAGAGCTTCCATAGTTGACCATTTCCTTGAGTTTACCTAATTTTCACAGACTGGACATGTACCATAGGTATGGATAATAAAGTAGGTCTAGTCCCTTGTGTTGACCACCTCCATATTTTGACCAGATTTTTACAGTCCTGTGAGAGATCAATTTACAGACGTATGTATGAATATATAGATATACATGTGCATATGCCTGTATGAATATGTGTGCATGTAACTTTCAGCCATTCTGATGAATGTGTGGTAATATCTCATTATGCTTTTATTTTGCCTTTCCCTAATAGTTAATGATGACAAACATGCTGTCATGTACTTATCTACAATCTGTATATCTTCACTGGTGAAATACCTTTTTAGGTCTTCTATGCAGTTTCTGGTTGGATTGGTAGTTTTTTCATTTTTGAGGGGGTTTTGTGGGTTTTCAAGTTATCAAGATACTGGGCCTTTATGACATATGTGGTTTGGAGATATTTTACCTCCATATATAGTTTTGTCTTTTCATCTATTTCACAAGGTCTTACAAAAGTTAAATTTTGAGTGCTTACACAGTTTATCAATTCTTCATTTTATGGACCACAGTTTTGTTGTCATTCCTTTGCCTAGCCCTAGACCCAGGAGTTTTTCTCTTGTATTTTTGTCTGCTTCTCTTTTCCAATATTTCTATTTTATGCTTAAGTCCATAATTCCTGGTGAGTTAATTTTTGAATAAATTATGGCTCATACCTGTAATCCTAGGACTCTGGGGGGCTGAGACAGGTGGATTGCTTGAACTGAGCTTACTTCAAAACCAGAGAAACCGCTCTCTACTAGAAATAGCCATAGCAACGTAGTCTGTACTGGTACCATTTAGCGGATGGGGAAAATGTGGTTTTTTGTCCTTTGGGAAGTGGTAAAAGTCCTGAATCTCCAGGGCAACAGAGTGAGACTTTTTCTTAAAAAAAGAAAAATATAATAATAATAATGAATGAACTTTAAGTCAAAATTTTTTTTAACTTTTGTTTTTATATTGTTTGATGGGTATTTTATTCAGACTTTTAATTTTTTCTTGGCTATAGATGTCTAATTGCCCTCCCCCCATTTCTTAAAAAGGCTATCTTTCCACTATTGAAACTCTTTTACACTTTTGCCAAATTCAGTAGGATTCTTTTCTTTGTGCCTGTTTCAGAGTTCTCTACAGTGTTATACAGATCTATTTGTTTATACCTCAACCAACATTCTTAATTACAATAGGTGTACACAAGTCTTATAACCAGGTACAGTGATACTTTTCACTTTATTCTTATTTTTCTTTCTTTTTCTTTTCTTTTCTTTCATTCTTTTTTTTATACAGAGTCTCACTCTGTTGCCTAGACTAGCATGCCATGGAGTCAGCCTTGCTCATAGCAATCTCAAACTCTAGGGTTCAGGTGATCCTCCTGCTTCAGCCTCTGTAGTGGTTGGACATAGGAGCCTACTATAACATCTGACTAGTTTTTTCTATTTTTAGTAGAGATGGGGGAACAGTCTTACTCTTGCTCAGGTTGGTCTCAAACTCCTGAGCTCAAGTGATCTTCTCACCTTAGCCTCCTGGAGTGCTAGAATTACAGGCAGGCATGAATCACTATGCCCACCCATTTTTCTTTTCAAAACTGGTTTATCTTGTTTACATCCTTTGTCTTTCCATATTTATATTTATACCCATAAAAGTGTTGCTAAAGATTTTGATAGGAATTCTGTTAAATCTGCATATCAGTTTATAAAGAACTGAAATCTTTATTTTGTTATTTTCTAATCCATAAACTATTCAATTAATTTGGATAAATTTTGTAGGAACTTTTAGTGTTTAAAATGTGTCCATTATTATTTGGAAGCATTTGAATGATGGCTACTTTACGACCCCCAGTGACTTATTCTGACATTCCTTTATCCTAATGTTTGCATTAATTACCTTTTTCATTCACTTGAGCTTTCAGTGATTTTTAGTACGATGAGTGATTTTTGGTCAAAACCTGGATATTTTGAGTGTATGTTATGAGTCTCTAGGTCTTATATAAACTATCTGATTTTACTGCCTTCCTCTGACTACTCTGGCAGAGTGGGATGACAGGGCCTTGTTACTACCAGGTAGTAACTAAAGTACCAGTTCCCCAGCAGACCTGGTGGGCATCCTGGGAAAGAAAGGGGTTTCTCACTAGTGCTGGACATTTGTGGGAGTTTTCACCATCAACATAGTCTGCACTGGTACCATTTAGCAGATGGAGAAAATGTGGTTTTTTGTCCTCTGGGAAGTGGTAAAAGTCCTGAATCTCCAGTAGACCACACATGACCGCAGCACAGCCAGGAGTAGGAGGAGTGTCTTGTTACTGCTGGGTGGGGTGTAAGTTCAGGCTCCCCAGGTCTCCCCTGACACCTAGGGGAGAGGTCATTGCTGCTCATGGTGATGAAAGTTCTGACTCCCTGATCAACGTCTCTGACATGACATCCCCGTGTCTCAGGTCTGGGTGCCTCCTCCCCACCTGGGAGGAGTAGAGGTTAGGCTGCAGGACAGACTGCAGGCCTTTGTGCATGTGAGCTGGGGTGGAGCCACAGTGATTTCCTGGTATGCCTCACTGGAGCATGTTGCCTATGTTTCTGATTTGTGAGGCTTTCACTTTATACATTGATTAAGACAAAAAGCTTTTGTTGGACCTTATATTTTGCCTTTGCCTTGCGTTCTGGAGCTGTGTTCTTCAACTACAAATCTGAAATACCAAAAAGACACCAGAACCCTTGAGAACTACCCAGAATTTACTTCCTTGGATCTTGGATTGACTTGTCAGTCTAATTCCTTCCTTCTCCCCTCTTCCAACTCTTCCTGTTTGTTTTATATATAATGGCTAGGTTGTGCTTAGTGAGGAAAGTAGGAAAAATCGTAACGCATTTATTTTAACTTTTTGGAAAGAGTACACCTAATTTTATACTGCTAATTATTGAATATTCTTAGGTCATTTATACAACCTCTCATTATACAAAATAAAGATTTTTCCATGAATGTTGCCATCACATGGAAGCCAGAAGGTACCATTATATATTCTCAAACATGTCTTAACTTTGTCATTCACAAGGTATATATTTATTTTTATAATTCTCAGCACTTGACATTTTTAATTAAAGTTCTTGTTAAATCATGAGCAACATCTGCTATCTACTGTATTAGACTCCCTGTTCCTTGAAAATAGAGACCAGATTTTGATTATACTTAGAACACCTGGTCCAGTGCCTTATATAGGAACATTACTTTCACATTTTTTTCTGAGTAAATGAGTTATTTGTGCTTGCTGACTATTCATCAGATTGTATAAAATGCTAAACTTTTTAGATCACGTTATATTCAAAACTTCTTGCATGAAAATAATAGTTGGGTACTGTAATTCCTTGGTATATAGGAATTGGTTTTGGGATCTCCTGTAGATACCCAAATCTGAAGATTTTCAAGGTTCTCACATAAAATCGTATAATATTTGCAGTGTTTTATGCACATTCTCCTACATACCTTAAATAATCTGAAGATTTCTTACAATAGTTAATACAATGTAAATTCTATGTCAATAGTTTTTATGCTGTATTGTTTATGGAATGAAAACAAAGGGGGAAAAAGTCTGCACATATGCAGTACAGTCACATTTGTTTTTCCAAATATTTTTAGTCTTCTGTTGGTTGAAGCCACGCGTGTGGAACTCATAGATTATTCAGGGTCAATGATATATTTAAATGGGTAGTACTTCTTTCAAACAGTTTAAGAGTATTTTGGAGCTATCCATGCTAAACATTATTTCTACTGCAATTCTTCTGTTTCCTATTTGGAAAGCTTGCTATTGTTCTCGCCAATGCCAGACATACTTTGTGGATTCTAGTTCAGGCTTAATTAAAAACATACGTTTCAGTTAGTCAGTCTCAGGCCAAAAATCTAATTATCTGTATTTCTGCAGAAAACAGACTGCTGAAACAAACAGTATTGTTAGGATGAGATTTGATTAGCTCATCTGTGTGCTTTCCCACTACTAAGGAATTGTAATTCACAGACTTTTGTCATAAAACTTACAATGAATTCTTAGTATTTTAATTCAATAAATGAAAGATATTTACCTTTTTCATTTTATATTCAAATGAATTGCTATGTTTTCCTGTACAGGAGCATTGAATCTGATTTCCGTTTTATCAAGGTACTATATCTTCCTACTTCTCAATTTTCTAGTGTTCGAAGTAGAGATGACAATAACATCTACCCATATTTGCTCAGTGGTAATATTGCAACTGAGGAAATTCACCTGAAAATAATTTCTAGGTTTTTGAACTGCTACGCTGTCTACTTTTCCAGTGATTTGCAAATGTTAAAAGTCTAAAGTGAAGTATGTTCTTGTGTCGGAAGGGAGGTCCGTCTTTAAATTGAGGTCATGGTGCCAGACATTGTACTAGAATACCTTGCCAGAATCACAAAACTCCTCAACAGTTTGTTCATTTATGTAATGTGTGTCGTTTGAGTACAAACCATTTGTAGAGAACTGCAGGGTGAGCCCTGAGGGGAGCACACGAACACCAGGCACACATGCAAACACATCTGCATACATCCTCATGGCATACTCTCACAGCAGGGCTACTCTCACAGCAGGGAAGAGATGTTACATCTACGTAGTAAGTCAAGCTTAAGCACAGTTATAACTTCATTTACTCACCAGTCATTTAAGCTCAATACAGATCTGATGTTTAGTGAGGAGACATAAAACAGCCATACTTGTTGCTAAGTATTGAAAACTGTCCAAACCACTTGAAAGTAGCCTTCCAGATATTGATCCCTGCCTGCCACCTTTACCACTTCCTTAAAGCCCTTCCATTTAAAACTCAGTAAGGGTTAACTCGGTGTCATCGGGAGATTTCTTCTCTTGCTTCAGTGCTAAGGCAGCTTCTGATCTGATAATGGTACTTCATTAACTATGTTGACTCTTCTTCTTTTTTAAATCTTTTTGAAGACAGAGGACTAAAGGTTGGATTCAATTTTATTTAACCTTAAACTTGATTGATCTTGTTGAGGGAAGGGATAGAATGGGCTAAACTGCTAACTCTGAGTTTTATTTTACCTTTGGTGTCTGTATCTTTCACTTTTCAGCATCTGTATCTAGAGATCAGCTCTACTGGACTGACACAGTAGGGCTTGGCACTCTCTGTTTTCTAGTCTGCAATATCTTCCTGGCATCTCATTAACTGATTTGTAGTTGTTATCCTTTCTCCAGATTCATGGTGCCTCTGTCTGGAAGCCTCACTGACAGCCCAGACGAGACTGGGTGGCAGTCCTCTGTGTTCTCATACCATCATTCGCTTCTACCTTACAGTGTTTATCCTCCCCACTGTAATGGCTGAGCTGCCCACACATCTCTCCTTCTAAATTCCATTTTCCTTGGGGCAGGAATTGTGCTTTTATGAGCTCATTTCATGTAGTTCGTGAAGAAATGCATAAGTAAAACCAGTGTACTGAAGTTTAGTTTATACCATGTTCTATTCTTAACTGTTTAAAACTTTTATTGTGGTTGTAAGACAATGGATTGAGATTCAGAAAAAGACACTAATCTGCCCAAGGTCACCCAGCAATACTCTTTGTAGGTGAACTGGAATATATGTGACGTTAAAGCCCTATTTTTGCCGAAATATCTCATTGCATTGTACAGATAGGTAAATCTATTCTTGCCATTAAGTCACTGGGCATTCATGGCTCACTGAGCAAGTCCTATTAATCTCTGACTTGGTTCTTTCCCTGGAACAGCTCATCTGACATGAACCTTAGTAACCAAGGTTTTGTCATGGACCTAGTTATCAAATTCAAAATTCACTGAAATTTTAAATTCTCTATGTCATTAGTTTAAAAGCCTGAGATTGCTACTCATGAAAGCTTTATGATTTTATTTTCACTTTCTTTAGCTATATGCTGTGTCTGTGTCATATTTTTCCTCAAAGGTTTTGCTGTCTCAAGCATTTTATGATTCCCATTATTCTCACAGAAGAATTATAAAAAGAGTACAGTACTTTCCCCTCCCCTTAATACAAATCATCTTCCCCATTCCTCTCTTTACCCTGGACTTAATATTTATTAAATTAAAAAAAAAAAAAGAAAACAGTTCTAAAGTCTGTCTGGTATACCTTATGATCTCTTTTTAAAATTTTGCTATTTCCCTTATTTCTTGTCTGTATATAGCTTTTATTCAACACTATAAAACACACCTCATAAACTTAGGCAGATAGATTTCCAGGTTTGAAAACAGCAGGAACTTATCTTAACAGTTCCCAGTTTAATTTCTGACTAACTTGCTTAATCGTAGGATAAGTGTGGGAAATTTATTTTATCTAGCTTAAGCTCAAGTTTACTCAGCTAGTAATAAAAACTAGAAACAGTAATACTCTTCAGTTCCTGGGATTGAAAGGAAGACTAAATTGAGAAATATATGTAATTTGCTTGCCAACATTTGTGAGAAATTAATAGTTATTATCCCCTTGCTGTCCCCTTTCACTTTACAGACTTGCCTCTCTCCTTGAAAATTCTCATATGAGCTCCCTTTATTATTTTCTAAATGTTTGTGGAATTGTTTCAAAATCAAACATTGCAATTTAGAATGCAAGAGAAGAAAAACTGTTTTGCCACGGGCTGTAGGGAAGAAAGTGAATTCCATTTCATCACTTCTCACTATATCCCAATGCTAGGAAGAAAAGACCATCTAAGCTTCACCTTATGGATATGCTCAAAAAATGAGACATAAGCAGGCATTGTGCCAGAAAGCAAAGCAAGAATTGAGAAACTGAATTTCAGAAAGCAAAGCAAGAACTGTCCCTTTATTAGGGAAAACTTCCACTTGTTCTCAGGATACCCTGTAACTATAAGAACTCAAGGAAGGAAATGCTCATACAATTTAAAAGGGAGTAAAAACATCTAAGCCAACAGTGTCTTAAAATAATAAAATCAGAATTATTTGAGGAATAATCTGTCATTAATCTTACTAATCCAAAAAGAGGGTTTTTAAATTTTCTTTTTATTTTTGCACTTTTGATATGGTACAGATAGATGCATGCAGAAATGGAATGACAACTGGTTGCTTGTAATGGAAAGAAGCACAAGGATACACTTAGGGTCCTGGCTCATCCCTGGTGAGCTAGAGATGTAGCTACATCACTGCTACAACCCCATCACTTAGAACACAAACACTTAGAGAGTGCTCTGTAGTTACTGGTTAAATATCCCTTGCCTTATAGTAATCAATGTGCTTTTTCCTCTATTATGATGTTTCTGAAGAGACAGATTTGTCTACTATTAACTGCTGACATTTGTAAGATTATTGTTTATATAGTATGTTCAAATCACAAATTTATTTCATCTCATGACTATATTTTAAATATCATTTAAGAATATCAATGGGTCAAATATTGTTTTTAATTTACAGACAGATCTACAAAAAGCCAGAAAAATAAGATGAAGTTTCAAACCTCAAGTAGTAAAACTCAGGTAGTAGAAGAGTGATAGTGATATTAATGCCAGGATTTCAGATTTAATGACTTGATTAGTAATCATCCATTAATGTAGTCATCTCTTCATCAATTAATAGTGAATAATATTCAACTGGGTATTTTGTGTTATTTGATGGAAGGAATAAATATAATACTAATTTTCTCTGTTTTTATAAACCCTTAAACTAATGATTATAAAAAAACCAATAAAATGGAATAAAACTTAAAATTAAAAATAGCTGGATAAGGATGGGTGTGATGGTACAGGACTATAATACCAGTACTGTGGAAGGCCCAGGAGGGAGGATTATTGAGGCAGGAATTTGAGACTAACTTAGGCAACATAATGAAACCCTTTCACTTAAAAAAATAAAAAAAATAGGCTGATGTGGTAATGTGTGGCTGCAGTTCTAGCTATTCAGGAGGCTGAGGCTAGAGGCTTTCTTGAGTTCTGGAGTTCAGGGCTAAAGTAAGCTATGATCATGCCACTGCACTTTGGCTTAGGCAACAGAGTAAGACACTGTTTCTTATAAAATAAAAAGAAACCATAAAAAGGAAAAAAAAAATAAAAGGACCTGGTGAAACAACTGTTCATGCCCCTTCTTCAAGACTTGATTGAATTGTAGATAAAGGAATAAAATGTATGTAAGGACATTTTGACAATAATTGAGATTTCCAGGAATGGTTTCCTTGAAGCACAAGGACAGAATATATATCTCATAGTAAATACAAGAGCATATTAAAGATGACAATGTACAGTAAAAGAATAGTGTGGACTTTAGATGAGAAAGACAGACCTTCACTGTTTTCCTAATTATGTCATGAATAGTTGTGTAGTCATGATTAGTAAGCTTCATCTCGCTGAACTCAAGGTGTAATGATATAAAGTGCGTTATGTAGTGATTGGTACATAGCTTTTTAAAAATAATAATATTTTTAAAGCTATTCTTGTTCTTATGATTATTAGGCTGTATTTGCAAAGTAAAATGACAGATTGTGGTAAAATGAAGGCTTAAAGGATAGGAAAACCCCAATAAGCGGGAGTGAGAGAGCATGATACACTCTTGATATTTGAGATTAAGACACACAATGGGAAAAGAAAAATGTCACTAATAAATCAGGTTGGGAAAACTGAATATCTACAGGCAGAAGAATGAAATTAAATCCTTATCTCACTATATATATAAAAAATCAACTTGAAATAGATTAAAGACTTAATGTAAGATCTGAAACTTTAAAACAACTAGAAGAAAACAGGAAAAAGCTTCTTGACTTTGATTTTGGAAAAAAATTCGGTTATAACAATGAAAACACACAAACATAGCAAAACTAAAAACATAAATGGAATTGCATCAACCTAAAAAACTTTTATTGCATCAACAAAATGAAAAGCTCACCTATGGCATGGGAGAAAATATTTTTAAGCCATATATTTCATACAGTTTTAATACTCAAAATGTATAAGGGACTCCTAGAACTCAATATTAAAAATTAAATTAAAAAATATTTATAAATAGGTAATATTTGTTTTATAGTACCTGAGTTCACCCACATAACATAAAGACCTCCAGCTCTATTCATGCTGTTGCAAGTGACAGGGTTTAATTTTCATATGGCTGAGTAATAGCCCATTGTGTAAACCTACCACGTTTTCTTTATGCATTCATCTGTTGATGGACATTTAGGTTTATTGCATGTTTTGGTTATTGCGAGTAGTGTGGTAAAACCATGGAAGTACAGATAGCTCTTTGCGGTATCACATGATCTCGTTACATGAGGGAGCTAAAATATGGATTTCATGAAGACAGAAAATAGATTGGTGGTTACCATAAGGCTAGTGGGGGGGGGAGAGAAGGGGGAGAATGGAGAATGCAGAAGCTGATTAATGAGTAAAAAAAATACAATTAGAAGGAATAAGCTTTAGTGTATGATAGCCAATGAGTTATCTATAGTTAACAATTATATATCTATATTTCCAAATAACAAGACTAATTCAAATGCTCCTAATACAAAGAAAAGATAAATATTTTAGGTGATAGATATACAAAAGCTTTATTTGATCAAATAAATACATGTGAATATATCAAAATACACATGTTATCCCAAAATGTATACAACTATATTGGATCAATAAAAAAATAGAAATAAATAAGCAATGGACATGGATAGCCTGAGCAGGATGGCTTATGACTGTAATCCTAGCACTTAGGGGAGATGAGATGGTAGGATTGCTTGAGGTCAGAAGTGTAAGACTAATTTGAGCAACCAGCAAGACCCCATCTCTTAAAAAAAAAAAATACTAGCTGTGTGTGGTGGCAAGTGCCCTTAGTCCTAGCTACTTGGAAGGCTGAAGCAGGTGGATCAATTTAGCATGGGAGTTCAAGGCTACAGTAAGCTATGAATGAATGCACCACTGCATTCATAGGGTAACACATTGAAAATGAGGCCTGCCCCCCACTAAAAATTAAAGATATGGAAATTTCCCAAAAGGGGGGTCTACATATGGACAACAGAAAACATATTCATCAAAAGATGCTCAATATCACTAAATTCAGGGAAATGATAATCAAAACCACAATGATGCATCACCTCAGCTTATTGCTCTTAGGATAAAAAGACAAGAGAATGGTATTGGCAGGGGTGTGGAGAAAAGGCTCATACAATATTTATGATAATGTAATTTGTTGTATTTCTTTGGACAATAATATAACGTTTGCTCAAAAAATTAAAAATAGAACTATCATGTGATTGAGCAATCCCATTTTTGAGTATATATCCAAAAGAAAAGAAGTCTTATGCTCAAAAAAGCATTTGAACTCCTATGTTCATTAAAGCTGTATTCAGAATAACCAAGATGTGGAAACAACTTTAATGTTTATCAACAGATGAATGAAATATATATATATATATATATATGCATGGGTATATATCACACATCCATACGCACACGTATGCATATGTGTACATAACATATACACACAATATTTTCTTTGTTTGCCTCAATAAAGAGGGAAATTCTGCCATATACAACAACACAAATGAGCCTGAACATCATTATGTTTCATGACCAGAAAAAAAGAGAAAGACAAATACTTCATGGGCTCATTTATATAATGTTTTGAAGCTAAAGTAGACTCAGAGAAACAGAGTGAATCGGGTGGTTTTCATAGGTAAGAGGAATTGATGTTCCAAAGGATACGAAGTATCTGTTATATAAGATGAGTAGTTCTGGACAGCTAATGGAGGATATTGTAACTCTAATTTCAATACTGTATTATATACTTGAAATATGTTAAGAAGACAGATTTTACATGTTCTCACAAGAAGACAAAAATGTGTCAATAATTAAGAACAAAGTTTGGGGGATGGAAAGGCAACATGAACATTTTAGCTTTAAATAATTAATTCAATGTTTTCTGAGTCTCAGCTTCTTCTAATACAAAGTACTGCCAACCAAAGAAGATTACTGTCCTGATAACTGAGGCAATGTCTAAAAAATGCTAAGCAGAAGAGTGAATGCAGGTGGTCTTTTAACAGATGACAGCCACCTCTATTATCCTCTACCGCTGACAAAAGCTGGGTATGAGGGTGGGCCTGAAGCACAACCAAATTTTATTTAATACAGGGAGTATCAGAGAAGAGCTTCTGTTTCCTTAATTATGCTATCCTATTACCTGCAAAGAAATTTAGGAGCTGTCACTGTAGCATCCTTAGTAATCAGCAGGCTTTCAAACATCTGTTTGCCAGCAGGAGAAAGTATTTCTCAGCTGTGAAGTCCTAAAATATGTACCCAAGTGTTATTTCACAATGAATTACAATTGCATTTTTCCTCTTATATATCCCATTAATAGTTCCTATTTCCTTGTCTTTTGTCGAATTTTGTCAGTGATGAGGTAACCTTTTAGCTAGTTACAAGGACGAGGTGAAAGCCCAGTAATTGAAGAAACACATGGATTTTGTTAATGACAGCCAATTTGAAAATCTCCATCTAACTGTTACTGAATGTTAGCTGTAAGACTATGTGACTTAACTCTGCAGGGTAACATGAGGATGAAGGATGGTCAATCTCAAAATGACTTAAAATCAGTAGAAGGAAGATGGGTACCTTTTTCTGACCTGTGGTCATCATTAAACTACCTAGTAGTTATTATGACATTGCATATCTGCTTTTTTTTTTTTAATGTGACTTAAAAAATCCAAGCCTCAATTCAATGTCCTAAATGGTATGTGACAAAACAAAGTGCCATGTTACTCCATGTGACATTTGGAGTGACATGTTCTCAGTTTTTTTATAGTAGTGATCTGCTGTCTCAAGTCTACAGAATAAACGTAACCTGATCCAAAAAGCATTTTTCAAACAAAAAATTTAAAATAAATCTGGACCTTTCTTCTAGAAATTTAAACAACAATGTCACGGTGCTTGCAAATAGGTCCAGGATGATTATATTAACATATCCTCCAATTGGTGCACTGCAAAGAAATGAGTTCTATCATCAGCATAGGTATTACAAGTTTGCTTTTTAATGTACATCTACAAAAGTCTTTTATGTAGCAATCACAGAATTTTTCTTGCATATATCCCTAGTATCCACCAATCAGCACTTGGATTCTTGTCTATTCCTCAGGACAATGATAATAGCATTCTGAACAAACAGCATCTGTACATCAAAAATTGTTTGCTCCCAAATCTCACAAGTCCTACATAGCATATGTAAAGATAGCAAACAATTACAATGGGATAACCTCAATCCCAAAAGGAGGCTGAAAATCTCCAACACATAAGGAAATTCAGAATGTCATAAAGAACATAAACCAAGCTATGACATAGCCTGAAATACTCAGAAATATATGCCTCTCAGACAATATGTAGATAGTAGGACCCACAGAATCTTGTTTAAGAGAACACTATTTTAAACTCCTTTAACAAAATAGTATATTAAAAAATGATATGGCTACAAGCAATGGCTATCATAGTATAACATTACTGAGCTCCTGTTTGGGAAGGAAGATGGAGCCTTGAAGAATGACAGGTCCAGAAAGGACATCTGAGCAACAGGAAGAAAGTATTATCTCACTTTGATTTGAATTGCCTTTTTAATCTGGGTGAACATATTGCCATCTTCATACTGACCACAAGTAAAATTAAATTTATTTTAATTCTCATATGTGGCATCTGTGTAAACTCAGGTACACTTATCTGGTGTTCATTTTCAAAGGCATTCAGGAGAAGAAAAGATATAAAAATATTCCACCTAAAAACGATATAATATGGCTGCCTCAATGCTTTCAAATATTTAAAAATAATATGAGGATATATATTCGTCATTTTGAATAGGAATGTCCACTATCACCACTATTATTCATTATCATTCTGGAAGTTTTATCCAATGCAATCAGGCAAGAGAAGGATGTAAAGGTCAACCAATTGGGGCAGAGGAGGTCAAACTCTCCCTCTTTGCTGATGATATGATCTTATACTTAAAAAATCACCAAGACTCCACTACAAAACTCCTGGAAGTCATCAGGAAATATAGTAATGTCTCAGGGTATAAAATCAATGTCTACAAATCAGTAGCCTTTGTATATGTCAATAGCAGTCAAGTTGAGAATCAAATTAGGGACACAATTTCCTTCACAGTAGCTTCCAAAAAAAAAAAACAAAGAATGAAAGAAAGAAGAAATACTTAGGAATATACCTAACAAAAGAGGTAAAAGATCTTTCCAAAGAAATTATGAAACTCGAAGAAAAGAAATTGCAGAAGACACTAAAATATGGAAGAACATATCACGCTTTTGGCTAGGAAGAATCAACATTGTCAAAATGTCTATTCTACCCACAGCAATCTATAGATTTAAGACACTCCCCATTAATATACCAATATCATGTTTTTAAGAACTGGAAACAATAGTACTTTACTTTCTATGGAGCCAGAAAAAAACCTATTTAGCTAAAACTATTCTTAGTGATAAAAACAAAGTCAGAGGCATCAGCTTAGGAGACTTCAGGTTATATTACAAGTCCATAGTAATCAAAACAGCATAGTATTGGCACAAAAAATACACACATATGGAACAGAATAGAAAACCAAGAGATGAAACCAGTCTCTACTTGCTATCTGATCTTTGATAAACCAAACAAAAGCATACTTTAGGGAAAAAAATTCCTTTTCAACAAATGATACTGGGAGAACTGGATAACCACATGGAAAAGACTGAAACTCCACCTTTCACCCTTTACACAAATTGACTCAAGATGGATAGGAAACTTACATCTATGACGTAAAATGATAACAATCTTAGGAGAAAGTGTGGGGGAAACTTGATGATGTTGGACTGGGCAAAAATTTTATGACAAAGACTTCAGTGGCCAAGTCAACAACAACAAAAATTGACAAATGGGACTTAATTCAGCTTTAAAACAACCATAAATATGTTTAAGTTAGACTTAGGTGTCATTTTATTCTTAGCAAAGATACACAAGTATGGCATTCAAAATTTGAAAGTAAGTTTCTGAAAGGTCATGTTTTCATGTCCATTAATAGCCAAACCATTATAAACATCAATCAAAAATCTGTAAAAGTATATGTAGGTCACTATGAACATTTTGAGACAGACTGTGTTCTTGTCCATTATTTCACTTCCAGGGAACACAGTTGGCAGAGTCCTTTCCGATTCACTGGTGCAAGTGTACTTGCTTGGCTTATCAGTGTTGTGGGGAAGGCTTCATTTGTTTCCACCCACAGATATTTTACATTTCTTGATTTTCATGTAACTCAAAACTTTCATAGTGACACAAGCAGTAAATGAGAGAAAAAACTGTAAAAATGATATATTTTTGTAAGTTACATTTTATGATATCCTGTCATTGCAAGGAAATCCCTGAGAGTATAAACTCAAACTTTCAACCTAAAAATACAATTTGGGCTAAATACATTAAAAATATTTACAATTTGATGCTGGGCGTGGTGGCTCATGCCTGTAATCCCTGTACTGGCTTAAGCTCAGGAGCTCAAAAGCAGCCTGAGCAAGACTCTATCTCTAAAAATAACCAGGCATTGTGGTAGGCAATTGTAGTCCCAGCTACTCAGTAGGCTAAGGCAAGAGAATCACTAGAGCCCACGAGTCTGAGGTTTCTGTGAACTATGACACCACAGTTCTCTACCAGGGGCAACACAATGAGACTCTGTCTCTAAAAAAAAAAAAAAAGGTCACAATTTACTTTTATCAACCCTTTATGTAGAAAATTTTATACTGTAAGTTTTTATTCCTTTTATACACTTGGGCATGAAATGAATTAATAAATTTCTCGAAGGGAGGTTGCTAATATTTTTGCAATTACATTAGAAAGAGTACAATTATTTTTCTGTTTACAAAATTAACCAATAGCATTTTTTAAATGACATATACAATAATTATGATCTTGTATTTTGGAACCATCGCTCCTGACGTTGTTCAAATTAGGAAAAAAAAGAAAAAAACATGAAAGTGTAGTTTTTCAACTGTGTCCGTCTAGTAAAGACAGTCAAGTTTAAATTAGTTTAACGATTAAAGCAAAGAAGTGAAGACCATGAACTCTGAAGAGTTCAATAAGAGAAAAAGAGACTTTCTGTTCTCCACATCTCTGGTTATATGTGTGTGTGAGCTCATCTCTGATTAATAAATGAAGGGTAGTGGGCAGCAAGAATAGAGACCATTTACAAAGTTTAAAAGTTCGAGTACTGATCATGGGCTGCATCAGAATGCGGTTGTGTAAAGAGACTACAGCAGGTGATTCAGGAGGAGGAAAAGAATATGCACAGGAAGACTGGGTTTTATATGTCACAAGGTTTTGCACTAAATGTTAATTTTTGAATTCACTATTAGAAAAGGTTGTGTCCGTGCACGCGTTTGGATGTATTTACAAGCTACAATAAATAAATTTCAATCACCAAACAAATACAGTCAAGCATGCCATTTTCAGTATACTTTTATACAAAGCATGGTTTATTCCCCAATAAACGTAACCTTTTAAGTTTAAATTTAACCTCATGAAACTAATGATAATTTTGTTAGAGAAGTCAGAATACAGGCATTTCTGTCACATTGTCTTCCAGACAAAATTTAAAAATAAACCAAAATTAAAAACCAAAAACTTGTCTTTAGTGAAACCCTGACAGAAAACGGGCTGTCAGATACTGTGAAACTTGGAAGAAATCAACACAGGGTGCGAGGGAGAATTTTTGAGGCCCACAGACAGCGTTGACTAAAAGTGGAGCTGATTGCCTTGAGGGGCCCCGCAGCAACGCTTTACTTGAAATACAAGGCCTGGGGTGCAGGAAGGCTTTGCAAGCCTATTAAAGCACAAGGTGACTCTGCAGAATGATAGAAAAGGTGGGTCTGGAAAAGGGGGGGGAGAATTGCAGAGATGCGCCATCCTTATAAGAATCACACTGTCAGTCTGGCAGGGTGAAGAAAGTATACTGGGTGGCAATCTACTCTGGAACTTCTAATTGCTGTCATCTGAGAAGAAATAGATTGACTCTAAACTACCCCTTAAAAATAAGTAACCTGAAACAAGTGAGGTTTGTTCTGGGAACGGGGAAGACTTTATTATGTGTCTAATGGAACTTCGTGCTGCAAGGGAACCTGGTAGTACCTGCCTCTTTGATGAGGTGATGTTATTCTAAGTCCACGTCAGCATCCTAAATTGAAGAGAGTTAAAGCCACCGTATATTTCTCAGTTCTATGGCAATACTATTTTTCAGCAGATATATGGACTGGTAAGAACATTCCTTCTTCAATAACAAGTAATTGGAAAGAACTGACTCAGCATGAATAGCCCAAGGTACTTGTAGTATAGTGGTTGGTTGAGTGTGGATTTTGACCCTAGACTTCTTGGGATCCAATCCTAGCTCTCTCTCATTTATGATATTAGTGAGTTCCCTATACCTCAGTTTTTCCCATTAATAAAATGGGGCAATTTGCCCCCATGTTATTGGGGCATATTCTTTGCCTCCTTCTAAAGTACCTGCTATATTCTCTTTATCTACACAACTGCATTCTAATGCAGGCCATAATCATTACTTGAACTTTTAAACTATAAATGGTCTCTATTCTTGCTACCCCCTACTCTTCATTTATTAACCAGAGATGAGCTCACACACACACACAACCAGAGACATGAAAACAGAAAGTCTCTTTCTTTCTCTTACTGAATCTTTCCCCAACCCACTAAACCTTCCCACATATGATTTATTTGAACATATAGTTCTACATCTAAAAAGGCTTTGTGGAAAGTGGGGAATGTTTTATAATTTTATGTGAAATGACATTGTGTACAGATTTGAGTTTAAATATCTACCTTGGTGTAGACAATGAGAAATTCCATAGAAAAATTATTTTGGTACTTGTTGAAGGTGGAAAAGAAGACGTCTGCAGAACTTCAGAGGACTACAGCAGTGGCATTTTGCAGTGAGGGAGACAAACTATCTCACCACACAGAAAGAGTGGGCCTTTATGACCAAGAAGCAAGGTGAAGGTCAATGGATGGAAAACTACTAGCAGCAAATATCAGGGGTGAGGATGGTTTTAAATAAATCAACTCGATAAGATCCTTGGGAAGGGAGCCTAGAGTGATCTAAGCAGGGAATTGTTGCTAAATTGGCTTAGCAAGATAGTTGTTCTAGAAGATAAGGCCTTGAGGACGGAGCCTACATGAGAGGGGAATTAGGGAAGCCTGCCTGATGTTTAGTCCAAGACAGAGTCAGGAGGTAGTGAAAGTTCTTAACTTTAACACTGGTGAGAGCACAAAGTAATAGATTTAAAAGCAGAGATTGAGAAGAAATTAAGAAGTAGCAGAATTTAGAAATACTTAATAAGTAAAACTAGGATGATTTGGTGGCCAACTAGTATTGAAGAAAGAGAATGAATTATAAGAATTATTATTTGAACCAAAGCAAGGGACAGCTTCTTTCCAATAGACGATTGATTACATTGTCCTTCATTCACAATGAACCCACAAATTAGTCATCAATTATTGGAAAAGACATATCAAAATTGAATTATTTTGTACATCATTTTTGTTGGACTTATTTCATACACACTCCTAGTATTAGGAAATTTTTTATCCCTTATTGGTCTAAATTTCATTCTGGGCTCATTCTAATTAATAGAGTGTTCTTTCTACATTCATATGCAATTGTCCTCCATTTATACAATTGGTGGCAGGTCAGCCTGAACTCCAGGAGAGCACAGAACAAATCTGATTTTCTCTTTCATGTGCTTCACTTCCAAATATGCAGGCATTTATCCTCCGTGACGAGTGATGGCTTCTGGAGATTTAATAATCCCCACCCTAAAACTGAGTATTCAGGGAACTAATTTCAAGCCCTGCTGTTTTCCGTATGAACTTCAATACAGCCTATTCAGATGCTGTTTGCAATTGTGCAGTGAAGGTTAAACCTTCATCTGCCCTCTCCTCCTGTTCATCCCGCATCACGCAGAATGTTATGCACACTCCGCTTTTTTCCAGTCTCCATTCTTTTGCACAGCTACATAGATGGCTGAAATGATAACAAGTTTATTTGCCATGGATCATTTGCTTTATGCACATGTTTACCCTACTTGCAGATCACAAAGCAAATGAAAGAGCCATCAAACGGAGGACTCAAGCAGGGACGAATATGAAGCATCAACATTGATGCCAACCGCAAGTCAACCACATCAAGCTCTAGTCACAGAGACTCAGTCAGAAGGGATGTCAGCACATTCATTTATTAATTGTTCCATTTTTATTAGGTTGTTTTTGGATTCTTAATTTTTCTGTTTATTTAGTTACTGAAAGCTTACTAGAACCAAATATAAAAAGAAAAAAAAAAAACCCACAAAAGTGAAAGCCATAGTTGCTGGCAAAGCATTTCTGATTTAAAAAAAAAATAGTAGAAATAAGGGAGCAATACAGCATGCAGTTATATTTGTTGGGCTGAAGATTCAGGGTAGTGACTAATGCAAATCACTTTATAGATCCTAATTCCAATACCTTTTATGTTATTGTCCTTGTTCCTTTTTCTTTGTCTAGTTTTTTAAAAATTCCAACTCTATTTATTTATAATGTTAGTTACTGTGCAGCCTCCTGGCTTCTGACTAATAATGATATGAATTTTCAGCTTACTATCAGATGATGTCTGTCTATTGCAATTTGAGAAAGAAAGAAAATATGTTTTCAAAAAAGACACTACAAACATTATTACAAAGAGATCTTCGATAATCTCGGCTGCCCTTTTCTTTGAGGGGGGAGGGGAGGGGAAAAGAGGGGAAAAAGAGAGAGAGAGAGATTTCTTTTGAGTACATATATTGTAGCCCCCCCTTAACTCAATTGTTTCGTCTCCTTTCCTGTCAAATTAGTGCTTTGTAATATTGTATGGTGTTGGACATGCAGTCCGATAGCTACTCATGTTCCTTAAAAATACAGATGGTTGTGGTTTGGGGGGCACACAGGGCACTGGAACTTTGCCACAGTCCTGTGGAAACAGAACTCAAGAAGAGAATTTGACAGCTGCCATCCTTGTGTTCAAATGTTTTCACAAATTTTAGTTTCAGAGCAAACAGAGGATGCTGTGTCCAATTTATCTAATTAGCAGAGTCCCTGCTAGTTTGCTGTTAACAATCTGCCAGTATTTTTTCCCCTTAAAATAGCTTTGACAAAAATTAAACATATACATTAGTTGGCTGTTTTCAATTTCAGAAGAGGACAATATTTGGCATGTTGTTACAGAGTTATACCAGCAGTTATATCCTGAGAGAGTAAGTAACAATTATGTGGACAGCCAGAAAATGTAACCAAAAACATTTAACTTGGTCATACACAGTACCTTGGTGCATCCTTAGAGACAGGCATTCTCTTTCCCCCTTTTTTCATAAAAATTAAAGTGTACATAAAATCTCATTAGCTTGGTCTGTTAATTCTCTTGTAATCAAGTGGTTTATATATTTTAGGAAGTGAAGGATGGGCAGGGATTAGAAAGAAAGCCCCCGGAGGAAGACAAACGTCTATTCAAAATTATCTCTGACGCTCATGAATGGTGTGGCCTTAGGTTGGTGACACTTCCAAACCTCAGATTCTTCATCTATGGAATGTGAATGTTGACGGCACAGTGATGCTGAGGTGATTAGTATAGACTGGCTTTGAGGGCTTAGTCTGGCTGGGGATGAGAATTCAATGACTGCTCTCTTCTGTGATTTCATTCATTGAGCTCAGAGCAACTACACGGAATGCAAGCACAGTACACATCTAAATAAAAGAGAGTAAAACTTGATATTGGTTCTTCGATATTCAAAAAATACATGTTTATATAATTATATTAGTGGTTTTAATAAAGATAAGGATTTTTAAAATTTTGCATTTAAGAAAGCCCAACAATGTCTTCACACATTGGATTTTTTTTTTTTTTTGAGTATTTGATCATTTTAGTCACAAAATATAAGCAACACTTACATCCTTCTCTGGTGAAGCCGTTCTCTTCAAATAATTTTATGGGGAGAGCCTGGAGATGTATCAGTTATAAAACATGCTAGAGAGAAAACATTTTAAAATTTATAAATACACATCAGCACTTTATACAAGAATTTAACGTCCTTACTGAAACAAAAAGTCAGGAGGTGGGCTGTCACTGGCAACGGTTTACTGCTCTGTGATAGCAGAGACTTAAGAGTTTTCAGCTTCAATGTTTCACCATAGTAGGGTTTGGAGCCCCGGCTCTCCTACGTGGTCGTCTAATATTTGCAGGATAGCTGCTTCTGCTGGAATGAACGTATCTATATTCAGGAAAGGAGGACAGAGAGTAGAGGGTGCCAAGCACATCTGTTTCTCTTTAATCAGGGAAACAAATGATGTTTCACAAGTCCCCCACGGTTGCTCATGTCTCCTTGGACAAATCTGGGTCCAGTAGTTCCTTGAAGCTGCAAGGTACCTAGGAAAACAAATATTTGGCTAGTGACTGTGCTCCCCGGGACGTGATCAGGGCAGTGTTAGCAGGAAAGGGGTGGGGTAGTGAGCAGCCGGTGAGCTGCTCTTAGTGAATGGAAGTCATTCACCAAAACAAAAGCATTTCGTTAGACTTCCATATGTTGACCTTAGAATTTAATATTTATGCTTTTTATATAGGATTACAAATGAAGAAGAAGCACCATTGACTTTTCATTGCTTGGGGCCTTTGAATTTAAATTCAGCTCTAGAAGAGTTATTTACCGAGTAGTTGGGATTTTATGAGTTCTAGTTGTGTGCCTCTCTTCTGTCTCAGAAATGAATTAACAGATGAGAAAATGCCACTTGGGAAATTGCCCAACATTTCCTTGCACTCGGGTCTTCTCTTGTGTTCATTATGATTTCCCTTCTATGGTTTCCCTGTATTATGATTTTATTGTTTTAGACAATGAAAAGCTCATTCTTGTCTCATAGCATTTGAAATTGTGTCCTTCCATTCCTCTGGATTATTAACTTCATTTGGCACCTACAGAATTCAAAGGACTTTTTGCTTTATTTTTCTGCCTTCAATAGTTGCTATTTTATACTTGTCTTAAAACAACTCACATTTACAAAGAAAAAAATTAGGAGGACTCTGAATGCAGCCAGTAATTAAATAAACAAAAAGCAGGGGAAAAAAAAAAAGAAAAATGAGTTTCTACTGAATAAAAACTGTGAAACTTAATAGCATTTGTTTCTCAAAAACTATGTACCCAGAAATACGTTATAAATCCCGGAAAATTGTGGATATTATTTTCTGTCATGCAAACGTAGATTCTTTTCTACTTGGTGAAATAAAATGAAATGTAATTATATGCTAAACATTTCACTAATTGGAAATCACTCACTCAGAAAGAAACAAAAATCTACACCACGTGGGGTACATAGCTTATCCCTAGGGCTAGTGTCTAACTTTCTGAAATTAAATTCATTGATATTCTTCTCTTTTGCTTTGCTTATTTCATCTCAAAGATGATAGCTCTTATCATGATTGCATCTCATACTTCTGAAAGAAATTTTTGGTAATTTTAAACTGATTCAAATGCTTTGTTCTGTTTACTTCAGCCAAAATACCAAGTGATTATGTATCTTTTAATATCACCTTCTCCTTTCCTGAGTACTGTGGTGTACAAGAGCTCCATATTACCTCGTATACCCACCACCAGTGATTTTCACGGGGGAAATTAATGACCTTAGTAAACCATCTGTACTCTGCTTCCTGCAATCTTACCTGTGAACTTTCCTTCTCCCACTGCCGTCCCACCCCATTTTCCTCTCAGAATGAGTTCTAGGCGCTGCCAGTGTCCCTCTGTTCATCTTCCACTGCTTCCCTTTTCTTCTCTCGTCTGACTTGAACTCTGTAACTTAACTCTGATCTCTTTCTTAGTGCCAGATGTGTGTTCACACTGATACCCCAAAATATTTTGCTATTTAAATGCATATCATCTTTCAATCAACTTTCCCAAGGCTGACTTTGCCTTATCTTTAGAAGTCAAGACACCACCCCAGCTTTTAAACATCTATCCTGGGCGCATCCATTCATGTACTCCTCCATGCTTGAAGCCTGGTAATTATGTGTCATCCTGTCATCCTTTTTATCCACCTTGGCTGGAAGTTGTTTCTAACTCCTTAGCCTTGCAGCTTTTAACGTCTCCTCTCCTCTCCTCGTCTCATCCCACACCTACCTGCCCTCTCTAATGTATACTCCATATTTAGGGGATTAGTAGTAAAATTCAGCTACTCCAATGTGTCCAGCCAATGGTCTCCTTGGTTCTCCATCCAATAACTTACATGAACATTTCTTAACATACTGTGTGTCTAATACATGAGCTGTTTAACCCATAAATGCTGCTTCAGGTGAGCATACATGGTCAACGTGGAAATGGAAGATTACTTCTAGAAGTTAAAATATAAGTGGAAATTCAAAGCCCTGGCCATGAATATAGCACGGCAGAGGAGTCCGCTACAAGACTGTGACACTGCAGAAGAGACTGTGAATTAGGATAATGATACTTAGCCGGGCATTGTGGCAGGCACCTGTAGTCTCAGCTGCTTGGGAGGCTGAGGCAAGAGAATCACTTAAACCCAAGAATTAGAGGTTGCTATGAGCTGTGACACCACGGCACTCTACTGAGGGTGACATAGTGAGACTCTGTCTCACAGGAAAAAAAAAAAAAAGAATAATGATGCTCTGAAGTGTGTACATGCTAGGAATTGAAACTCTAAGCATTACACGAATACAGTCAAATGATTGTGCTTTTCAATTTTTCTTCTCTAGAAACTCAGGTAAGCAAGACATATTATTGAGTTTGTTTATTTATTTCAATGGATGCCTCCAAATATTTTCCATCAAGCCACTTAGGAATTAGCTTTATATTTCTGAAGTTTCTTCTTTATATAATATAATATAATTTTCCAAACTATCATATTCTCGACCTGTGCTTCCCATCTTGTACTACACTTCTGCACTATTACCAGACATAACGCCCAAGACACACTTAAATTGGGGAGAGAAAAAACATGAGAAGAAAACACGTAGCTTAATGTCTTGCCGTATTATTTTCCTATAAAGCTTTTCTTTTTTTCCAGCAAAGAAGATACACTTTAATTCATTGAGCCTTACCTTTCCCCTTGAGAAATAGTAATTTTGATGGATGGTCAGAAGGAGTCTTCCCAGTGGAATCATTTTCATTACCATTGAAGTACCTGGCTAAGTGGGTGGTAGTTTTCCAGGGATGCTAAAGGGCTAAGCAGGATCTTGGCTCTCTCTCGTCCTCTCTAATAGACTATTTCCCTTGAAGGGGCTAATTTCTGTCCATGCTGACTAAAAGCCACCCCCTCTGGAGAATCTCTTCAGTCTGGATAAGCTTCCCAAATGGTTAGAGAGTAAAGGAAGTTTTTGACTTAATGAGGTTTATGTTAGTAATAAATTTCTAATTTCACGAGGACATATGTGCACTTCATTCATCTGATTCTTGTCATATTCTTTATTTTTTTATTTCACGTTATTATATCCAAAATTGCCTTTGTACAGTTTGAGTCATAGTGAAGTAGGTCTGCATATTCTCTTTGTAACTCAATCGGCACTAATTAGAAGCATTAATGACATTGAAATCTTGTCTCTTCAGGTGTTCAAAGAGTCATTAATATATTCAGGCTTTAGGTAATTTCCAACACTTCTATTTTGGTGCTGTGCCTTCAATAATAGTTATTTGTGTCATCTCCTGAGTCAGAGCTTCATTTCTGGGGGCCAGGTGGTAAGACAGCAGTTGTGATAAAGTATCACTCCTATCACGGGGAACATGTCTTCCTTGCGGTCTATTTCAATATATTATCTCAAGTTGCAGGTGGTATTTTCAGGCTTAGGATAATGGGATTATTATTAATTCCTAGGTTGCTGAAAACATGGGTTACTCTGTGTCCTTCAGAATTAAGTTCACCTAGTTTTTAATAATTTATACACTTAAATGGATTCTTAAAAATCATGTCTCTGCTCTTTTGAGATATATATATATATATGTATATATATATATACACACACACACATATATACAAACATACACACACACACCCCATATACATGGTTGCATTTCACTACTGTCTTATGCCAACCATCCTAGATCTATTCTGAGCTATTAATCCTTTCTGGAAATGATTTGAAAATCCATCCGTTCATAATGTTTTGCTATTCCCCAAATGGTAGTGGTTTAGATATAGATTCTTTGTTATACCACACAGCCTCTTCATGTATAGAAATGTGAGTCAAAATATCAAGAGAGCCAAACAATATACAGGTAGATATTTTATCTTACTTTAATTTCCTTAAATCTTACTATAGACCTGTATCCCATCACTCTAGAATACAGTGCATCTGCTCAAAAAGTAGCAATGTTCTTATAATTTTGCAAGGCATCAAAACACATATCTAACATTTGGGATATTAAAGTACCACACCCACACCAACACACACACAGACATACACACACACAAACAGTAAGGAGCAACCTGAAGCGGGAAACTATTTCATTCACATTTTAAAAGGTTCTGAGAAGTTGATATAGCATCAATTGGAGGGTGGTACTAAATTAAAGTAACAGAAGGTGACCATGCAAAGTCCAGGCTCACTATGCCAAAAGCGATGCCACCCCCGAGGATTCATCTATGCTTACCACATTATGCCCTAGAACTTAAGAAATACTTGAAGTTTCTTTTCAAACTTCCTAAATCCCCGTGTAACTCTGTGGGGTTTAGATCTCACAAAATTTGTATTTAACTGTTAAAGTCAGTTCTTATGTCTTTGTAAGTCAGGTTTCTGGAGACTTTTGCATTTATCTGCATCATAAACTGTCCACAGACTTCTTATTTTGTCACATGGAGTCTATTTCTGAACTTCGGTAAGTCTCAATTTCCTCATTTCTTGTAAAAATAGAAACCCCTTGTGAAGCTCCCAGCCCAGTTTCTACAGGCAGGTGAACCCTGGGAGAGCTCCTACTACTTGTTTTCACACGCCCAGGTCAATTCACATGTACGCTTTCTCCTCGTTTAGTTTCCTTTTTGTTAATATTTCCCTCTTTCTTTCTGTTTTCCAAAAATTCCAAGTTCATAAACCCAGGAGGGTTCTGCTTCATTTATCTTGCGAACTGTATTCCAATAGCATTACTCGGCTTATACTAACCAACTAAACTATAAAGTACACATTGAAATAACAGGCAATTATATTCAACTGGCCATTTTTTTATAGATTGCCTTTTATTTGAAGCATTAATATTAATAGAACTTTAATAGTAATGTTACTCATTGACTGTAAAGATTATATCTTCTGTTCATTGCTAAAGTGCCTGAAGCAGGGCTGAGCACCCAGCAGATAAATACTTAACAAATGTGGACACAAACACAGACACACACACAGACGCTAAAATATTCCTTGTTAGTTGTAGTCATTTCAAAATGCTTTTGTCAGAAGAAAGTAGAGAGGTGATGTGTATGGAATATCTGTCTGTTACCGGGCCACATATGGTGTGCATAATTAAGCCTTCCCAGTCACCAGGGAAAATTAAGTTTTGTTGTCCTCATTCTAATTATGGGAAAACTAAAAGCTAAAAATTAGAGTTATTTTACCACCTAAAGTAAATAGCATTTGTGATGGGTATGTGTCAATTTCATCAGGCTAATTTGGTCAAACATTACTCTAGAACTGTGGCAGGTGTAAAAAGTGTGGAAATGTCTAGAGCATTATTTAAAGCTAGTCAAAAAAATCTGTGAAGATTTTTTTTTTTTTAGTGGAGATTAACATTTAAATCAATATACTTTGAGTAAAGCAGATTATTCTCCCTACTATCAATGGGTATAATCCTATCCATTGAAGGCCTTGAGTTAAAAAGAATGATGTCTTCTGAGGATGAAAAAACACTGCTAAGAGAGGCCTGCAGTTGAAGAGATGGCAACTCTTCCGTAGTCTTACCTAGGTCTTCAGCCTGCTAACCCACCCCAGGGATTTGGGATTTGCAAAGTTCCCACAGTTGCATTAGCGAGTTCCTAACAGTTTCTCTCTCTTGCCCTCTCTCTCTTATCTGTCTCTCTCTATATATATACATATACATATATATAGTTAGCTCTGAAATTAAATAGTGATTCAAATTTTGAAATACATACAAATTTGTTTTTATGTAATAAAAATTGACTATGTTTTAAATAATGCTCTAGGCATTTCCACACTTTTTACACCTGCCACAGTTCTTGATGGGTAGCAGATAATCCAGTGTCATACACTCAGGGTAGTTCAAGCCATTTGATGGTAAAAGAGTAACAATATTAAAATTGTAACTCACTTTTGTTGGACCATTTTTGCTACATTAAAATACATGTTTAATGTGAAAAATTCAGAATGACATAAGTTAGAACTAAGCTATAAAATCAGTAAGATTGTTGTAGTGATTAGGAGAATGACGGGGGCTTTGTAGACAAACAGAGTTTGTTTTTTTACTTCAAGGTGTAAGCCACTTCAGTGGTTCCAGTATTTTGGTCAGAGGAGAAACGTAATAAAATATTGATCCAGAAAAGATTCCTTTGATTGCTGTTCTGAGAATAGATTTTTGGTGAGGCAACTGAAGAATTACAAGGACCGGTTAGGAGTCTAGAACAATCAACGAGGCAAGAAAAGATTACGTTAGCTTGGACCGCGATGATAACAGTGGACGATATGACATCAGAGTATGAATATTTTTTAAATGGTATATATGTATATACAGATTGATAGATAGAGATATATAGATAGACATACATACATATTTTGCCTAATTGAATGTTAGAAGTGAGACATAGAAAAACATATATATCTTTTTTTAGTCTGGGTAAATAAAAGATAGCATCATCCTTGTAAGGGATGTTGGGGTAAAAGCAGGTTGGTTTGGGAAGGAGCAAACATTCATAGCTTGGTTTTGGACATGTAATGCTTTGTACGTCTATCACACATCATGCTGTGAAGTAGGCACATCCCCATGTGAATTTAAATTCAGGAAAACAGTCTTACATACGCCAACTTGGAAGTCTTCAGCATAACTATGGCTTTTATAGCCTTGAGATTAGCTGAGTTTATCTGGAGAGTAAGAGTGAACAAAGGAGAGGTAAAGTCCTCTTACTGATACCTGGGGCCCTGCTATTGCCTTCTGTCCCTGGGATCAGGGATGTGAGAAGGAAATATGGTGAAAGTTGAACAGTAATGGACCTTGAGACAAGAGGGGAAGCAAAACTGATCAGTTCCCAGAAGGCCAGGGAAGAGTTCAGACATGAAGAGAGTCTGCAAACTCTACAAACACATACAGTATCACCTAGGGGTCAAAGTGAAAGGTGACGGGATTAACCAACCATAGGTTTTAGTAATCAGGAAGTCACTAGTCACTTTAACAAAATCTCTTCAAAAGTACAGTAGAGATGAAAGTTCACATGATGTAAGCCTAGGTGAGAAGAAAAGGAATGTACTAGAGTTCGACACCACTTTCAAGAAAATCTGTTACAAAACTAACCGGAGATATTGAATGATAATTGAATGATACAGTGAGACTGAGAGTTTGTTAATGGCCTATATTTGATAGTAAGTTTAAATATTAGGGGAAAAATTTCCCATAGAAGAGAAATGAGATAATGACTTAAATGATTTTTGTAAGGAGAAGATAGAATATTAGATATTTATTTAATTGGGAGTTTGACAAAAGACCTTTTAAGTAATTGTAGAAATGTAGGGATATAATTTTATTTCTATTACTTGGTCAGTGTGTCTATCACATTGAGTAAAATGCAAAAAGACACACATGTAAAGAGGAAGGAACAAAGTAGAACAGATTTTCATACATAGCCATTGGAAGCATAGTTCAGTGAAAGTAAACATCCTGATAAAGAAGCCGATAAGCACACACAGGAATTCCCCTAAATAATTTCCCTGCCTACTCGAAATTCAGTAATATACCCCTAATATATTATTTTTCATATTCCGAAATTATGAAAAATATTCTGAATATTTTTCACTATGATAAAATTCTCTTTTGAACATTCTCATGACAGAAAACTGTGTTCTCACCTTAGTAATTTCCTAGAGGTTATGGGTTCACTTTGTAAATAAAAAAATTTTTTTCTTTATTTTTTTGAACATTATATAAATTGAGAATTTCGCAGAGAATTTTTCGTAGAGACATAAAGATGCCCGCTGGTCTTTAATCATTTTATTTTAAAATTTAGAACTTTAAGCTGAGTTCTTATAGTGGACATTAAATGAACCAATAATAAATTTTTAAAAACTAAGTACTGTGTTACTTCACTGTGTTGAAAGGTGAAGATCAGTGTGGGGCAGAAAAATTAGGTTTATGATTCATGTGAACATCAGTTGTTTTATTGTGAAGTGTCAGTAAACCATGGGAAGAAAAGATGTTTTCATCTTGCCCTTACTGTTTCTGTTTCACACTGGTATAATTAAGACTTGGAGCTTAATTATAGCAAGCAGGGACTTTTTACCAGAGGTTAAGACAAAAATGATTCATTTGTTAAATACACTCAGGTGGTAAGAATTATAATTATTCATGACTTTATTACTCCGATTTTCTTAAAAACCTGAAAAGGGGCTTTAGAAACAGTTGTCTGTGTATGTCCTGATTTAGTGATATTAATATGGCAACGTTTTTGTTTTATATGTTTTGTAATAACTAGAGCTTCAAGCAATATTTCAGATTATTGGAATAAACTATGAATCATAGATTTTATGGTGATTTTTTTTTCCTTTGGAGACAAAGGCTTACTCTGTCCCCCAGGGTAGAGTGTTGTAGCTTCTTAACTCATAGCAACCTCAAATTCTTGGGCTCTTGCCTCAGGCTTCAAAGTACCTGGTACTACAGGTATCCACGACAATGCTTAGCAAATTTTTCTATTTTTAGTAGAGATGGAGTTTTGCTCTGGCTCAGGCTGGTCTCAAACTTCTGAGCTCAAGGGATCCTCCCATTTCAGCCTCTCAGAGCTCTAGAATTGTAGATGTAAGCCACCATGTCAGGCCAATCTTATGGGGATTTTGGACATTCAGAGGATGAGAATCATAATCTCTTTAGATTGTAGGTACTGGGGTGGCACCTGTGTCTCAAAGGAGTAGGGTGCCAGCCCCATATGCTGGAGGTGGAGGGTTCAAACCCAGCCCTGGCCAAAAACTACCACTATATAAATAAATAAATAAAAACAAATAAAAAATTAAAAAATAGATTGTAGGTACCTAAGAGAGTGTTATAAATGTAGATAATAACATGAAAATAGTGAAAATAGAAGGCAGAATATTGTCCTTTGGAGATAACAAAGGAGTGTGTGCAGCGTGGAGTGATAACTTGCTGTGTTTGTATGCTATGTGGGGTATCTCAGCAGGAAACAAATGTACGGTCTGAAACCTAGAGGGAAAAGTCAGTGTTTGGAATTTAGTGCCAAGCTGGCCCAGCCACTGAAGCTGATGTATCTAAGTGATATTTCCCCTGTGATGTTTTACAATCCTCTGCTCTGTTTCTTACCAGTCTTTGGGACACGAATAGAAAACTGTGAGTGCCTCCTAGACGTTGGGTGTTTTGCTAAGTGAGGTTTTAGTATCATAACACTACTTTCCTTTAGCTACTCCCTTGACTACAGACTATCCTTGCTTTACAAGTGAAAACCCTGACACTCTGAAATCTTAAACGTTTTGCTTACTGTTACAAAACTAACAAAATTTTCCTAAAGCTCTGTTGGGCTTTAAATTCCTTATTCATTTCTCAAAGGAGTAAAGGCATATATCCAATATCTTGAATATCTTGCTATAATGATGTGTGTTTCTTTTAATCTCCAAATACAAATAGGGAAAACTCAAAATGAGGACATTAAATCTATTACTTTCCCATTCTTAAAGTTGCTTAGCTGTGTTGTGACTCTCTAGGGCAAGTACATTGTGAGGACTGGCCAACTACTAGATGTTAAGAAAATACACATACTGTATTAATTTTCTACTGCTGTGTAATAAATTATCACATTTATAGGCTTTAGCAGGAAAGGAATCCTATGGCTAAGCAAAGCAAGTGAGTTGGTAATCAGTTCAGGGAGGCTGGTAGGGGCTGATTACATAAGCCCACATGGATATAGTATTAGCTCTCTGTTGCTTCTGTAACAAATTATCACAACACAAATTTGTTATCAAATAGCTCCATGGGTAAGGAGTCTGGCACATGTGTCACTGGGCCAAAATAATTGTGTTGCCGGGGTCTTATTCCTTCCAGGAGGCTCTGTAGAAGAATCTGTTCCCAAAATCATTCAGGTTTTTGACATACTTAAGCTTCATATTTGTATAGGATTGTGGCCCTTGTTTCCTCCCTTGATGTTGGCTGAATGTCATTCTAGAGGGCACCTGCATTCCTCTGCTTAAGCTCCCCTTTCGCCAACTTCAATGCCAACAACAGCAGGCCAAGTTCTCACATTTTGAGTCTTTCTAATCCCTTCTTTTATTTTCGTGCTTCATCTCTCTTCAGCCGGAGAACATTTTTTGCTAGGAAGTTTTCATGTAATTAAAGAGAGCCCCCCTGGATATTCCAAAATGATCTCCCTATGTTAATGTCTTCAAACTTTGATTACATTTGCAAAATTACTTTTACCCTGTTAACTGTTCACAAATTTAAAAACTGTGTCAGAGTTGGGTATAGGAAGGTGATCATTACACTGTCAAGTCTTTTTTCTGTAGACATAATGACTAGTATTATGGACCTGATTGGATTTGCATTCTTGAAAAAGAAAACCACATGTGGATATTAAACAAATAAAAGCAGGAAGGTTATTTTCAAAGCTGTTGACAGTGGTCAAATTGAGAGGTAATGGAGGTATAATTTGGAAGGGACGGTAGAATTCATAGAAATATTTGAATTTGAGATACGTTTTGAGGGGACTGATGACAGGACAAACTGATATGTTAAATGTGGGTTATTAGTAAAAGTAGATGCAAATGAGAATAAACTTTATGGAACAATTTAGGGAATGGGGTACTTTCAGGAGTAGGATTTTTAATCTTTGCTGTTGTTCCATACGTTTTTCTTTTTTAGGAAACAGAGTCTCACTATGTCGCCCTCAGTGGAGTGCTGTAGCATCACAGCTCACAGCAACCTCAAACTCTTTAGGTTTAAGCAATTCCCTTGCCTCAGCCTCCCAAGTAGCTGGGACTACAGAATCCCACCACAACGCTTGGCTTTTTTTTTTTTTTTTTTGCTGTTGTCATTGTTGTTTAGCAGACCAGGGCCAGGTTTGAATCTGCCAGCCCTGGTGTATATGACTGGCACCCTAACTGCTGAGCTATGGCACCGAGCCACATACAACATTTTAGCAACCTACTTAAGCCTATGACACTTGTCTCAGAACAGTTTTTTGAAATACATAATACGTTTACAGGTAAAAATCCTTCATTTATTGAAATAAATATGTATTTTTAAATTTTGACATCATATGTGTGCTTCTTCATTAGTATATTATATATGATAGGAAGAATTCTAAGGTGGTCCCAGAATTCCTGTCCCCTGATATATCATCTCTTCTCTTATAGGGTAGCCAAACCTATGAAATATTTAATATAATTAATGTCATTCCTAGGAATAGGTTAATGATATGACAAAGGTAAGAGGATTTTTGCAGAGGGTATTAGGTCCGTAATCAACACATTTTGAGCAATGACAAGAATCTTGGGTGGACCTAGCCTAATCTGCCAAACCCTTTATGGGAATTTGTAAAAGTTTAGAGTTTAGAAGCAGCAGAGATACCATCCTGTGCTAATCTTGAAGAAGGACATGATGCATTGTAGAACTGGAAGAAAGTGAATGCTGGTAATATACGAGATTGAAAGAGAACTCGCACCTCAGATGACACACAACATCCCAGATCTAGCTTTATTGCAGTTTCGTGAGACCCTGAGCATAGGCTCCAGTTAAAACTTGCTGAGCATCTTAGGTCATTTGAAATCACTAAGTTTGTGGCTAATTTGTTATGAATTAAGAGCTATCAAATACACATAAGAGATCCAGCAATAGGTCCCATAATACCCAAGATGTTACTCGTTAGTATAAACTTCATTTTTAGATTATCTGCCACACCTATAATACAATATGAAAAAATCATGAAAAATCTGTATTTTCTCTTTGTAACAAAGTCACAGGAACTGCTCTTGTACTACGGTTCGTTGCTGGCATTTTTAGTGGAAGAAAATATAAAATTTTAGTTACAGGCTAGTGAAAATAAAAGGGTATTCTTTCTAGCCTCAATTCCCTGAATTGCACACATGAATTAATTGGGGATAGAGTGTGAACTCAAGTGAAAAAGAGCCCAAAGGTTCTCTCTGTGTAAAAATGTGCACTAGGTGACAAAGGTTTTAAACCAACTCTAAAAAATGCATTCACCGTAAACAGCTACCTGGAAACATTCATAAAACAAGGTGACTTTTCATTTATGCTGTAGTATTTTACGTTATTGGATGCAAATAGGGCAATAGTTTGCTAATATTTCCAAACTTTTTTTTTTATTTAGACCACTTTCAAAAAATAAAGCACATCTCTTGACCAAAGACATGAATAATTCTGCTTAAAGACCAATTGCTCTGATTTGATTAATTCATATTTTATGTCTATATTAAAACATGACTTACACATCATCAATATGTTCAACTATTATGTGCCCATTATAATTAAAAACTTAACACCTAAATCAGAAATTAATCCATATGATTGAGAGGTGGCAGGGATAATTTTATCAGAAATGGAGACACTTAAAATTGATATTCGTGTATGTTAAACAAATGCGTTTTCTGCATGGCTTATGGTTGCACATTGGTAAGTAATTTTACTGTCTCAAAAGCATAGAAGTCATAACATTGGGAGAGAAAGAAATTAACTTTAGAGACAATATTTAGTTTAGCTACTGAGGCATATATGCATAGTATGTTTCATTTTATTTTTATTTTGTTTTTATTTTATTTTTATTTTTATTTTTATTTTTTTAGTCAGGGCTAGGTTTGAACTCGCAACCTCTGGCATATGGGGCCGGTGCCTTACTCTTTTGAGCCACAGGCACTGCTCTATAGTATGTTTTAAAACATAAATATTTGACATCATTCTTTTCACATTTTTTTGAAATTTAATGCTCTAACATCCTAAAAATACAAGGTGTGTATTTACCTTATCCCTTCAGTAATATTCTTCCCAAACTACAAGCAATAAGAAAATGTTAAATCACGGGGAAATGCGACTTAATCTCCTCTGCTTTGTTGCCATCTGATTCCTAATGGGAAGAAAAATCCAACGTCAATATGTGAAGTTGAACAAAACTTAGCGAGAATTGCACCAATTTAGAAACGTGCTCAGCACCTCCTGTCTTTTTAACACAATTATCATCCTTGTTAAGTTCTGTGGGGTCTGCTTAATGAGCTGCAGATAGGTGCCTGGATCAGATGTCACCTTTGCACAATTGGAGATGTGGAGTCAGCTTTTTTCTTGTCTTTTCCTCAGTGCAGCTATAATTCTCATCACGTTGGCTGTGAGTGTTGCTAGAACCACTGTGCTCATTTCTTGTGTATTGAAAGTCCAATTTATTCTATGTATCCATGAGTCTCTGCTTCTTGCCTGATGAAACTTAGGTTTACATTTCTCTAAGATTTAGTATTTAGTCATCCCTTTTTATAATAAAATAAAGCCTTTATAAATGTTATAAAATATTAAACATTCAGGAATGCAGGTAGAGGGCATTTACGAATTCTTTGTACTGTTCTTTTAACTTTTCTTTGAAGTTGGTACAGAAATTATAAAATAATAATGCTTAAAGAGAGAGTGAGTCATGCCGGAAGAAGACATTTGAGGGCTGTTCATAAAATATCCAGCCATGTAGTGTGAAAAATAGAGACATACATAGCTGGGTGCTTTCCGCATCCCTCATGCATGTACCACAAAGGAGAGAGGTGGTAGCCCATCATTAAGAGAAAACTTCAGTTCATGGAATACTCGTTTTTCACTCTCCACAGTAATTTTGGCACTTTTCCCCACAATCCTCAGGTGTGGTTTTTACAGCCCAGTGAAACAGTGCCCACAAGCAAGCAAACAGGAATTTCAAATGATAAAGAAAGCTGAAAACCAACATTCATGAAAAATCTGTTAAAAAATAAACACAACAGAGAAATGGATGACAATCACCAAAATCAATACACCCAAACTTAAATACTTGAACAAGGAGTCAATAAGCAAATAACGGGCTTTAACATAAGCATGATTCTTAGCTTCAGAGACTTCAGAAGACATCATATTCACACACACACACACACACATACACACACACACATACACCTTGCCTTGAAAGCATCACAGTTGAAGGCTGTATAAATTACTTATATCAATTTTTAATAAACGAGTAAACATATATTTATAAGGCCTACATTTAAATGATTAGATTTGAAAATAAATATTTAAAAATCTCAAACTAGTAGACAAAATTCATTTAAACTATAAATTTATGAAATAGCAATTTCAGCTCAATATTTCTCCCAAAAATCAGCAGAAAATAAAAAATATTTCTATAAAGAAATGTAGTGACATTGGAATCCAAACTTGCCTATTTAAAATTTCCTAGAGAAAAATTGAGATACTAGAAGTAATAAAATATTCAAAGAAATTGTTTTAAAAAAATGTCTAACGATGATTAAAGATACTATTCATCACAAGTAAATCGTTCATTACCATTAAGCAGCATAATAATTATGACATATTTGCAGATAAAATGAAACATCTCAGAAAAGTAAACTTATACAAAATCTTAAACATTTCTTGAAAAACAAAACAAAGTTTTGCTATAGAAAAAGATTTGATTAAAATTATTTATCCAAAGGTTAGCACTTTGGCAGAAGACAATAGTGGATTTAAGTTCATTATGGCAAGCAAAAATTATTTTTTACCTAAAATTTTAAACTCATATTGATCTACAAGTATAAGGGACAATTGAGACTTTAAATAATTAAGGAATTCATTAAAAATAATTAAATGATTTGAAAAAAATCAGGAAATATATAAATGATCTAACTTATATAACAATAATAAATTCTTAATTTTGAATTCCAAATAGAATTACTTTCTTTTCTTTTTTTTAATTTTTGAGACAAAAATTTCACTTTTGTTGCCCTGGGTAGGGTGATATGGCATAACAGCTCACAGCAACCTCAAACTCTTGGGGTCAAGTGATTCTTGGCTCAGTCTTCTGAGTAGGTGAGACTATAAGCACCTGTCACAAGGCCCAGTTACTTTTAGAGACAAGGTCTCACTCTTGCTCAGGCTGGTCTTGAATCCCTGTGCTCAAGCAATCCATTTGCCTCGATCTCCCATCATGCTGGGATTACAGGTATGAGCCTTGGCACCCAGCCTAATCACATGCAACGTTAGCGTATTATATAGTTATCCACCTATGCATATATCTGAAATACTTGTGACTCGATTTTATAAATTAATTTGTAGTATGATTTTCACCTCAATTCTATATTTTCCCATAATAAAAGTGTTGCATATTTTTTATTACTTGTCTTTGTAATTTTTTAACATCTGATTCTTATTTTATTGTGCAGCTCTGTAGTAATTTATTTATTTCTAATCCTATTGTTGGATACATTTTTCCTTTTTTTTTTTTTTTTTTGCTATAGGCAGAATATGAACTGAAGATCCCATTCTTGGCAAGGGAAAAGACCCCCAGAAAAAGGGGAAAATAAAAAAAAGTAAGCTAAGTGAAGCAGAACAAAGGAAAGTTAGCTAGTTTGCCTTTAAACCAACCAGTGCTAAATTCCTTATCTGAGCAAGTTTCCTACTCTTCTTAGAAGCCTGGCCTGTAGGGAATACAGCTTACTCACACCCATTTTGAGACTGTAAGCACTCTGAAGGAATAATGGTCACAGAAGATGCTGTGTGCAAGGCCTAGCAAGAAACATTAACTAGGCCTCCTCTTGCCTAGTCAATGGTGAAAGCAAATACCCATTGTGGAGATTTGTATTTGGTCAGGGCAGAGATCAAGGAAACAGCTTGAGCCTTGAAATATGGGTAGGAGGGCTTATCTCCCTTATCAAAGAGGAGGACCCTCTGTGGTGGTGATGAGAGGAAAATTCCTCTTTCCCACTGATTCTTCAGAGGACTTTGATGCCAGTGGCATTTTACTCCAAGGTGAACTCATGAGTTTTAACACCCCCCCAGTAAAACAAGAGATTGCCCTCACACTAGGTTCAGGTTCCAGATTTCTCCACACTACTCAGACCCTTTAAGGCTAATGTTTATAGAAACAGTAGAAGCTGATATGCTTGCTCAGAGACAGTGCTGATGTCTTTGTTCCCTTCCTCAGCTTACCCTTGGGGCTAATGAGCAAATAGCCTTCAATAAAAGCTAAGTGGAACTGACAATCAGAGCCACATTTAAGAACCCCACAGTCAGTGGTCCCCTGTGTTCCTGCCTTTGAAAATTCAATTCTCTGTGTCTTGTCTATTTGTCTCTCATAATTTCTAACTTTACTATTCCTCAGTCGACTGCTGCCAGATCCACAAGTCTTAATATACCCTACCCCTGGGGTGAGACCCCAGCATTTTACTATAATTTTTCAGGCTTTTTTTTTTTTTTTGGAGAGATTTAAAGTGTAATATTAGTATGCAGGAACTCTGATCAGTAAATATTTATGAAACTCCAAAAATTGTTACCTAATGAATTTTAATAACTTACATTCAGAGCAAGTAAGAAAACACCATGTTTTCTAAAGAAAAGATGGAATGAGGAGGAAGTTTTGAAAATGAGAAGTAGAGGCTGGATGTAGGAGGGAGCAATTTAATAAGAAAAGAATGAATCAAAGGGTCCTATTAAAATCTGGGAACTTGGGCAGTGCCTGTGGTTCAAAGGAGTAAGGCGCCGGCCCCATATGCCAGACGTGGTGGGTTCAAACCCAGCCCCAGCCAAAAACTGCAAAAAAAAAAAAAAAAGCTGGAAACTAGTGTGGAGGAGGATTATAACCCTAGTTCCCTGAGAGGCCTAGGCAGGGGGTTCACTTTAGCCTAGCAGTTTGACACCAGCCTGGGCAAGAGTGATACCCCCATCTCTTCTAAAAATAGAAAAATCAACTGTGTTGTGGTGCGAGCCTGTAGTCCCAGTTACTGTGCTAGGGAGGATGAGGCAGGAAGATCATTTATACCAAAGAGTTTGAGCTTGCTGTGAGCTAGGCTGTAGGCTGATGCCTTGGCAGTAGAGTGA
This sequence comes from Otolemur garnettii, assembly GCF_000181295.1. NCBI lineage: Eukaryota > Metazoa > Chordata > Mammalia > Primates > Galagidae > Otolemur > Otolemur garnettii. Next base: position 52,536,447 of record NW_003852396.1, read on the forward strand.
GACTTTGTCTCAAAAAGGGAAGGGAAGGGAAAAGAAGGGAAAGGAAGGGAAGGCAAGGGAAGGGAAGGGAAGGGAAAGAGAGAGAGCTGGGACCTACAGATGAAGGTGGAAACTTGGAAACTTCAGGGAAGGAAAATCCTAACCAGTCTAACCAGCGGCAGCACACAGAAACTCTTGATAACTCCTTTCTTACCGTTCCTGAGTCATTTATATTTTAAGGAAGAATAGCACAAAAAAAGTATCTGAAAACACAGCCAATGCTTAGTGAGAAAATGATACCAAATCCTTTAAATTATAGAGATGAAAGTTTCTGAAGACAACCGTTTCATCCTTTGGAAAAAAATGAATAAGACAGACCTACATTAAGAGCCATACCTCAGTACCTATCCTAACATTCAAACATGAAGGGAAGGTGAAGGCAAGTGGTACCCTAACAAGATTTCATTTTCTAACATTATCTAAACATGATATAAAATTGAAATTAAAAAGAAGTTATATAATTGACTCTTTACCTCTGACCTGAAAGAAAGATTTCGCTCAGAGATAGATTCAGATTTTAATCATGCAAAGGGCAATGCTCCCAGAGAAAAAGAACTCATTATTAAAAGCTGTTTTCGTCTTCCAAGTTTGGAAGTCAAGACTTCATAGTGTTATTAGTTAATAGGATGAAGAACTGAAGAATTCAGTGCAAAAAAGCAAAATACAACTTAACAAAAATCAGCATCTTATTGAAAAAATGGGGAAGGAGCAAATAGAATACATGAACCTACTTATCCTTCTGTTTTTCTTTCTTTCTAGTCTCACGACATTATCCACTTAGTCTTTAGTTTCACACATGTCATGTGCCTATCACTGATTGTCTTGTGAAATATTTTGTGCAAATGTAATGAGATAACAGACAGGAACATTCCTTAATAACAGCAAAGGGTTGTGTGAATGCTAAGTGGGATTATTAATATTATCCACTTGGATCCCCAACTATCCATTCCATATTCAAAATATATAGTTTTAAACTCCCCAAGTGTATGTGTTCTTCAGTGTATAAATTTAAACATGCAACTTTAATGCATCTCGTATTGAAGGAATTAAAACATGCGTTTTGTAGAATGTTGGCATTTGTGTTCGTACATTCAAATAGCTGATTTTCACTCCTCAGATTTCAGTCTTGCAGTCTAGATTCCTAAGAACATTTAACTACCAACAACCTAAGGACTGAAGAAAACATATCAGGTGATAAATAAGCCTAATAAAAAATATAAAATACACCATTGAGTAGATAGAATTTTATAGACACTTGGAATTCAGCAATGGCCTTGAGAATGCTCCTATTTGCATTGGCTGAGATGAACTGCTCTGCAATTCAAGTATCCTAAACTCAAGTCTTCTGACTCCTTTCAGAGTAATAAGTTCTCCAGAACAAAAGAGAAAAAGATGCAAAAACTAAAAGAATAAAGAGAATTTCTGGGATAGATATTTTCTTCCAAGAGTTTATTAATTTACCTTGTAGAAATGATCACTATGAGAAAGCAGAAAAGACAATAACTAATATCAGTGTCTGGATAACAAGCAGTGTATTGAGGACTGTATGGAACTGAACAGAAAATACACATACAAACTTCCCTCAAAAGTTCACAGTGAGAGTTTGATTGCATAGTCCATACTGCATAGTGCAAGTTTTAGTAATGCCTGGAGATTGCATTCTTACAGAAAACTACATTGTGGTTTTCTTGCCTTTTAAATATTTTCTTTGTGATCAGTGTGTTAAGGAGAATTTCATACATTGTACATAACTTTGATATCCTCTGACATTCAGATTTAAGCATGTGAACATAGGATGGCTTTTAAAAATAAAATTGAAACTATTCATTACAATCTTCTATATTCTCAGAATTAAACTACAGTAATATTGGAATCTAAAGTCCAATGATTTACAGTAATCCTGTAACACACTTAAAGAACACATCCCCATGGTAAATGTGTAAATTACTTCTCTATGTAAAAGTCTCTTCACTTTAACTTCTTTTTTAAAATTTCAGAATATTACAGGAATATACACGTTTCATAATTTGCTTTTGTACATTTTAAGTCAGTTACCTGCTGCTACTTATTCAGATTCTTTTGTTTACAAGTGGAACAAACTTATCTTCAACATTTCAGCATAAAGGAAATTTACTAGTCTCATTGAGTATTTCAGAGTAAATCTACTGACTTCAGATATGGCTGGACCAGTAGCCCAAAGGATATCTTCACAATTTGATAGGCGTTTCTTCATGTCTTGTCTTTTCCCCCCATACTTATTCTCAAGTTAGCAATTTCCATGCAGAAACAAATGGCATACTGGAAGTTCTAGAAAAATTTCTCCAAAACTAACAATGCCTGTAGAAAGAGAATGTCAGTTTACCCCACTATCTCTTGAAAAACTTGGACTCTCTGAACTGTTGGGACCATATATTCCTCACTGAATGAGTGTAACCCTGTAGACAAATCTATGAAATCCTCTAATTGATCCATCCCACATGACTAAGACTTACAAGCGTGATTCTCCTCAATAAAATAATATGCTTTTTCTGGAAGGGTAATGGATGTGGGCAGTAAATCAACAAGTAGTTATTACAATGCACATTCCTTCTTCCATGCTATTTATAAATAACTTCCCTTTGAAACTCAACTCCCCTTATGAGAAATGAAACGTATAAGAAGAAGACAAGAAAAAAAAAAAAGAAAGGTAAGGGTTAAAGTATCTATTTATATAAGTGAATTTAAACAGATACCAGGTTTTGCTGGGGATATGTCAATGTTTATGTCCCATTTTCCAAACATATGTTTGGAAATTCCATTCTCCAAATTGTAGTCTGACTTGTGCTGAAATCTAATCTATAGAGTTTTTCTCTAACTTGACTTTTCCTTTTCCCATAAATTCTAGGTTCAAGTGCATAGTGAAATAGAAACTTATTAAGTTGCTGCTAGTCAGGCAGCAGCACTACAAAGGGGATCAGAACTAAGTTAAAGACCCAGCTCTGACAGTAACTGCCCTGTGATGTTGGGAAAATGTTCTTTGTGACTTCAGTTTTCTTATTAGGAAAATGAAGGAGTTAGTAAAATCAATGTGTGTGCCTCAGTTTACCCAGAAGCAAAATGAGAAACACAAATCAATTATTCCCTACTTCCAATAAAGTATTTATTACTTTTGTGCCCAGTTACATTCTGCTTTACTCAAGCATATTTTATCACCCCACACTTTTCAGTCCTGTCACTGGAATAAACTAAATAAAGTCTATCTGGCCTTGCTAAATGCTTTCCTAAGTGGTATTAATGATTTGCTTTTAAATGAGCCGCTCATTTGTATAGAACTAACCTTTGGGGATTGCAATTAATGCTACAATTGTTTTACACAATTAGAGGAAATGGGCAGTGAATCTAATTTTGTTTTTCTTCCCTGTCTTTATGCTGTAAAAATGGCCACTCTCAAAAAAAATGTACATTTGTTCAGGTTTGTGGGTGGAAAAATAGGATATTTAGTTTAGTCTAAGCAAGCACATTTTGTAGAAAGTGCCAGTAGCTATAACTCATTGATTTTATTGGTATGACATTAATGCATAATATTTGAAGAATTGATTTTTGTCAGTGCTATGCAAAAGAGTCTCCTTGTCTCTCTAGACTTTAAAAAGCCTTAGGTCATGAATCTTGAAAAACCTTGTGCTGAAGCAAAGAGAGGAGAAGGAGAATTTGTACTGATGACCCTATTAACTGATAAGATCTGTTTTAACTATCTTTGATCATAAACATTTCACATTCAATATCTAATGATAGGGTGCCAGTATATAGATACAGCAACACACTATATATTTATCTCTCTGGTCTCTAAAATAATATTTTGATAAAACTATAACATATTTCATTACAGCAAGGTATTGCCAATGAATAACTTTTATAAAAACAATGTTATCAATATACTATGTTGAAAGAGTAAAAGGTAGTGTAGTCAATCTTCTTTAGAGAAACTTTTGATATAGTCTCACATTATCCTTTTCCTGGTTAAAAATACAGTTTCCATAGAGGCAACCCATGATCAATGCAGTGAACCTTAAATATTTCTTTAAATAGTGATTATTTTATCATCATTTCTTGTATAAGGATTACTATGGTCTCAATAATCTTCAGAGACAGTACAAAAAAACCAAATTTATTTTGAGACATAGTTTTTATATTTATTAAGTTTAACCTATACTTGTATTGGAGTTTTTAATTAAATTATATAAAACGCCATTAATTTATACATTATTTTTTAAAAGTCCTACTATTTTAGATTTCATTTTAATTTCATTTAATAATGTTAATTAAATATTCACTTCATGTAAATTGCTACTTAGGTTTTTATTTTTCTCAAAATGCTTAAGCAATCATCACATAGAACCCTTGGTACACTAATCCAGCTTCCCCTACTGCTTTAGGGTTTTCTAGATTCTGTCTAAGTTTCTATCTGGAATTAATTTAATATCAATGTGAATTAGTGTAGTTTCATAATACCTTGCATTTTAAAAAGATAGTTCTTCCTCATTATTTTCCTTTTTCAAAGTTATCATGGGTATTTTCTTTTTTTTTTCATTATGAATGATAGAATATATTGTTTCTAATTATTTTCAAAAATTTTACTTGATAATCGATTTCCATTAAAATTAATAATTTGTATTTGATATAATTGTCATATTTACTACTGTGAATCATTTCAACTATTTGGTACTGCCTGCAAGAAGGCTCTTATGATCCTTCATGAATGTCATATTTAGAGATATAACTTTAGTGGGCACACCAGATAGATACCAGTTTTAGGTAAGAGAAACCAAGACTCTCATTCTCAGATTATTAGAATAACATAATTGAAATACATATGAATACTAAATCTTCCAAAACAGAAAGGCATTCTGGATGAGTGTAAGATTTAAAGGTAGCCTATGTAATCAATGGAAGAAACAAGTAAGTTTCTTTTTACTTTCTCTCAGTAGTAAAAAGAACACACTCAATTTGAAGTATATAGAGCTTACTAATAGTATGCAATGACCGTTGTAAGGGAATGGTCATTTCAACAGAATCCATTCCAGAATAGCTGCATGTGTAATCGAGAGGTACCTCTCATAGTGTATGATTTATGACTCTTACAGGGTATTCCATACAACTTACTTCTATACGAGTACTGAACCTATTTGCACACTGCTGGGAAAGAATCATAGTATTGTATATGTGAGCTATGCAGTGGCTCCAATGTTTTCTTGCTTACTGAAGCAAATCTTCTGCTGAAGCTTTTTGTTTCTTTGGAAGTGGTTGTGTAAGTAGATCGGTGTGGTAAAATGCATCATCCTGAGTATAAGCTAGTACTAAATATCAAAAGAGAGTTAAATTCATGATGTTTGTTTATCCAGTTCATTAGCCATTATTTTCAAGAAGCCACCAATGACTTCATAAATTTTTACCTTATGACAAGTGAATTTATGTTTATTATAAAATTACTGTATACACCAGCATATGCTATTGTATTTCATTCATTGTATTTAATTGCATAAATTCAATATCTCAAAATAATTCTTGAAATAAGCCCCTTTAATTTGAAGTGAGTTGTCTAAGATTGCATAGTCTGTAATTAAAGGAGCTATTATGACCTCAAACTTGTTTATATTCAGAATTCCTGATTTACCACCTCATCTATCCCCACAGCTTCCCTATTCAAAGTGAGTACACTGAACACCAAAATTATAGATGGAATATTAATTGTAAAAATTATTGTCAATTTTAAAATCTGTCAATGCCGGAGGATTCCATTGTTATTTAATGACCACATGTCTAAATCTTTTATCCTGAGGTGAAGATCACTATCATCATGTTGAAACCATGCCAAGATATCATTCAAAACAAAACCAAACAAAACAAATATAACTACCATTTTCTTTCTGTATCCATTGAAATACAGCAATGCATCTTTAGTGACAGTGATACGTTCTGAGAATTGGATTGTTGGGCAATTTCATCAGTGAGTCAACATCATTAAGGCCTAGATGATATAGTCTATGACACACCTTGGCTATACCGTGTGATTGCGCCTAGGCTACAAACATTCGCAGCATGTTCTATAGGAACACTGTAACACAATGGCATTTTTATGTCTAAACATAGAAATGTACAGTAAAAATATGGTATTATAATCTTATGGAACCACTGTTGTGTATCAAATTCACAGTTGATGAAAATGTCATCATGTCGTACATGACTTATATCCTGTTCTTGACTTCATGAAGCCCAATGTGGCTTCAGAAACTGTTCCATGACTCATTTCTACACCAGCTTTAGTCTTTCTTTGTACCTGGTTCTAGAGGGGCTGTTGTTGGCTGTAGCAGAAGGCTGTGGTAGGAGTGGAGGGATTTCTGCTGTGATTCACAAATTCTGTCCTTAAAGATCTTGTTTCTTCCATTAGGTTTTCTTTCTCCTATATATTTAATTTAGCAGATACCTTTATTTTTTATCCCTTATTCTAAAATTAAAAAATTTTTTCCTGAATATTTCAGCTCTGAGTTTCCAAACTCATTAATATTGACATACTGGGCTAGGCAATTTTCTTTCCTTGTGGAGGTCTATCCAGTGTACTATGGGTTGTTTAACATATTGGACACACACTTCTCAGTTCTATCAGTTAAAATATCTTTGGATGTTGCCAAATTGCCCATAGTTTAAAAGTAATGAGTTAGCTCCTTTTTTTCCAAAGTAAAGGTTCTTGTTACCTAGTATTACTTTTACTGCTCTCATTTATTTTACCTCACGTTCACTCCCCAGACCACTTCCATTTGGTTCCGGTAACTATCTTGGTGCTGACATTTCTCACTGACATTGCCATTAAACTTCCAATGGACAGATCTCTTGAATACTTCTTTCCTTTAAATTTGGAAACATTTAACATTGCCAATCATCCTCCAGTTAATGAAACTACTTTATCTACAGATACAACTTAAAAAATAATTGTGTTATTTGGCAGTAGTTCTCAACCTGTGGGTCACGACCCCTTTGTAACAGTGAAAAGACAGCCTGCATATCAGATATTTACATTACGATTCATAATGGTAGCAAAGTTACAGTTATGAAGTAGCAACAAAAATAATTTTATGGTCGGGGGTCACCACAACATGAGAAACTATATTAAAGGGTCACAGCATTAGGAAGGTTGATAACCACTGTGTTAAGGGATGAGAACTGATATTTATCCTTAATTTATTATGTGTTGGTCTCTGTACTAGTTGTTTGTTCCATATATTTTGTAAGTCTCACAATAACGGTAGAGTAGGGATTATTGTACACATTTTACTATGGAGTTGTTTAAATCTACTTTTTACTTTTTCTCAGTCCAAGCATCTATTGTGGGTTCAGACTCTCTAGTTCTTCTATTTCCTTTTGAAACTTGCTCAGGAGACTTAACCTCTGACCTATTCTCTTTCTATCCACAAATCCCTCTTTCCTGCTTTCGCTACTTCCCTCCCTGTGCTCTGGTTACAGGATGATGCAGTTCCCTCACTTGCTCCTTCTATTACACCTCCAAAGACAAGCATCCCAGCCCTTTTCATTTTTTTGATTTCACTGGTAATTACCAGAAGAGTAATAATGCAAAAACAAAATGAACAAAATAGTGGTGAAGGGACAAATGCAAAGTAAATGGAAAGTCATGAAAATCACTATAATAGTTTTGTTTTTAACCAACTTAAGATGCTTAAAGTGACATTTACATTTATTTTACTCAGTACATATTCAAATGAGGTCACATGTTTAGGTGCAACTTCTTTCCCAAACTTTATTCCCTCCTATTCCAAATGCTACTGCCCTTGGACACAGTCAGGACAACAACAACAGCAACAACAAAAAGTCAGAGTTGGATTCCCTCTCTCCCTTTCAGTTACCCCCTCTTCCCCTTTTCTTCCTCTGCTGATTCTTCCCTTTACCATTCAACAATTTAGTGTGTAAAATCCAATGGGTTTTCCCCTGTGCCATTGCCCTACATATAAAATTATGGAAGAATGGAAGAGACATTTCAAAAATTTTAGATAGAGTCTTCCCTTTTCCTCAACTAGGAGGAGAAATTGAATGTTGCAGTTTTGACTTAAAACATCTAAGCTCAATGTTCACCAGAAATGGTGTTAGTGTATTATATATATCTATCTTGGCCTTGTCAGCTGATTTCTAGGAAGTTAAGCAGCTTTTTGAAAGCAGCCTCTGTAAGGTTAGAAATTGGGATACAGTCCCATCTTCATGTTAGACATGACCTTGGAGCTTTTTTTTTTCCATCCTGTGATCACTGAGAAAATTAGGCTATAGTTCAGGTACAAGGTAAATCAATAAACCCTTTAAGTGGAATTGGGTTATCTGAACACTAATTTTAAGCCATGCTCCAATGTCTAAGTGAAAAATAGACTCCGTTTTCTCTAGCAGACTTACAGAATGAAACATGTTTGGCTCTTCTGAACTTTGTAGTGGGAGGTTTTCAAAATGTGTTTGCTATTAATGGAACAAACAATATCTCAATTTTCCTAAGAATTCTTATGGCAATATTAAGGACCATAAATGATCTTGGGTTATTGGTATATATTATAAAGTGATCTCCAGAGTCAATTCCTTGTTGATATTTTATAGTATAGAGCATTCACATCATGTGCAGTATGGTTTGTAAATACAAAATTACTTTACAGAAAATTAGTTGCTATATAGTATTTTTGAAATAGATCTATGAAGGATAAAAATGGAATATTATTTCTTTACTCAACTTCCACTTCATAAACTCTACTTTAAATAAAAATGAGTGATTTGTATTTTTAATATTCAAGATCTGACAATTAAGTTTGCAAACTTGTCAACATGAGCTTACATTGTTATTACCGTACAAACAACTCTTAAGGTTTCATAACCTCAGTATATCAGTGTCTCCCAGTTGCGTTCATGCTGACTTGCGGCAATGTCTTGCTGAGTGGCTCATTATTGTTGTTGCATGCTTTTGTGTGCCATTGCAAGAATGCCAGAGTTTGAATTTGAGCAATGGACAAACATTACATTTCTTGTTAATCTTGGCTGGAGTGGAAGTGAAACCAGGTAGATATTAGTTCATGTGTATGGGTATAATGCCATGAAGAAAATTGCAGTGTACAAGTGAATTAAGTGATTTTTGTTGTTGTGGTGGTGGTGGTTTTGTTTTGTTTTTCTGAGGGAAAAACATTACTGATGCAGAGAGATCAGGGTGGCCAGTAACGAGCAAAACTGACAAAAAATTGTAAAAATGTGTCACATTGTGCATCAAAATTGTCAGTTGACTATGAGAAGCATAGTAGACCAAATAAATATCAATAGAGAAAAGGAGAATCTTAACTGAAAATCTTGCCATGAGAAAGGCATATACAAAAATGTCCCAAAGGAGCTCAGTTATGAATGAAAGTAAAGGAGAGTCCAAGTTCAATAGGTCTTTTTTTGAGGCAAGGTGGTATTTTGGGCTATGTTATCATTGGTGATAAAATATTGGTATATCAATAGGACCCTGAAACAAAGCATCAAAGTGCATAAACTCAGCCAATTATCCACAAGGAAAAAGTTCCATCAGTTCAAATCAAGAGTCACAATGATGCTGCTAACCTTTTTGTGATATCAGAAGGATTTTTCATTATGAATTTTTACTAACTGGACAAACAGTTAACCAAGTTTGCTACTTAGAAGTGCTGAAAAGACAGGGTGGAAAGTTAGATGAAAACAACCTGAACTTTTCTCCAAGAACTCACAGGTTTTGCATCTCAGCGATGTATCAGCTCACATTACACTGTCTATGAGGGAGTTTTTAGCCAGTAAACAAATAACTGTATTGGAACACCCTCCCTTACTCACCTGATCTGGCCCCAGTGACTTTCTTCTTTACCTGCAGATAAAGGAAATATTGAGAGGAAGAATTTTTTATGACATTCAGGACATCAAGGATAATAGGATGACAGCTCTGATGATCATGCAGAAAAAGAGTTCCAAAATAATAACTTGGAAAGGTGAGCTAGGTGTTGGCATCAGTGCACAGCTTCCCAAGGGGAGTACTTAGAAGGTGACCATAGTTGTATTTAGTAATGGAGCATATAGCTAGCATTTTTTGCTAAAATCAGTTCACAAACATAAGAGTGATATTCAGTCGTGGGGCATGTAGTTACCATTTTTTTTTTCCAGAACGAGTTTATAATCTTAATTGTCAGATATGCATATATATTGACCAGTATTGGTGATAATCAGAAAAATAATTCACTCTTTCAAATATATTTTCAAAAAATAGCTGATTGGCCACTGTTAAAGTTTTACTATCCATATTTCTTCCTGACAGCTCTCCCAATTTTTTCAAACTTCTTCAAGCATACAGAAAACAACATGCTAATGACAGATTTTATTCTTTCTTGTCTCATGTGGCATAATTGAATGAGAATATGACTGATCTTTGAAATAACATTAGACTATTAAAGAGCTTTTAAAGTAGGGTAGTTTTTATAGGCTTAAATTTTTCCTGTGAAGCCCAGATGGCTTCAATGATACAGCTTCTGAAAAGTTACATAAATAATATATGAATGGTCAGTTGCAGAAAGCTTCCTTCAGTGAATATTTTTACACATTTCATCTTTAAATCTCAAAGTAGTACTTATAATATAATCCAAATGAGCCAAAAAAGCTGTTTAACACTATCATTAAAATGTAGCAATATAGGGATTGAAATATAACAAATTCAAAATGATACTTATTAACCCTACTTAACTGGTGAGGAAAAAATGAATGTAACTGACTGATAAAACAAGAATGAGAAAAGTTTTACTTGGTATAGAAGTATCACTAAACCTTCCTTAGCGTTATATAACGTTTTAATAGTCTTTAACTCTTATAGTTTTTACAAAATTTACAACTCTAAATGGACATGATAAATAATGAATTGAAAACTTTCATGAACACATGCAACAGACTAAGAAAATTTTATGCTAGCAAATGTTGCCATAAGAGTGTTGCTGTTAGGGTCTCATGGAAAAGCAACGTCATGAAGAATAAGCATGCTTATTGAAATTGTGTTTTAAATAAAGGTGACCATCTGCTCGCTCAGGCAAAATGGCAAGCTTTCTTTATTTACTGTTGGTTTATATCATCAATCTTGTGCATACACACTATACAGCAATGACCTCATTAACATTCATTACAATCCCTCTGCACATGCACACTAGACATCAATGACTTCCCTCTGCACATGCACATTGGACATCAGTGACTTCATTAATCCATTTAAACATCTTGTGACTACCCGCCTTATAAGTAGCTCCTTCCTAGTAATCTGATAATCCACCCAACATACACCTTTAAGCATAACCCTTTCAACATAACCCAGTTTAACATAACTTAATGGAGAACATGTTGTTAACCATTACTTCTTTTGTTCTTATCTGATGAAGCCTGAGACTATGGAGGAAAGAGACAGATTGAAAGTCTGTTCTACTGACCTTGCTATTTGGAGGCATTTACTTAGATCTTTAAAACAAGGCATAATTAAGAAACTTGTAGGGCATACAGAAATTGTGTGCAAACCTCCACTCCCATGTGGGCCTTAAGTCAGGGGGTTTTTGTGCCTGCAACCAAGGCCAACCTTAGGTTGGGAGTGTTTAGGCACACAACCAACCCAGCCATATGGGATTCTGCCTCAGTTCCTCACAAGTATGCCTGCACAAAGTCTTTTCACTGCTCTCTCTCAAACAGCTTTTTTGACCAGAGGCATATAGGCCTTTCACCTATAAGCAAGTACATAAGGAATACATTTATTTTTATCTACTACATTTGTGACTTTTTTTTTTTTTCCAGTTTTTTGCCAGGACTAGGTTTGAACCCGCCACCTCTGGCATATGGGGCTGGCGCCCTACTCCTTTGAGCCATGGCACCACCCTACATTTGTGACTTTTTAAAGTTAAGCCTCCATCCTCAGTGACCTGGAATACTGTAAGAGACTGTCATGCTTTCACTCTAAACTTCCTCTTAAGTATTCTCCATGTTGAACCTACCAAAATCTCTGAAAGCATGAATTACTCTCAACATTAACTTCTTTTTTGTACTTATAATAATATAATCATAATGCAATAATAATAAAATAATAAATAAATGATAAAATAAATAAATGAAATAATAAAACCCAATAATTTTCCTGGTCTCACAAAGGTCTCTATCGTCCTATCCTTATCTGACCTACCATCTCAGGTAGCGACCCTCTCCCTTTCTCTGGGTACAGCAGATCTATTCATGTCCTTGAATACCCAAGACTGCTGTGATCTCAACATTTTCACACATATTCTTCCCTTTGTCTGGAGTTCCCAAGCCTCTGCTCTTTCCAAAACAGATATTCTTACATTCTTAAAATTTTGTGTCACTTTCAGCAACATCCTCCCTGACCATTCTAGGTAAGTCTGTCTGTATCTTTTTCTCATTATTCCTTATTAATTTGTTTAGGTTCTGTGCCACAATTTGAAAATATTTGCAAACATGCATGTGTTGCACAGGCTTAGACACATGTGTATCTGTTTACAAATGGAGAGAGAGACAGTAGGGAAGGAGAGGATTTCTAGGTAGATATGTACAGTGTTTTTGTTGTTTTGACTTGTTATTTGACCATTGCCAACTCTTTATAGAGTGTATTATTCTGTAAAATATATTCCGCATCTAGGATAACGAATGTTTTTTATATGTTTTTATAGTATCTATGAATGTATAAAAAAATTAAATTTTAATTTTACAGAGTTAGAAGGTTATAAACCAACCTTTTGGAATTTCAATTTTTCTAAACAAGGATGGACTACAAGCTGTAGAAAATACAACCTCCTCTGTACAGCTTGTGTTTTGTTTCTTTCTTTCTTTTTTAGGGAACATACTCTCTGTGTGCCTGTTGTAATTGTAGTAAAACCAAATATTTAATTATATACTCTGACTGAGGCTTAGGTTTTATGTCCCCAACTATTTCTAAGCTACTCAATAGAAAGCTCCGGTCCTACACATTATTTACTGTTAAGAGAACTATCCTACATATCTAACATAAATGAAAGTTCTTAGGTGGGTTTTTATTTTAATATATGTCTAATACCTTAGGAATGTATCAGGAGAGAACAAGGTTGGCTCAAAGGCATGACTTTCAGTCCCTCTGGAAAGCACAGCACATCTCCCAATATTAATTTACACTTGACAAATGAGGGGTGAATTTATTTGTAAGAGAGTTCATATCATCATTGAGGAGCATTTATTCTCCCTTGAAAGGTTATTTTCTGCAAAATAAGATATAGTGCTGTATCTGGACATCCAAGCCTGCTCTGCGAGAGGAGAATCCTTGGTCTTCAGACGAAGTATTATGTCTTCTAGCTAGGAAATGACTTGTGAGAGGTATTTGTCTTTTCTAACTTCTGAGTGTGGTAACATTTTCAGTGAGCTTATATGGAGACAACCACAACTGTTAAGCGAGTTTATTTTCACTGTGTTGCAAAATAAAATATGGATAGGTAGAATTCAGTTATTGCCTTAGTTGAAGGAATTTTATGTCATAAGAAGACAAAGGATTTCATCAGTGTCAGACAAGTAAGGATTCATACCCTCCGCTCTGCCCTTCATAGCTTCCTTTGCTCATATATTAAAGCACACCTTTCGATAATAGGGTAAAATTTTAAATGTCATAGTAGGTATTCAAGACCTGGCCACCTTCTGTAACAACCACATAAGAATGTAGACAAGTTACATTTCATAAAACACCGTAGAACTGAGACCCAGAAATAGAAAAACTCAGTAAGTCCAAAAATGGTTTTATTCAATTTATTGTTCCTTTCAAAAATATTAATTAGTTCTTAACATATGTCAGCAACTCAGCTAGGTACAAATTGTTGAATAAAATCACAGCTGTATCTTCCCTCTGCACTCCTCTTTCTGTTGTTCCCATTTTAAAGATTTTTTATTAAAAATAAAACTAGCTTTAAATGCTTTATTTTTTTAAAGTATATTATTGATATGAACTTCTTTTTTTCAGTCTTGGCATTCTCATTGTTTTTCCAATTATGAAATCATTAGAATGTGTACACAAGCTGAAAGAGAGTCATAGGATTTGAAGGAAAAGCAGGGACTCTAGTCTGTCCCCCATGTGGTCTGGTTGTGGTCAGTAATCACTCACCACGATCCTTCCCTACTAAGATTGCAGTCTTTAATTTGATTGTCTTCACCACTAGAACATAAATGCTTAGCTGTCAGAGTCATGTCTGCCTTATTTGCTATTATGTACTCATGAGACACATCCACTGGATAGCTATTGAAGGAATGGATTGACAGATAGTGAATATTTGCCATGACTATATGTGTTATGTAAGGTATGGTCTGGACGTTATCACTTAATTTTGAAAACTGGTATAAAAACAAAAGAAAAAGACATAATTTAAGGGTCTATATGGCTTTTAAATGACTGCCACTAAAAGTGAGTAGAAATGAACATTGGAATGTAAAATGCAATTAGTTTCACACATTTTCAGTAAATTATCAGATTGTCAAAGGAGTTTTAGGAAATCAAGATTCTCAAATAAACAAGCCCCTTAATTTAGTAAAGCTGACCTTCTTCGCTACCTACTGATGTGTGACAGGAATAAAGTGATTAACTCAGCTCCCAAGTAATCCTTTAAGTACTCCCAGTCTTTAATTTAGTCTTTAAGAAATTTAGAAACCTGCCTACAAAATGCACTGAAGTGAAGCAGCTAAGCTGTAAAACTTCTCTTCGTCTGTCTGTCAGCCTGTCTTCTAATAGGTAAAACAATTCTGTAAGTATTGCTTACAAAAGCAAAAGCGGAAAGCTATTATGAAATCCTTAGACAAATATTTAATCATCTCCTGAGTAGTTAAAGGCTGGTGTGATGTTAAATGATGACATATACTTGGCTTTCCCACAGTCTTACCATTCATAGTCAGTATGTACCTTTTTTAATTTGGATAGAAAAGATATGTAGACTAAACCCTAGTGGGTTTGCATTTTTCTCTCTCTTTTAACAAATACTGCATTATTCATGCAATGATCATCACATCCACAGCAAAAATGGTGAAGGTAGAGTCTCTTAGGGTGATGTCCAATTCTCAAGGCTGTCTTTGAGTTATTCTGAGACCAACTTTCTTGCTTATTCTGAGATGGACTTCTTAAAATGTCCTATAGATAAGGAAAACAATGGAAATAATTTATTGTACAAGATGTCTTTTTTCCTGGCTAAAGAAAAATTACAAATGCTTCTACATAAATTTAGGTGTTTTGCATTTTCATCAAAGTACCTGTTTGCTTATTTTACACATTCAATTTATTCCTGGAAAATACCATAAAATCACATTAAATTAGCACTATGATGCTTAGTGAACTAATGTAAATAGTATACAGAAGAAAAGAAATTGAAATATACTATGAATTTTAAGGAGAGGAAAGTGAAGGTCAACACACTCTGTAGTCATGTAAACATTGTACATACCAGTCTATTAATTCAAGTCATGTTAAAAATGAAGCTAATTAACCTTATTGCAAAGAAGGTAGCTCACTCCTGTTTGATAAAGAAAATTCATTCAGGAATCTAGAATACACTTAAGACTAAAATTAGATCAGATAGAACAGATTTACCAAAAAGTAATCTTTGTTATATTTCTGTTACTTTCCCCCATGCATGAGGGAAGAGAGGTAGGGATATTATAAATAGAAGCTCCTGGTGTCAGGAAAGAGTAGAATTTCTTAAGAATTGGGTAATGCTATAATTTTCCTTTCTTGTTGGGTTTTTTCCTTGTTTGGTGATCAGAGACCTGCCATTGGATCCTGCAATTCCTCTCCTAGGAGTATATCCAAAAGACCAAAAACCACTTTGCAAAAAAGAAATTTGCACCAGATTATTCACGGCAGCTCAATTTGTAATAGCCAAGTCATGGAAGAAGCCCAAGTGCCCATCGACTCATGAATGGATTAATAAGTTGTGATATACGTATGCCATGGAATACTATGCAGCCTTAGAAAAGATGAAGACTTTACCTCTTTTATGTTTACATGGAGGGACATGGAACATATTCTCCTGAGTAAAGTATCTCAAGAATGGAGAGAAAAGTATCCAATGTCCTCAGTACTTCTATGAAATCAACTTATATTTACTCACACTTTCTTATGAAAGATAGACCACAAGTATAGCCTAGGATGAAGGAGACAAATGGAGTGGGAAGGGAGGTTTGACAGAGGGAGGGTAAATGGCGGGACCACACCTATGGAGCATATTGCAAGGGTACAAGTCAAATCTGTCAAGTATAGAACATAAATGTCTTAACACAATAGTCAAGTCAATGAGGCAAAGTTATGTTGATTGGTTTGATGTAAGCACATCAGATTGTATAAAAAAAACAACACATTGTATCCCACATATGCATAAATGTATTCATGATCTATGTGTATATGACTTAATAAAAGAATTACATAATGCAAGAGAAAAATATCCTTTCTCATTGCTTCACTTGCATACTTATTAACCTTTTTAGCTTTTCTTTTATCTAAGCTAGTCAAGTGCTTTAGAATATACCTATGAATGAATACTTGAGAAGGCTTCCAAGATCACAGAGTCTTAGAAATGGGATCTTTTAAGCAGTAAGAAAATCATGGACTCATACAGAGTCTTCTTCAACTTCAGCTCCTGTGTTTCATGGTGACAGTGGCTGTTACAGGAATGCAAAGTTTCAGATGCATTTCTGGGAGTGGGACAAGCATGGTCCTTAAAGTCAGGTACATCTATCTGGTTTTAAGCCTGCCTTAATCTCCCATTAACCTTGTGACTTTGTACAAGTAAATTGCATTTAGATTTGGAGCCTTGATTCCCATATCTGTAAAATGAAGATAGTGGTGTCATTCACATGGAATTGGTGACTATTATTTGAAACTAGGTCTGTAAAGTTCCTGGCCAGTCCTGATGACTGTGTTGAATAGAGAGTTCTGTCATCACTGGCTTCACAACAAAATGTCTCCTATTAATAATCTCAAGGCGTGATTAAGAAATCTTACCCACCAATGCTGCAGACCAAGTAAAGGAGTTGAAGATCTTTCCTTCACTCCCTGACTGGCACTGAAACATCTGCTTGAGTCCATTGACCGTTTCTCTCCTCCTGTAGGAAATGAAGTGGTTAAAGGAGGCCGAGGACACTCAGAAGTCAGAGTTAGATTAGATGTGTATCCTACTGAGGTAACACATTCAGGGTGCTCTTAATCTTACTCTGTGAAAGAGAGGCCCCCAGGCAATCTTTCAAAAATAATTTGAAAACACTTCTGACATGTTTGCTATCTAAGCAAGTCTAGTGCTGCTACATAGAAGCCACACAGGGAAGCTGGGAGTAACTTTAGAAAGAGGAAAAATAATGAGCCTGGCTCCTTTTCTGCCAGAAGGGCATTAGCAACCCTGGGCCCTTCCTTTTGGGTGCCTGGAGGGGAAAATTTACTCTGGATACTGTTCTGACCTTGTCTTTTATTTTCATTTATGGTTTTCATTTTTTTTCTCTCTTCTGTACCTTTTCTTCTTATTTCCCCACTACCAGTACAGCAGTATGAATGTATCACCTACTGTCTGGAACTGCCAGTGTATACGTAGAAGGGGAATGTTCACTCCCTCAGTCTCCCATCAGCATCCTCTGCTAGAAAGGCACTTACCCAGGGTTAATGCTTCATCCCTCAGCATTACATGGTCCCTTGCCTTTCACTAGGCCCATGTAGTTTATCAGTTCTCAGGTATTGATTTTCCTTCTCCTCAATGGCACTCTCATATCACACAGTCCTTAGCAGTGACTATTGTATTTGCCACTGTCCCCAGGCAGATGGGGCTCATCCCCTATCGTAGGTTAATATGATCCATCTTGCTTCATGCTGTTTCTTATTGTTTAATTTGAGTTCTCTGTAGATCTTTGTCAGACTCATAACTGCCAAGTCATGGAAGCAACCAGAGTGCCCATCAACCCATGAGTGGATCAACAAACTGTGGTATATATATATATATATATATACCAGGGAATATGATTCAGACATTAAAGAAGATGAAGACTTTACATCTTTTAGTTTTCCATGGATGGAAGTTGAAATACATTATTCTTAGTAAAGTATCATAAGAATGGAAAAATAAATATCCAATATGCTCCATACTAAAATGAAATCAATATATAATTACGTGCTCTTAGGAACAATAAAACCCTAACATAATCAAGTTCAGGTGTAGAGGAAAGCGGGAGGTGACGGAGGTGAGGATGTTTGGAAAAAGGAGGGAGGGCATGAGGCGGGATCTCACCTAATATGCACATTATGAGGGTGTATAACATAGCCCTGAGTGAGGGGCTCTTCTACAAATGGAAATCTACCCTGGAAGTAAGAACAACATAACCTAAAAATTGTACCCTCATATTAATTTGAAAAAAATACTAAATAAAAGAGAAAAAAAAATCTTGCTCCATGCTGCTTCATTGTCCAAAAATCCACCTGGCATTGCAGACACAGAAGACCAAACAGGACCCACCATGCCTGTGTTACCTCCATTCACTCGACAAGACCCAGAGCTTGATCTCAGGGATGGCCCCGCATGGCTCATTTCCTTCGCTTTATCTTCTACATCACAACACCAGCCGTCTTAGAAAGTCCACCTCTATAATTCTTCTCCTTTTTTTCTCCATCTTTCCACTTCTACTGCCTTTTTCCTACTTTATATCTTCACAACTTCTCCTCGGGGTGTTTTCAATAGCCTCCTAACAAGGCCTCCCCTCAGTCATCTTTTCCTTCTCTCTCTTTTTTATTTTTTTTTCCTCCACCTGCTTACCAACCTGATGTTTAGGAATATTCATTTTGTTTATGTCACTTTATAGCTCAAAACTGCCTTTTGATCCTAATTGCCTATAGGAAAAAAATTAAACTTTTAATTTAATTAAATTAATTTTTCATCATAATTTCCCAGTCCTATTGCGTCGGAACTTCTTCCCACTTCCTTTGGACTTCACAGCTTCTTTTCACATTGCCCCTGGTTTCCCCTGCGCCTTCCCATCTACCCGCGGTTGCTGATTATCTTCCCTCTGTCCTACCTATTTCTTGCTCCAGGTTCCTTAGGCCTAGGCAAATTGTGGTTGCTGCAGATAATGTGGCTGTGCCCTGTACACAATGTGGACATGCTGCAGATATTAGGAAGGTGAAGCCACGGGAGCAATGCTCAGCCCACGTCACATAGGAGTGGGGGAAAACCTACCCTGGCCTTGTACTATGGGAGTACAATTCTAGGTCATGTTCTTTGCCTTCCAACGGAGGTCTTCAGCTGTCTTGCTGCCATTTCTCACAGTGTCAACTGCTCTTTAAGTCAAGTTTATTGATTTTCCTCCCTTCCCTCTCTCACTTCCCCAAATCCCAACTACGGCTTCATGGGATCACTACTCAAACTATCTGTGAAAGATCCATTTCAGGGCTAACCAAAATCAATAATCACTCTTAAAAGTTGCCTCTCCATGCAAGCTTCCTTAATTGTATGCATTTTGGATTCCTATGTGCTTCTCCTAAATAGGGCTACTGCCCATATTGACCTGTATTTATGTGGGAGAGTGTGTGTGTACATGCATGGGCATGGGTGTGAGTGTTGTGTCTTCCATAGTAAGGTAAAGTATAGAAGCAGGAGATGCACCACCTTCATCTACATATCTCATATTCCGATAACATACTATGTGATATATTTGATTAATTCATTATTTTTTCCTGTGTGCATGTGTTTGCACCACTTATCCAGGTTTTTTCCTCCATGGGCGAGAGCTCATTGTCGCTGAGTTGATTACCTGATAAACTGCAGTTTCTAAAGTTCTCTTCCCTAAGCCATATGGTCTGTTTAACTGTGGTGACATTTAGTGTGTGGAGTACTTTGCTCATGAGGCAGTGCCGTGACATAAGCAATTCAAAGCCCTCATTAGGATACTTCATTTCACTTACATAATGTGATACACTAGGCGGCATCTTCTCTGTGTCCTCTGAAGAACCTGCCCACTATGGGCACAGTTAAAACTTCTCTCCTCCTCTGTTCTGACTCTAAATTCTTACCGGCATTGGTCCAAAATACATCTGCCTCTGACTCATCATTGAATCTGTTCTATGCAGTTCACTTAAATAGCTTCACATCTGTTACTTCTGACAGAGTATCTATTAGTTCTTAGGAGTTTGATTTTCCACGCATTTGCTTCTATTTCTGTTGACAGTGGGGATTGTCCAGTGGTGATAAGCATAGTGACTTCCAAAGTTCAGCCACAATTTGGTGAATGCTATGTAACCTCTATTAACTTCCCTGATCCCCAGGTTCCTGACTTTGTGACAGGAGCCTTTTGACATTTGATGATGCAGGTTTGACCCTGCTTGAGTGGTTTGCTTGGCTTTCCCCAGAATTGCCTAATACCTTAACGTGAAAATTTCTATTTGAAACTTTCCAGCATAGTTTTAGCAATCACATGTAATGCAAAGGGGACACAGTCTTGTGACAAAGAAAGTGGATTGTGATGAAGGTTTCAGGGTCTGAGATAAAGTTAGGAAAGGAAAACATAAGCATTATACTACGGAGTTTTCCATGCACTAAATTCATTCTGTTTAGAGAATAATCTTTAGATAGAAATAATATCTGTTCTTACTAGGATTTTAGGTTCCTAACCTAAAAATTTAATTTTGCAATTAAAATGCCCTTGTTCTGTGAAAGACAGTTATATTGACTTTTCAAAATCATTGCTTGACAAAGTAAGAATTTATCAAACCTGTATTAGTTACCGAATACATTATAGGAAATTATAGAAATTTTTAAATTTCAAAAGTAGAGCAGTCAATGTCATAGGCAATACTCATTCTTGAAAAACAATGTATGAGCTAACTTGACATAGAATATATCATGCAGTGGATGTGGTTCTAAATACGTTACCTACTTAACCCATTTAATCTCACAGTAAACCTGGGAGACAGGTGACTTTATTAGTTCTGTTTTACAACAAACACACAGAGACTGAGAGAGGTGGATAACTTGCCCTAAGTTGCAGAGCTGCTGAGGAGCTGAGCCAGCATCTGATCTTGTCGAGTTTAACTGTGATGATGATATTTTTATTAAGTTAAATTATTGTAAAAGGCAGAACTTATTTTCATACTTCGCACCCTTGCTGAAGTTATTAGGTCAACATAATCCTTTCATTTAACCTGCTCTATTTTCCAGCATTAGAGGCTCTCTCTATCCACGTCCAGGCACAGTGGGTCGTCGACATGTGAAACAATCCTGAAACTGGTGAAATGAGCCTTTCCTCCAGAGCTGACCTGAAGGGTTAAGCGCATTTGTGTCAACCAAGTTTGTGCTGAAGTTAAAAATGACTAATTATTTGGCAGGCAATAACATGTTTTTTTCAAACGGAGCGCTTACTCAATCCTCACTTTTTTTTGAGATAGAGTCTCACTTTGCTCGGTAGAGTACAGTGGCTTCCCAGCTCACATCAATCTGAAACTTTTGGGCTTAAGTGATTCTCTTGCTTCAGCCTCCCCAATAGCTGGGGCTACAAGCACCACCACAATGCCCAGCTAAATTTTTAGAGATGAGGTCTCTCCCTGGCTCAGGCTGGTCTTGAACCTGTTGGCTCAGGCAAGCCACCCACCTCAGCCTCCCATTGAACTCCCACTTAGTTTGCTTTCTAGAAACCAGGTTTCACTTGGAGCCTGGTTTCAGTAAATCTCTCTTCACTGCCAATATCACTCTCCTTAAGGCTTACATACCCTTCCTTTTTTACCAAAATTAAATTTATAGTGATAATATCATGAGAAATAACAAGAAGAATACTCAATAATTGTTTTCAAAGTATAGTATTTCCCCAGAACTTGAACAATCTAGAATCTGAACAAAAAATTCGAGCAACACGCAAACACTGCTTTGGAATCTGAATGTCCAGCATTCTGCTCATGTGTTTTTGTGCGTTTTCCCCCGTGCTTGGGCCGCCCGTACTCTGCGTGGTTCCATTTGATGTCAGAAGCTGTAATCAAAGAATTTAGAGTGATTTTTGCTGCTAATTTTATGTGTTTGTGCCTGTTTTGTGTGATTGTTTTATATCATAACAACTAAGTGTATTTGCCATGTGTCCTAAATGTGTAGTGAGGATAATAAGAGTACGAGGAAAGCTGTTAGAGCTACAATTGAAGTTAAGAGAGCTTTTATGGCTAAGCATGAAAGCGGTGCATGTGCGGCTGATCTCACTGCCTAAATAGACTGTTTGTATGATTTGAAAAATAAAGAAGTTATCAAAGCAGCTGATGTGGCAAAGGGTGATACGACACTGACCTTTAGGAGATGGAAAAGGGTGGAAGAGGTGGAAAAAGCTCCTCGCAGTTTGGACTAATGAAAAACAGCTGGCTGGGGAGGTGATATCTGAGATAGCAATTTGTGAGAAGGCCAAGGTACTCCACCATGATTAGTGAAAGGCGGGCCTGATATTAGTGCTCAAACTGGGATGGGGTGGGGGGGGGTTTAAAGCCAGGAGGGGATGATTTGAGAACTTTAAGAAGGGGACAAGGATCCGTAGCATTATTATGCACAGAGAAGCTGCCTGTTCTAATTCTGAAGCAGTAGAAAAATTTGTAAAAGTTTGAGGAGTTTGTGAACAATGAGGGATATATTTTGAACCAGGTGTTCAATTGTGATGGAACAGGCCACTCTTGGAGAAATCTTTTTCCAAGTTTCCAAGATGCCTAGGCGGATGTACATCTCAATGGAAGAAAAGTCTGTAGCAGGCCATGAGCCACTGAGAGACCCAGTTACTCTCTTGTGTGGTCATGCTAGAGGGGACTGGGAGATCAAACCTCCCCTGTGTACCAATCACAGCATCCCTGAGTCTTTACGAAGAACACCATTAAGAGGAAACTTAATGTTAGGAGATGGAAAGTGAAAGCCTGGGTGACGAGGCAGTTCTTCACTGAATGGATGCAGGGGAAGTTTGCTCCTTCAGTAAAGGCTTATCTGCAGGGTGGAAATCTCCCAATGGAGGAGATGGAAAGTGAAAGCCTGGGTGACGAGGCAGTTCTTCACTGAATGGATGCAGGGGAAGTTTGCTCCTTCAGTAAAGGCTTATCTGCAGGGTGGAAATCTCCCAATGGAGGCTTTGTCCTGGACAATGTTCCTGAGCATCCTCCCAGCTTAGAAGATGATTTGGTGGATGAATACAGCTCTGTTAAGATAAAATATTTGCCCTTCAACACCACTCCTCTTACCCAGCCCAGCCCATGGGTCAGCAGGTGATCTCAAACTTCAAAAAATTGCCCACCAAGACTGTGTTTCAGAGTTGTATAAGTTACAAATAAAACAGAACTGACCCTAGGAGCGTTCTAGAAGAATCACAATATCTTCCATTGCCTAAAAATCACTGAGAAAGCACAGAGGGAAGTGTCTGTAGGACAATGAATTCAGCCTGGAAAAATCTCTGGCCTGAATGTGCTGTTGCAAGGGGCTTTGAGGGCTTGCCAAGCCACCTGCTGTTCCTCACACTGCATCTCTGGGTAAGCTCCTGGTCTGGAAATCAATGAAGTCAGTGAGTTAGTGGGTGATCATGGGAGCGAGCGGATGATGGAAGAGCTTCAGGACCTCAACCAGCAGCAGCAGAAAGAAGCCACAGAGGTAATTTCCTCAAGGAAGGATGAGGAAGATGCTGGAGCCATTCCCTCTGCTGAAATCAAGGATCTTCTATGCATGTGGTCCAAACCAGGGAGCCATTGAAAAGTGGCACCCAGTAAAGCCTTTGTTCACAGGTGTGTCAATTTGTTCAATGATGTTATCATTGAACATTTTAGAAAATTTCAAAAAAGTCACCAACATCAGACCGCTTTGGAATGTTGGTTCTCAAAAGACACCACCCCAAGCCCTTTACAAGTGGTACCTTAGCAAAGTGCATGAAAAGGCAAGGAATGAAGTCACTAGAACCACCAGAAACACAGTTTCCTGATGTTATCATGAAGGTGACTCCCTTCCCAAGGAATAATCTCTCTCCTCCTCCTCCTCCACCTGCACCATCATCACTTCTTATTAAGGGAAATAGAGGTTTACATATTTGTAATTTTATTAACTGATATTTTTATTTAAATATTATTATTTATTAATATTTCATCTTAAAATCCAGTGCTTTTGCAGTTAAAATCACTTTGAAAATTTGAACTTGTGGGGCCCAGAAATGGATTCATCCAGTTTCTATTGTATTAAAGGTGAAAAGTTGTCTTGGAACTCAAAATTATTTGGAATTCAAATGGGTTTCTGGGACAGATTAAATTCAGACCCCAAGGTGTACTGTGTCACATACTACTTTATATACGTAATCTTATTTAAGCCTCACAGCAACCCAGTTAGCTTTATGATTCTCATTTTACTAATAAGAAAACACATGCAGAGAAATCAAACACTTGTTCACTGATACATAGGTAGAGAGCAGTATAGTTAGGTCTCTGTCCAATTTCCGGCTGTAACTAAGACCCCATTTTATTCCCAGGCTATAACTAAGACCCTATTTTGTCTTTTTCATTCACTTTTGATGGATCTCTTAAAATTTTGTTGCCATTGCCAAAACTGAGACCTACCACTTACTGAGACTTTGCTACCCTTAATTCAATGCCACTGTAGATCACTGCATGTAATTGGCATATGGGTACTTCTTCTTATTCTTCATTTATTTTTATTAATTAATTAATTTTTTTGAGATAGAGTCTCACTCTGTAGCCCTGGGTAGAGTGCTGTAGCATCACAGCTCACAGCAACCTCAAACTCTTGGGCTTCAGTGATCCCCTTCCCTCAAACTTCCAAGTAGCTGGTACTATGCTTGACTATTTTTAGAGATGAAGTCTCACTCTGGCTCAGTGAGACAGGATAGGATGTAAGGACCATGGTCTCTAGCTGGTTTGGAAGCTGTGACTTCAGGCAAACCACCTGCCTTAGCCTCCCGTAGTGCTAAGGTTACAGGCATGAACCTTAGCTCCCGGCCCAGTTATGCTTATTTATTAAACCAACCACAGCCATAGAAAAGAACCCCAGTGGCAGTTATATTGTTGGGCTTGGATCTCCCATATATCCTCACACCTCCTGGTACCAGGCATGCTCTGTTCTTTTGACCGTTCATAACTTCAAGTGGACTCTTCTCTCCTAACCCAGATCTAGCCCATGCACCAGTTGTTAGAGACCATGGTCCTTTCATCCTATCTTGTCTCACTGTAGTCAATGGTCCTCTTTAAAACTCCATTTCTTTGTATTTCCCCATGTCATGCCTATATTTTTTTTTCTCTTTTACTTGTCAGAACTTGTTTATGCTCCTGTCCCAAAGTGCTCTTGCTTCAGTGTACCCTCCCTCTTCAAATGCTTTCCATTCTTCTTTGATTTTTTCTATCCATCCCTCTTGATTCTAGTTAGAAGATTCTTACTTCTTAACCTATCTAATGATTTTCTTTGCACAATGTTAGAAACTGTAAAAATAGGAAGAGTAAAGGATTTATAGAGAATATCTGAGAAAATCTAAAAAAGGTATAGAATGTAGACCTACTTTTTTTTACACATACGTTTCCCTAGTCTTAGCAGGAACACTAAGACACTGACCTGATGGGGGAAATAGCATGAGAAATCAATTCTTTTATCTCGGGAATCAGAGATTTTCTTCACTATCATAATTATGTTTAATTTTGCTGAGGATTCAATTATGTAGTACTTAATCATATTGTAGTAAGTTAATAACCCCATTAATTATTAACTATAATTAATTAAAATGTCTGATAAGTCTGTTTCTTTTTAAATATGTCTATTCTGCATGACCTTGTTTCAGGTTGTCAAGGTAACAGAACTTTTAATTGATAGACTCTGAATAACAGCATTTATTTGTTTTAATTTTTTATTTTATTTATTTTACTTTTTTTTGGTCAGGGCCGGGTTTGAATCTACCTTCTCTGGTATATGAGGTGGGCACCCTACTCATCTGAGCCACAGGCACCACCCAATTTATTTGTTTTTAAAATAGTTACATTTCTAGATTTTGTTTTAATCCCACTTTAAGTCAGCTTATAGAGACTGATTTCCCCTGAAGCTAATGAAGGTTAAACTCTAGACCCTTCCATGTACAAACTCCTGTCGTCTGAGCCACAGGCACCACCCAATTTATTTATTTTTAAAACAGTTTTGTTTCTAGATTTTGTTTTAATCTCACTTTAAGTCAGCTTATAGAGACTGATTTTCCCAGAAGCTAATGAAGGTTAAACTCTAGACCCTTCCATGTACAAACTCCTGTCAAGGTTTTAGGGAGGGTTGTATCAATGTGTTCACATGGTCTTTGCATTTTATTTGAAAGGGAAGAATTGTTTTCCTTTTTAGATTATAATATATTCCCACTCTGATATCTATTAAAGCTACTTCCTTTTAGGTTTAATACTGTTATTATAGTAGAATTTTGATGATCTATTAAAAAGGGATGCTGAGTTGAAGATACATTTAATACAGATGAAGTGATCTGTCTCTCTCTACACGTATACATAGTTCACCTTCAATTACATTCCTTTGTGCCATCTGAGGGTATGCAGTGGCATATTCCTGTGACCAACTGTTCTCGGAGAATGAGATTATAGTATGAATGTATAGCATCAATAATCTAATCGAGAATTGAGCATATGCTCAGCAGCTGAAATATCTGACAGTGGAAAAGAAGCAAAGTTTGGGACATGCTAAACACTTTTTCAGCCATGAGGGCAAATTGTAAGCAGAAGATTCCGTTCTCATCCGTGCCTGATCTTGTCTTGCCACCATCGATGTTCTTGAATGTCTAAAAGAGATGCAGCTTTCATAATTATAACCATTCTCACACATTTTTTCCTTTCACAGGGAAATATCAAGAAATACAATTTCGTGGGTTTTCTGTGTTTTTTTACAGCCAAAGAAAAATTACAATAGCGTAACAAGCAAAAAACACATCTGTTTAGTGTTGCCACATGCCCTAAGCAGTCCAGTGTTTTTGGTCATTTTATTTAGCATCTGATACATTTTGTCCTGGAGAAATCGGGCACTTCTAGGCAAAACGGAAGAGCAGTGACCAACAGTGCAGAGAAATGATCTAAAGAAACCTAACAAAGAGAAATTTCTTCACATTTCTCTCTTTAAACTATTATGAATAATAAAAAAAAAAGACTATTATTAGGCAATTCATTAAGAAAATATTATCTGTCTCTAAATTTGAAAATGCTTGTGGCATTTATTAGTTTGTCAAAACTTTGAATCATTTTTCTTTTTTTAAAATACATCTTAATTTTCCATAATTTTTTCCTAAAAATGGAACACCCATGTTTTAAGACCCACAAACATAAATTTGCCCCTAAAAGATAGAGAGAAAAGGTGAAGTATTTCTCCGTTTGTTGTGTAAAATCTAAAATTAAGGATGTTGACATGGAGTAGGAAGTTTTATTATAAAAGAAATATCATGAAAAAAACTGAAATAGCAGGGATTACTATGTATTAGAAGAAAGACAGGTGGAAGAGGACCTAAGAAATTCTTCTTTGGGAACATACAGAGTTCTAGAAAATCATTGCTGTGTGTGATATCTGTTCTGGAACATTGATTCATGTTGCCTATGTGGGTGGAAACCCGTAGACAACCAAATGGAACTCTCCTTAATACAATTTTTTTTTTTTTTTATGTCCTGGAATCCTTATATATAGAGCTAGTGTTTGAAAGAATAAAGAACCCAGAGGCCTAAGTAATAGATTCATGATAGGATAAGAATATTCCTTCTGTATGAAATTTATATAGGAAAAATAATTAAAACATTATCTGTGTCTTCAAAGCTTTAAAGATGAAATTATTGATTACAGATCCTTTCTGAGTAGGTTATATTCATCCTCACATAGCCTTTCTTGTTCTATTTCTTTCTACTCCATTTATTGACATTTCCCACGGCCCATTTAGGCATCAACTTCTCGGTTTACTGGAATTCTGAGGCAACCTTATATTTTACAGGAAGCAAACGTGTTTTGTTCTGAAGAAATAATTGTTTTCCTAGAGCTTCACATGTCACCAAAATGGCCCCAACCCATCACGCACAGCACAAATTGCTGAAAGGTGATCCCACTGGATCAGGCCATTCCAGCTGAACCTTGATACTAAGTGCGGGCAAAACAAACAGATCCCAAGCAAACGGAACAAGAAAGACAGTGAAGTGGCAAATGGCATGCAAACACTGAGCTCTTTCTAGCACAAAATTAAATTTTGCAAACCGAAGTTCTCAAAGCAAGAAAAGAAAATTAAATGTGAATTTTGTGTTCATTGTTACATCAATTGTTGATAGTATATATAATACGCTATCAAAAATTGAAACCTTAAACTCTCTAACAAATTAAATGACATTATTTCACATGCAGCCCAGTTTCCTCATCATTACAGTACCTTGCTGAAAAATCAACAATTTTTATCAAACATATCTCATGCCATTTGACTATATAGTGAGGAAAAAACTATTTTTTTAATATAAGTATATAAAAAGTAAGTAGCTCAAAGTTGACACAAACTAAACAAATTCTTACCCTTAACTCCAAATTTAGGAGACAATTAAGTCAAATACATTTAAAGATAAAATCAAACATTTCCCCTACTAATAATTACATCTGGAAGTCTATTTAATTTTCACAGCTGCTATTCAAAAAACTATCTTTTTCTGGTGGTACCTTGCTTTTGAGTGACAGTTCTCTTTAATACTTCACCCTGGATTTTACAAAATTAGCCTAAATTCTATGTTCTTCACTAAATGTAAGTAAGAATCTCTTTGTGCTAGAATATGAGATACCATCAAAATAAGTGATTAAAACCTAATAGCCCTGGTTTTCTTCTATTTAGAATATGGTTTGATTTTTACAGTTTGATTTTATTCTCTAACTTCCTTCACTCTCTGTCTCTCTGCACTATGCCTGCTTGATCAATAATATCATTTTGTTTTTAAAAAGTATGGTTTATGAAGGTCATTGAGTGATTTATTGCACTATTTTCCCACTAGAATGGCAACATTTTCAGTGAATTTTAACATAATAGATCATAAAAGCAGTTGATATTTTTCACAGAACATCCAAGGAATAAATCTTCAAAAATGATAGCATAGAGTGTTTTAAAAATGGCAACTTTAGGGAAAATGATGCATGGTAGAAAGGTTTATTTTTGAATATATTTTATATTAAATGGAACAGAATATTATTACTCGAAATGAAAGGAAATCAAGCATACATTAATTAAAAACAACAAATAAGGCATCTTATTTTCATACAAGGAAAGCAACATAATGGACTATTTTTTATAATAAAGACTAGATGATTGTGTTTTTCATGAAAAGGAAATATGTATTTTATTGATTTAGTTTTCTTAACCAAGACTCAGTAAACTCTTTAGACCCTCTGAACATTTTCTCCTCCTACTCATCCATTGCTCACGGGGTGGATATCTTTGATATTCTCCTGACACATTTTGTGTTCAAAGATTTATTCTGTTTTTTCAGCTTAGAGTCTTCTTTCCCCATATAACTATCTATTCAGCTAACTTCTTCCCTCCTTTGGCCTTTGCTTAATTATTACTATGTCAATGAGACTTACCTTGATTACTTCACATATCAATCTTTTGTGTTTGCTTCAGTGATTTATATCAAGAGTCTAGAGTCAACAAATATTTATTGAATTAATAAAAGCATTCCATGCAAAAATTTTTCTCTACTTCAGCATTGCTTAGTAATAATCAAAACATTCTAAATGTCTATCCGTATAAGCCGTTGTTATGTGCATTCTAGGAAATATTATGCAAAAGTTAAATGTGTGTGGAAGAATTATACATTCTTGTATAAAATCGTAACAGACACATATGAATAAATGACTACTCCAAATTTTAAAATTATTAAGATATGATTTTTTACTTTTTTTTTAAATTGACACCTATGGGACACAGTATTGTGTTTTGGTATATGTATACATTGTATAATGATAAAATAATGGTATTTTGCATATTTCTAACTTTGAACATTTACTATGTCTTTTTGATCAGATATTCAGAATTCTCTGTTAGCTATTTTAATATGTACAGTACAATTACATTTATTATAATCACCATATATATATTACAATCCCCCTATAATCCATGCTATAACACACTAACAATTATTCTTCCTAACTATAATTTTATATTTGTTGATTTGCTTATATGAAGAGAAGGGACTGTTTGCATTCAAACTTTGAATAATATCTAACAGAAACTTTCTAAAGGTGCATTCTAAGTCAATAATAATTCTTACCTTCATGAAGGGAATTAAAGGTGAATGTATACATCAGTTGAGCTATTTTCAGCAAGGATACAGGGATGTGTGATTTTTTTTTATGCTAAAATAAAAGTAAAATGAGTGATTTGACAAGTTCAGAGGAAAGCCAAACCTTTTAAAGATAAGGTAGCATTTCAGTGGAAACTCAAAATATACACAAACTTTTTAAAAAGCCAGAGCCATGGAGAGGGCATGGAAGAATAGTTACTTGAAATAAGATGCATTGAAACATATGTTCAGCAGTGTAGGTTACTAGGGAAATGGCATATGTATGAGTTCAATAGGAGCAGAAATTTATTTTAGAACTATGAAGAGCTCAGACCTTGGAAAGTTAGGTTGAGGACCAATTATAGAAAACCTTGTAGACCAGGCTAAGAATTTGGCAATGTAGTCTGAGCAAATGAAAAAATATTGGTGGGTGATATTGGAATAGGAAAGTATCCTTCCAAAGTGATATTTATAGAATATCATTTGACCCTTCTGGGCAGGACAAGGTGGTAAGAAGATATTTCAATTATTTTAACTGGATGTTGTTACAATTTATCAACAAATCTTATAGGACTGAGGAACTCTGAGGTCATTAAGTTACCACATAAACAGGAATGATCTTTGACATTAAACTATTCAACAGATATATCTATCTGTTCACTTTTCTTCTTTATTCCTTATCACACAATGTCAATATAATATACTAAGTTTATAATACACATTTTGCAGCCATATTTCTGGGAGTCACCATAGTTATTTATCTAAGCAAACACTGATACACTTAAAAAAAAAAAGTGTCCTTCTTCCCTGCCATATTTAATTATGTTTCTCTTTCTACTCAATAATAACATATTCATCTCTTTTTCGGTCATATACTTAACAAAAAAATACTGTGTACCTATTATGAGACATTGATTTTAGCAGGAGATTGCGATAAAATTATAAAAATAAAAGAAAAATCTTTAATTCTGGAAACCAGTAGGGAAGCTAGAATAACTTGACAGTAAATGAAAAAAAAATTGATAAATTCCATAAAGGATATCAATTCAGAAATTTAAGAAAAGAAAGCAAATACAGCTTGTAAGAATTTCTATAAACAATATTAACAGAATCTGTGAAGGAAAATGGAAAATGACTAATTTTTACATAATCTTTTTGATGTAACAATACAGATAATACTGATGTAAAATATATGAGAAGACTATACATGGATGGAGAAAATAATTTGCAGATATGTAAATAGTAGTGTAGTGAAATGGCCTTTAGTCAAAGAAAGAGCTGTTGCCTTGAGTTGTTGGAAGACCAGAGCTAGGAGTAATGCATGAAATATGAGATTAGGCCAAGACCAATAGTAAAGGTTTATATAGGTCATGGAAAGACTTCGAATTTTATTTTAAGTCAATTGTGATTACACCTTAACTTATGAATTAGGGCACACATAATTATCAGATTTGCATTTCAAGAAAAATTATCCAGCTTACTTGTGAAAAATTAATTGAAGGAATAGCCATTGGTATAAGCAAAGGAACCAATTAGGAGGTTATGGCTGCTATCTCATGTGAATTATACTATAAGCAGGCAAGCTAAGAGATGTGTGCATATTACAAATAAAATTTGTAATTAAAATTAACAGAGATTACTGATCGATTGAATACTACATGTTAAAAAAGGAAGATAGAAAATATGATTGTCTTTTGATTGGGAATTAGGAAAGCTATTTTACTGATGAGGAAAACAAGGGAAATACCCAAAAGTTTCATTTGGGACATGATAAGTCTAAGACACAGAAGGAGATGTGAAGACAGATGGATATATAGATAGGGAGCTGAGAAGAATAACCTTGTCTAGAGATACGCATTGGGCATTTATCAGAGTAGAGATGATATAGCATGGGACTGAAAGATTCTGGTAAAGAAGAGAGCATAGATGGGAAGAAGAGTTTTGAATGCTCAAAGACTTCCACGGAGTTTCACTGAGTAGAAGCCTACAGCAACAGCAAAAGATGCCAGGCCCTGCCAGGGAGGGAGGAGGACTGTGTCAGGGATTATATTCTAAATTAATACTTGTGTTTCCCCCTCCCTAGAAGGCTCCTTTTTAGGTGTTTTTCTGCAATTTTTTTCTCATCATTTTAGGTCTTTGCTCAAGTATAAGCATCTGAGTGATTCTTTCCCAGATGACTTACTTTGAAATCAGTCATACACAATACTCTGGCTCACTGTGAATTTTGTCTTTCTGCTTTATTTTTCTTTCTAGTATTTATCAGAATATAATATACACAATTTACTCAGTCGTTTATGAAGTGTCTGCCCTTACAAGAATATATGGCCAAAGAAAGAAGGAATTGTGTTTATTATAAAAAGCAAAACAAACAACGGAAAAAATACCTTCTCCCAAAGCTATGATATCCCTGAAATTTAAAAACAGTGCTAAACGTATTGGCTGTGTTCATAACTTAATTTTGTAAAATTGAATTCTTTGGGCACCTATGTTTAAAGAATTATTGGCCATGTCTCTCTTTCTGCTACAAATATGCATTCACATATAATGTACATATTTCCTTGAAATATAAACCATGAGAGTGAAGCTTTCACTACATATCTAAGACATTTGGGGCTTATTAAATTCCTTGCCTCCTTGAAAAAGCCTCATAACTTTAGTAAGATAATTTGTCAGGTAAACTCTAATACCAAGAGAAGTAAGGATTTTAAAAATGTACCTTCCCACTTTTGTCCTATTTTATATTTTTTGTAGTTAGAGCAGGTTGTTCATGCAATTTTAAAAAATCATGAAAGAGATGGGCAGCGCCTGTGACTCAAAGGAGTAGGGCACTGGCTCCATATACTGGAGGTGGCGGGTTCAAACCCAGCCTGGTCAAAAACTGCAAAAAAAAAAAAAAAAAGAGAGAGAAAAAAAAGTGGAAAGAGACAAAAAACAAGGAAATAAGAAAGGTGGTATATAGAGGACCACTTCAAAATCACCTTTCATTTTCCTTTAATTTTCTGCAACTTTGTTCATTATTTGGTAGGAAATAATAAATCCAAACTTGAAGACTAACAGGTAACAGGCAGGTTATGAAATTTATGAAATCACAGAACTGGGTATAAGTAATACAAAAAAGATCTGCATTTGGGTGATGTAATTTTTTTTAAAGATCTACTGAAATTGGATATTTTTCTGAATATTTATCTAGTGACATTAATAATGAAAGACAAAAATAGCTCTGCTTTTTGGGAACCATTTGAAGTAGCAGTTTGGTGGCAGAAGAGGGCATGGGAATTACCCAGACTTGAGAACAGGAAGTTGCATACAGAAGCTGAACAATTGCAATTACACTTGTTGCAAATTTGCCCTCCACCAGCTGGAACGCTGCCCATGGCTGCTACGGCTCACCTTCATTCATTAGTACCTCCTCCAGCCCCTGGACCACTACAAAGTGAAGTTTTCCGTTTCCAGACTTGGCGATTAATTTCGTCTGTGAATGACATGCCCATATTTCAAATAGCAGTAGCACGTGCAAAGTTTGAATATATGACATATTGGCTACTACTGAGGAGTCCAACAATGAAAAATACGTGCTCAAGATGCTTAAAAAATGTGTCTCATAGGTACTCCTTGCCCATTGAGAAAGTGCTGAGTGACAACTTAAACCAGACTTTGTAGCCCTCAGGGTGAGTGAGACTGCTTCCTAGGGCAAGAGGAAAAGTTTCACTGTGAGCGGAGTGCTGGCTGTACTTGACAGTTCTGTTATAGATCAAAGGAGGAATCCTCATAGTCTCAGTCACAGAAAGTTATCTGGACACCGACGTCTGTTTCATAATCTGCTTTTATGAAGAAAATGATGAGGAAGATGTTAATTACCACATTTTCTAATATTTTGGCGTGGTCAGGGGAATAAAAATATTAAAATTCTGTTAACACTTATGGATTCTTGGAGATTGTTACTTATGTTGTTATAACAGAAATGTCAGCTCTCTGAGAGGTGCCAAGACTTCTCATCATGACTTTCGTACATACTTTTGGGAACATTTATCTGTCTCTATCCAATACCCTTGGAGGACGGAAATCTAGTGTCTATCTTTCTTTAGTGGCAACATAATTTTTTGGAGGTCTTTCATCTGTGCTAAGAACGTTTGCAATGATTCCTTATTTCTACCCAAGGCTGCATGCTGTTTTGCTCTCCATCCCCCACGCGGTTGCCTTTTCTCCACTCTCTAATGTCTCTTGTATAGTTACCCCAGAGCAGCCCCATTTTTTTTAATGCCTTCTAAAGTACAACTGACCAAAGACAGCCCCTGAAACCTGTAGGTAATAATATGGGGGGGGGGGGCACTGGATGTAGCTCTAAAACCCATGCACGATTTAACACTGTATAAGTCAGGCTTATTTTGGAAAGTCTCTATCTAAGTCTCTTATTAGGCATGTTCCTTGTACCAAGTTTTTTTCCCCCTTTATTTGCTCAGTAATATTTTTCTCTCCTTTGATGTATTCCCTTCTTTTTCTCTCTCTACCAAAATAAATCCTTTAGGGAATCTCCTGTTCTCCTCTGGATTTCTTAAAAACAAGCCACTTCTTTCTTTAATATTATGCTATCAGGTCCATCTTTACACACCAAAAGAACCAATCAAAACTTTTTTCTAGAAAAAGAAAAAAAAGGAGAGAGAGAGAGAAAAGAAACATAAATTGTAGCTATTTACTCATTTTACTCCCATCTCCTGTCTTTTAAAAATGTACTTAAAACAACAGAACTTTGAGAAAGGCAATAATATCTTTCTTATTAAAATTAAATATCTTAATTTTCAAAAATGAAAATGAGGCTTTAAGATGTTGATCATGCAGCCTAAATCACAGAGGTGATAAGTAGTGAACTTATATACAAGTTCAATCTGTAAAGCCAGGGCTCTCTGTTGACATCTCTCTGTGTGTGTGCATGTGTGTGTGTGATATTTAGGCCCAACTCTGTATGAACTATACCATGCAGGGCTTCCAGTCTTAAAGATGTTAGAGGGAAAACACAGAAGAGCTTTATGGTTGTCAAATGATGTTAGATGAACAACTAAAACTTTTTTGGAGTGGGCATCAGGGTTCTCAAGGCAAACTGAACCCATAGATTATATATTTTACTATAGAAGCTGAAAATCCCCCACCATCTGTCAAGTATAAGCTGGAAAACTAGGAAGGCCAGTAGTTGAATTTAGTCTGACTCCAAAGACAGGAGAACAAGGAGCACCGAAGGCAGGAGGACAGTGACATCAAGAGTGACTCTCTGCCTTTTGGTTCTGTTAGTTCTCAGTAGATTGGATGACAATAGCCAACACTGGTAAAGGTAGCCCATCTTGACTCAGTCTGCTGATTCAACTGCTGCTCTCTTCCAGACACCTTGCAGACACACTCAATACAAATTAAAGGTTTTCTAGCTATCTGGACCATTCCTCGATCAGTCATGCCTCACTCAAAATTAACTATCACACAGGGTCATCAGGTTAAGTTATTCGTGACATGGTTTCATAATATTTACCCTGTATTTCTAACAAATGCCTCTTTTTGGCAATATCAGCATTGCCAACATAGCCCTGAAAGGTAGATGTGGTAGCCAACTTATGTCAACAGACTCTTTGTGCTGGTTCTTATACCAGGCACAGGGAATGTAGTACAAAGGTAAGGCACACTAGAGACCCACTGCTTTTCTTTTTGAGACAGAGCCTCAAGCTGTCCCACTGGGTAGAGTGCTGTGGCATCACAGATCACAGCAACTTCCAACTCCTGGGCTCAAGTGATTCTCCTGCCTCCGCCTCCTGTAGCTGGGACTACAGGCACCCCCACAATGCCCAGCTATTTTTTGTTGCAGTCGTCATAGTTGTTTGGCAGGCCTGTTTTGGATTTGAACCTGCCAGCTCAGGTGTATGTCGCTGGAGCCTTAGCAGCTTGTGCCACAGGTACCAAGCCTATAGACTCAGTTCTTATGGGGCCACAGAATCATCTAAATAGCTTATTAATAGAGATTTCTAGGTTTTTACCCACCATAATAGATTATGGCTCAGAAGCTGAAATGTGATTAAAGAATTTGCATTTTTGCCAAGTTCCTAGACAATGATGATACTGCTGGAATTCAGAACACATGACAAATGGCACTACTTTAGGTGATGTTCTTTGCAGTAATTAGGATGAGTTCCTAAGTAATTACCCAAAAGCCTGGCAGGGAAGTAAAAATAAAAACATTTAACATCACATAAGAAAAAGTAGCCATGTTGGAGATTTTGGAGCTGGTCTGTAGCCCAAATATGTTATTAAGTACAAATGCTGTTTTCGTGGTTGAAGTCACCCATCTCCATCAAGCTGACTTCTCATTCATCTTAGGGATCAGCATATTATGTTTCCAAAATGACTGTCATATCTCTACAAAGCAGAAAAAGAGAAGGGAAGCAGATTATCATGGCAGCAAAATATTCTCTTCCTTTCTATTTGTGATGGAGAAAATAATCCTAGGAGACATCTTCCTGTGTGTTACTGAATTGAATTACCACATGGCATGACTATCCCCTGCTTGACCTGGGAGCAACCAATAGCTTTTATAGGCTCTAAGAGAAGGGAGAATGGAAATGGCAGGTGGCTAGACATCTGATTATATGTAACACATTCTAGAAGAACCAAAGAGAATTTACTTAGTTAACTTGGGTTAACATCCATCTGGAGAAGATAATAGTACTTACAAAGATTTTGAATTATAAAAGAGTAAAAAGTGTTCAGGAAATGTAGAAAAATGTGTTTGACCGAAATTCAGAGGATATAGAAGAAAATATCCAAGGAGAACCTGAAGAAAGAAGCAAGAATAACTCTATAATTCTGTCTATATTCATGATTATCCTGTATCTATTCATATTTAACACAACACTATGCTTTATTGTAAGCTATCATTGTGGAATTCCACTTCAAAATTTATAGACATCATTAGGAGAACTCTTCCTACATTTCAACCTTGTTTGCCAATGGGATCCCAATAAATAATAAATATCTCGTGTAGCTCACAACTTTACTAACAAAGAATTATGCGCATGACCTTCCATTGCCCCTTCATTCTTTCCGCAAGTGGCACCATTTATTTGTTGACTTCAAAGCAGTTAGAAGGAAGGACTGCATTGAAAATTCAGTCAAGTGGTTCTTTTTGTTCACCAAGAAAATTACGGGAATAAAACATCGCTGTGCTATCTGGTTTATCAGATCATAGGTGCTGGTATCAGATATTTAGAACATGAGAAGTTTAAGTAAACATGAGCCAAGATTCAATCCTCTTGTTTCGTGCTCTTACTTTGGGAAGTTATAGAAATTTTCGCCTCTGGTAAGATCTTTTTCATTTGCCCCTGGGTTAAGGATAATTATCATTTGCTGGAATCAGAGAAATTTAACATTTCTATAGGCCCCTGCCAGTTTTTTTAGGAGTTAAAGTGAGGGAAATTTCTGATTCACTGTGAATTCTTCAAAGGAAAAGATTTATAAAAAGGAAAGGTAGGGATTTTATCATTTTAAAAATGCCTTTGGAGGTGTCCCCTGCAGAATCAGAGATTATCATACAGGACTCATACTCCCTCGCCCCTCTCATTCTAGAGTTTCTTTCTGACAAGATAATAATTTGCAAAATGGTAGGATCTGAAACCACTCAGGATAAGAGGCAAAATCAATATAACTCCTATCAGTCATTGAGCAGAAGGTTCGTTTCACACATCAAATAGAATGCAAAGCCATGGCTTCCTCCACTTTTAGTGAACTCAGTTCCTGTATAGATGCATGAAGTTAATAAAAACTAACACACTGATCGGGTATCGGCCAGGCTATTTTTCTCTGTGATTAATGGTCTCACAGTCTTTGTCAATGCCATTGCAAACCTTTCTGAAATTTTGTACTTCTTTCTGAAAGTAGCCTAGCTATCCTTTCTCTTGAATAGAGTTCTTTAATCACAACAGATTTTCTCTCTATAAACTTTTTATTAAGAGTGTTATATTTCACAACCCCCCATCTTGCCACTACTGGCCTTAATGCAGATCTTTGGCATAAATTTACCCCATTTTATGGCAATGATGTATTTGTATCTATCATAATTATCTATTATAATTTAAATGAGTTGAATTAAAATCACCATGAAGGCAAGAAAAGTGTTTCAGCCAGTTCTGATATTCAGGTATACCTAAAAAGCTAGTTTGAATAAAAGAAAGAAAAAATGAAACGCTTACTTGCTTACTTATTTTGGATGAAGAAGAAATACATTTATGGAGGAAGAGGACAAATAATTCCATGCCTAAATATGTGGTGGGTTATTTTTTGCTCTTTAAGAGTTATAAATTTGTTCACATCTTTCACCTTCATCACTAAGTACCGTTCTTTATATTCCAATGGGAGCAGTGGTAAGACAAATCTTTCCAGCCTGTGTCTGTTTAAACAACATAGAGCTCATGGATCAGTACTGCTTCTCCTTGGTTACCCTGACCCTGCCTCACACAGACTTCTAGACTTACCCCAACTATGAGTATCTTTTAAATTTGCCATTGACAAAATATTTGTACATATTTTTATTCCTTCTAGGCTGAACTCATCACTGACTCCATAAATCATATTACATCTGAAGATGGTTTTGAAAATAGCAAAGTAGCTAAAGATCCTGAATGATTCTTTCTAGAGTAGGGATGCTTGATATAGAGACTGGAGGTTAGAGACTAGAGCAGGGATGCTTGATACAGAGACTGGAGGTTAGAGACTAGAGCAGGGATGCTTGATATAGAGACTGGAGGTTAGAGACTGGAGTAGGGATGCTTGATACAGAGACTGGAGGTTATCAGAGTGTCTGCTGACAGAGGGTGTGCATTTCCTGCAGCAGATTTCACGTACAATGTTGTAAATGTATTAAGTAGGTGGAAGTTTTTACAGGGATAGTGTTTATAATTTCATAAGAATATCCAAGAGGCTGGTAATGCCCAAAGTTTAATAACTACTACTTGTGAGTTATCATATTGCAGAAAAGCATTCAAATCATGCAGTCAGAATGTAAGGCAAAATTCAGGAAAATTCTCCCATTAAATTCTCCTATATCTTCGTGCAGATAGGATTCTCTCTCAATTAGTCTAATACTGTATAATAGATAGTCTTTCCCCCACATTTTTGGTTCTAAAAGATTATTATTTCTTTTAAAGCAACATTTAATGTCTTGTGTTGAAAATTCTGTTGTCACTGGGAGGAAGGAAGTTGGTCCTGTTTGAGTCACACACAGAACGGCATAATGTTTGCATGATACTAGACAGAAGCTTTTCCATCTCACACTTCCTCCAAGGCATATGCTTAATAAACGGCAGCATAATTACTAGCACTATTAAATTCTCTCTCATACTGTCTTTCTTTGATTTTAAATAAGTTATGTGACTACTATTGATATAATAGAACTGAACACAAGAAACACAACAACAAATAACTCCTCTCAACCCTGAACATATCCCCACAGAGAGATGACTATTTTATTACTGAATACATTTTAAAACAAAATGTGATGTGAATCACAGACAGTCCACTACTACGGCATCCTCTGCTTCTGTGGCCTCTTAGGAATGGGCCACACAGCACAGAGTGAGTAGTGGGCAAATGAGGAAGCATCACCTGGGGTTACAGCCACTCCCCATGATGGGAGTCACTACCTGGGCCCTGCCTTGGTCAGACTGACAGTGCCATTGCCTTCTTACAGAAGCACTAACCCTTTTGTAAGCTGACCATGTGAGGGATCTAAGTTCTAAACTCCTTTTGACATTCTAAGCCTCATGAGCTGAGGTGGAGCTGAGTGATGCTGCCAGCCCCGGGGAGTGGCTTTTGATACAGATTCTCATTAGCAGAGAGGTTTGACTAAACATGAACCATAATAAATCAATTGTGTGCCATACTCATATCAAACCCATTCCCTCCACCCCTGTTGATGAAAGAATTATCTTCCGTGAAACTGGTTCCTGGTGCTAAAAAGGTTGGGAACCACTGCCCTACTAGATTGCAGAGACAGAAAGAAATGTTACATTTCTATATGGGCAAAGAGAGACAGCCAACTCCATGAGTATTCTCAATCTATATGATAACTAGTCCTTAAGTAAGAGGTCTGCACAGTGCCATTATACATCATAGTTAATTCTACATTTATTGATTCGTTAAGATGATTATTTGTATTCATTTATTGAATTGTTTTGAAGGAAAGAAACAATCAATAGAGCAATGAGATAATCTCTTGCACAGGAGAAAATATTTCTGAACTATTCATTAGAGGAAAGCTATAACCCAATTTTAACCCAGGAATATGGGGAGAGGGGAGAGGGAGGCAATAGGAGAGGGTGGGTGGAGGGAGGGTGATTGGTGGGATCACACCTATGGTTCATCCCATAAGGGCACATGTGAATCTCTCTAATTGTAGAATACAAATGTCTTAACACAATAACTATGAAAAATACGTGAAGGCTATGTTAACCATTTGGATGAAAGTATTTCAAATTGTATATAGAAACAGTACCCTGTATCCCATGATAGTATTAATGTATACTGCTGTGATTTAATAAAATAAAATAAAAAGAACTGGGCTTAATTTCCATTACAGTATCTACAATTGGGGATTTGTAGCTAAGGATCAAGTGAGAGTTGATGGGTGCAAAATTACTAGGAGAAAATATAGAGCATCAGAGGGGATTCTGGCTAAGGTGACCTGATAGATTCTTGCTGGCCATAGTGATGGTAGGGGATGGCAAATTTGATCAGATATATTGAGGGTAATCAAATATTGAGGATGGAGTTCTGACTGAATTGACTTAACAACATTCTTGCTATGACTGAGCAATTCAGGCTATGAATGAATGTCACTGTCAAGGCACAGCTGAGAAGAGGGCTTGGAGGAGCCTGACTCAAGTCTGAAGGTGATTTCTCTAAGGCCTTACCCAACCACACTTTGCCATATATTATCTTCATTTCCATGTATTTTGTTTTACCTAAGTTTTCAGGCTACTTGATTGGAGGTAATACATTGCTAGTGTTTATGCATTATTTTTCAAAGAACTCTTCATGTAGGAAGATCCAGTAAAATATGTACTATTTTGTTTATTATAGAAAGACTATATAATACATTATTTTTTTTCTTTTCTATCATTGGGGATTCATTGAGGGTACACAAAAGCAGATTATGTTGATTAATACATTATTTTTGAAAGATATTTTAATGAAGGCTATCCAGGGTTGAAGACTATCTCCATCATTTATCATCTGTATGACTTTAAAAAAATTATTTAATTATTTAAAATTTCAATATCTGGTTTTTTGCTTATAAAAAGGCTATAATACCACTTAATATCTACATAATTATGAGAAGCAAATGATATCTGTAAAGTGTCTACCAGTATGCACTTGCACAAAATAAACATTAGATATATACTATTACTTAAAAATAAATAACATGAAACTATATTTATGGTTACTATAAGAAATGATTCTTTAAATATAGGCAGAAATTCTGAAAACTGGTTGAATAGAGGTTTGTATCCCTACAATTATTGTCATTGTTTCTTTTAATGTTATTCTACTTCTGTGGAAGAAACAAAGCTGTCTGAAGTCTCAAAACACTATTCCCGAGCTTCGGATATTATGAAGTTTAAATCTGAATAAGCATTCAAGACATTCCTGGAGGAGCTTTTCATTAACAACAAAAATCAAAAGACAGTTCAAATAAAGTTCAAATAAAGTTGAAACATTAAAAGACTATCCCATGATAAGCATAATTAATTCTATTCTATCTGCACTCAAATGGTTATTGTAGTAAAAATTAGTTTGAGGTTGCAGTGAACTCTGACGATGCCACTGCATTCAAGCCCAGATAACAGCATGAGACTGTCTCAAAACAACAACAAAATGTGATTTATTGATACTGAAATCAGAACAATTAGAAAATTTGCACAGCTATTATCTATGAAAGCATTGCCTATCTAAAATGCTTTCCCACAAAAGACACTGTAGTCCGCCTGATTTTACCTGGGAATTCTTCTTATCCAGGGAGAAAAGTTACCATTCTTATGCAAACTCTTTCAGATAATAGGAAAACAAAGAACTACTACCTAAATTGTTTCATGAGCTAAGCATAACCTAGAGCCCAACCCTTATAAGAATGTACCAAGAAAGGACATTTACAAATAATTTTTCTCATCAAAATGAATGTAAAAATACTAAAAGGTCAGTAAATTGAACTTAGCAGAACTATGCCTAAGAGTATTTACATTAAGTCGTGTGAGATTAAATTAAGGCGGTCATTAATCACACACGTGAGATGGATAAATGCAGAGCATGAATGCATTAGATGGATAATTCAGCACACTAACGGTGTAAAAATGTATGTGATCATCTCCACAAATGTATTTATTAGACAAGTTTTTGTTGTGCTTCTGCTACATTGACAATTATTACAAAAGCCTAACAACTTACAGTAACCAGCATTAATTTCTCACAATCAGGTTGGGAACTCACTGTGAGTGTTCTGCTTCAGAGTATGGGTCAATTTGAAATCTGTTATATTGTTTTCTTTTTGAAAAAGCCCAGAGTTGAAGCAGTTATCTTGGGATCTCTTCAAGTGTCCATTATTAGGAGAATAAGAAGCTACGAAAAATAACTCAAACGACATTTACATTTTCTGATGTGTCACACTAACCAGCATTCTCCTGCAGTGTCATATGACCAAGTGAACAGTGTGGGGATATTTATCTGCCTACATTTGCAGATGGAAAAAGTGGGAAGGAAAGAAAGACTTGTCAGCAAATAACATCACCTATCACACTGAAGAAAACAGTTAATAGTCAAATTTTATTCACGATTAAAATAACAGGATTAAAAAACTGAAAAAGGAAATTTCTATATCTGCAAAAAAAAAAAAATGAAAAGAGAAAGAGAGGATTAAGATGATTGAATACAAAAAGCCAATAAGAAATTCTATTTTTATGGTAAAATATTCAAAGCTCTTTTATCTACTTTCTGGAATAAGGCAAGGACGTTAATACTACCAGTTCTTTGAACTGAATGGGTTTACTTAAAAATATATATCAATTCTATTGAATGTTGTGGAATATATCAATAACTCTGGCTAGTAAATTAAGGTATGAAAGAAAAACTATCAATCCTGCAAACAATAATTGTATACATAAAAAGTTCAAAATATTCAACATATAATGTTTTCAGAATTAATAGTTTACTAAATGAAAGATTATTTACAAAAATCTATTTTTATACATTAGCAACATATAATTAGAAATGAATGTTTGAGAAGATTAAATTAATAATCACATAATATTTTTTCATATCTCTAGACATAAATCTAAGGGATACATAACCCGTACACTGAAAACTATAAAATCTCGTTGAGAGTGTTCAAATATTATTTAGAAAGAATGTTAAAATTAAGCAGAAAAATCAATGTTTAAAAATTTTCAATGTCATCATAGACAAAAAAGCAGGTGATTTTTTTTCTTGTTGAAATTGACAAGTCAATTTTAAAATGTATATGGGAATGCATTGAACCCTGAATAGATAAGGCAATTTTGAAGAAAATGATAAAGTTTAAGTTTTAAGGCACTAGATAGCTATACTTTATATTTTTATAAAACCATAATAAACAAGAGACAATGTCATTAACAAAAGGATTATCAGAACTTTCTGACATATTAAAAAATGTGGAGACAGACACCTTTTATTTAAAAAAAATTATCTTTTCAATGGCTTGTAAAATATTGGAATTAAAATTATATGTTTAATAGATATTGCTGAGATAATTGTATGTATATATGAAAAATGTATCATAACACCTAACTCATGCAAAACATATAAAAGCAATTTCAGGTTGTTTGCAGGTCCAAAATATGAAAAATTAAATAAATTAATTGATTACTTAATACATAAGCTCCTAGAACATAACATAGTACAGAT
Organism: Otolemur garnettii; assembly: GCF_000181295.1. Taxonomy (NCBI): domain Eukaryota; kingdom Metazoa; phylum Chordata; class Mammalia; order Primates; family Galagidae; genus Otolemur; species Otolemur garnettii. The sequence goes on from NW_003852396.1 coordinate 52,580,791, forward strand.
ACCTATGTTTCTTAAACTAGGAAAAATTCTAACATATATTAATTATTTGGCCTATATTATATTTTTGGCATCCTCAGTAGTATCAACAACTATTCATTAAAAGATACTATTAAGTGATCGAAAATTAAGCTTCACATTTTTAATAGTTTTTGTAATGAAAGGGCTCACATATAGAATATATAAATACCTCCAGCAAATCATTAACAGGCTTTGTGCAAACCAATGGAAAAAGAAGCAAAAATCATGAGCATGTATTTTATAAAGGATAATATATAAATGCTATTTTCTGAAATATTCTCATTTTATAGGTCACCAGTAAAATGAAAATTATAGCCAAAATGGAATGTTATTACCCAACTACGAAATTCAGTGAGTTACTAAGAATAACTGATAGATACCAGCATACATGAGAATGTGAAACAATTGGAATTCTCCACCTCCCCAACTCTACAATTGATTTGGAAAATTCTTTGGCTACATTTACTAAATTTGAACATATGCATGCCCTAGGGTGCAGCAATTCCATTCTTAGATACACATACAGCATAAATGAATTCACACTGGCATATGAAATATTCATTGCGGCATTGCTCCTAAAAGTCAAAAATGGAAGAAAGACACAGGTGTCTATCAGCGCTAGAATAGGTAGATTGTTGTGGAATAATTCACTGCTAGACTGTGCCGTGGTAAAAATGGATAAACTATTTCTCCATAAAATATGGAAAATTTCATAAAGTTAATAGTGTAAAAAGAAATCAAACATAAAAGACATATATTTGATGATTATATGTGTACAAAGTTAAAACATGGTCAAAAATTATAAGTTAATAGAATTTAGAACATTGATCATGTTTTGGGGAGGAAGATAATGGCAATGAGTGAGTGCAGTCAAAGAAAAACTTTTAATATTGGTTTTTTTTATTTCTTAAATTTCTGGTATGTTTTGTTTGCAATAATTCATCATTTGTGTCCTTGGGATTATGATTTATTTTTCTGCATAAATGTTATACTTCAATAAAATGGGTTAAAAGCAAAATGAGGCCTGAGGAAAATGATATCACCTGAAACTATAGTTAAAATTATACACTCAATAGTGGAATATAATTTTATTTTAAAGTCAGGGATAAGAAAGAAGTTCTTCTGTCACTTTCACTTAGTACAGAAAAAAACATAAAATTTATAACCAATAGAACAAAAATAGGGTTGGTTGACTGAAAGAAAATATTGCTTCCCACTTAACAAAAGCCAAAAGAATCAACTGAATAACTATGGAAACTAATAAGAATGTTTATTCAAGTATCTGAAATCAAGGTCAAAAGTTTTAGAAGAAATTAGGAATACCTTGTATTTGGACAATTGAATGCAAAATCAATCCACAATAACAGCAATAAGTGAAATGAAAACATGAGCAAGAAATCTGAGAAGTAACTAACGCATTGCTGAATCACATAAGAGTGCTACAGCAATATATGAAACAATTTTTGATTCTGGATGGGAAGAGGAATTATTATTATCTAGTTCCCTAAATATAACTATAATGTTAATGCTATTGCAATTAAATTTCCTGGGAGAAGTCTTTATAAAATTGACACACAGATTGTAAAATTAATTCAGAAGAAACAAAAAAGATAATTTGTCAACAAATGATGAACAAAAACAATAGGTAGGAGAAAATTTAGGAAATATCAAGATGTGGTGCACAGTTTTAATAATGAAGTCATGACGTGGCACTGAGACAGATGCATTCATTACTGGATCAGAAGCAAAGATTCGAAACATACATAAAAATAATTTGGTCCATCATGAAAGTGCCATTTCAAAATCAATGGGAAAAAGATCATCTCCAATTGCATTAGGACAACTGGCTATATATATGTTATCACATATATATATATCATATAATTATATAATTATAATATGTTATTATATATAATATAATACATAATTATAAGTATGATATAATATACACTTATATAAGTATA